>NC_071989.2:178954500-179630500 GCF_028885655.2 Pongo abelii | reverse complement strand
ATTAGTCTCAGCAAATTACCTGGGCTGTACTGCTGCAAGGCTTCACAGACAGCCCCCATTACTTCAGTCAAGCCCAAATTTCATCCCCATCTGTTACCTATCTCAGCATAATTCTCATAAAAACACACATGCTCTCCCTGCTGATCATGTCCAGTTAATCTCCCAAACCTCAATCCCTTACAAAACAATAACTCCTTTCCTTCCTAGGCTGGTTAGTACGGTCAGAATTCTTACACAAGAGCCAGGACCACACCCTGTAGCCTTTCTGTCCGAACAACTTGACCTTACTGTTTTAGCCTAGCCCTCATGTCTGTGTGCAGCAGCTACTGCTGCTTTAATACTTTTAGAGGCCCTAAAAATCACAAACTATGCTCAACTCACTCTCTACAGCTCTCATAATTTCCAAAATCTATTTTCTTACTCACACCTGATGCATATACTTTCTGCTCCCTGGCTCCTTCAGCTGTACTCACTCTTTGTTAAGTCTCCACAATTACCATTGTTCCTGCCCCAGACTTCAATCCAGCCTCCCACACTATTCCAGATACCACACCTGACCCTCATGACTGCATCTCTCTGATCCACCTGACGTTCACCCCATTTCCCCACATTTTCTTCTTCCCTGTTTCTCACCCTGATCACACTTAGTTTATTGATGGCAGTTCCACCGGCCTAATCGCCACACACCAGCAAAGGCAGGCTATGCTATAGTACAAGCCACTAGCCTGCCTCTTAGAACCTCTCATTTCCTTTCCATCGTGGAAATCTATCCTCAAAGAAATAACTTCTCAGTGTTCCATCTGCTATTCTACTACTCACGGATTATTCAGGCCCCCTCCCTTCCCTACACATCAAGCTCAAGGATTTGCCCCCACCCAGGACTGGCAAATTAGCTTTACTCAACTTGCCCCGAGTAAGATAACTAAAATACCTCTTAGTCTAGGTAGACACTTTCACTGGATAAGTAGAGTCCTTTCCTACAGGGTCTGAGAAGGCCACTGCAGTCATTTCTTCCCTTCTGTCAGACATAATTCCTCAGTTTAGCCTTCCCACGTCTATACAGTCTGATAACAGACCAGCCTTTATTAGTCAAATCAGCCAAGCATTTTTTCAGGCTCTTAGTATTCAGTGACAGACTAATGGTCTATTAAAAATACACCTCACCAAGCTCAGCCACCAACTTAAAAAGGACTGGACAATACTTTTACCACTTTCGCTTCTCAGAATTCAGGCCTGTCCTCGGAATGCTACAAGATATAGCCCGTTCAAGCTCCTGTATAGACACTCCTTTTTATTAGGCCCCAGTCTCCTTCCAGACACCAGACCAACTTAGACTGTGCCCCCAAAAACTTGTCATCCCTACTGTCTTCTGTCTAGTTATAGTCCTATTCACCATTCTCAACTACTCATACATGCCCTGCTCTTGTTTACACTGCCAGTTTACACTGTTTCTCCAAGCCATCACAGCTGATATCTCCTGGTACTATCCCCAAACCGCCACTCTTAACTCTTAAAGTAAATACATAATCTTTGCTGGCAAGGCTATGCTGAACCTCCTTAGGCACTCTCTAATTAGATGTCCTAGGTCCTCCCAATTCTTAGTCCTTTAATACCTGTTTTTCTCCTTCTCTTATTCCATTTAGTTTTTCAATTCATACAAAAGTGTATCCAGGCCATCACCAATAATTCTAAATGACAAATGTTTCTTCTAACAATCCCACAATATCACCGCTTACCACAAAATCTTCCTTCAGCTTAATCGCTCCCACTTTAGGTTCCCACGCCACCCCTAATCCCGCTCCAAGCAGCCCTGAAAAACATCGCCCATTATCTCTCCATACCACCCCCAAAATTTTTGCCTTCCCAACACTTTACCACTATTTCATTTTATTTTTCTTATTAATATAAGAAGGCAGGAATGTCAGGCCTCTGAGCCCAAGCTAAGCCGTCATATACCCTGTGGCTTGTTCCTGCCTTAACTGATGACATTCCACCACAAAAGAAGTGAAAATGGCCTGTTCTTGCCTTAACTGATGACACTGTCTTGTGAAATTCCTTCTCCTGGCTCATCCTGACTCAAAAGCTCCCCTGCTGAGCACCTTGTGACCCCCCACTCCTGCCCACCAGAGAACAACCCTCCTTTGACTGTAATTTTCCTTTACCTGCCCAAATCCTATAAAACGGCCCCACCCCTATCTCCCTTCGCTGACTCTCTTTTCGGACTCAGCCCGCCTGCACCCAGGTGAAATAAGCAGCCATGTTGCTCACACAAAGCCTGTTTGGTGGTCTCTTCACACGGACGCGCATGAAACCGACCTTGCCCTTCTGTCCCTCTCCCTCCTTTGTGCCTGTGGATCCATCTCTACTACCACATTTACCACATAACATTGTAATAGTTTACGTATCTGCATGTCTGTATCTGTTCCCCCACCCCCTCCACATACATCCCACCTATATACAAAGCCACCAGGCAGGAAATTCAGGAGGAAATTTGGGACGCTCATATGATCCCTGCACCACCAGAGTCAAGCCCAGCGCCGGGCACGGGCTCAGTAGATGTTGAATGGACAGAGTCATTTTGAATTGGTGCTTCCCCTTCCTGAGTAATGTTTGGTATCTCATACCCTCTGGGTGTGGATGAATGAGAAAGGGGAGAGGGAGAGGAAGTGGGGAGGAGAGAGTTATGAAAAATGGAAGCTGGAGACCACACCTGGTACCTCTCTGCTTCCTAGGGCAGATTGTTTTAATATGGGATGCCTCTGTTTATAGATGTTCAATAGCTGTAAATGGCTTGTGCATAAGAAACCTCCTCCCATTCCACCCTTACTCATCTCCCACAGACCCTGGGTCAGAAAATTAGAAAGACAAAAAGCAGCCAGGTGACTTGCTTAGAGGAAATGAAAAGGAATTCGTGCTGATTGTGGCTCAAGTGCTCCGGCTGCCTCATTACTAGGTAATATTATCCCCACGTAAGGTGAGTCAGTGGTCCCAAAGTTGAAATAAATTGCCCACGTTCACACCGCTGGCCGAGGTGAAATCTGACCCGAGGACCCCTGGTCCTTGTTGAGGCCCCTGCTCTTTCTCTACTGCATACTTCAAAAGAGTGTGGAGAAAGATCCAGAGGGAGTCTGGGATGGCCCCATGAGGAAGTGAGATGAGAGAGCTGAAGGTGCAGGCGCACTCAGGGGCACTGCCAATGACCCCAGGCTCCATCTGTACCAGGCAGAAGGGTCTCAGCGTTAAAAAAAAAAAAAAAATTAATCGATGACACTTAATAGAGCACAGTAAGGAAGACTTTCTTTGGTAGAGGAACTACAGCAATGGGGTTTTGCAGTGGGGGAGAGAGAATGGGCTCAGCTCCGAATACATCATGGGAAAGTAAGAGTTTACGGCCAGGGAGTAGGGTGGGGTCAGTGGATAGAAAATGACTAAGAGGAACTATCAGGAGTGAGAGGATTCTGGCTAAACCCACCTAAAAGATTTTTGCTGAAGGCAGGCCAGGGCGATCAGACCTCACCTAGGGGAGGGCAGAGGGTGCAGAAGCTGAGCAGATATCAAGGGTGTTCAGATATCAAGGGTGGGGTGGGGGTTCTTGCTAAAACTGGGCTTTACGAGAAAATGCACAGATGGACCTGGGAGAAGGTCCAGGAGCCTGGTGAAGGTTTGATCAAGCAAATAATCTTTGTCATTAGATACAAATTAGACAGGTCAAGAGGTGGGAGAGGGCGACACCTGGAGAAGGTTATGTTGAGCCTGAAGAGTGGTAGGGGTCTCTGTAGGTAGGCTCTGCCTCGTGTTTGTCTGTGGTTACCTTCCCTGCAAAGAGTCCCTGAGCCCAAGAAGATGGGCCAGGAGGTGAAGCCATCAGGGCCATTTATCCTGAAGGGACCACCAAGGAGGGGCAGATGGGAACCAGTGACAGACCTCTGACGGATCCCTGAAGCCAGGGCCCCAAAGCTCTTGTGAGGGAGAGGGTTGCTCTGCTGGTGTGTGTGTGTGTGTGTGCACGCACGTGTGTGAAGTTGGAGGCTGTCTGACTCTCAGGAGTGTAAACCGACCCCTGTTGAGTGTGGTTCTCTGGGCTGTTGTCCCTGACATCACCGACGGTGCCATCTGCAGTAAATCTCCCTCCACGTCAGCTGGCTCCTGCGCCATATGAACATTTGGGTCATGTCCCCCAACCCCACAGGGGCCCCTGCCAGACCAGCTCTCAGGCAAGGCAATTAACTCGTTTTACCAGACAATGGCTCATGAGAAAATATCTCTGATTTGTGGGAACACGATAGATCTGGGAGCTGGCAAATGGCCACAGGGCAGAGACAGCCAGCTGAACACAGAGTGCCAGCTCCCTCTCGTCTCTGGTTTTGCTCAGCAGCAATTCCCACCTAGAGGCTCAGGCTGAGCTCTAGCTGCTCTCCCCGGCCTCCACCAGGATGACCGCAGCACCAGGGGCCCTGACAGAAAGACCTGGAGCCAGGTCCTCGCAGGTGGGACTCAGGGACTGAGATCAGAATGAAGCAGAGACCCTGCCCGTGACTTGCATCCCGAGATCGTGTTTACATTGTCCTGCACTTGCACTCCACAGCGACTTGTCTCTTCTAGCTAGTGAGATCGTGGTGTGTGTAGAATCTTCAGAGATTATGAACTGCCTTGTTCAACCGTAACTTACAGGCTGGGGAAATATTATTTGAATTATATGTGGCTTCTTCACTCATTAATTCCGTCAACATTTGCTAGCACCTGCTCTGGGCTAAGACTTGTGGTAGGTCCTGGGGACTCAAAGAGGTATAAGACATGGTATATAAGACTCCCCTGGAGGGAGGGGTTCACAGACAACTGGAGGAGAGAAAGTTGTAAACAAGCAACCCACGATGTAAGGCAGGAAGTGCCATTATAGAGAAAGGGGCCTGAGGAGGTGGGAGAAGAGAGGCGGGAGGGCGTGACTACCTGGGACTCTGAGCAGACGCAGTAGGGAGGCAACACCTGGGTTCTTGAGGATGAATAGCAGGGCCCTTCTCAGTGGAGGGAACAGTCTGTGCAAAGGCCAGAGATTGTGAGGGGGAGAAGGAGTCTTAGGAAGACATCACGGTAGGTGACAGAAAGAGGAGTGTCAAGAGGTGGGCCTGTGACCCATTAGGAGAAGCCAACAAGTTTGGACTTTGTCACATAGACAATGGAGAGCCAATAGAGGATTTAAATGGGGAGCTGCTCACTTGGCATGTATAGCATGGGAACAGGGCTCATCTGCTAGAGAAGAGCTCCAGTGGGGAGGTCATGTGGTCAGTGCCTGGAGACGCAGTGAGATTTAGGTGGAGAAACCTTTATGATGAGGCTGCAGACCAACTGTGCTGCCCACCTTGTTAATCAACTCTGCAGGCCAGTAAGAAATTTTATGTACGGATGCAGTGGCTCACGTCTGTAATCCCAGCACTTTGGGAGGCCGAGGCGGGCAGATTACGAGGTCAGGAGATCGAGACAATCCTGGCCAACATGGTGAAACCCCGTCTCTACTAAAAATACAAAAATTAGCTGGGCGTGGTGGCGTGCTAGTATGAGTATGTCCTAAATATTGTATCGTTTGGTGTTTATCTGAAACTTAAATTTAACCGGGCATGCTGGTATTTAATGTGACAACTATACTCCTACCATAAGGAAAATGGCCCGTATGCATTTTCTCGGCCCAGAGAGCAATTGCTTACACTTGTTTTTGCTACGATGCTCTGCTTGGAACTTGTTAAAATAATTGGTCAAAATATGCATGTGCCTGGGGAGTCCAGATGCCTGCATTTCTAGAAAAGTGTGAGAAATGGAATCCAAATAGCAACACTTCTGATGATGAGTCACCAGCAGTGTATACGTGCCTGCTGCCAGTTCCTTCTTTGACTGGACTGAAAGGTCAGGTAAGTGAAAAACAATAGCCAGCCACTGACTTCTACCGGAGCCCAGGCCATTAAGCAACTTTGATTTTCAATGGGCTGTTTTGGTGTTGGTAACCATTATGGTTAATGTGTAATTAGACCATGGAAAACACCTGCTTGAAGCCAGGGTTTGTGCCTGCTCTTTAAACCATATCTTTACTGATTGAACTATTAATAATTTGCTCATACCTGAGAGAAGGGTCGTCCCTTCCCAACCCCAGTCATTTAGAACTAATGTAATCCTTTAAAAGTTACAGAATAAAATTCACACACGGTGAAGGAAAGAAATTGTCTATGGACATGACCCAAGAGGATGGCAAAAGAGTTTCGGGAATGCCCCAAACTCTAATCGAGGTGACCTGGCTAATGTCCTGGTGGAGAAAACAAGTTGTAACTAAGGCTGACATGTCTTCGGTAGAATTGCGTGGTCTCTGAAGAATAGCAGAGTTTGCCAGTGGGGATGGTCAGCTTGGAGCCTTGAGATAGGAAACTCACAGAACAAGAATTCAGTAGGGTTTTTCCAGGGCCTTCCAAGGGAGAGAGGCTGCAATCTGCCAGAAATGTTTTAGGACGTTGGAAAGGTTGTCACTGATGGAGAAAGGGTAGTTCATGAGACCTCAGCACAGGTCTGGGTGACAGGCCCTCTACCCACCACCAATCTCCTTTTCCTTACGTTTGATTTCAGCTCAAGAAGTGATGTTCTTTTTATAATTTGGCTTCCCTTTTGAATTTGTTTTTGGGGTTACCAGCACTGACTGTGTTGCATAACCTACCTTCCTTCTCTCTCTCTCCTTCCTTCCTTGCTTCCTTCCTTCCTTCTCCCCTTCCCTCCTTCCTTTTTTCTTTTTTTCATCTTCCTTCCCCAGCTTCTTGTTCTTTTTCCTCTTCTTGTTGCTGTTCTTGTCCTTCATGTGATCTAATTCTTATAATACATTTGTCAAGTGGAGTTAATTGTGGTTTGTATAGGAGCCTCTTGTGACTTGGGTTGTATGAGCTGGTTCCCTCTAAGGCTGGATAACTCTCAGAGCACTGGCAAAATCAAGTTCCTGGGCTTGGCATGCTGGAGGGCAGGTCCTGGAACACAGCAGCCACACCTAGGCCTTCTGCCTGGCCTGGCAACACCTCTGTGCTCTCTTGAACTTGGTCAAGAGAACATATGATATGCAGTTTTGTGTTTTATAACCAATCCTGTTTCGTTCCACTTTATGTGAACTCTTACAGAATTACACAAATCTCTTCTGGAGTGAAAGGAGGTATAAACAAGCAAACAAATACATCAGTGAATACTAGGCATCCAATGGTGGATCATACCCAGTTAAATATACCCAGTGTCCCTATGGCTGATGAATCCGGGACCCCAGCACCACAGATTCGGCACTTCAGTTTGCCTGCTGGACATTCCGGTCTCTCAGCCATCTGAAAAATGGGCCCCAGAGCCTTTACATTAAATAGCTATTCACTGCCAGGCTTTTCTTGGCAAGATGCCAATTGGCCAAACTTCCTGTGTGACTGTGGAAAAGGGGAGTAGCTGTTTTGCGATTGCAAGTTCTTATGGAGCAGGTATACCTTTGTAATCACCTTATACATCGTATATGATCTGTGAGGAAGCTGTGCACAAAGGCAGGGGTTCTTACCACAGGGAAGACTGGCTGGCACATCCAGTGCCATCACTGCACCGTTCTGGAGATTGTGTTTGCCATGTGGATGCCGAGCCAAAAGGAATATCTGGGGCGATATCTCCAGTTTCCCTCCTTTTGTTTATATTTTTAGGTCTTATTGCCCAGGAGGCTGACTTTAATAATGTAAGAAGGAGGCGATGAATTTAAGGCTTATTCATCTATTCATGAAATAAATATTAACATAGTACCTGCTATATGCCTAGCACTGTGACCCCTTTTAGCCTAACAGGAGCAAATGTAAGAAACAAACATCTTGTTTAGCTGGTTCAGGGGTGACCAACATGTGGTTTGGTAGCCTGGACTGATATCTTGTTGGGTATATTAGAACTGCACATCACCATGAGGTCCTGAAGTTGGGAGTGGAGCCGATGCTAGGACAAAGCTGGGAGGGCAGGACAGGAGAGATGTCCAGACCTAGGCAAGGATCCAGGATGCTCCCCAACATCCAAATCCAAGGCCCCATGCAGAGTACTTGAGTCTTATTATCTACATCACATGGTTTGAGCCAGGAAAATAGCTGGCAAGGTAAGTGGTTAAAATACTGGGTATGGTGTCAGGAGCTAGAAAAGCTGTAAGAATGAGAGGGGAAGTGTCAGATAAAACTGCCAGGATGACACAAGAGAAACATCTCTCCATCCATCCATCCATCCATCCATCCATCCATCCATCCATCCATTCATCCATCATTCCATCTACCCACTCATCCATCCACCTATCCACCTGTCTACCTGTCTGTCCATCCATCCATCCATCCATCCATCCACCTACCCACCCATCTTTCCATCCATCCACCCATTCATCCATCCATCCACTTATCCATCCACCCATCCTTTCATCCATCCACCAATCCATCCATCCATCCATCCATCCATCCATCCATCCATCCATCCATCCACTCATGCATCCATCCATCCATCCACCCACCCGTCCATCTATCCATCCACCCACCCACCCACTCACCCATCCACCTATCCATCCACCCATCCATCCACCCATCCATCCATCCATCCATCCATCCATCCATCCATCCATCCATCCACTCATGCATCCATCCATCCATCCATCCATCCATCCATCCATCCATCCATCCATCCACTCATGCATCCACCCATCCATCCACCCATCCATCCATCCATCCATCCATCTATCCATCCATCCACTCATGCATCCATCCATCCATCCATCCATCCATCCATCCATCCACCCACCAATCCATCCATCCATCCATCCATCCATCCATCCATCCATCCATCCACCCACCCATCCATCCATCCATCCACCCACTCACCCATCCAACTATCTACCCACCCACCCACCTACCCATCCACCCATCCATCTATCCATCCATCCATTCATCCATCCATTCACCCCCCATCCATCCACCCATCCATCCAGCCAGCCAACCAGCAAATATTTATCAGTATCCATTCTGTGAAATACGAAGATAAATAAAAACATACTGGCTACCCTTAAGGAGCTTAGAGCATAGTAGGGAATAAAGGCAAGTAATAATGATTATAAATACTAGTTGAGCCTTGCTATGTTCAATGCATTTTTTGTTCCAGTTCCCCAAATCCTTATTCCCATGGGGTGGCACAAAGAGGGCCAGGTGTCATCTGTACCTGCTGTGGGTTGCATTATAGGAGTGGAGCCCTAAGCCTAGGGAACCCAAATATTTCATAATGGACAGTAAGCCTACCTGCTCTTTGCATTGAAGGGAGACACTATATCTTCTGAGGCTATTTGCTTTGCAAACATTCTTGAAAAGATTGTAACCAAAGCAGTGTCTCTACTCACAAGATGTGCAGAAACACAAAAGACTCTTGGAAAAATGCTCCCCAACAATGAGAGGCTTTATTTTTTAGGATGACAGTGTTTTGGAAACAGTGAGAAAAAGATACTGAGAGAAGTCCCTAGCCTGGGTACCCAGACAGCATTTACCTTCCTCTGGTAGGACTCAATCCTGGTGTTGGTTACCCTAGACCAGGCCAGTGAAACAGGTAAGTCCAGAAGAGAGAACAGGGGTGGCAGCATTGGACACTGTCTCTCCTACTGGTGAATCAAATGCTTTACTTTATGAAAAACATGGATTCATCCTATTAGCATCTTGGAGCAAGTATCTAAATAGAAAAGTAGTCCACCCTGGGTAGGCATGCGGGGTAGAGCAGGGTATGTTGTCTACATTTCAGTGTGATGATCTCAGGGAAGCAAGGACATTAAAATCTGTTGAGGACCTATAATGTACTAGGCGGTGCAATCATTTCTACAACCTTCATTTCATTTAATCTTATAGGAACTTTTTTTTATTGTGACAAAATATACATAACATAAAATTTACCATTGAAATCATATTAAAGTGTACAATTCAGTGGCATTAAGTCCATTCATGAGGTTGTGCAACCATCACCATGATCTTGTGCCAGAACATTTTCATCACCCCAAACCAGAAACCCTGTACCCATGAAGCAGATACTCCACATTCCTCCTGCCCCAGCCCTGGAAACCATTCATCTGTTTCTGTCTCTGTAGCTTTGCCTGTTCTGAATAGTCACCATCATCTGTGATAGAGATCCTGTTATCCCCAGTTTACACATGAGGAAGCTGCAGCTCGGAGGAGCTCACCTCCTGTCCAAGGTTGCAGAGGTGGCAAGGGGTGGATGTGATGGGTCTGTATGAGCTCCCCAGGTGGACGAGGAAGGTCAGTCAGTGTTGTTGCCCTCACATCACCCTCAGGAGCACACCCGGTGTTACTGTGTTCAGGGAAGAGGAGGGGGAGTAGGACTCCTGCCCACCGGGTGTGAATCAGAGGGAGGCAGGAAGGAGAGGGGCTCCAGGTGGAGAGAGGGTCCAGGCTGTGGGTAGGAGAGGCTGGTCAGCAGCAGGGCCAGGCCCCACGGTGGTGAGAGGCTCTCTCTTGCTAGAGTGGTGCCTGGGGCAGGGCAGCACTGCTGCAGCGGGTGCTTCCAGTGCAGTGGGCTTTGGCCCACATGCCCCCATTTAAAAGCTTTGTTTACTTGGGTGGGTCCCCCAAGCAGACGCTCTGGGAAGGCAGCCAGTTCAGGTTTCTTTTTCTTCAGGGAAACCAGACCTGTCTTTGGCTGAAAGTCTCTCTGGTCTGCTGCCAACACCTCCAGGCTGTCTGGGGGGCTGAGTGCCTGAGTGAGAGTTCATGAATGGCCTCAGGTCAGAGACATCTGCCAACGAGTGAGCTGAGGGAGCCTTTTGTTCATTTCCTGGGAACCTGCGGGAAGTTGGGGCAGGGCGCTGCCCACCCACTGCAGGCTGGGCCCTCAACATTCCCTCCTCCATGAGCCTCATGGGGTCACTTTCTGGGCCTTTACTCAAGCCGCTGGAACTCAGGGAGCCCCTTTTCTTGCTTGGGGGTGCATGGTAGGTGTTTGGGGGTGTTCCTTCACAGATTCCTAAAACTCAAGAGGCTCACGGTCTCTCCTCTGTGGAATGTGGGCCTCCTCCTACCCCCAATCTCCCTGGGAAGCAGAGTAGGGAGGAAAATGTGGGCCTGTCCCGGGTGCCCTAACTCATCCTCTGTAGAGGCACCTTCCTCCTTGAATATCTCTCTCACCCAGGGTGTGGCATCCCTTGGTCCCGAGGGTCCTCAGAGGGTTAAAACATTGAACAAAAAGAGCCCTTCCAGATGGGCTGTGCCGTAGCAGCTGTCTTGAAGGGCTTCGCCAGCCCCTGTGGGCTTCTGGACACAATCGTGACTGTATCTGGCTGTGCCTGACTCCAATCAGATGAGCTTGAACGTGAGGCATGTGGCTTCTTCTGGCAATGAACTGTCTGGGGTGAATGTGACCCCCCCAGATATCTGTCTGCCTCCCTCTCACCTGGCATCTCTGGAAGGAATTTCTAATAGCAGCCTGACCCCATGGGTGAGTGTGCTCCTGAGGGTCAGGATGGTGACCTTACAGAACCTAATGAGGGGGCAGGTGGGCACGGGAAACAGCTGGCTGCCTGCAAAGATGATCCTGGGATGAGTACCCTATTCTCACTTGGCATAGCAGGCACAGAGGCAGAGCAGCCCTGGTTCACCCAGCCCTGCCACAGGCAGCCATGTAAACTTGAATAAATAAATCCCTTTGCCTCAATGAGCCCCTTCTCATCTGTAAAAGGGGATAATATGTTGTTGAGTTGCTGTGGGTCTTAAATGAGAGAATGCATGTGAAATACCTGGAAAATACATAACAAATATAAGTAGTTATTCCAGAATAACTAATAATAATGCTAAATAATATTGACCCTTCCATCCGACACCAGCTTATTCTGAAAGAATAAACAGGTTTACTCAGGGCCCAGTATCTCTGGGTGAGTCCTGAGCCTGTCCCAGCCTTTCCTGGGCCGTTTCTCTGATATGTCCCCTGGTCTGGCCTCTGTTTGACTCAGCAGGGGACCCTGCACTCTGTGTTTCTGACTCCCAGACCTCTCTCTGGGAAGAAGCCCCTCAAGTGTACAGCTCTATCACTAAAGGCTGCAAGCTGCGTTTCCGATTTCTGAGTGAGCACAGCTGGCATCTGCTCTCCTTCTTGAGCCTGTTGGACTCCTCACCCTCTCTACTTAGCTACTTTTGCTTACAATGATTGAGCATGGATGTCTGCTCCTTACTGTCCTGTGGCCAGGAGGCAGAGTAGCAGCATGGTGCTACTAGTGTGCTTTGGACCTAGATGGATGGTTTGGGTTCAAGTGCTGGCTCCATCATCAGCTCACTCCACTGGTGACATGGGGCAAGTGTCTTCACCTCTCTGCCTTAATTTCACCCTTTCTGAGTTGTAGACATGATCATCTTTCCTATCCACTTCAGGGCTATGGGGAAGATGAGATGAGCTATAGACACACAGGACTCAGAACAGAGCAGGGAAGAGGGAAAGAGATTCCTGGCTTTTAGTTGTTAGCAAGACCTTAAATCCTGTGGATCTTTCTAGAAGCCATCTGGGCTCTGGGCAAAGCCTGGGCGAGGGGGTAGACAGCTGTTCTAGTTCCTAGATACGAGAGCTAGAGCTAGGGTGACGGTAGGAGGGAGGAAGAAAATGAACATTTCTTGGTGCCTGTTGGGTGTCAGCCTCCTAAGTGTTTGCCCTGTGTTTATTCCCTTCCCTTGATGAGAGCCCTCAAAGGATGGGGCAAAGGATGTGTTTTGACTCTACGGCCAAGGAGGAAGCCGGATAAGGGAGCTGAGATACCTTGCCCAGTCTCAGTTAGCACATGATGAGTCAGGGTTCAATACCAGGTGTGTCTAAAAAGCCCATTCTTCCCTCATTACCATTCACCTCTTCCTATTGGCTGAAACTGTCAGTTCTGAAACAGAAGGGGGACTGTTATTCCAGACCTATTCACTGTCTCCTTGTTTGGACATATTTTAAGAGCCGCCCTAAGCGATTATGTGACAACTTATAAAAACTAAATACAAGTTCCTCATCGCAAACGTTCCAAACTGCCCTGGCAGCTTTCAGGTCAACTTACTAAGGTGCTGAGGGTGGTTCTGCCAGCGATCTGTCCCTCTGTTGACCTGGGGACTTGATTGCACATGTCTGTCATTTATGGCCACAACAAAGTTAGAAAGACTCGTGGCTGGCTCTATGACATTTTTCACTTAACATTAACTTGAGCTTTCATTAAAAAGTGTTCCTTTCACCAGAAAAAAAATGAAGACTGCTCTCCTTCATATTAAAAGCCATCTCGAACCTTCTTATGTTTTCTGGGACTTAGACATCTTCAAAAACAATGAATACTGCAATTTTCATGAATAGCAGTTCCCCAGGCTTGGGTAGACAAAAGCCTCCAGTAACTGAGGCTGTAGAAATGGGAGCTTGGAAGACAGGGAGCTGGCCCAGGTGGTAAGTAGGGGATACTTCGGCTATGGAAATCCCAGGAGATGTGCAGCATGCGGCAGTCCAGGAAGGTAGCCCAAGTCAGCTCATCCCCGAGACGTGAAGAGAGGAGTTAGGTGGCTGACACCGCAGTTATCGAGAGCAAGCGGCTTCTGTGAGTGGGGAATGAAATCTGGGGAGCAGAGGGATTCAGAGGAAGGTGGAGACTCAGACCCCTCCCTGGGGAGCTCTCTGGAGTAGGGCTGATGTCAGAGAATGGCACTAGAAAGAAAGCCTCTGTGTTTGGTTCCACCAGGTCAGGGGCGCTTCTTCTGGAGGAAGGCAGAGGAAGGCGAAAGCAACCTCTTATTGAAATATGGAAACTTCCCCACATGCTCATCAATTACCAGGCCAAAGTAGGTGGAAATAGCTCCCCTCGCCTTTCCTCTGCAAACCGTCATCCCCACCCTTCCTTCCTGGTCTGTGGACTGTCATCTCCAGACAAAAGAAAAGGCAGCTAAGCGCAGCCCCTTCACACACCCAGGACACAACATAGTGGGTGGCAAAAAAAGACGTGGCTGGGGGAGGGAGGAGATGCAGCTAGCTGCCTCTGAGGCCACAGACAGAGGCCAGTGCTCCGTCCTCATCCTAGAATGCTACAGCTGGGAAGGACCCCAGGGCCTAGTTGCACTCATCTGCCAGGGAACCAAGATCCAGAGGAGGAGATGTGAGCATACAGCCTAATATAAGCTGAGCTGCACAATTTGTTCATTCAGCAGTGGAGCCAGTGTCTCTTGGAGCAAAAGTGAGAGCTAACCCTTGAGCAAATTATCTTGGATCTTCTGCTGATATTTACTTCTGAGGGAGGCAATTTTGGTGGCCTGGCTGAAACTGGCTTACAGTGCAAGAGAAATACCTCCTTTGGCTGAAACTACTTTTTTTTTCTTTCTTTTTTAATTTCTTTTTTTTTTTGAGACAGAGTCTTGCTCTGTCTCCCAGGCTAGAGCGCAATAGCATGATCTTGGCTCACTGCAACCTCCACCTCCAGGTACAAGTAATTCTCATGTGAAACACTCCTGAGTAGCTGGGATTATAGGCGCCTGCCACCACATCCAGCTAATTTTTGTATTTTTAGTAGAGACGGGGTTTCACCATGTTGGCCAGACTGGTCTTGAACTCCTGGCCTCAAGTGATCTGCCCACCTTGGCCTCCCAAAGTGCTGAGATTACAGGCATGAACCACCACGCCCAGCCTGAAACTGCTTTTCTTTAGGTATGTAAGGAAGCACCAAATAAACCTCTACCAACAGACAAATCCATGAGTGGATGTGGTCCATGGTGACGGTCCCAGCTCTTCCACTTAGGCTGTGCTCCCCATGTGTTCTGAGCAGTTTGCATTGCATCCTCACAACAGCTCACTGCAGCAGCCATTGCTATCACTCCCTGTGCCAGTCAGGGCCCTTCAAGAGCAGATGCCAAGATGGGGTTAAATGTCCCCGAGATGTAACGGGCAGGAAGTCCATGAAGGTAAAAGCAGAGGGTCGGTGTGGGTCTGGCATCTGTAGAAGGAAAGACTGGGTAGAAAGAGCCACAGACAGCACTGCGGGGAACTACCCTCCATGAAGCAAGTTGCTTGTTGGGAGGACTCGGTGTCCAGCAGGAATGGCCTGGAACTAAAGCCCCCTGGTGGCCAGTCCCTTTCTGGGCATAGCTTGGGGGATTTGGTGGCCAGGCCCCTGCAGCAGCCATCCCAGCTCCCCTCCCTGGGGTGGAGTGGGGCGACCACAGGAACATCGTCACCCCTACTCTGAACCCTTACTCAAGACGTGGTCAGGCAGGTTCTTTTGAAGGAGGTCTGAACAGCATTTCTGTGGCTTACAGATTAGGAAACTGAGGCAGAGAGGTCCAAGTGTTTTGGTGGCTGCTGTTGTGAGGAGGAATACGTGAGCCTTTGAACGATTCTGAGATCATGGAACAAAAGGTTTTTGTCTCTTAGATCCAGATTTCAAATAATTCACAGTCTTTTCATCATTGATGTGGCCTGGTTAATGTCACTACCCATTCTGATTGTCAACTTTCATTCCTGAAAGGCTGCTGGGTGACAGCAGGAATGCCTCTGCACTGTTGGCCCTGTGGGCATCGGATAAGCCTGGGTGCTGGGGCAGGCGCCAGGCCAGGTCCTGGGTGCCCTCTGTAGTGAAATGCAGCCTTGGTTACCTCCAGCTTCCATTTCTCCTGGGGAGATTAACATTATTGAATCTCTACAACATCTTAGAACACCCTAGACAGGAGGTCTTTTTTTTTTTTGAGACAGGGTCTCACTCTGTCATCCTGGCTGGAATGCAGTGGCAAAATCATGGCTCACTGCAGCCGTGAACCCCCGGGCTCAAGCAATCCTCCGGCCTCAGCCTCCCGGGTAGCTGGATCAGCAGATGTGCACCACTGTGATCAGTTAATTTTCTTCTCTTTTTTTTTGTAGAGTTGAGGTCTCACTAAGTTGCCCAGGCTGGTCTAGAACTCCTGGACTCGAGCAATCCCCCCGCCTTGGCCTCCCAAAGTGCTGGGCTTACAGACATGAGCCACCATGTCCAGCTGACAGGAGGTCTTAACATCCTTGCTTTTCGGACGAAGAAACTGAGGCGTGGAGAGGTGGAGACTTGCTCAAGATCACCCAGCGAATAAAGGGCAGAGCTGGAGTCTGAAGTCAGTCTGACCGACCATGAAACTCACATGCCATCCTGACACCATTCCAATCCTGTCAGGTAAGGATTATCATCCCTGTTTCATAGATGAGGAGACAGGGGCTCAGAGAGGGGGACTCATGTTCTCGAGGTCACACAGCATGTCCATCGCTCCAGCAGTGGGGCTGGAGCCCAGCCTCTCAGACTCCAAGGGCCCCAGGAAAACCTTTCATCCTGTTTCAGCCAAGCGACTGCACTCTGAGGAAGGCACAGGCCCTGGGATGACGGGAACCTTTTGTTCTCCGGTGCCTGATTCCTGACTCCAGTCCCCACCTCCAGCTCTGTGGAGCTGGCAGACGGAGGAACGAGGCGGGACATCCTGCCTTTCCTGCCCCTTTGTCCCATGGTCTGGGACCCTGACTCTGCAATACCAGGGTGATCACTGAATCAAAAATTAGGAGGCTGGTCCAAGTCTTTGTGTCACTCTCTTGACCTTGGGTCACTGATTTGTAAAGTGGGGTGGTGAGGACGCACGAGGGGAAGGCTTTGGCACCAGCTCGGGGTTGTACAACCACATGGGGCAATGCGAGTATTATTATCTTTGTGTTGTCTTCCTCCTGCCCCATGGTCTGGCCTCAGCGCATCTGCTAGTCTGCAGCCCCAACCAGCATGGAAAGCCACCTGGCAGGCCGCTCGGGACCGCAGTGGGCTCCCCACCCCCCACCCCCTCCCCCCTCCCCCCTCCCCCTCCCCCCTCCCCCCTCCCCCAACCCCCGCCGTGGCTGGTCTGGCCTGATGGACCACATTTCTCACAGCTCTCTTGCCCTCCAGCCCTCCCATCACCGAGCACTCTGCCCCCACCCTGCTTAGGGGAGAGTCTGTGACCCCCAGAGCAGAATTCTGTGCTTCATCCCCCAGGGGAAGATTCCAGAGCAGACAACTCAGCTGCCTTTGTGACTGAAACTGAGAGTAAATGAAGGAATATTTATGAAGTCTCTGCAATTTGCCAGGTGCTTTCACTATGCAACCCTCCCTGCAGCAGTCCCGAGAATGTGATCCTGAGTTTACTTCTGATGAAAGCAAGGCTCAGAGGGGCCACCTGCCTAAGGGCGTGCAGCTGGAATGCGGGGAGCCAGGACTCAAGCTCTGGTCTGTCTCATTCACTTGGAAGCCAGGCCCCTTTCCTCCCTCCCGCTCTGCGTGCGGGAGCTCCGTGGTGGGGCAGCTGCCCCGAGGGAAGGTCCTTCTGACCGCCAGTGTCTGTGGCTGGCTGGCCAGGAAGCAGAGCCAGGACTGGCAGCTCCGGCTCCGAGGACTGCCTCTTCCTCCTGGCTGCCAGGGAGTTTCCAATCATCAGAAGAAACAGACTCAGGGAACAGCTCTGCCACCTGTCCCAGCCCTGCCCCAGCCTCTGAGCAACTGGAGCCCAGATGCCCTGGCCCACCGTAAGCTATCCCTAAGCACAGGTGGGCCTGAAGGAGACTCCCTGCTGGGCATGGGCGAGGGTCTTGGCCTTCTAGGTGGGACCCTGCCTGCCAGGGGACAGCCTCTTAGGTGGCTGGGAAAGAGCTCTGTACTTGGGGTCACAAATGTGGCTTCTGGCCCTGCTCCACCAAGGGCCACCGCGCGATTTTAAATAGGTCTCTTTACCTCTCTGAGCGTTAGTTTCTTGGTCTATAAAATGGGATCCTAACCTCTCTTCACTGCGGTGTGGGAGGGAAAATGAGTCAAGGCGCGAAAGTGCTGGAAACTGAAAGCCCTGGGAAGGACCTGCTCCATAATTTGCTAAGTTCAGGGCAAAAATGAAAAGGTGGGGCCGGGCGCCCTGGCTCACACCTGTAATCCCAGCACTTTGGGAGACTGAGGCAGGCAGATCACTTGAGGTCAGGAATTTGAGACTAGCTTGGCCAACGTGGGGAAACCCTGTCTGTACAAAAAATACAAAAAATTAGCCAGGCGTGCTGGTGCCCCTGTAGTCCCAGCTATGCAAGAGGCTGAGGTGGGAGGATGGCTTAAGCCTGGGAGGTGGAGGCTGCAATGAGCTATGATCGCGCCACTGTACTCCAGCCTGGGCGACAGAGCGAGACCCGTTCAAAAATACATAACAACATAGCATAACATAAAATGTAAATAAAAAATAAAAATGAAAAAGTGGGTCCGCTTGTTCACAAATTGTGAATTTCAAGGCCGCGGTGGCAGAGCGTTAAACCAACCTCAGAGTCGCACGCCCTGAAGCCGGCGCTGCGCTGGGGTCCGGAGCTGTGGAGGGTCCCCGCGGAGCCGCCGCTTTGGCTCCCTGGCCTGGTCCTGAGATCCACGCGACGGATCCAGGCGCATTCGGCGAGGCGCTGGCTCCATCTAGCGACGCGATGGCGAACAGCACCTGCCGCTCACACCCTGGTGGGCCTGGGGGCGCCTTAGACTTACACCCGTGGCTCGGTTTTCATCCGTCTCCATCGGTCACCACGTTCTCTCCATGGTCCTCCAGGGTCTCTCACATTGCTCCTGCCCCGTCATGAGTACTTTGGTCTACTCATTCGCCCACTCCCCCTGTTTTCTCGGGTGGTCCGGGAGGGCGGTGCGGTTCCTTGAAGTTCCCACGGTCCCTCCCAAGCTATTCTCTTGGGGTCTCTGGAGGCACCCTGCCTGCAGCCCCTTTCCAGCCTGCGGCGCCATCTCACGCACCACCTCCTCGGAGCCCTTCTGTGGCTCTCTGCCACCTGCCGGGCAGGCCCGTTTCCTTCGTCCGGCATCCCAGCCCGCCTGTCCCACCCTGCGGCGTCCCATTTCCGCGCCAGCCCGCCTGTCAGCCTTCAGCGTCCCTGCCAGCCTCTGCCCCATGCACACCACTCCCCTGAGCGAGACTTCCCTTCTCCTGCCCGCCTTCCTCCAGGCCCACCTCTGACAGGAAGCCTTCCAGGATTACCAGAACGCCCAGGGTTGTCCTCCCTTTGTGTGAACAGCAGTGCGGAGGTGTCGGAGACAAAACGCCTTTGTTGGAGTCGGAGGTAGCCAGAGTAGGGGCGTGCGTAGAATGGGCTTTGGGATTGGACCAGCTGACCTGAAACCTGTCTCCATCACTTCTGAGTCGGTTTCCTTGTGGATAAAGTGGGGCATCAAATGAAATAGGATTTTTTTTTCTCGGTGAGAATTAAATTAGATAATTTATATTAGGCATTCAGAGTGGTGTCTGGCTCATTATGAGCACCAAATAAACGTTGCTATGGTCGGTATCATTATCATTATTAAGTTCCGAACCCATTAATTACTGGCAGTGCGACCTCGGGCTGGTGGTTTTACCTTATTGAGCTCTCCGTGTCTGGAAAAAGGGGAGTTTATTTCTATTTGTATGTCAGAGGGTGCTCGTGATAGTAAATTAGGTGCTGTTCTTAGGTGCTGACCGTAGGAGTTGCTCCAGAAATGCTGTCCCTCTCTCCACCCTGCTCTGACCACCCATCAGAGTGCCCTCGCACAGTTCCTTCTTGGTTATCTAGAATTATCTAATTTTGGTACAGATTTTTTTTTGAGACAGAGTCTCACTCTGTCACCCAGGCTGGAATGCAGTGGTGAGATCATGGCTCATGACAGCCTTGAACTCCTGGACTCAAGCGATCCTTCTGCCTCAGTCTCCCGAGTAGCTAGGACTACAGGTGTGCTCCACCACACCCCTAATTTTCTTCATTTTTTTGTCTCACTATGTTGCGTAGGCTGTTCTAGAACTCCTGGGCTGAAGTGATCCTCTCATTGTGGCCTCCCAAAATGCTGGGATTATAGGCCATGCCCAGCCTGATACAATTGTTAAACTTCTGTGTTTCCTCAACCAAACATTAACACCCTGAAGGACATATTTTGGTTTTAATGGATATGTTAGTCAAGGTTCTCCAGGTAAACAGAACTAACAGGATGTGTGTGGGGGGGGGGGGGAGGAGAGAGACAGATGGACAGACAGACACATCCCCAGACTGATTTATTTATTTTATTTATTTATTTTTATTTTTTTGAGATGGAGCCTCACTCTGTCACCCAGGCTGGAGTGCAGTGGCGCGATCTCGGCTCACTGCAGGCTCTGCCTGCCAGGTTCACGCCATTCTCCTGCCTCAGCTTCCCAAGTAGCTGGGACTACAGGGGCCTGCCACCACGCCTGGCTATTTTTTTTTTGCATTTTTATTAGAGACAGGGTTTCACCATGTTAGCCAGGATGGTCTCGATCTCCTGACCTCGTGATCCGCCCGCTTTGGCCTCCCAAAGTGCTGGGATTACAGGCGTGAGCTACTGTGCCCGGCCAGAGTGATTTATTTTAAGGAATAGGTTTATGTGATTGTGGGGACTGGCAAGTCTAAAATCGAGACCCAGGGAAGAGTTGATGTTGCTGTCCCGAATCACGTGGCGGTCTGGAGGCAGAGTTCTCTCTTCCTTGGGGGACTTCTGTTCTCTCAGTTAAGGCCTTTAACTGATTGGATGAGGCCCACGCACATTATGGAGGGTAGCTTGCTGTACTCAAAGTCTACTGATTTAAATGTTAGTCTCAGCTGAAAAATACCTCCACAGCAATGCCAAACAGACTGATGTTTGACCAAAAACTGGTTACCATGGCCTTGCCAAGTTAACTCATAAAATTCGCCATCACGGTGGGCTAGCATTGACTACATGAGGACTTTACCCCCTTTATTCATTCCTTCTTTGCCCCGGTTTCACCTCCCTGCTTCCTTCTTTCCTCCTTTTACTTTCTTTCTTGACCACAGCAAGTTTAGCGTCCTCTCTTGCTCTTCTGCTTAGAATCCACAATTGTGTGTCTTTCCCCGGCTCTCCCCCAGCACTTGCCTGTTCTGTGTCATTGTGGACAGTGAGGGGCTTTGGCCCTCGGGCTGGGCAGGGAGCGGGTTGGGGTGGACTGCATACTCTTCATTCTCAAACCCCTGCCTTAAAATCCTTGCCCCCCTTTAGGTGTTCTCATGAACACCAGCTGAATATAGTTCACACTGGAGGGAAGAGTGACACAAGATTGCAGACCTATGTTTCTCGCCTGCACTAGCCTGGATAAGGGGTCCTGACTGGGCTTTGGGATGAGGGCAGAAGGGGTAGACTGGAGTTGGCAGGCTTCCTGCTGGGAGTAGAGAGTGATGAGATGTAGCTGGAGAAACGTGGCGGGGAATAAAGTGGCCAGAAGAAACACTAGAGGGTTAGACGATGGGGCTTATTAATGCAAAGTGTCAGGTTGCAAGTTACAGAAAGTTCAACTAGAATTGCCTTTAAAAAGTGAATTTCGGCCTGGAGTGGTGGCTCACGCCTGTAATCCTAACACTTTGGGATGCTGAGGCAGTCAGATCACCTGAGGTCAGGAGTTCGAGGCCAGCCTGGCCAACACGGCGAAACCCTGTCTGTACTAAAAATACAAAAATTAGCTGGGTGTGGTGGCATGCACCTGTAATCCCAGCTACTTGGGGGTGCTGAGGCAGGAGAATTGCTTGAACTTGGGAGGCGGAGGTTGCAGCGAGCCAAGTTTGCACCACTGTACTCCAGCCTGGGCAACAGAACGAGACTGTCTCAAAAAAAAAAAAAAAAAGCGAATTTCTTGATATTTATGGATACGTGCAATGAACACTAGAAGTAAATGTAACTTCATATGAAGCTTGATCTGCAGTTCAATGACATCAGCAACCCATTCTTTCACCCCTCTGCCTTGATCACTGTGGTCTCTTACCTACATTTCTAGCTTGGCTTCCCTGCAGATTACAAAATGGTGGCCTATAGGTCCCAGGGCTCTGTGTTTTTCACTCATGTCAGGCAGGACAATGGGCAACTTTCATTGTTCTCAGTAAAAGCCCTAACATTCCATGCTATTTGCATGAGTTTAGGTTTTAAGCCTATTCCTAAAATTTCATTGCGGCCAGAGGCATGGGAAGTAATGATTGGCTTAGCCTTGGTCCCTATGTTTTATTCTAGAACTGGGACCCGTAGCATATCATGGGTCTTCAGAATCCTACCCAGTGGGGCTGGCTGCCTCTAGGGCTACTCCCAGTCTTCAAGTTCTGAGCTTTGTTGGTCCCCAGTAAGGCAATGGAGCGGAGTGTAGGGCTAGCTGAAGTCTGCCAGTTAGGTTAAGCCTTATTTTGATGTGGAAGGACATGCTTGTTTCAGCTCCTCTAAGAAACCCATATGGCCATCTTTGCACAAGTCCTTGGCATGATTCCTTTTACAGGAGGAGTAATTTGGCTCAGATTTGTGGGTTTGTTTTCATTGCTTTTTACTAATAGTTTTCATAGCATCTGCTTCCTAACACCTTCTGGTGTTTGTATATCATCAGAGCTAGTTTTAGGAATAGGTGGAGAATGGTCTTTATGCTCTGTAAGAAATAAAGCTGGGCATGGATTTTGGAGCTTGGCAGACTTTTAAGCCCACTTCCTGCTGTGTATGTAAGTCCTTCTATGACTCTGGGCATCATTTTTTCATCTGAAAAATAGGTGCCTAGGATACCTGCCCCACAGGGTTGTCATGAGACTCAAGAAAGATGCTGTCCATGGAGAATCCCCTGATCCAAATCATGTCAAGGTCAGTGGTCTGCTCTTCAGAGAAGCCTTACTCTCCACCTGCAGCCACCCTGTATACTCTTTATTGTGTTACACATTTATGAATGCCATTTCATCTAAAATAATTTCATTTGTCATCAGTTTCCTCCCGCTAGAATATGAAGTTTATGAAAGCAGGACACATGTCTGTCTTATTCATCATAAGTTACTGTTGTGAGCAACTGGGGCTCAGTCCTACCAGGGAAGTCTAGGAGATGATATAGAAGAGACCTCAGAGTACTTCCTGCTGAGAGGAGAAGGATCTGGGATATTTGTCCACCAAGTCTCATCAGTCATTGGCCAAGGGCTTCTTCTAGGAGGTGTTGATGACCCGATCCTTTGGCCTGATATGTCCATGGCAGAATGGCCCTGTGTCTTCGTCCATTTGTGTAGCTATAAGGAATACCCAAGGCTGGGTAATTTATAAAGAAAAAAAGATGAATTTGGCTCATGTTTCTGGTGGCTAGAAAGTTTGATTGGGCATCTGCATTTGGTGAGGGCTTCAGGCTGCTTCCACTCACAGTGGAAGGTGAAGGGGAGCTGGGTGTGCACAGATCACATGGTGAGAGAGGAAGTGAGGAGTGGGGTGGAGGGGTGGTGGTGATGCCAGGCTCTTTAACAACCACCTCTTGAAGGAATTAACAGAGTAAGAACTCACTCAGCCCCAAGAGAGGGCCTTCATCTAGTCCTGAGTGATCTGCCCCCATGACCCAAACACCTTATCTTAGGCCCCCTTTCAACATTGGAGATAAATGTCAACATGAGGCTTAGAGAGTCAAATACCCAAAACATAGCGGGCCGTCATGGACACACTCTGTGGTGGTTAGAGTCACAGACAAAAACTCTTGGGTGATTGCACTTGGCAGCAGTTGAGTCTACCTGCAGGGTGATGGTGAGTACCAAGGGGATTGGGCAAAGTGTCCATAGCACCTGCTGCACAGTTGAGTCCCCATCAGCAGGTGTGATGGTGAGAATTTGTTGGATGGTTCAAGAGGAGCAGGATCCCTCCAAGAAGACAAGTGGGAGATGAGGCCAATACCCTCTCATTGCTGCAACATGTCCTTTCCCCGCTGTTCATTAGGACAACCATCTCCCTTTCTGTTGTTTATCCATCTGAGGACTACTTTTAAAACTTCCTTCCACAATGAATTCTCTCTGAATATCTAAGCTGCTGATTTTCCTCTCAGTTTTAAGTGCCCAGGGCTGATGCTGGTGTCTTACTTGTGGTCTGGCTAACACATGGAGAGGGGTACCAGTCTTTCCTCTGCTCTAGAGCAGGGGTTTGCAGCCGTGGGTGTGCATTGGAATCACCTAGCGAGCCTTTACAGCATACTGATCCTCAGGGCCCCACCTCCAGATATTCTGATGCAATTCTTTTGGGATAAGGCCTAGGCATTTGGCACTTCAAAAAAATTCCCCTCCTCTGCTCCCCAGGTGATTCTGACATGCAGGCAGCGGGGAAGGAAGGTAGCCACTGACCTAGATTTTTTTTTTTTTTTTTTTTTTTTTTTTTTTTTTTGAGACAGAGTTTTGCTCTTGTTGCCGAGGCTGGAGTGCAATGGTGTGATCTTGGGTCTCCGCAACCTCCACCTCCTGGGTTCAAGCGATTCTCCTGCCTCAGCCTCCCGAGTAGCTGGGATTACAGGCACTCGCCACCATGCCTGGCTAATTTTTGTATTTTTTAGTAGAGATGGGGTTTCTCCATGTTGGTGAGGCTCGTCGCGAACTCCCGACTTCCGGTGATCCGCCAGCCTCGGCCTCCCAAAAAGTTGGAATTACAGGCATGAGCCACCGTGCCCGGCCTGACCTAGACCTTATATAGGCACCTGACACAGGCATCTGAAAAGGTCAGAGGTATGTCCAGCTTCAGAAGCAGCTTGATCTAGCAGATCAATGATATCATCAAAGGCTCATTTCTGCTTGCTTTTTTTTTTTCATCTCTCTTCCTTGCCTTATGTGATGTCTGGCTTATTAACCCTCTGATTATTAGATAAACTCTTAGAATTCCTAAATAGTTACCAGCATGTCTTAGGGCTATGTGTGCTCTCTTTCATGTCCGGTGAGGGAGAACATCTTTGTCTCATCATTCCCAGCACAAGTTTGGAGATTCATGCTGTTTGAACCAGCGTGGGTCTCAAGCCCATCCCTGAATTGATCTTTGTGGCCAGGGGGATGGCTCAGACCACGCACTTCATTCCCAGCTCTAGATGTGTCAGTTCTTTACCTTAGCCCTGTGTGCCCAGTACACCCACCTGGGTGGCCTCTAAAGAATTCTGATGTCCAGGTCCTGGACCTTCAGGGATGTTCCTTCAATTGGTCTGCTGTGGCACCCAGGTGTTCGCATTTTTCAAAGTTCCCAGGTGATTCTGATGTGCAGCCAGGGCAGGGAACACTGGCCTAGACATCATACAGCCTCAAGATGCAGGTTAGGACCCCATATGGGAAGAGTCTCTAGGACAGATCCTCTCTTGGGCCTAAGTGGATGCCTTGCTGGGGACCAGCCACATGCCCAGAAGCCTTAGGGAACCACATGGTTATATGCAGGAAGCCCAGAGGAACAGGTCTGAACTATCCAACAAATTCTCATCATCACACTTACAATTTCCAACCATAAGAGGCAGCAGCCAATGGCCATCTGAGTGGAGTGTGTCATGAATGCAGGAGATGTTTTGGTGGCTTGCCCCTGCCAGTGACTGTGGCTGCCTGATATATTCCCCTTCTCTGCATCTGTTTCCCCATCTGTTACACAGACTCAAAGAATACTGATGCCTCTCTGAACTGACTTCAGATGAATGAGATTAGTGGGAAGTATCCTCATCCTTGGGGTGAGGCAGAATCCCTTTGTAGGAAGGGTCTATGATAGAGCAAGAAGAGTTTAGTCTCCCTATGGAGTCCCTATCAGCTGTGCTACCTTACGCAGGTCCTGCTTACCTCTCTGAGCTTCAGCAACCTCATCAGTACAACCAGGACTCTACCATCTGGAATGCTCCACATGAGCATGAAATAAGATAATGTATATAAAGCCCCTAGTGCAGCACCTGGCACAAAACAGGGGTTCAGTAAATTGTTTTCCTTCCAAGAATGCTACTGTTAGCTTTTAATCTTTCAAATGTGATGTCAAATGGGGAAACCAAGACCCACAGTGTTCAACATGAGTAATCATTTGCTGGTTATAGGCTGAAGCCGCTTGATCGTCCTCTAGACCCAAAAATCTCTCAGCAGGAGGCCCCGTCATCCTCTTTATCTCTGCACTCCCACTCACACCACAGGGGCTCCAGGCTTTCCATATCAGAGGGTCTTAGAAGTGGCAGTCTTGTTGGAAGCAAAGTGTTGTGAAGGGTCTTGTCTTGAAGTTGCATTTGCATTTGGTCACAGTATTTGCGTTTGGATTGGATGTTTGCTGGGGAAGGCTTGGGGGCTGGGGAGGATGAAGTCATTGCCTGGCACAGGCCTGGCACAATGTAAGTGCAGTTGACCCTCCAACAACATGAGTTTAAACTGCTTGGGTCCACTTACATGCAGATTGTTTTCAACAAAAATGATAGAAAATGCAGTATTTATAGGACGTGAAACCTGCATATATGGAGGCCAAATTTTTTGAAAACACGAGTTCCTCAGGGCTGGCTATGGGAGTTGAGTATCTACCGATTTTGGTATGGGGAGTCCTGGGACCGATGCTTCACACATATGGAGGGACAACTGCACAAATAATTGGGTGTCAAATGAATGGACTAGCCTTCCCTTTTCACAGCTTACCTCTCTTACCTAACGGAGTCATGAAGAAGTGATTGAGAGTGTAAGAAATAGTTCTGTTTATTGGTTAGAACATGGTATAAAATTACAGCGATTTGCAGGCATTCTGGACTTCTTGGGAGGGACATGCAGCGCTGGGCTCAAGCAGGGGATGTGGTGGAGATATGGACCACTGGGCAATGGCTCCCTTCCTGGACGTATTAAAGGACTTGCACTACCAGCACAAATGCCAGTGTGAGAGAATTATTGGTCGTCGTTTCTGGAAACAAATGACATAGGCAGTTTGGGTCATCAGACAATGCCATGCTTAATGATTCAGTTCTATCCCACATATGTTAGGTGCTGGCTCTCCCAATCTGGTCATGACAGATCCTAATTGTTCTGGATAACTCATTCTTCCCACCAAAGGAAGAGAAACAGGCACATTGGTTTGGGAGGCCATCAGAGGATGGTATGCATCTGGCTCAGGTCCTCTTGCTTCCAGATTCACCAAGGTCTGCCTGACTTGGAGGCAGTGGGCTGGGGGCACATAAGCAGAATATTTTGTGCACTACTGTTTAAGCTCAAGCAGAGGGACCTTCCATAGGGCAGCAGTGTGAGGAGATGAGCATGCTTCCAAAACAAACTCAAATTTCATCTTGTCTCTCTCAAGAAGAGAAAGGAGGAAGAGTTGGCAGTCAGAGACTGAGCCACATGATGCTGGGTTCCATAGAAAGTCTTCGGCAGAGAATTCTTCCAAAGTGTAAAAGGTGTTTCTGTCCCAAGAGTTGGTGTGTAAAATCAGAACGAGGGCAGATCAGGGTGTTAAGGTGGTTGTTTAGTACAACGTCTCTGAGAGCTGAATGGCTGAGTGTCACCAGTTACATGACATTTTGAAACAGCTGGAGAGACCTCATGATGTTGTCATCCTGGGAAAAAAGGAGGGCAAGAGGATGGTTAGAACTCTGAGTCTCCTCCCTGAGAGCTCTGTAACTCTGGTGAGCAAATCACAAGCATGGGTTTCCTATATGGAGAAAACTCTACAAGGGTATGAAAAACAAGAAGTAAGGGTGGGGACCTAGAAAGTGATCAGCTCAAAGTAAGAAGCACCACCTGTAGCCTTAAAGAGGAATTCAGAAGAAACAAATCATCTAGTAAAATAGTGAGTTGCTTCTTTTAAGAAGCTCTGAACAATTACATCCACTGAAATGATTACATTTTTTGTCTTTTTATTCTATTAATGTGATTAATTACACTGACCAATTATTGAATGTTAAACCAACCTTGCATTCCTGGAATACTGCTTTAGATCCTACAAATTTTGATGTCATATTTTTATTTTATTTTTATTCAAGATATTTTCTTCTCTGAACCATGAATTAGAAGTGTATTGCTTAATACCCAACATTTGAGGATTTTTCTACATTCAATACTGTACCTCAGAGAAGAAATAATAGAAAAATGTAAAATACAGAACATGCAATAGAGACATACAATGAGAAAACCCCCCAAAGCGCTCTCTTTCAAAAAATCAGTAAAGTAGATAAATGCTTATTAAGACAGCTTTTCAAATTATCAATATCAGAAATGAAAAGGTTAATGTCAGTATAGGCTTATTTGGCTCATTATTCTGGCAGCTGGAAAGTTCAGTTGGGCATCTGCATCTGGTGAGGGTTTCAGGCTGCTTCCACTCACAGTGGAAAGTGAAAGGGAGCTGGGTGTGCGGAGATCCCACGGTGGGAGAGGAAGCAAGGTTGGAGGTGGGGAAGGTGCCAGGCTGTTTTACAACCAGCTCTCAAGGGAATTAACAGTGAGAACTCACCCCCAAGGGGGTCAGTGTTCATTCCATTCTAATGGAATAGTTGTTAAATATCTTGGATATCACCCTGCATTTAGGACATCTACATAACAGGGTGGCTGTGATGTTTATGTATGTGCTTGAAACTTGGTGGGGGCTCAGTACGTGCTAGTAGCTTCTCCCCTGCTTTCTTACATTTGCTATTCTTCTTGGCTGGAGCTCAGAGTAACTGTGAACATTTCTAAAATAATGTAGGGGTATAAATGGATTTCTCCAAAGTAGATGAAGCAATTATTTCCAGTTCAGTCTCTGGTGGACTCTGGGGCCAATCTATTGGTTAGACTTAATGAAAGTTGTGTTTCCAGGATCAGCATCACCAGTGTGACCAGGGAGAATGTGAGAAAAGTAACATCTCAGGCCCCACCCCAGACCTATGGAATTAGAATCTGCATTTTAACAAGATCTTCAAGGATATTGTTTCACACATTAAAGTGCTAAGCATTGGTCCAGGGCATTTGTGTTAAAGTGACCCAGATCTAGAGTCTCTGGGATTGAGGCCTGGAAATATACATTTTCAGAATCATTCCAGGCAATTTTTATGCACACTGTGGTTTGAGAATCACAAAATTGTAGATTTTTTTGCCCCCAGCTGCTTCCTTGTAGTCTGGGAAATGGGTCATCAAGCCAGAGGCAGGCTAAAAAATAATGGTGTTGCCCTCTCGGGAAGTCTATTTTCACAGAGACCCCCTCTGAGTTTTCACATCCCCCCAGACCCCTACTTAGGCTCTCTGTTCAGTCCTGTGCTTAGCCAAGACCAACTACAGGCCAGGTTGAGGAGTGGAACTGTGGACTTCACAGTTGCTGCTGGTGTTGTTGGCTCTGATGGGAGGGGTTGCAGATATGTGCAGGTTTCTCATCACCTTCCTTCTGCAGGTCCCCAGGCCCCAGGTTTCCTTTCCCAGATGTAGAGTTATTGTGCCCTGAGATCTCTCCTTACCTCCTGACATGATTCAAGAAATTCATCTAAAGTTACGATGCCATCTTTATTTTTGTCCATTTTCTGAAAGACATAACAGAAAGCACTTTACGGAATCTGGTGATCTCCATTCCAAAGCTTACTCCCCTGCTGCTTTCTTGCTGGAGCTCAGAGTAATGAGCTGGAGCTCATTTCATTCATTTCATTAACCAACTTTGCCCTGAGAATGAGAGTTGTCTTTCACTGGCCAGACAACTCCAATTAGGTCCTGATTACAACACTTTGAGCCCCATGAGCTTCCGTAAATCAAAAGACTTGCTCTGGACACTCATCACCTCACTGCTGGCTTATTCTGCTTCTTCTGTAGACTCTCTGCTACCCCGTCCATCTGGCAGAACACTGGGCACAAGAGGTTCTGATTCTGGCCTGCTACTTGCTGTACAAACTTGCACAAGGCCAGAGAGGACTCTCTTTTCCCATCTGCAAAGTGGGAGATTGGACTAGAGTGAGCTCTGATATTCTCTGATACTCCACCACTAGATTAATTCTTTCCTAAAATGCCCCAATGATCATACCACTCCCTTAGTCAAGGATCAGCACTAGCTGTCCATCCTATACCAGAGCAAGGCCAAACTCTTCCATTTAATGGTCTCATAATATGGCCCTATCCTAGTTTCCAATCTTATTTCCCCTTACTTCCCAGACACAAATGCTTAACACCTCCACAATTTTAATTAATGAAGTCTTTTGTGTTTACCCTGATCCCCTAATTTTTATGGATTTAGAGTTCATACTATACCACTAACATTTAATAATATACTTTCTTGTTCTCTTCTGTCATGTACACTTGCAGCTTAAGGAGATCATCTGTTTCTTGAGGACAATGTATCTTATAATTCTTTTCTGTTACCAACCATGCCTAGTACAGGGTTGGACACAAATCACTTGCTCAGGTGCTCCTGGGTTGACTTGATCTAGGCTGGGCTTACAGCTCATGTGCAGGGTGTGTGCACTTACCTGGAAGAAGACATCCACGTGCTGCCTTGGAGTGTCCTCTTTGAGCACGGGATATGTGTATTTCCCCATCATGTCATAGATGGCTTTGACAATGTCCATCATCTCCTGGAGTGGGGACATAAAAGCACGCAGTGTGGAAACCACGAGGTCAAGCTCTTCCTAGGTGACAGAGTTTGGGGCTCCTTAGCCCCTTGGCAATGAAAGTGATTAAAAGGTGAGGTCCTTCTTTAGCAGGTGATAGGGAGTTAGAAAGCAAGCAGAAGGGGCTATATTGTGGGAGCCCTTCTTAGAGAGGAGATGGTAGACAATTCCTAAATCCCTCGGAAGCTCATGGGTAGGTTACCTTGTTATGGGCATTGTCTTCAGTGCGGGGTGATGTGTGGGATCCCCATTCACAGGCTTGAGGCAAATAAAATATTATTCTGAATTTTTAAAAAGTTAATGTTCTAGCCTAGAGATTTAAAAATCCCCATAGGTTCTGCCACTGTTTTAAGTTAAGAAAAATGAACCAACAGCCAAGATTATCCACAGGGCACATGAGGGCAATAGTTCCACAGACTGAGGCCCTTATTAAAAAGATCGGTTCTCAAGTCCACTCCAAACCTACTGAATCAGAGCATCTTAGGACTCGGTCCTTGGAGTTTCCATGTATATCAAGGTACATTAGGAACCATTATTCTGACCATTCTGGCCCAACTCAGAATGGGGGTAAAAGAGCGTTTGGGATGTTTGACCTGGTTTCTACAGAGACCCAGGGGACAGTCTCATTCCATGTGCTTATTTTATTTTATTTTTTGTTTACTTTTTCATATTATTAATAATTTCAGACTTACAGAAAAGTTACAAAATTAGTACAGAGAGTTCGTGCATACCTTTCACCCAGTTTCCTTTAATGTTAACAACTTGCATAACCAGAGCACAATGACCAAACCCAGGAAATTAACATGGCTTCACTATTATTAACCAACTACAGGGCTTATTCAAATTTTATCAGCTTTTCAGCTAATATTTTTTTCCCTTCAATGATTCTACATTGCATTTATTTGTTGTGTCTCCTTAGTCTCTTCTAATCTGTATGAGTTTCTCATTCTTTTTTTTTTTTTTGAGACAGGTTCTTGCTCTGTCACCCAGGCTGGAGTGCAGTAGCACAATTCCCGTCACTGCAGCCTCGACTTCAAGGTTCAAGTGATCCTCCTGCCTCAGCCTCTCAAGTAGTTGGGACTACAGGCAAGTACCACCACGCCTGGCTAATTTTTTGTAGAGATGGGGTTTTGCCATGTTGCCCAGGCTGGTCTCAAACTCTTGGACTCAAGTGATCTTCCTGCCTCTGCCTCCCAAAGTGCTGGGATTATAGGCATGAGCCACTATGCCCAGCCTGAGTTTCTTTCTTTCCTTGTCTTTCAGGACCTCACACTTTTGATATGAATACAGGTCAGTTGTTTTGTAGAATATCTCTCAATTTGAGTTAATCCCTGGTTTAGTTATGATTAGATTGAAGCTATGCATTTTTGGCAAGAATACCACAGAAATGATGTTATAACCTTCTCAGTGCATCATATCAGGGAGTTACATAGTGTTGAGATGTCTTATTACTTGATTAAGGTGGTGTCTGTCAAGTTTCCTTACTGATTTAGTATCTTTCAGTGGATCTTGCCTGCAAAAATTATTACTGTAGTGTTTGCCTGATGGTAATTTTGTATTTCCTTTATTCCTTCTATATTTATTAATTAAAATTCTTCTGTAAGGAAGAGCTGCCTTCTCTCTTGCATTTATTTATGTATTCAGTTGTTTATTTACATTAGCATGGACTCGTGGGCATTTACCATATTTTACAGCTTATAATCCAATACTTAATAATTTTTAATTTTGCTCAAATTGCTCTCATTCTGGCTATTTGGAACTCCTTCAGGTTGACTCCTGCAGTTTTTCTTTAAGCACTTTTATACCTTCTAGCATAATAAAGTACTCCAGGCTCATCTTGTATTTTCTCTTTCCCAATCTTAGAATCAACTATTCTCTAAGAAGACTGGTTCTGTTTATTGAAGAATGGTATTCAGAAATCAGGGTCTAGATGCTAGTATGCTCACTGCTACAGGGATGTCATTGCTCTGAGGTGCCCTCAACAGATAGAACAAGGAAATAGATGTCTCTATCCACGTGTTTATTTTTAAATGTGTGCTTTACAAGCCCTTCACATCTACATGGCCATTGATGCTTTTCCTGTCTGATTTTTTTTTTATCACAGAAAGAGCAATTTTGTTGCTCTCTCAGGATTTTCATAGCCTACAACTTGGATGAGGTTATCTCCAAATGATTGCCAGGGGAAGATCCTGCTATCTTTTCTAAGAAGCTACTTATCCACACTTTCTTTTTTTTTTTAAGGGGTACTTTATTAACTCTGCCCTCCAGAGAGGTCTGATGGATTAATGGGGACAATTCTGCCTAGTTTGCAAATTACAAAAAGGGAATAGGAGCTAGTAAGGTTATTCAGTGGTGGAATAATGAGTGAACCAAAGTTGAAGACCAAGTAGTATAACTCCCATTTCTGTATTTTTTTCTTTATATATTTTTCAAGGTAGTATTTGAATATTTTAGAGTATCATATATTTGCATGTGTATATAAGCATTTAGTTGTTTATAAAATTGAGATATACATATCACTTTGTCAAGTGATTTAAAAATGTAATATATCATACTAATGTTTATTTTACATTACTCTTTCATGATTTTAAGTGGCCACTGGCTATTCCCTTATATGTATTTACTGTAATTCATTTTACAAATCTGCTATTAGTGGATATTATGGTTATCACATTCTGGGGCACTATTACCTGAAGACTCTTCTTGCTTTTAAGTCTTTGTGTCTATTCTTTATTTCCTTGGGACATATATCAAGGTGTGGTTTTATAAGGGGAATGGGATACATGACTTTCAATGCTTTTGTTACATATTCCTCAAATACCTTGTAAAGCACACATTTAAAAATAAACACATGGATAGAGACATCTATTTCCTCGTTCTATCTGTTGAGGGCACCTCAGAGCAATGACATCCCTTTAGCAGTGAGAGTGTTTATATCAGAACACTCTCAGCAACTATGTATGAAAAACCACTTTCCACCAACCTTCAACAAAGACTTTACAAAACCTTTGCAATTTAATAGATAAGTGATAATTCATTGTTTTTAAAGATAACATTACTTTCTTAGTGAGGTTTCTAATATATGTATTGACTATTTTTATTTATTTTCCCATGAACTATTTTTTTATCTGCTTTGCTCATTGTGTTCATCTATTTCTGACTGGATTGTGAGAGCTCTTTATATATTTGCGTAGATTTATTAAATTGTTAAAATCTCTTAATAGATTTTTAATTTATTTAAAATATATTTTTATGCATCTACCATGTGCTAGATATTGTGTCAAAGAAATACAAAGATAAGCACGATGAATATGACTCTTGCCTTTGTTAAGATGAATGTCTGCTGAGGAATATCAATCCTTTCTCTCATCATAAATTGCAGATTTTTAAAAACAAGTTTGTCACTTGCTTTTCAACTTTGTTTATGGTATTTTTTGATGTACAGAATTTTAAAATATTTACAGTGTAAAGCCATCAATAGTTTAAAAAATTATTTCTAACTTTGATTTTATGCTTTTTCCATTCTACGATCAGATATTCACGTATGATTTTTTGTTCTTTTTAAGTTAAAATGCAACTGTACGTATCTATAGTGATTTTGGGTTTATGGTACTAAGTAAGAATATTTACTTACTTATTGCCAAAATAGTTAACCAGTTTTCCCAGAATCATTTAATGATTCATTACCTCTCTATTCAATATGCTCCCTTTATTATGAACCAAGATGGTATTTGTACCTGGGATTTCTATTGTGTTCCATTGATCTACCTTTTCCTTCTCTGATATTATAATACTTTAATAGTTTCAGCTTTATAATATATTTCAGTATCTGGTAGAACAAATCCCACCATTTTTCTTCTTTTTGAAAATTATCTTTGCTATTCTCATCTGATTAATCTTCCAATGTAACTTTAAAACAATTGTGCCAAATTTCCTCCCCAAATAACACTTTCATTTTGATTCAAAATAAAATAAATTTAATTAGAGAAGAATTGCTGTCATTACAATATTGCTATCTTTATAATATACATCCTTTCAGAAGATGGTATGTTTCTCTACTTATTAAATTTTTCTTTCTCTTCATCTAAATTATGGATATTTAAAATGCCCATGTGCTTTAAATTTTATTGTGATTACAATGAGAATATTTTTATTATAATTTTCTAGCTAGTCACAACTGATATATTGGCTATACAATTTCTTTTTGTGTATGTATGTTATTACCACTTTGCCAGCTTTTTAAAAGTTCCAGTTGTTTTAAGTTGATTTTCTTGCTGTCTTTTTTCTCAGATAGAAAATCATGTCATTAACAAGGAATGTTGTAATTTTTCCTATTTAGATCGCATTCTTTTTCTGTTTCACTGTATTTGAAGAACTTTCAGGAAATGTTAAACGGTGGTGATGTCTGACAGCATGCAATCTTGCCTCATCTTTTCTTCAGTGATAATCTCCGTGTGTTACCATAAAGTATGAAGCTGTGTACTAGGCTGGGGTATTTTCCATTATGCTGAAGAAGTATTTTATTCCTAATTAATTGAATCTTGAAAATTTTTATGAATAAATGGTAAATTATATCAAAGGTGATTTTAGCATCAAATGGTTTGATCTTTTGATATATTAATATGATAAATTATTTAATAGGCTTTCTCTGCTACTGGGCTATTCCTGCATTCCTGGAATAAACCTTATGTTAGTCATGTGCATTTCTTTATTTTATTTTATTGCTTTTTTGAGGAAGGGTTTTGTTCTGTTGCCCAGGCTGGAGTGCGGTGGAGTGATTATGGCTCAGGGCAGTCTTGAACTCCTGGGCTCAAGCTGTCCTCCTGCCTCAGCCTCTGGAGTAGCTGGGAGCACAGGCACGTGCCACTACACCCAGGTAATTTTTAAATTTTTCTTTTGAAGAGACAGGCTCTCCCTATGTTGACCAGGCTGGTCTTGAACTCCTGGGCTCAGCCCATCCTCCTGCCTCAGTCTCCCAAAGTGTTGGGATTACAGGTATGAGCCTTTAAACAGAGCACTGGGATTAATTTCCTATTATCTCATTTAGGATTTGTAATCTATATTTTGGATGATATTGAGTTCTTATTTTCTCTTACCTGCTTTATTTCACAGGATTTTTTTCCTTCAACACATTTTTTGAGTGTCTTCTATTGGTTAGGCACTTTCCCCTTACACCAAATTTTCCAACAAATAAATCAAATGTATTGGAGCATAATTTACTTATAACAAATTCACCCATTTTAAGTGTACTGTTTGATGAATGTTGACAGTGTATCCACCCATGTAACCTCCACCGTACTCAAGATATAGAACATTTTCACAACCAAAAGACATCCCTTCACACTTCTTCGCAGTGAGTGCCTCTCAACCTTCAACACCAGGCAACCACAGATCTGATTTCTGTTACTATAGATTAGTTTGTATTTTCTAAAATCTCACGTAAATGGAGTAAAACAGTGTAAACTCATTTGAGTCTGGCTTCATTTACTCAGCATGAGGTTTATGAGCTTCATACACGTTGCATGCAACTATAACATTCCTTTTTACTGCTGAGTAATATTCCATTGGATGAACAGACTACGATGTATTTACCCATTGTCCTGTTGACAGACATTTGGGTCATTTAAGTTTTGAGATTACTATGAATAAAGCTGCTATGAACATCTTTGTACAAGTCTTTATGGAATTACATGTTTTTATTTTGGGGGGTAAATACCCAGGAGTGGGACTTCCTTTCTTCTTTTTTTTTCTTTTTTCTTTTTTTGGGACAGGGTCTTGCTCTGTCACCCAGGCTGGAGTACAGTGGTGCAATCTCAGCTCACTACAACCTCTACTCCCCAGGGTTAAGCAATTCTCCCACCTCAGCCTCCCTAGTAGCTGGGACCACAGGTGCTTACCACCATGTCTGGCTTTTTTTTTTTTTTTTTTTTTTTTTGTATTTTTGGTAGAGACAGTGTTTTGCCATGTTGCCCAGTCTGGTCGTGAACACCTGAGCTCAAGTGATCCGCCTGCCTCACTCAGCCTCCCAAAGTACTGAGATTACAGGTGTGAGCCACCATGCCTGACTGGAATGGGATTTCTGGGTTGTATGTTAAGTGCGTGTTGAGCTTTATCAAAGATGCCAAAATGTTTCCCAACTTGTTTGTACCATTTGCATTTCTGCCAGCTATCTATGAGAGTTTCTATTGCTCCACATCTTTGCCAATGCTTGGTATTGTCAGTCTTTTTAATTGTGGCCATTCTGTGCAATTGTATTTCATTAGAGTTATAATTTGCATTTCTTTGAAGACCAGTGATATGGAGCAACCTTTCATGGGCTTACTGGCCATCCACATATCTTCTTTTCTTAAGTATCTCATCAAATCTTTTGCCTATTTTATATGAAGTTGTTTATCTTTGTATTAAATTATAAATGTTCCTTATATATTTTGGATGCCAGTATTTATATTGGATTGGTATCCTGGTATCTTTATATATCTGGTATATAATTTGCAAACATTTTTTCCAAGTCCATGGCTTGCATTTCCATTTTCTTAAAGGTGTCTTCTAAAGCACAAAATTTTTAACTTTGATGAAGTCAAATTTATCTACTTTAAAAAATGATTCCTTATCCTTTCCTACTCCAAAGTTGTAAGAATGTTTCTCCTATGTATTCCTTAAGAAAACAGCTTTTGTTTTAATATTTAAGTCTATAATCCATTTCAAGTTGATGTTTATGTTTGGCATGAGGTTAAGGTTAAGGTCCATTTTTGTTTCCAAATGGATATACAGCTGTTACAAAACCATTTGTTGAAAACACGGTTCTTTCCCCTTTGATCTTTTTGGCATCTGTTGCATTGACATATGGGTGGGTCTATCTCTATTTTTAAAAAATATTTATTTTTTATTTTTAATTTTTGTGGGCACATAGTAGGTGTATATATTTATGGGGTACATGACAAGTTTTGATACAGGCATACAATGTGTAATAACCACATCATGAAAAATGAGTATCCATCCCTTCAAACATTTATCCTTTGTGTTACAAACAAACGAATTACACTCTTTTAGTTAAAATGTTCAATTAAATTATTGACTACAGTCACCTTGTTGTGCTATCAAATACCAGGCCTTATTCATTCATTCTATTTTTTTTGTACCCATTGACCATCCTAACTTCCCCCACAGCCCCCCTACTATCCTTCCCAGCCTCTGGTAACCATCCTTCTACCCTCTAACTTCATATTGTTTTGATTTTTAGATCCAACAAATAAGAGAGAACATGGGATGTTTGTCTTTCTGTGCCTGGTTCATTTCACTTAATGTAATGACCTCCAATTCCATCCACGTTGTAGATGATTAAATCTCATTCTATTTTAAGGCTGAAGTACTCCATTGTGTTTAAGTACCAGATTTTCTTTATCCATTCATCTGTTGATGGACACTTAGGTTGCTTCCAAATCTTGGCTATTATGAACAGATCTGCAACAAACTTGGGAGTGCAAATATCTCTTTGATATACTGGTTTCCTTTATTTGGGGTATATACCCAGCAGTGGGATTGTTGGATCATATGGTAGCTCTACTTTTAGTTTTTTTGACTCTCTATTTTGATCCATTGATCTATATGTCTATCCTTATGCCAATTCCCTACCATCTTGACTACTGCACCTTTTCATTAAGTCTTGAAGTAAGGTAGGTTTAGTCCTTCAACTTTGTTCTTTTTTCAGTTGTTTTGGTTATTTTAGTTTTTTTGCATTCCCATATCAACTGCTACAAAATACCTGCTGGGATTTTGATTGAGATCACACTAAATCTATAAATCAAATTTGGAGAATCCACATCTTAACTATATTGGGCCTTCCAACCCATGAGCATGATTTATCTCTGTGTTTATTTAGTTCTTTACTTTATTTCAGCAATATTTTATAGTTTTCAGTGTATGAGTCTTGCACCTGTCTTGTTGAATTTTTCTCAAAGTATTTTGTGCTTTTTGATGCTATTTTTCTTAATTTAATTTTCTGGTTGCTTGTTGGATGTAGAATTATAAATGATTTTTGTAAATAGAACTCATGTCTTCACTTTGTTAAATTCACTTATTATTTTTAGCAGTTTAATTGTAGACTCTTAGGGTTTTCTATTAATACAATTATACCATGTACAAATAAAGACAGTGTTAATTCTTCCTTTCCATCTATATCCCTTTGGTTTCTTTAAATATAGTGAATTATATTGATTGATTTTTGAATGTTAAACCAACCTTGCATTCCTAGAATAAAACTCACATAGTCGTAGTGTATCATCCTTTTTATATATTGCTGAATTCAATTTGCTAATATTTAGTGAAAGCTTTTTGTATCTGTGCTCATGAGGGAGACTGTTTTGTGGTTGTTTCCTTTCATAAGACCTTTTATTCTTGGGTTTGGGTATCAGGGTACTATTGGACTTATAAAACAAGTTGGGAACTGTTCCATCCTCCTCTATTTTCTAAAATTTTTTTGTAGGATTGATATTAGAATTCACCAGTCCACCATCTGGGCCTATAATTTTATTTGGGATTGGTTTTTAACTGTGAATATAATTTCTCTAAATAATGCAGAGCTAGTCAGATTTTCTGATTCTCTTTAAGTCTGTTTTTGCCTTTTGTGTCTTTCAAAAAACATGTTCATCTAACAGCTTCCCAGGGGAATATGGATGGGCCCCTTACCCTAGCCCTCCACCATCTGACTCTGCTGACCTGTCAGCCTCATCCTGCACTAGTCTTCAGCTTCATACCTTCATCTGCAGCCATCTGAAGCCTTGCTGTTTTTGAAACACATGAAGCTCTATCTTGCCTCAAAGCCTCTCTAGTGGCTGTTCCTTCTGCCTGGAACACTTTTCCTGGCTTTTTGTATAACTGGTTCCAGTATGACGACACCTCCTTAGAGAGGCCTTTGCTAACCTTCCCTGCCAAAATATCTTCTACCTGCTGATTCCTTTTTGGCCTGTTTATTGTCCATCTCTCTATGCTGCTCCAGTGTGGGGCCTAGTCTGATTGTTCACCTCTTTACCTCCAGCACCTAGAACGCCTAATAAGCCTTCAAATCTGTGTTAATTAAAAACATGACTAAATGAATGGGGAATGAAAGTTGGATAAACTCCCTGAGCTTACAGAGAGAAGCTTGCAGGGTTGAGGTGAAGATTAGTGCTGATATCTATACCTCCAGGCACTGTGCCTGGCACACAGGAGCTCAGTAAGTGGAGTGTTATAGGATGCCAATTTCCAGCTTCCACTGAGATACCAGGATACAGTGGATACCAAAGTGAGTTTTGAGATAGACCTGAGGGTATTTCACTGGCTAGAGAGATATCTTCTAAGGTTCTAAAAGTGCGAAGCAGTGAAGATTCAGAAATTATTTGTGATAATTTCTTTAAAGACAGCCGTACCTTCCATTACCCCCTTGGAGGTTGTATTAATAGGCAAAATAGTTTAAGGCCAATATGACCCAATTGTAGGTTCCTCTTCCTTAAAAATCTTTCTTTTCTATTCTAGGTGCTGCCTACAGTTCCACCATTTCAACTTTTAGCTTTAACTTGTGGCTCCTAACCTTCCCAAATGCAGGTTCCCTAGGGAAGAGTAACTCTTTACACTGAAACAAGTCATTTTTATCCACTGTGTAATATCTACTGAATCTAGGTGACCCAGTGAGAATGAATCTGTTTAATCCTTTCTGGGCGCTTGGGAACAGGGCAGGGTAGGGCAATGAGGGATGCCTTCTTTATTTTGCCAGGGACCGGCTCTGTTAGCCCCAAAGCAGAGTCCGCCTCATTCAGACAGTGCTATCCTCATGCCTGGGGCTATTTTCTGTTGGGTTAGTTACCTTCACTGGAGCCCTCTTACATCCCTGGGCCCAGCTCACTTACCTCTTTGTTTATGTATCCGTCTTTATTGATGTCATACAAATTAAATGTCCACCTTAGTTTCTCGTGGACAGTTCCTCTTAATAAAATCGACAGAGCGGTTACAAAGTCCTGAGAAGGGGAAAAGGCAGGAGTGACATTAACCATCAAGCCATCAGGCAGGGTGAAGCTGTGTCTTTGGGTCAGACTGTGATACTCTCACAGAATGGTGCCTCCCGCGTCCTCTTGTTTGCCTGGAGGATGTGGCTATGCTCTGTGAAGAGCTCCTGCCTTTGGGTCCCTACCCTGCCCCATTTTTTTTTTTTTTTTGCAAAGTGCCCCCTTGAGGAAGAATGGAACTCTGAGAGACACAGATCAATGCAGCCAGCCCGGTTATTGCCTTATCCATGGCTGCAGTGGTCTGTCTATCATCCCAGTGGCCGTATGGTCTAGTGGCTGAGGACATGGACTGTAAGAACAGTCTGTATTAAGGGTCATTCTGCCTGCATTCAAATCCATCCTTTATCATTTGTGTGCTCTTTGACCTTGGGAAAACTACTCTATCTCTCTTTGCCTTACTCTCCTCTTCTGTAAAAGGGTAATAAATAATAAAACCCTACCCTATAGGGTTATTGTGGGGATTAGAGTAAATGAGTTAATACATACAAAGCCCTAAGTACAGGGGCTGCCACTGGGAAGCAGTGTGCCCGGAAGCTCATACACTGTTGTTATTAGTCCCCTGAGTCCCTGAGTTCCTGCAGGCCAGGGAAAGTTGCGGCTGCTTTTCCCCATCTTTAGGAAATGCTTACGAATGGATAAACGTGTCTTTGGTCTGACTGAGAGTTTTTGATGGTCCAGCCCTTCCCCCAATGCCTTGAGATTTAGAGGGGGAGGTGATGCAGAACCAGAGGACCCCTAGAGTAGACCCCAGATGAGCGTACCTCAAACTTCACGGAGCCTGTCTGAGTGGTGTCGAAGGCATTGAAGAGGTAATGGGCATACGTGCTGGCATCTACAAGGCAGAAAAGGAGGGCAGGTGAAGGGGGCAGGAATTCCACACAGGGAGAACCTTCCAAACAAGGCAGGGCTTTGACAAGAAAGAGAGGAGAGTGATGCTAGGGTGATGGAAAGGAGAAAATTATGGAGTGGGGCCCATTGACTCAACTCTTTGGGTTTGGGTGGGAAGTTAGATCTAGCAAAAGGTGAGATGAGCCCTTGCCCCTCCCTCTAGCCATCATGAGAAAACCATTCTCCTGCCTGTCTATGCACACAATCGTTGGTGTATGAATGACACAGTGACTGCATGACCATGTTCTTCTGAATGGCCATGCAATGCCTGGGATGAGCACTCACTCCAGAGTAGAGAGGCCTGAACTTGGATGCCGCTGTACTACATAAGCTATGTGACTGTGGGCATCAAGCACGACCTCTCTGAGCTTCCCTTTCCTACCTCTCTACAATGGGATGTAGCAAGACCTATCTCTTGAAATTTTTTACAAAGTATTTTAAACTAGAGCTGTGCCTGGCATACAGTGAGAACTCAATAAACAGTGGCTCAGTGGAACTCAGCAAACTGCAATTCTGGGGCCTGCATGGGACAAAACTGCCTTCCCCACCTGATCTGGGTAGGGGCCCCACACACCAAGGAAGGCATCTATCTGCTGCCAAAGAGGCCCATGAGAAACAGGGCCCAAGAAGTGTTTGGAATGTTTGGATCTGCATTTTGTCAGGATCCAGGGAAGGTGTCTTGCAGGAGACAGCTCTTGGAGACAGGATGCAAGGTGGCATGTGACACATGGAGGTCATAGGAGGAGTCACCGATGTGGTCCCAGGCCCATGGGGACACAGCTGGTTCCCACAGGAGTCGGGCAGGGCAACAGAGCAGCTGTTGTGGGCCTGGCACACTTGTAAGCTGGCTTAATAAGCACAACTTTATGTTTCCTGCCTCTTTTTCGATTAGTTTATTTTTATAGTCTTTGGTATTTACTGAAGTTCTTTTTGAAGTTCTTTTACAAAATTCCAGCTTGTCTCAGCTATTTTAAGTAAAAGATTCAAAAGTGCCCTGCACAGTGGTGGCGCCAGCATGGCAAAACCTATTTCAGACCCTTATGGAATCTAATCCTGGTTTGCTACTCACCTGCTGTGCAATCTTGAGTACATTGCTTATCTTCCCCGAAACTCAGTTACCCTATCTGGGATTATAATACCTGCTTTCTAGAGCTGTTCTGCGACGTTGTGATGTTGCATTATCAGCCCTTCTTCCCCTTCCAGGGTGGGTTCATTTTCAGAGTTCTTTCCTGCTAAAGCTTTGGAGACTCCCACCTCTCACGATGAGGGAGATGTCTTGCTCCGAGTTTGCCCCTTCCTCGAGAAGGAAGCAAATGGCAAGGAAGAGAGGACTTGGAGGAAGGGAAGGCTGCTCACCAGAGAGGGAGCTGGGCAAGATAGATTTCAAGGTCAGACTCACCTCCGTGAGGGAAAAACTGAGCATAGATCTGCTTGAATGTGTCTTCGTTGACCACACCACTGGGGCACTCCTGTGGGAAGGGGAGAGAGTCAGCGGGAGGCATCTGAGGGCCAGCACTAGAAGGAGACTGGGCCCAGCTTTGGTGTCTGGGGTTCCTCATGATCCCCAGGGGCAGGGACCTGTGCATTTCCACTTCTCCAAAGCAGCCCCATCTCAGGACTGGAGCTGCTTTGCAAAATGATGAGACATTGTCAGAGAATGGGCACTGTGAGGTGGAGAGATTTGGGGCTTTAAGATCAGAAAAACCTGGGTTTAAATCCTGGCTTAGCCAATACTAAGCTTTGTGACTTTGGCCAAGCCAGTCTCCGATCCTCAATATCCTTACCTGTAAAATGGAGGTAAAAATACCTTCCCCAAGGGTATCTTATGAACCTATGTTAGGTGGTACTGAGTCCATGGTAGATGCCAAGCAGTGTAGATTTCTTCTCTTTTCTGGATGCTGTTTCCTCTGATCCTAGTGCCTGCCTGGGAAACTTTCCCACAGGATCCTGCTCCAACTTGGCTGCCCACTGCTAATGCTGCCATTGAAGGAAAGAAGCCCTAATAGTAGGAAACCAGGCACTTGGCATGTGCAGTCAAGGCTAGTGTGGAAGGAAGAGGCATCCCAGCACCTGTCAGATAACTCCTAGGAGGGGCTGGAATCCCTGTTCTCAATGGAGAACATTGAGGCTGTGGTCAGTTTGGAACTGACTCAGCTCAGCTCTACCTACAGACTGTACCTGGAGGGAGGGTGACCAGGTGCACATCGCTCTAGCCCACCCCACTCCACACCACTCCAGGATTCGGGAATAAGATTGCGCTCTGAGAGTTAAACTTAAAAAATAAATTAATATCCAGGATTGTATCTGAGAGCTCTCAAACTGGCCTGAGACTGCAGGAACATATTAATGTATTTAAAGTAACAACTAAACAAGGAACTCCCATCCTCTGACTCCACTTTTGATTGTAACCTGGCTTCCATGTGGCTTCCAAGGAGAGCGGGTCCCAGCGAAGGGAGAGGAGAGTCTGGTTCCACTGTCAGTTCTATTTCCCATGGTAAATTAATACACTGACATTCGGCTTACACATCAGTCTCGGTGAGCCTGGTTAGCATAAGTCAGCAGGGCCAAATCCCATTTTTGTGGGGGCACCACCAAGTTGGAAGGTATGACTATGTTAAGGGCTAAGGCTTGACCCTGAGCCGGGGTGAATTCCCTGAGGATGTGCCATCCTGTGAAGTTTCTGGGCAGTTGGCCGTTTACTGTCTCCTAAGGTTGCTCCATCCTCACCTGGAGCCTTCCTTTCTAGCCAGGTGATCTCCCTCTCATGCCCCCTTTATAGAGCTGGCCTTCCTTGTACAGCCTCACATGTGGGAAACTACCTTATGAGCTCCCTTGGCACTGGGGAGAGCGTAGCCTTACGTGGGAAACCCCCCCAGGCCTTCAGAGCCTGTGCGGGTCTTACATTTTTGAATCCTCGATAAAGGACCTGCAGCTCCCTCTTGGTGAAGTTGGTCTGGGCCTCGAGCTGCTCCAGTCCCTCGGGCCGATGGCAAACCATGGTCATCTCCAGCTCATCTTCAATCTTATCTGGAACCAGAGGAGATGGCATTGGAATGGTTGAGCTTGGGAGTCATTCTTGTTAGGTAACAATCTGGGCTGTCAAAAGAGTGGTGTCACGACCTGGGATCTAGGACTGTGGGCTGGGGTCACACTGCCATGGCCTTCCTATCTTGAACCCCACTTCCCTGCCCTGTCAGCCTCTGTGTCAGACACTACACAGGGAGGGGGCTTCAGCGTTGGAGAGAAACATGTTCCCAGTGGAGGCAAAGGCAGAAATGCTCAAAATAAATCCATATGAAAACATTTTCCTTGCTTTAAAAATAACTTCTTTGCATATTCAAATTGTTTCCCATGGAACCTTCTGAATATTCCAGAGACACAGGCAAGTAAGCAGAATGATAAACACTCTAGACAGCAAAGGGAAACAAAATTATTTAAAGAAACAGTAAACTCTCACCATTGGGGCCAACTAGGAATGGATAGCATGATTTAGCAGAAAGTTCAAATAACGGCATGTTAAGTATTAATGATAAAAATCTGAATGTATTTACAGTGTATTGTTTTGTAATGTCTACTAGATATCCTTAAATACTAGGGCAATATCTTAAATGGGAGCTACTTTGTACAAACCATTTGAAAGGCTCTAAAAACAGTTGTTGTAAGTAGTAGTTTAAGTATGCCTTCCTTATGGACTATTATATAATATAAGATTGCATTAGTTATTTAGAAAGTGTCTGTCAGTTAAAGCAAGGAATCTGTCCATCTCCCACTGAAGGATCACAAAGTCCAAGTCAGTGGAATTTTCAACGTTTTACCATCACAGAGGGCTAGGTGAGCGATTTCCTTTGGGCCCTGCCAGAATGCTTTCTATAAACTTACACCAGTCAAGAATCAATTGCCATCTAACCTTCTCTGCCTGTTGTTGTCATGCAGACATTACCAAATCCGTCTATTGAACAACTGTAAATCTGGGCTGGCAAGAATAGTGATGAGACGGGTGGCTGCTGGGAATATGCACAGACCATGTCTCATCCGGTGGCAACCCACAACAAGCACAGGCTGAGTTTCCACATCAGAGAACAAGGTGAGCAAGTGTATTAAATTGTGTGCATTTTTCTCATCAGTGTTGGTCTCACTGCACCAGATTTTCCTTGAAATTGTCACTTTCCCTTTTGAGACTTTGATCCCAATACAAAAGGAATCCATCAAATTAAGTTTGTATCTTGTACATATCCCCAAAGGTGATGAATGTTCGTGTGAAGCTCCAGTAACTTGGTAACAATTCCTAATTGCCATCTTTCTCATGTGCTGGGAAATACATATCACCTTATCCTGCTGGGACTAAGGCAGATGATTTGTTATAAATTAGATAGTGTTTACGCCACAGAGAGACAAGTGGCCAATTTCCCCAGAATTCATAATTCTTACAGAGCCTTTAATTATTGTTGTGTTTGTAGCTAACAAGATAAGTAGCAATTATCTAAACGCTGAAGCATTTCTATGTAAATGAAAGGGCTTATTCTCAAAAAGAAAGAAAGAAAGAAAAGGAGAAAAATTCACATAAGTCTAATTCAGAATGCTTATATAGATATTAATATTTTCATCTATTTTAACCCATTTTAACAGAGATATTAATTGTTGGTTTAAATCTCCTAGCATTGGATCTAAAAGCATTTTTATTTTTAAAATGCACATCTGTTTATCTGTGCATATATTCACAAGAAACTTCCGAAGGGGCTGCAGAGGTTTTCACATCCCTCCTTTTGCCCCTTAGGAATTCCCTGGGTACTGCCCAGGTGGCTTGAGTGAAGAAAGGAGATAAAGCAAAAATCACATTGAAATGCAAATAAAGAAAATGGGAATATTGTATTTTTTGAGTAAATGAGGTATTCTTGAAGACATCCAGTATACTGTTAGATTTATCTTAGCCAGAAGCATGAAAGGGTTTTTTGCAGTACACTTAATTCCTTGATCTTCCCGTGACTGAATTCCTCACAAGCTCAGGGAAATTTCTTTGCGGGAGCTTGAGAGACTGTTTCCGACTCAAGAAACAGCACTTGCTTCCCATCACCTTCATAAAAAATGCACTAAGTAATTATTGAAATATCAACTATTAAACTCACTTCATTAAGGAGGAACTGGACTTTATTAATAAATGAGTTGTTTGCTGTCTGGGTAGCAGGATCAATTTCCACATCAAACAGATTCTGTAATATCTGCATATTTGGAAACTGACTGCCAAGCTTTTTTTTCGTTTTCACCATTGGCTAAGTGTCAGGCTGTGGTAACATCGGTTGTGGAAGGAAATTTACTTCTTTGGGGCTCAAGATGCTGGGAAGTAGCCTGCCTGTGGATGTTAGGTAAACCAGTGACTCTCTCTTTCTTTCTTCTTTCTTTTACTGTATTTTATAGTAAGAACTATTAATTTATGTCACAATCCAGTATACACATATATATAAATGAAATGTTAATGAAATATTTTGAAACAAAAACTCCATGAAATGATCCCATCCCTCACTAATGTGAGCTGTGCTCCGGTCTCAGTTTTAATATATTCCTTTGTAAACCCGTGGTGGTTTTGACTCTCACGGGTCATGACTTTTGATTGGGCAGCACTGATTTAACTTGTCTACAGCTGTGGCAACCTCACAGGTGTGCCCACGCTGCCTCTCTCACATCAGCTCTCCCTTCCTTTTCTTTATATGCCTCAGGGTGCTGGCCGCTGTAGATACATTCACAGGAAACTTTAGAGGTGACGGGCAGCGTTTTTCACCACCCTCCTGTTGCCACCCAGAGATTCCCTGGATGAAGCCCAGGTAGTCCCAGTAAAGGAAGGAGAATGGCCCAGTTCGCTGCGTGCAGGAGGAGAGAAGAGCATGAACCCATGGGGAGCCTCCTTGACAGTTTCTTCTGAGGTTTGTTCAAAGTCTCTGATGCCAGATGTTGCTAGTCATTACTTTGTTATAAAAAATAATGATGAGCCAGTTACTAAGTCAGACTTGAGTTTGAATGGTTGAGATAAGAATTAACTTGAGATGTAATACTATGGCAATAACTACATAACAAGAATAAATTAGAGCACCTTCTGTTTGTAAAGTACTTTTAAGCCATTCAGTGTTCTCATGCCTGTTGTTCCATAACCTTATGTGTGATGGAAGTGAAGGGACCATTGCCCTGCACATGTGATATTAAGAAGTGATTTTCTAACTGTGAGTGCCTCACACAGGGATGAATACCTATCACTAGGGGCAAAGAGAGATGGAATCACCGACTCTAGAGGATGCTACACAGGAAATTCTCAGATTGAATAGTAGATGATTTAGATTAAGTGATCCTTAATGTTTTGGGATCATAGACTCTTCTGAGTGTGGAATGAAGGGTTTAGACTCCCTCAGAAAAAAAAAATGCACAATCACTGCACATTTGCCTATTCAGTCATGTGTCACTTAACAACAGGGATACACTCTGAGAAATGTGTTGTTAGGCAGTTTTGTCATCGTGTGAGCATCGTGGAGTATACTCACACAAACCTAGATGGGGTAGCCCTACTACACACTTAGGCTGTATGGTATGGCCTTTTGCTCCTAGGCTATAAACAAACCTGTACAGCATATTACTTACTGAATACTGTAGGCAACTGTAACACAATGGTAGGTATATTAAGTATTTGTGTATCTAAACATACTAAATGTAGAGAAGGTAGAGTAAAACTATGGTGTAAAAAATAAAAAATAGTACAACTATTAGGGCACTTACCATGAGTGGGAGTTACGGGACTGGAAGTTGCTCTGGGTGAGTCAGTGAGTGATGGTGAGTGAGTGTGAAGGCCTGGGATATTACTAAACATGAGGCAGACTTTATAAATACTTTATGCTTAGGGCTATACTAAATTAATAAAAATTTTTCAGTAAGAAATTAACCTTAGCTTACTCTAACTTTATTTTACAAACTATTTGGATTTTTTCAAACTTTTGGACTCTTTTGTGGTAACATTTAGCTTAAAATTCACACTGCCTAGCTGTACAAAAATATTTTTCTTTATTTTCTTATTTTATAAGCTTTTTCTCTATTTAAAAATTTTTTATTTTTATTTTTTTCTTTTAAAACCCTTTTTTTTTGTTACAAATGAAGACACAAACACACACATTAGCCTGAGCCCACACAGGGTCAGGAACATCAAGATGTCACTGGGCAATAGGAATTTTTTAGCTCCGTTATAATCTTATGGGACCGCAATTGTGTATGTTGTGTTGTTGATGGAAACGTCATTATGCAGAGCATGACTGTACTTTCAGTGAGTTTCTGTATCTTTTAAACACATCCAGCCCATGCTAAGCTATTCTAGCATAGGAGATCTCTTCTAAACCTTCTCACTAACTGGCTTTGTCTGAGTCCTAAGTCGTTGAGCAATGGGTGACAGATCTGGACCTAGAATCCAGCCAGTCCAGGCCCCTTTTATCATATCTGGTTTCCACGTGTCCCCACAGTGGATTCTGCTTTCCTCAAGCACAAATTGCAAACTGGCTTGTAGCCAGCCTTGCAGCACCCCTGCTCCTATGAAGCTGTGTGCTTGTGTACCAGTTAGACCTGGACTGTGAGCAGTGGGAGGACCCACACCTTGGGTCTTCTCCCCAGTAAAGTGTCCCCTCTGTTAGGCTCAGGACAGTGACCATGACTATCTCCTCCCTGGACTGGCCAATAGTGCCTCCTTCATGGTGTCTCTGATTTGGACTTTATACTTACCCAACTAGCTTTTTTTTTTTTTTTTTTTTTTTTTTAGATGGAGTTTTGCTCTTGTTGCCAAGCTGGAGTGCAATGGTGCGATCTCGGCTCACTGCAACCTCTGCCTCCCGGGTTCAAGCAATTCTCCTGCCTCAGCCTCCTGAATAGCTGGGATTACAGGTGTGCGCCACCATGCCCGGCTAATTTTTTTTGTATTTTTAGTAGAAACGGGGTTTCACCACATTAGCCAGGCTGGTCTCAAACTTCTGACCTCAGGTGATCTGCCCACCTTGGCCTCCCAAAGTGCTGAGATTACAGACATGAGCCACTGCGCCCGGCCACCCGTCTAGCTTTGAGGTTACAAAATGGTGATCCTTGGCTTCAGTGTGGCCCAAAGATAGGTCTTGTTTGACCTGTAAAATGTGTCTTAATTATTTTGGAATTAGTTGTCCATGTTTAAAGATGAGAGATCCATGTACAAATCTGGATGTCTGATTTGTCTTGGAAAATGGGATTATCTGACAACTTTGGTCTCAAATTCAGACACTTCAGCAGCCTGCTAGAGCTGAACACTGGCTGTCCCCTCTGGGCAGCCACAGCCTCTAGGATGCCCTGTTATTCACCCCTAGTTCACAGAATTCATTTATGCTGCTTGCCCTGTGCAATAGGCATTGAGTTTTTGGTTTTTGATCTATACCTACTTACCCTCCCACCTACAAACCACATAGCCTACTCCTCACTGTTTATTTAAACACATGCCACTTTGTTGCACAAAGGACTTGAAGCTGATTATAGGAAATAAATATGAAATAAAAAGAGATAAACTAATAAGAAAAACTGCCTCAGTAAATGTTGATTAGATTAGGAGGTGAAGACCATGGGGAAAAAGAGAACATGGAAATCCAGGCCATTTGTTTGAAGCAATTACTACACTTGAGCTGCAAATGGGCTCTGAGTTTTTACAAACGTCTGTGAAAGGAAAACGTAACCATTTCTTAGGGGGAGCAAAGCTTTTTCTGTAACTCGTCTCTAAAAGAACATTTCCAACTGTTTCTATATACGTGAGGCTTGCTAACAAAGGGCACAGAAAGCTGGTGCTTGAGAAGACTAATTACAAAACATGAACCTGATTAAGAAGCTCTGCCTTTGCAAGTCATGTGACCAAAGTCAAGTTAGTTTAAACTGTTTTTTACCTCTCTGATACTGGTAATACCACCAGGCGATGTCTAGGAAAGAGTGAGAAAACATTTTACCAAATCCATTCATCGAAAAGCAAAACACACTTTTATTGTCAATGGAGAGAGGCCGCTCTGAAGGTGTCCACGTCGTCCAGCTTGACTATGTGAAGAGCCTCTCGGTAGCAGAGCTGGAGCTAAGCTCCCTGTCCTTTTCCCATGGTCAGAACAGGCAAGAGCAGTGGGTTGCCTCCCAGTGCCCATGGCTCCCGCAGGGGCTCATTGAACATGCCCTCAGCCATGCAGTCATGCAGCCTGCAGAGATGGGATGGCACATGGCAGAGATGTGCAATGTTGGATGGGTCCTTGGAAACACTCACATGTTTGACTGAGGAGTGGCTTATAAGATACCCTCCACAATCAGGAGGCCCCCATTCCCCCTCTCTGCTTCTTTGTGATTGGAAGCTGCATATCTTGTAGGATTATTTGTTTGCTCACTCAATAACTGTCAATGAAGTATCTACTAGGTACAAGTCAGTGAATAAAACAGCTCTGTTCTCTGCTCTCTTGGAGCTTACAGTCTACAATTTTTTGATTCTTTCTTCCCCTGTTAAGCTTGATTAGTAACCAGATGCAGAAAAGGAAAAGGGTAGTTGCAGAAGAGGGTTAGCCCATTAGGATGTGTGGCAGAGTGGATTCCGGCCAAGTCCCCCATTATGCAGAACATAAAATACAAGACAAAATACCAGACCTGGAAAATTATCCATGGCACAGTGGAGCTGGGTGAGTCCAAGGTCCCAGGGAGCTCCACTAGACACTCTCCTGTTGGCTTTTGTGGGTCTATTTCGTGGTCGGCCTGGATTTCCTCTGTAGGCTCTTATTTGAACTTCTGCCTGTCTTGCAAGCACCCCTGACCATGAGTGTGTAAGGCAACTCAGCCACCATCTTGAGTGTGTATTAGTCTCTCTTCTGTCCCCCACTCTGCAACCTCAGACAGCAGAGGCTTATTTTCCTGCTGCTCTTCAAAGTGATCGTATAGGTGGGCATCCATTGGAGTGTTTTCACTCATTTCCTGACCTGTATTCCATGTGAGACACTTATTTTGCTGGATTTAGTTGCCCCTTTGATCCTTCTGGTTAGGTGGCATTTGTATTTATTTATTTTTTACAAATATGCTTTAGTTTTAGAGCTATTTTAGGTTACAGAAAAATTACACAGAAAATATAGAGAGTTTCTATATATTCCACCCTCACAGTTTCTCCTGTTGTTCACATCTTGCATTGGTGTGGTATATTTGTTCCAGTTGATGAACCAGCATTGCTATGTAAATATTAACTAAAGCCCATAGTTTACATTAGAGTTCATGCTTTTGTTGTACAGTTCTGTGGGTTTTGACAAATGCATGATGTCAGGTATCCACTGTTACAGCATTATGTAGAATAGTTTCACTGCCCTGAATGCTTTGGTAGCATTTTAATATAGATATGTTTAGAAGCATTGACATGCTCTGGTGTGCCAGGAATGTCATAGGTATTAGGAGAGAGATGAAAAGACATAATACCTGTTTCCATGAGTTCTCAGACTGGTGAAGAGGCATAAACATAGACCATGGATTAGAAACTCAAATGCCAGTAGTCATTGGCAGGTAATTCAGATGAGGACAGATGATGGGTGTACAACTATAGAGAGTGGTGGAAACTGAGAACTGGAGAGTAACTGCTCCACGAAAGGGAAACAGTTGTTACTCAACCAGTTGTTACTCAACCAGTTGTTATCATGCAGTCATTTAAGCCCAGTGAGTCCAGATCTTCAGATTTTTCAAGAGATGCCATAATTAACGATGGTTTGTTTCCTGGTTCTTAGCTATTATCAATGAATTTGACGTTTAGAACATACAGCATGTACCATATATAGCACACCTTTGGGAAGGATGTTGTGGGTTGCTGGTCTAGAATTTTTCATTGGCAAATCATTTCAAAACAGTGTTGACATGGTTTAGAACTGGGAGCTGAGGGGAGGAAGCTCTTAATGCCTCCTGGGTGACTTGGGACTAGAAGGGATGTCAGAGAAGGCTTCAAGGGGTGGTGATAATTCAGTTGAGTGTTGAAGAATGAGGGAGCAAGGAAACAGCATATGCAAAGGCATAGAAGCTGAAGATCCCAGGAGTGGTGAGCTCTCCTATGCAGGGCTAGAATCCCTTGAGAACAACTGGATAAAAAGGATTTTAAAAAAATCTCATCATTTTTGAAGGCTTTGGAGAGCTACCAAGGCAGCCTGCATGAAAACAGCTCAGTCCCTGTTTGAATTAAGTTTATCTGCCTTTGCTCTATTACCTTTCTGAAGCTGAAGACTCAACCAGATAGGTGACACATTTTTTATTCCAATGTGCACCCTTCAGTAAAAATGTGTCAGGCAGATTAAGAGATAAGACTAAGAGAAAAAATAGAATATAGTAATAGATCCACAGCTCATCTAGATAATTGGATTAATCATATCTGGGCTTTAAAATAATGGTGAACATTTGCTTAAGAAAATATACAAAAAGCTAGATAATTCCACCAGAGAACCAGAATATACACAAAAAGTCAATTAAAAATTGTAGAATTGAAAAATATATTATCCAAAATTAATAATTAAACAGGCCAATTTAAAAGCAGGCTTGACACAGATTAAGAGATAATAAATGACTTGGTAGATAGGTCAATAGAAAGATACACAGACAGATGCACAGAGAGAGAAAAGAATGAAATCACAGGCCAGGCACAGTGGCTCATGCCTGTAATCCCAGCACTTTGGGAGGCCGAGGCGGGTGGATCTCTTGAGGTCAGGAGTTCAAGACCAACCTGGCCAACATGGGGAAATCCCATCTCTACTAAAAATATGAAAATTAGCTGGGCATGGTGGTACGCACCTGTAGTCCCAGCTGCTTGGGAGGCTGAGGCAGGAGAATCACTTGAGCCCAGGGGGTGGAGGTTGCAGTGAGCCGAGATTGTGCTACTGCACTCCAGCCTGGGCAACAAAGTGAGATTCCATCTCAAAAAAAAAAAAAAAAAAAAAGAATGGAATCCCAGATAAGCTTGCATAAGAGACATATGAGACATGATGGAAAGTTTGAACATATGTATAATTGGAGTCCCAGAAAAGAAAGAGATAAATAATGATAATGAAGCGATATTTAAAGAGCTAATAAATGAAAATTTTTAAAAAATGAGTGAAATATATCAAGTCACAGAGTCAAGGAGCACTACAAACCTCAAGCAAGATAAACATAAAGAAAACCACTTATAAGAACATCAGAGTAAAACTGCTGAAAAATTAAAAAATAGAAAATCTACAATACAAGATAGAAATCATCAGATATAAACCAAACCCTGATTAAATGCTGCTTGTAAGCATAAGGGCACAGAAAGTAAAAGTAAAATGATGGAAAAGGATATACCATGCAAACACAAATCAAGAAATGCTGGCACAGCTATGTTTACATCAGCTAAAGTAGATGTTAAGGCAAGTAACTTTGCTAAAGATAGAGAATTCTCATGTAAAAGGGCCCATCTACAAGGAAGATAAAACAATTCTGGCCAGGCGCGGTGGTTCACGCCTGTAATCCCAGCACTTTGGGAGGCCGAGGCAGGTGGATCACCAGGTCAGGAGATCGAGACCATCCTGGCTAACACGGTGAAACCCTGTCTCTACTAAAAATACAAAAAATTAGCCAGGCGCGGTGGTGGGCACCTGTAGTCCCAGCTACTCGGGAGGCTGAGGCAGGAGAATGGTATGAATCCGGGCAGCAGAGTTTGCAGTGAGCTGAGATAGCGCCACTGCACTCCAGCCTGGGTGATAGAGCGAGACTCTGTCTCAAAAAAAAAAAAAAATTCTAAATTAATATGTACTAATAATGTAGCTTCAAAATACAAATAAAGCAAAGACTGATAAAAGGAAAAATAATAAATTCACAGTCATAATTGGAGTAATTTAAAAATACCTCTTTCAGTAGCTGATAAACAGACAAAAAATCAATAGGGATATAGAAGATCTGAGCAACATAATTAACAAACTTGTCTCATTGAGATGTATGGAGCTCTGTACTCAGCAATCATAAAATACTATAAATTTTTTCAAGTGCACATAGAATATTTACCAAAAGTGACGATTTCCTGGGCCATAAAGCCAATCTGAAAAAAGTTTAAAGAACTGAAGTTATTTAGACTGTTTTTGTCCAGAGTGGAATTAAGCAAGATATCAATAGCCAAAAGAAAACTAGAAAATCCTCAAAAATATTTGGAAATCAAGCAATATAGTTCAATTTCTTTTTTTCTTTTTTCGAGACAGGGTCTTGCTATGTCACCCAGGATGAAGTGCAGTGGTGTGATCTCCACTTCCTGCAACCTCTGCCTCCCAGGCTGAAGCAATCCTCCCACCTCAGCCTCTTGAGTAGCTGGAACTATAGGCATGTGTCACCATGCCTGGCTAATTTTTTTGTACTTTTTTGTGGAGATGAAGTCTCACTATATTGCCTAGGCTGGTCTCAAACTCAAGCAATCCTCCTGCCTCAGCCTCCCAAAGTGCTAGGATTATAGGCGGGAGCCACTGTGACCAGCCTAATTCAATTTCTAAGTAACTCATGTATCAAAAAAGCAACCTCCTGGTAATTAAATCATGGTAATTTTGAACTAAATGATAATGAAAATATAACATATCAACACTTGTAGGAAGTTGTTCAAGCTGTACCCAGGGGAAAATTTAAAAGAACATGACATACTTGAGCTGCGAATAATTTACAGGACTGTGTGCATAAAAACACAGAATGTTGTGCTTCCTCTTGAAATTGTATTCCTAGTATTTGCAGTGTTTCATTTTCAATGTTGCCTGAACTATATTGACTACATGAGATATTGTATTAATGATGGCATGCTGGCATTTGAAGATGTAATCTTTTCTTCCCCTTAAACATGGTTGATTGGTTTGTTCTGGATGAGTTTTGCATCATCTTTTTGATTGACAGCGTTCCCTAATATAATCAGTGGCAAAAATCCTCATTGGTGCTTTCGTGGAGCAGAGAGGGGATGGGATGGAAAGTCCCATTTGGTCCTTCAGCTTTAAGTCTTAGATTCTTACAGCCAGGCTTGGAGGGGAGTCATAAGCCCACTCAGACCCACACAGTGCATACAACTCATCAGCTCTGAGTTTTATAAACTTAACAATGAGCCCCAGGAGTGCTCAGCTGAGCCTTGATAAAGATTTTCTGAGTGTTCCACTCATTTTTTTCAGTCTTCTCAGTTCAATAAAACTCAAATCATGTTTTGCTTCAAGCATTTGTTCTCTTAATCTTGAAACCCCTCCTGCTCCTTTTAAGTGAAATTGAATTTATACATTTCTCATTCATTTATATACCTCAGTTCTGAAAGTGTCCTGAAAAAAGGAGTTCTAAAAAAAGAAAAAATCTTTGAGTGTTTCTACTTCCATTAGATAGAGTTTTCAAGATCAAATGACTTGGAAATTCCTCAATATTTAGTGTATTTCAGTAGACAGCTCTTTCTCTCCAAATGGGTGTGTTTTTAATATGGCCTTCAGGTCAGCACAAATGTTGAGGTGGGTGGGGAGAGGACTGTCAAATGGCCCTTGCAGCTTCTCAGGAGCAGGGCAATGGTGGAAATTAATGGTCACAAACATAATGCAATTATTAAAAGTCAACAAAATCACTACACAGAATGTGACATAAGTCATAATTCTGTTTGTGTGTGACAGTGTTACATTCATCCAGATATTTTCCAAGATTGAAGAAACAGACGGCTGGGAAAGGAATTATCTAGATTCCAGCACTAGAGAAAGCAGTCCTAAAAGATGTGTCAGGACAAGGAGCAAGGCCATGTACATTAGGGACTCTCACGTGCCCTCACCACTGCAGCAGCATTCTAGTCCAGCTAAGGCCATGGCCAGGCTGCAAGGCAGAAATGTCAGTTTCACTGCAGCAGCTCAGCTTCAGGCACAGATCTCTAGAGGATGTTTTAAGTAGACCTTTTTGTCTGGAAAAAGTGCCCTGGGATGATTTTTTTTTTTTTTTTGATGATTTACTGAGGTAGTTCCAGCAGTCTCTGCAGCTCTAGGAGGCAATTAGTCAAATGACGTCCCAATCCTGCCACCAGCTAGTGTATTTTAGTAGACAACTCTTTCTCATCTAATTCAGGTGGCAGTAGAGAAACTTCCCACTGTTTCTCCTTTGAACCCAGCTGGACACCACTCTGAAGTTCCAACACATGGAGATAGCCAGTAAATGAACAATTGATGACCTGCGTTGAAGAGAGAGGGCATGTTGCCTAGGGTGAGTGGGTCTACAGTATTTCTGCGGGAAATAAGAGGATTAACACGGGTGGGATTTTAGTTACTCCTCTTGACTGAGGGGCTGAAATGACAATTCATTGCAAATGAGGAGTGTCCAGGGAGAAAGGGCACTTTTAGTTTTAAGACGGAAAAATGAAGGGGCAGAGAGAGGTTGAAGGAATTGCTCGAAGGAAAAGTAAAATTGGCACAAGAATAGTTTTATCTCAAGTGAGCATAGAATTTTCTCCTGATGGAAACTCACTGGGTTCAGGTCAGGCTGAGATGTGAACAGCATATCTTTCGGCCTGCTTTCTGAAGAAGACGAGTTCATTGCTCTGCAGATAATTTGACAACTTGCTAAGTGATGGTTTCTGATTAGAGAGCTAGCTTTGGTGGGCTGGTAAATATCTGACAACTGGCTCTTGGGGAGGGTGGAAAAGCCTGATTGATACAATTTTCCAATTTCCTTGTTGTAAATATTCCCTTCACGGCCAGTTCAGGCTGTTAGTGTGAAGTTGTTGAAATGAAGTGATCATACTTTGGGAAGCACGGTATGACCCAGCTCTATCACATTACTGCTACTGTTTTAGAATAGCTGGCATATGTTTAACTGTCCCAAACAAGTGTGCTGAAGACTCCAAAACCAATTTCAGAGGGTAGGCTTAGGCCCTGTAATCCACACTAATAAACCCTTTCTTTGCTGTTCGTGTGAACATAAATTTCTGTGCTTGATACAGAATAATCACAAATAGGAACATAATGGAAGCTGGCCATGTGAGCTTTTGCTGGATTAGGTATTAATGTTTCCTTGTATTAACTGCCTGTCTTGGTGAGCTCAGAGAGCATGGTAATAGTTTTAGAATTGATCTAATCATCTCACTGCCTCTAAGAGGTATATGGTTATTAGACTAATTCAAGCTAGAATCATACCCACCTTGTAGCTGTAAATCTAAGTGAGATAAGGTATGTAAAATGCTCTACATGCATAGTAGGTGCTCAAAAATGTTATTTCCATCTTGTCGTATATTTTGACTGTGATTTTAAGGGTCATTCTCAACAACAGAATCCAATAGTCACATCTGTTAAACACTGTCTCAATCATGATTGTGCCTTTCCTGATGGATCTAGTTAATTAATTGTGTTTCTCTTCAGTATAGGAAGATTTCCTTGTTCTGCTATTTATTGTCAGAGACACAACTCAATTGTCAGTTGAGGTTGGACATGAATAGGATAAAGTAAATATGATCATTTTATGTTAAAGGTAATGGCCACCAGCAAACACAACCCTCTAGATGAAAGACTGTTGACCATCTCAGTCCGTGGAACAGAACAGGGGGTCTGTGGGTGGTGGACACCAGAAGTATAGGACTTGGAACATTAGTGAACAGACATAACAACTGACGGCCACTAAAGACATTTCCTGGCTCTGTGTCCTCTGCCCTTAAGAATCCGGACAGTCCATGAGCGCTGTTACAGGCCATCTCTTAGCTGAAGAAGTCAACTGGGCATTACCTTCCACTGGAACATGAGCTTCTAGATGCAAGGATTGCAGTCAGTTCATCTGAGAATGTATGTATATCTGCCTGCCCAGAGGCAGGGAGAAGATGGCAAGGTGCTATCCTCTCCAGGACTCAGCTCTGAAGCCTTTTAACTGTGCACTTAATAAATGAAGCCTTGGCAGACACACCTTGAATTATTAATGAAGTTATTCAGCTTTGATTGTTTCCTTCTTTTGGGGAAAGGTTATTCACTCAAATGCCTTTGATTAGACTACACAATACATCACAATTGGGCATATTTTATGTGCAACTTCATGGCGATAATAGTTCTGTCTCATTTAGAAGCAAATCAGACATTATGAACTTCGTGATTTATTAATGTATTGATTTCTATAAATGTCAGCGCATCTCACATCCCGCCAGAGAGCCCGGGAGCAATCAGTGAAGGGCCAATAAAAATGTAAAATGAAACCATCATAAAAAGAGGAAATACTGCCTGTTTCCAAGCCCTGCTGCCTCTCTATATTGTTTCAGGGTCTACATCATTACCATGAAGGCATCCCCCTACCTGCAAGAAAATAGCCTTGATGGGGGGGCTCTGTCCTGCTTAAATCTATTTTAAATAAAAAAGAGGTTGTATGGCAGGAGAAATAAAAAACAAGAGGTGAAGAGAGGGACCTGGAGGGGCCCCAGGGCTGGTGCCTGGATTCCTCATCCTGGAGAAAGCAGGAGGAGGAGGAGGAATCCCTTTCCGTCAGATTCACCCCACAACAACCCCGCAACTTCCTGCTGAGGAACCTTCAAGACACAGCCTAGATTTTCCTGCTGGCGCTGAAGAGTCCATGCTAGGGCCCTGGTCTACATTTCCAGCATGATTCCCCAACACTTCCTGTCATGAATCCTCTGCAATAGCCCCAGAATCTACTGGTGCACAGACTCCTGTCTACCAGAGCATGTGATCATCTGGCACCAGTCCTATCCACCCTTAAAACATGGCATAAGTGCCATCTCCTCTGGGCAGCTCTCTCAGACCACTGCAAAAAAAGCTCTCTCTGTCCAAATTCCCAAAGTACTTATCATCTCTAGCAATCACCCGGCAGGTATCAAAATCTACCTTTGGGTGTCACAGTTTTCATATACAAGGGTGGGGTAGGGGGAGATTGTGTCTTGTGCTTATTTTTGTTTTATTTTCGTTTTCGGTGTCTCACTCCCTCTGTGATGTCTAATATCTGCTTTGCACATAGAAAGTGACTAGTAAGTGCTCATTATTTGCTAAAAGTGTGTAGCACTAAAAGGAACTAATTGGAAAATATATTAAGAGTCCCGAGACAGTGGCCCAGGGAATATCTGGAAAGTATTTGGCTAATTTAGTGGGTAATTTTGTAATCTGAGAGTTTAGTTCAGAAATCACAATCTGGAAGCCCACGGGGTACTGTTGTTTTGCTTCTTTTATTTTTTAAATTAATTTTTTTTTTTTGGTAGAGACGGGGTCTCACTGTGTTGCCCAGACTGGCCTTGAACTCCTGGCCTCAAGTGATCCTCCTGCCTCGGCCTCTTAAAGCACTGGAATTACAGGTGTAAACCACCAGCCCTGGTCTGTTTCACTTCATTTAAGTGTGAACTTTATCAACATTTATTTCACATAAAAATATGAACTTTTGGCTTTCCTTTAGAAATCTGAAATTATGGCCATGCCAGGCCCACATTCCCACATGGCAACAATTAAACCGCAGTCCCCTCTACTCCCTATTACATTTCCAACACTAAGACTAAGAGCTGTTTGTTAGAGTCATCATCACTCATTTATATACCTGAATCTGCAGTCCCTGTTCAACAATTCCTTTCCTCTGCCTCCTGCCATGTTTTCCTAAGTGACTTTTATGTGTTTTGTGGTGGTCTAGAGACATGACAGAACTTCATTTTTGGGGGTCCCAAGCAACGTGGTGAAGACAGGATGCCCTGTGATTAAAGAATCAAGCTGTGTCCTTAAATGTACTGTGCTGCTAATATCACGTGTGTTGAGAATGGAACAGACCTATAGGTTCTGAGCCCGGTGCATTTCAGCCTTATACTTTACAGAGTACTTTCACATTGCTTAACTCCTGTGAGGTATGCATAATATTATTCCCATTTTACAGAAGAGAAGACTGAAGCTCAGAGAAGAAAGAGAAAAGGTGACACTTCTGAGCACTGCCTATTTGCAGAGCACTGTGACATGTACTTTGCTTACATGATCTCACTTAATTCTCTCATAGCTTTCATTGTTGATTTCTTATTAGCTAATTATTGTTCCTATTTTATTAGGAGAAATTGAATCAGCAATTTCAGGAGGCATCCTTGAGGTCACAGAGACTAATCACATCATCTGCTTGATGGGCAGATGCTTTGGAACCTCAAGGGACCACCCTAAAGGTCTCTGCTGGGCCCACTCTTGTATCTTTGTAATTGTGTCTCTATAACAAGTCAGGGACCAAACTCCACTAATACAAGTCTCCTTCACTTTCCGTACTTGAGAATTGGTACTGAGGTGGGAGGAGGGAAGACACCAAATTGTTTCAAAAGTACCCTCCCCATCTCCTTCCTCCCTCGAGCTCTCTGCCACCCATTTAGCATTTCCATGTTTGTTTCTTTTTTCTGAGCATCAAAGCAGCCTCCACTCTGGGCAACAAGTTGCATAAGTCACAGAACATGTGGCTTTTCTCCTGCCTTCTAAATGTACAGATGTGGCTACTGGGGCCCAGGGAGGGAACTGGCCTCATCCAAGGCTGCACACTGGATTCCCAGCATAGCAGAATTAAACTCAGATGAATGCTTCCAGTAATCTAGCATTCTTTTCACAACCCTATTAACTCATTCGACAAATAGTTACTGAGTGCCTACTAGGTGCCAAGCACACTTCTAGGCACTGGGGATAAAGCAGTGAACAAAAGACATAAAGGTGGGGATGGAACTGTGAATGGAAATAGAGCAGAGTTATGGGACTGGAGGGACATGGGTCATGGGAGGCACTGCTTTTATTTTTAATTTTTATTTCCATAGGTTTTTAGGGGAACCGGTGGTGTTTGGTTACATGAATAAGTTCTTTAGTGGTGATTTCGGGAGGTGCTGTTTTAGGATAGTGAAGGAAGGCTCTGGAAAGGCGAGGTGATAGCCCACTTGAGCATCAGTGAGAGAGGAGTGATGGTGAGCTTTGAAGTCAAACAAAGGCTCCTGTCGCAGCTCCGCAGCTGAAGAGGTGGTGGACCTGAGCAAGTCACTTCCATCTTCTGAGTCTCAGTTGTCAACAACAGGAAAGAGGGGAGAGTAACATCATCTCTCAGTCTGCTGCTATCAAAAGAACCCCTGCAGATAGAGCGCTGGCATATAGAAGGCACTCATGAGTTTCCTCCCCACTCATGGGGGAGCCCTGGGGCTCAGCTTCCTAATGAGTGCCTTTGCTTGGCTGCAAGTAAGGTGCAACCTACAGAGAGCCCACATAACACTCCATTAGCCAGGGCAGCAAGCCGGAGGGCCAGCTGGAAGACTTGCATAGTTTGAGAGGATGAATGAGCTGGGATTAATTAGCTGAGTTAGTTTGTGAATACATTAGCAGGTGGTGGGTGGTGGGTGGTGACCGCTAAGCCTGGAGTGATGCTTTGATGGAACTTTCCAGATCAGAGCTCTGACTTGGAACTCCCAGTCCTTCTGAATTTCTCACTGTGAGATAACAGTGCTTCTCATCATTTAAGTCCCAAGGTGATTTACCATAAAGCTTAAGTTGGATCAGAGGAGTCTTTGAAAATTAAATATCACATGCAAGAAAGAGTTTGAAGTCATGTCTTGTATGGGAAGCTTTCTCAGACCTCCCAGCCTGCATCTCAAATCCTGAAACCCTTTTCACCTATAAGGATAATGTCTTGGGATTGTGGGGTAGGGAAGTTGGGAGGAGGAGGCACGCTTTTCCTTTTATTACTGGTTGGAATATTTTTTAAGCTATGGGTTGGAATTGCTTTTAAAATTTTAATGTTTTGGGTAAAAACATGACATTTTGAGTGGGATAATGGTTGTGCTGTGCAGATAGGTCTGGAAAGTTGGTTCTACTGCAACCAGTGTTTTGTTGTTGTGTTTATTGTAATGTTGTTTTTGTGGAATAAAATGCTTTCCAAACAAAATATTGTATTGGGGTGGTCATTTGTGCTTGTCACCAACAATTTCTGGTCCTCCTCCTTCCTGAGGCATGTTGGGTGTACCTTCTACCCCTTTGAAATTAGGTAGGACTTTGTGACTGGCACTGGCTAGTAAAATGTGAACATTCTATTGTGTGCATGTCTCATGTGTCCCAGGAGTGAAGTGTGCCACAGGTGTCCTGCAGGGCACAGCTGGCTCCGTGCTCAGGCAACCTGGCTCCAGAGCCAGTGCTTATAAATCACAGTTCCACGCATGCACAGTCTCTGCCCTTACGGAGGGATCAGTCCTGTGGTGGCAACAGATATTAAATGAATAACATTTTTTTGAGACAGGGTCTCTGTTGCCTAGAGTGGAGTGCAATGGGGCAATCATGGCTTACCACAGCCTCAACCTCCCAGGCTCAAGTGATCCTTTCATCTCAGCCTCTTGAGTAGCAGGGACCACAGGCACATGCCACAATGCCCAGCTAATTTTTATTTTTTATTTTGTAGAAATGGGTTTCTCACTGTTTCCCAGGCTGGAATGATTTTTTAAAAATAATGTTTGATTACAGTTGAGCAAAGTACGATGGAGGAAATGCATGGGTTACCACAACCGCAAGGCTTCTCTGTGGTGGCCTTGACACTGAGCCCAGAAGGAGGAGAAGGGGACCAACAGGTGAGGAGTGAGAGAGAGAGCGTTCTGGGCAGAGGGAACATCCTCTACAAGGAGCCCGCAGGAGAAGAAGTTAGGCCTGCTCTAGAGATGAGAGGAGACAGGTGTGTCTGGAGGCTGGGATGAAGGGAACAAGGCTCAGAGGAGTGGGAGGCAGGCATAGACCACATTGTGCCAGGCTGGGAACCCATGTTAACAGTTTTAGAGACAGCCAACAGCAAAGAAAATACAGTCTTCTTGTTATTTTTAGGAAAACCGAAACAAACTTGGTCCCTCCCATTTGCTGGGGCTTCACAGAGTATGGCTCTGCGGGGCCAGCTCTCTACCTGCTGGCTTTGTGTCCTTCCTCTCCTTGCTGGCTCATGGCAATTGAGGGCCTGTGACATAGGCCTGAGACCCTAGACTCCCTACAAGTGATGGGAAGGGGAAGGAAGTCGGTTTCTCCTTATCAGTTAATAGAGCCTGCAATTTGGGATGTTTGAGGTTTCAGCTGGAATACCAGGGGGCCTGGCAATTCCCCTTTAGAAAGCCAAGGGCTGAGTTGGACTCAGCTTCAGAACTGACTCTACAGTATCAAGAATTTGATAAGGCTGGAGAAAATCTCCTGGGACTAAGACTTTTTTTTTTTTTTTTTGACAGAGTCTAGCTCTGTCACCTAGGCTGGAGTGTAGTGGTGTGATCTCGGCTCACCACAACCACTGTCTCCCAGGTTCAAGCAATTCTTCTGCCTCAGCCTCCCAAGTAGCTGGGACTATAGGTGCGTGCCACCATGCCTGGCTAATTTTTGTATTTTTAGTAGAGATAGGGTTTCACCATATTGGCCAGGCTGGTCTTGAACTCCTGACCTCATGATCTGCCCATCTTGGCCTCCCATAGTGCTGGGATTACAGGCATGAGCCACCGCACCTAGCCAAGACTTTTTTTCTAGCTGATCAGTAACTTTCTCCTTTATTCCTATTTTAGTTACCTCATGACTCTGCACTAGGAAACAAGTCTTGGTAGTTGTCATTAAAAGGGGGAAGATTAAACATGCAAAGGAGGTGTGATAATTATTGAAGCAAAGTTCAAGAAGGTGGGAGGCAATGGGATGAGGATCAGAGACGTGGGGACCCTGTGCAGATTTCAGATTAGTTCTCAGAAAAATTCCTAGAAGTGCAAGAAAAAGCAAGGGTTACAAAACAGAAAATATCTATCATGTACCCATCTTCTCTGGGTCAGTCTGTCTCATCTTTGTCTGTATCATCTCTCTCTTAGATAATAAACATTTTAATAGTGGTAATCTCTGAGAGTTAGGGTTATGGATGGCTGTTACATTCTTTTTTGCTTATGTGTATTTTCTAAATTTGCTGCAATGAGTAAGTACAAATTTTGTATATGAAGAAATTCATAAAGATTATTTTTAAGTCACTTTAAAGGGCAAACATGGAGAACTCTTCAGTCCTCAGCGGCCCTGGGATGGATGTGGAAGGGGTGGAGCCCAGAGCCCAGGGCTGCCTTGGAAGTCGGTCCCTTTTCTGCAGAGAGGTCTGGGAAGCTAGGAAGGTGAGGGTGGAGATCCTCTGGCTTGGAGATCTTCATGTAGCCATGGCAACATGTCGTGTTTATCAATTTCAGTTTCAACATCTGGGAAATGGTGGGAGTAATCCCTGCTTTACAAGGCTCTTGTCAGATTTAAATAAGATAATGAATGGCAGTGCAATTGGTGTGGCGGTATATACTCAATAAATATTAAACAATGACTAACAATCCTTTTCTACCTTGTGAAGAAAGACAGCTTGGCTAGAAGCAGTGGGTTAGACAGGATGCCTTCCTTCTGGAGGAGGCATTTCTGAGACACTGGTGAGTGGGGTGAGGTGGTACAATTGGGAGTATTGGGGATGGGGGTCTTGCAGTGATCAGAATGGCAGCTGACATTTTAGAAGCATTTTCCCATGCCTAAGGCTTCATGTGCACTATCTCATGTGACCTTCCTAAAACCAATGAGGTACATTCTGCCACCCTTTTAAAGACAAAGAACTAGAGACTTAAGGATGTAAGGTCATCTGCCCAGGGCCACAGTTAATAAACAGCAGAGGTGGGGCTCAAATACAGGTCTGCTTGATGCCAAAGCTCATGTTCTTTTTTTTTTTTTTTTTTTTTTAGATCAGGCAGTTTATATTACTTATACAGATGGTGAAAGTGCAAGTAGACAGAGGTCCCAGGTCCCTGTGGCCCTTGCACAGGGCAACACCAAAACAAAAGGGGCCAAATGGGAGCAACATGAGTGCCAGGTGAAGCCCATACCACACTGCAGTCAAGCAGCTTTATAGCTGATAGCTATGCGCATGCTCTCAGGGATGGGAAGGCATAATTTTAGGTGGTCCCCCAATTCCCACTCCCTCGTATACCTGCCTTATATCATTGCCTCACCTCGAGTGTGGGTGCTAATTCTAAGCTACAGCCAAGGGTTTTCCCCTTCCTTCCTAAGCTACAGCCAAGCCTTCCTTCCTTCCTTCCTTCTTTCCTTCCTTCTTTCCTTCCTTCCTTCCTAAGCTACAGTCAAGCCTGCCTTCCTTCCTCCCCTCCCTCCCTCCTTCTTTTCCCTGCCCTCGCCTCCCCTCCCCTCCCTTCCCTTCCTTTCTCTTCCCTCCCCTTCCCTCCTTCTCCCTCCCCTCCCTTCCCCTCCCCTAACCTCCCCTCCCTTGCCTCCCCTCCCCTCCCCTCGCCTTCTCTTGCCTTCCCTTCCCTTCCTCTTTCTTTTGACAGAGTCTTGCTCTGTTGCCCAGGCTGGAGTGCAGTGGTGTGATCTCATGTTCTTAACTGCAGCATTACATTCCATGAACTTTATAGCCACACAGAACTGGGTTAAGATCCCAACTTTGTCACTTGATATCTGGTGGCCTTGGGTAAGTCACTATCCTTCTCTAAGCCTCAGTTTGCTCATTTAGACAGTGGCTGTGATCTAACCCCTGTCTCATTGTCCCCATGAGGATTGAATGTGAATGTGGCAAGGCCTGTGATACCTGGGTACCCAGCAGTGCTTATCACATGGCGGTTTTCTGGCCCCCTCTTCTAGGTCCTGGAGAGGGCATTCCCACAGCTCTTGGGTCTTCTGAGGCAGCATCTCAAAGCTGCACTGCTGAAAATGCAATTTTTTGCTCTAGCTTATATGGATAGATTTTTAATATTTAATTAGGAAGAACTTCTGCTTGGAGAAAGGGCAGGACTTGTTATTAAATCCCTGCTGCTTGGTCTCCCTCACTTGCCCATGGGATTATTCATTCATTTCCAGTCACACAATTTAATATTGCAACAGCTAATGGGGAGATGTTGATAATTTGTAAAAACTGGTTGGTCCCAAGGCCACTGGGGAAGGTCCACACCCAGACCTGCTGTGGGGGCCAAAGCAGATTCTCAGGAGATGAGGGTTCCTGAGAGCTTTATGTTCATTATCTGCAAACATTCATCTTGCATCTTCTGAGTGTGGATGCCGTGCTGGGAGCCATGAGAATCAGAAAGAAGTTCACGGCACAGTGGCATCCTCAAGGAGCTAGGACCCCTGAATGCATTAGAGGGATGGGCTCTGCAGCCAGACAGATGGGGTTCAAAATGCCTCCTTGGACGTTTCCTAGCTGGAGCACTGGGCATTAACCTCTGGGGGACTCAATTTCATGTACTCACTGTCTCTTCCTGAGGCTAGTGCAAAGTGTCAGCCTGTAGGCTCAACCTTACCAATGGGTTCTCTGCAAGAACAGCTAGAAGATCTCTTAAAGAGTCATTCATGGAACACATAACTACTAAGTATTTAATATATGCAAGGCATTTTGGAAGGCAGTGTGATGATTACAGTGATGAGCAGGACAGGTGTGGTCCTTGTTCCCAGATCTTATGATTTGGTGCATGAGGGACTTAACCTAAGAATCACAGACACAAACATAAAATGACAGCTGTGAGAAGTGCTGCAAGGGAGAGCTATTTGGTGCTCCGGGATGGGGGTGGGGGAGAGGGGCCCTGGTGTAGTGCAGGCATTCAGGGCAGGCTTCCCTGAGGAGTGACGGTGAGCCTGAAATCCCAAGGAGTGGCAGCTGACTAGATAGGAAGGAAGGAGTGTGTGTGTATGTGTGTGTGAGACAGCGAGAGAGAGGGAGAGGAGGAGGAGGAAGAGATGGAGGAGGAGGAGGAGGTGGAGGAGGAGAGAGACAGACAGAGAGAGAGAGGCAGATTCTATGTGTACAGGGAGGATGGGGAGAGCTTTTAGGAGCCTCCTGTGCAGAAGTTCTGGAGCAGAAGGAAATGTGCATTCTAGGGAAGTACATCTGGCTGTCCTTATGCTAAAGCCTTCAATGGCTCCTCACTGCTTGCAGGAAAAAGGCCGTGCTCTTTATGAAGGTCTTTTATGATCTTCTCCTTGATTAGCTCACAGGTTTTATCTCTCCTATACAAAGTCACCCTGCTACACAGACACACACAGTCACTTTCTGTAAATACTTGCTGTTCCCCCAACATGACTTCCTGGTTGACACTTCCACATCTTTGCATGTCAGGTGCCTGAAGGGGTTATTTCCTGGGTTTCTCTAAATCTATCCCATGCCTCACATACCTCCAGGGGGCTCTATTTATCTGGATTACAATGTGCATGGTGCCCATGGAGTTGTGCAATGTGTGGCCCTCTCTCAAGTCTCGTTTCAAGGGCTACTTCCTCTGAAACTGAAGTTTTTCTGTCTTCCCCAGACAGTACCAATGTGACAAGACCCCTCCCTGCAGCATCTATCCCACTGCAAGACAAAAAGACAAAGATTCTTCTGTCTCTCCTAGACTGTGGGTCCTTTGAGAGTATGGCCATTCAGCCACTCATTTAACAAATATTTATTGAGCTCCTACTCTGTGCCAGGCTTAGGTCCAGGCACCAGCAACATGGTCTCAAATAAGTCAGGCCCATCTTTTGTTCAGCAGGAATGACACGATAAACAAGTACTGACATCAATGACTATGCAATTAGAAATCATCTTTAGCGCAGTGAAGGAAAAGAGTGAGGGAAGTGTGTGAAGGAAAAACCAGAAGGAACGTCTTTTGAGTTAGGAAGGAAGGAGAGTCTATGAACATTACGAGGTGACGCATAAAGGTGAGCAGTGGTAGGAAAGCAGTTTCAGGAAGAGGGAACAGCATGCGCAAGGATTATGAGATCAGAAAAAGCCTGGCTTTTTTTTTTTTTTTTTTGAGACAGAGTCTCGCTCTGTCCCAGGCTGGAGTGCAGTGGTGCAATCTTGGTTCACTGCAACCTTTGAATCCCTGGTTCAAGCAATTCTCCTGCCACAGCCTTCCAAGTAGCTGGGATTACAGGCACATGCCACTACGCCCAGCTAATTTTTGTATTTTTAGTAGAGACGGGGTTTCACCATGTTGGCCAGGATGGTCTCGATCTCCTGACCTCATGATCCACCTGCCTTGGCCTCCCAAAGTGCTGGGATTACAGGCGTAAGCCACCGCGCCCGGCCTAGGATGCAAACTGGGTGGACCTTTCGCCTGTCTGACAAGGACTTGGGCTCTTATCTTTAAAGCAATGGGAAGCAGAAGTGTCGAGTTTATAATTGCCTCAAACCAGAAGTTTACCCAAGTGTTCAACAGTAAAATGGATGTTAAAATATTCACACAATGAAATGTTACACAGCAATGTGAATGAATCAATATGACAGTGCCCAACAGCATGGATGAATATACAGTGCAAAATCAAAGGAAATTAACCAGTGTGGCTAGAAGTCAGGATAGCAGTTACCTATGGGGAGTAATGAATCAAATGGGGCAAATAGGGGGCTTCTGGGATGCCCTAATCTTCTTTCCCCCTTCTCTTTCTTTTTTAATCTGGGTTCTGGAGCAGATTATATTTAGAGGAATGTTTTTATTTTTAAAAATTTAATTAAAAAATAGATGCAGATGGACCTGCTAGGAGAGTGTTGCAACTGTCTGGATGAGAGATGATGTTAACTTTGAAAGAGACAGATGAGGGGGCAGATCTTGAATCTCTGTGACGGAGAGAAACCACCAGACTTGCTGATGTTGGGTGGCCGGGGGATGGGTATTAGAGAAGGGGATTGGGAGGTGACAAGAAAGACTATCCAGGCTTTAGCAATTGGGTGGATGGTGGAACCATGCTGTGAAGTGGGGAAGGCTGGAGAGAGCTGTGTCACACTTCTCTGCCCTGGCCCCAGTGATGATGAGATTGTTCTAGAGAATGGGTTTGATTAATACTGACTTATCTTTGGCTACTGTAAGTCAATAATGCTATGACCAGTCCTTGGAAAGCAGCTAGTTTATTGCCCTTGAGTTCTACAAATTTAATCTCCTGGAATATTTTTCAGAATTATTTGTTCTTTAAACTCAACAGATTTTGTGGACAGGGCTCATGGACCTTTGTCACATGGGCAACACATATTTATTTCCTTTGTATGTGCAATGCCGTGTTATGGTCACAGACATATATGTGTGATGCTTTCAGGCATTCTTTGTGATTCTGGGTGTCGAGAGGAAAGAAAAGAGCAATTAAAAAGAACCTCTCTGTGGATGGTGCTGTGTTGAATGCATTTCATAACCAACCTCAGGAAGATTATTTTTTAAATTTACATTTTCTGTATTATTAGGGCTTGGCTATTAGACATTGAGTGGCAGAGTTGGAATATGAACTGTAATCATGCCACACTGCTTCCATCTGATCAGGGATGAAGGTCTGGGGCTCACTGGTGAGTGAGGGGGTGACAGAGACCATCTCCTCATTTCAATCTCTGTGATGACAGGAGGGGGTCCTGATGCTTAGAAAGTGCTTAGAGATCTCCAAAAGAGAGCTGCTCTAAGGTTCTGTTTTACTATTTTAAAAAACATTTGCCCATAATGTCTCTTTATAGGATAATAAAAATGAACCATCTGTGGTTCATTGGAAAACACGTCTCAGGCTTATTAAAAATATATGAATTTTTACTTTAAGATGGGATGGCTATATTATTCAAAATTGTAAGCCAAAATGTATTATCTATTATTAATTTATTTTTAATAGTCATCTTTCTTATAGATTAGCATTCTAATTACTTCTGAATAAGTGGGCAGTGGTGAGGCAAGGTTTCCAGTGAAAATTGTCCTGAAGATAAATTGAGGTCTTTGGCTGGAGCACTTCAGCCTTTTCCCTATTCTTGGGCAATGGCACCTGTCATCCCGGAGGGGCCAGGCCAAGATTCTCACCTAGGCTAGATCTGCCTGAAGAGTTTGAGGCTCTCCTCAGGAGTGAACGGGGCTGCTCTCCACCACGTTCCTGCTAAGGCGCTGTCCAAAGGCCACACCGATGAAGGCCGGCAGCACAGAACTGCCTCCAGCCTGCTTCTTGCTGCTGTCCTCCTCTAGGCTGCCAGCCCTTCCTCAGACCCCCTCCACTTTCTTCTTGCTAATCCTTCCTCCAAGCCCGAGATAAAAAGTGTCTGCTGCAGTAAATGCAGCTCACGTGATATGACGGGATTTTATGGGGTCTTTCAAATACTTTCTATAATTGAAAAATCTCAGCATTTATAGTTTGATTGAAGCTTGTTCGTGTCAATTCAAAGCAGTTCATGTTGATGGAGGGCCTTCCGTGCTCAGGTGTTTGATTCGGTAAAGGCAGAGGCGTGGGAAGAGCTGGGTCCTAGACTCAGGGAGTTTGAATTGCTTGGCTGTCATACCTGTCACCCGTACACTCTGTAGCTTCTTCACGTTCTTCACCTGCCTTCTGGTGTTGCCTAGTCTGTGAAGAACACACTTCTCAGGGTCTTCACAAGGATTAGATGGGTACCCAGAGCATGGCACACAGAGGATGCACAGCAGATGGCAGCTTATTTCATTTCCCTCCCATCTATTCCTGTATGAGGAGGGAGCGCTGGTAGACTGAGTGGGGGCTTCCAGGTCATTCTACATGGTGTCAGCCTGGCTCCATCTTGAAGGGACAATGTGTGTGTGTGTCGGGGGGATGGGGGCTGACCCATCCCCAGGGATGCCAGCACAGGACAAAGAACACTGACCAGCCGGAGGGGGTGAGAGGGCGAGGGAGTGGGATGGGAGACCTGGGTTCCCAGACCACATCCCCAATTCTGGGCTGTGCATTTCCATTCCCTGGGTGTCAATTCCATGTGCAATAAAAAGGAGTGGTGGGGACACCAAATTTCTACTCGTGTAACCTTGGGCAGTTCTCTCTATACTTTTAGTTTATTAACCAGTGATGGATCTATTCTCCAGAAACTCCTCTAAAGTCATCTCAAACCTATGCTATTTTAAATTTACATTAATTTCCTCTGGAGATAGCAAGTTTCATTAAGTTTATGAGTTTTGGGGAAGGCAAACTTCTTTTAATCGGTCCTAGTTTACTCCTTTTAGTCTTCTAATTTTAGTATTTTATGATTTGCTCAACATTCATGCATTTGTTCAACCAGCATATAAGCATATCCATGCTCCTCATATTCAGATTTTCAGAAAGAGAAGATATATAGAAGAGTTTATTGAATACCTACTATGTAAAGACATACTAAGGGTGTTCACATTTGTCAATCTCCATTTACCTTCCCAACAATCCTGGGAGGTGATATTAGTATCCCCAGTTTGTCATCAGACAAGCTAAGTCTCAGACAGCCTAAGTGATTCCCAGGGTCACACAGGGAGTAAGTGCATGAACTGGCATCTGAAGCTAGATCTTGCTTTCTGTAATTCTGTAATGTAATGTTGCAATGTATTGTTGCAATCTTGTAACATCATGCCCCTTCTTTCTGCCTTCCTTATCCTCTTTATATATCAGAGAGATGGAAGCTATTATTTCCGGAGCTGCTCGGCATTGATTCTTTGCTTCTCCAGGCCGTGGGGGATTTATTTTCAAAACTCCCCGCTTTGCCTGAAAAGGCTTGGGAAAAGCTTGGAGTGGAAATTACAGAGGAGGGGATCTTCCAGGGGTCCCACCCAGCAGCCTGCTTCTTTCCTGTTGCATTTGGCCACGGTGGTACCTTAGGATAAAATGCTGTGCCTGCTGCTGCTTGATGACAACCTGGCTGTAGTAGCCTGTATATTTAATCCCACGTATGTTAAATTGCATCTGGCCAATGAGTGTGTTGCATGTCTGGGGCTCTTTACTTAGGTGGTTCTTGGGGAAAATTGAGGGCATGTATATCAAGCAATTTTTGAATTATGTCTCTATTAGCATCTGTGAATGTCTCCCTGGGGAAGCCAGGAAAACTCTATTAGTTGAGCAGTTTAAAAGAGGATTGGAGGAAGCAGTGGGGAATATCCCATAGGGAACAATAATTATAAACAGCAGTTCCATGTAAACAGGTCTTAATGTGTCGTCTATATTGAATGCCTGAGAGTGAGGATCTCGAGTGGTGTTTCGGCGCCCCCTCCAGGACCTTGCCCTGCATGCTGGTGCCTGGAGGGAAGTGTTGGGAGCTGACGAGGAATGCTCAGGGGACCCTGCTGGTTCCCTGGGCACCAGAAGCCTCTTGGACCATGGCAATGCTGAGCCAGTCTGGTTGTGCCCACCAGCTGCCTGTGGGCCACATGATACTAATGGAATTGTTGTGTGATTTCCAGGAGGAGATCCTAGGCAAGTCATTCCCTCTCTGTGCCCTTGTGGAGTGTTTATATAGGCTTAGCACTGAGCCAAATGTTCTCCTACAATTTATTTCAATGAATCCTACCAGTATCCTGCAAGGTGGGTTATATTACCCCACTTTATAGATGAGGAAACTAACTCTCAGGAAAGTTAAGTATTTTGCCCAAAGTCATTAGTCAGCAAATGGCAGAACTGGGGTCTAAATTCCGGTCTTTGACTGTAGTTGCAGGGCTATTTCCATGATACCAGATCATTTCCATGCTCTTTAAGCTCTCGTCCAACTAAACATTCTATGAAATACACCTTTTTGATACCAGAGGCTCAGTGATCTCATCTTGGGTTTTACAATACCCTCTCAACTTATTTAGCCTGTGGCAGCTACGTGAACAGAGATCTCACTCATTATTAATTCAGTGTTTTGTGGTTGCTGCTGGCTCTAGAGTCCTAGGGGTTATGGCTTGGGGCCAGTGCATAACCCGTAGGATGCACCCATAAGGCATTCAAACTGATGGTTGTCATGGCAGTGGTGCCATAGAGAAATGCTGTAGCCTTGGCTAGGTCACATCCCTTCTATCCACCTTGAAAGTAAGTCTATCATGTGTCTTCCTACATCAATAAAGTGGAATTATGGAAGCATAAAGGCTTTAAGTTTAGTAAAACCTTAGCTAACACCCAGTATTTTACATCATCCTTAGATATCATGCACTACTATAAAGGCAAGGAATTCTTTAATCAAAGGAAGTTGTGCACAGAAGCTAAGTATGTAAAACAGATGAAAGCAATCAGATGCTTGGGTTAAAGAGGGAGATTAGAAGAGTGTAGTTTTCGTTCCTCAAATCCCACAGGTGGTCCTTAAAGGAATTCTGCAGATCACCATCTGGAAATGACTGATGTAATTCAATTCTAAAGTTGGTGAGAGTGAGCCTAGAGAGGGCACTGATGTGCCTGAGGGCTGGGGTTGTGTAGTCTATGTCTACTGAATGCCACCTGGGCCCTTTTCCTAATCATGTGACGTGGAATTGAGGGTGCTCCAGAGTTGGACTTGAAAAAATTATCATATCCCTTGCCATGAACAGCATGATAATTAGTTTTTGCATTAATCCATTCACTCACCAGATTTTACTGAGCATCTATTTGTCAGATGGAACTTTCTCTATTCTTGGGATATTCTCTGAAATATCAGGAGATTTCCCTATTCTTGGAAATTCTTTGAAATATCAGGAGAACTCTAGGCCAGCTCAGAGGGGAATAACAAGCTTCTGTAAATATTTAGAATGTATATTTGGAAGGGAATAGAGAGATTTTGAGAAGGAGTCAGGCTGTGGAGAAAGACAGAAACCCACTGGAAATGAGCAAGAAGTAACTCTACATTGTGTGGGAGGTAAGAAGTAACTCTACATTTTGCTGTTGAAGTTGGAAACCTTTGTGTTGGGCCCCCAAATGCATTCCAAGGTGTGAGGAAGCTTTGGTGAAAAATCCCTGCTTAGGGCTGTCATTCATTAGTGATTTGTTCATTCATTGAACACCCTACTGAGGACCTACTATGTGCTGGGCACCGTGCGGGGCAGTAGGGATGTGTGTGTGTAGAGCAGACATAACCACTGTCTTTGTGAGTTAGCTCCTCCTCCCATCTCCCCTTTGTCTACAGGATAAAGGCAGGCTGTTTAGGCCTTGCATACAAAAGAAGCGTTTTAGGTTTTAAGTAGAACAGAAAACCTTTGAAATGTTTAATAAGAGGGGGGCCTGATTTGATGAACATTTTAAAAAGATCACTCTACTCAAGAGTGGAAGCAGGGAATCCAGAAAGGGGGCTCCTGGCTCAATGGGCATTATTGTCCAATCTTTATCTTTGACATCATCTCCAGCCTTCCCCAGGGCATATCTCAGCTCCCAGGGCCACAAATGTCTTGTCTTTTCCTGAACATGCTTTCCTCACCTCTCAATTCACCTTTAAACGCACAACCTGTTCTTTCTGTTTGAAATGACTTTTTTCCTCTTCTCTGCCTCTATAGCTCCTATACATCCTTCAAAACCCATTTAAAATGCTGCCTTCTTTGGAAGCCTTCTCTGGTTCCTTCGAGTCAGATGTAGTCCTGGATTCTTCTGTCGTACAGCTTTCTGCATGAATCTCTGTTTTGTGGTTCAGCTACTTACTAGTTGTTTTACTTGGGCAAGTTATTTGACCTCCCTAAGCCTCAGTTTCCTTATCTGTCAAATGGAGACTATAGTAGTACGTTCCTCATAAAGTTGTTTCAAGGGATATATGACCATGCATACAGAGTATTTTGTGCAGGCTGAACACAGAGCTATTATTACTCTATATTGTATTCCAAATGCAAGGCTCTCTTTCTGATTAGACTGTGAATGACTATTGAGGATGGGGGCAAGTCTCATGGATCTTTGTATCTCCAGCATCTGTTCTGGAGTCAATTCATGTAAAAATGAACAAGTCAATGAATGAATGAATGAATGAATGAAAGAATATCTCCTCTGACTTCCTAAATTTCCACATCTCTGTTAGCTTTCCTGTGTTAATTCTCCTGGAGGCAAAGCTTGATTCCCCTAATCTTCAGAGACATTGAACACTGACTCATATCATGTATTATCTTTAGCTCTGATTCCCTCCCTCCTTCCAAAACTACCACCCTTTCCTCCTTCCTTCTTTCCACCCTTCCCTTCTTTCTATCCTCTTGTTCTTGGGTGTCCCATTTCCATGCTAATTGGTTAGCCCCAGATAAGCCAGGTGGTGATCTATATGACCACAAACAGGTAGTGTGCTTCCATAGGATCAGCCCATTTTGTAGTAAATGGTGCAGGGTGAACATGGCCCAGATAGTCCCAGAATTTAGATCTTTGTTTCCATGGAAAAATCTTAGGGTTTTCCCTCTGGGCCACAATTTAGGCCAGGAATAATCTAATGATTTTGGGACTTCACCTGCTATTTAGGGAGGCCTCCAAAAGGTCACTAGTAATATGACTGTGTTATCTGGAGTGGTGACATGGCTTAGTCCATCCTTTGAGAATTGCAGCTGTGAACCCAAGTTGGAACTGCCTGGATTCCCTCTGTTCATCTTCTTGGGTCAGTTTGGCTTTGCTTCTACTTGGTGGTTGAGAAGCATGGCTGGGCTGGCAGCCCTGCTGCAATGGGAGAAAAATGTGACTTTCCCATAAAGCATTTGGAAAACTTGAAACTGAACTCAACCAGTCAATGGAATGGAGATTGATATACTTAAAACAACCTAAGTGTACCAAAATACTTTCCAACAACTCAACTCTGGCTCCATCTTTCATTCTGATTAGTGACCTCTGTGTCACAGTCTTGCCCTTAGGTGGGACTCAGGCTTTGGTTAAACCAATCTCTATTTAGGTACTTCTCATAATAGAGCCTGAGGTCTGGAATCCAACCTCTTGGATTTGAATCCCAGCTTCTTGCCTAGGACCGCCCTTCCTAGGTAAGTGGCTTAACTTCTCTGTGCCTCATCTGTAAAATGGGAAAATAATGGTGCTCACCTGGTAGCCATGAGGACTAAATGAAATAATGTATATGAAGTATGTCATGTATATAAAGAACTTCGCTTGGCACATGGTAAGAGCTTAATAAATATACCTATTATTATAATACAGTCATATTTCTTTTTCTCTTGGAAATCCTAAGATGAACTTCCTTTTCCAGTCTTGGCATTGTTATTTTGTATCTCCCTTTGATTAGGCCACCAACTGTTCTCTGTCTGCAATTGGATAACTCAGTCTTTGGCGGAAGTGGTTACTATATGCCAGGGACACACATTCTTACATTTCATCTCATGACATCCATGTGAGGTAGTCACAATTTACCCATTTTGCAAATGTAAAAAGTGAGTTAAGGAGATGAAATCTATTTCCGAAGGTAACAGTGTGCAAAAGACAGTGCTGGGGTTCAAACCTTGCCTTCCGAGGCAAGGGCTCGTGCATCATAGAGTGTATAACATAGCAACGCCTCCCCTAAAGCAAACTTCCTCAGGAGGCATGGCTCAGAGTGACTACTGAAGGAGACAAGATCACCTCAACCATCTTCTCTCTAGCTTTTAAAATAAGCAAACTTAAAAGCAACCAACAGTCTAAAACCTGTATGCTATGTTAGTAGTATAATTTTAAAACATTTACTAAGGTTTGGCCAGGCACGGTGGCTCACCTCTGTAATCCCAGCAGTGATTACTTTGGGAGGCCCAAGTGCGTGGATCACAAGTTCAGGAGTTTGAGACCAGCCTGGCCAGTATGGGGAAACCCCGTCTCTACCAAAAATACAAAAATTAGCCAGGCATGGTGGTGGGCACCTGTAGTCCCAGCTACTCAGGAGGCTGAGGCAGGAGAATCACTTGAACCCGAGAGACGGAGGTTGCAGTGAGCAGAAATCATGCCACTGCACTCTAGCCTGGGCAACAGAGCAAGACTCCATCTCAAAGAAAAAAAAAAAATTACTCAGGTTTTTTTACACATAAAATCACAACAAAATGATTGCCTAAGGAGAAACCTGATATTTAAGAGTGATTCACGAGCAGCCAGAATCCAGAGGGCATGGGACACAGGCTAGGTTAATTTTTCTGGAGACAGATTAACAGCAAGGAACTGGGGAGGATCAGCCCCAGTGGACATCCCAGGAGGAGGCCTGTGGATCAGGAGAGAGGTTTGGGGCTGGAGAGGCGGAAGAGGAAGGGCACAAAAAGTGCAGGGCAAGGTAAAGGGAGGAATCTGCAGACGGCTCTGATTTTTTAATCCTTGGATATTGCCTTGAGGGAAATAAACGACGATGGCTGCAGTGCTTGCTCATTTTAAGGGCACTGGCTCAGTGGAATGCTGCACAGAAGATACTAAGCACATGGCTGTGTGAGACACCGGACACTTCCTTTCAGAAAACCTCCAGTGCCCAGCCCCAGAGGTTACTGAGGAAGTAACTAGACAGAATGTTCTTTACAGCCAGTTTGCAGACACTCACAGGCCGGGGTCAGCTGTGGGGCTGGCTTTGTCTGGTGGGGATGGTGCTTTGGCCACAACTCAAGTGTAAGGCGGGCTGCTGTGGTCTGCCTTTGCAGTGTAAAGTCTCTGGAGAATGCAGGACAAAAAACAATTGGCAAACTGTTAATTAGCTAAGCAGACTCCTAAAGGCCAATGATTGTAGGAAATAACTTACTTGGATATCCAAATGAACCACGGAGAATCAAGTGGAGGTGAACTGAGTGACTCTCCTTGTTAGTGTCTTCCTCTGTTCCTCCCTCCCCCTCTCTCTCACTCCCACCTCTTTCCATCTTTCTGCCCTGCCATTTCTGACGGTTTCTCTCTTCTCTCATTTATTGTAGCTCTCATCTTCCTATCTTATCTGTGCTCTCCTCTTTTCTCTCTGGAGAGAGAAATATTATGTACCTACAAAGCAGGTTCATTTCATTCCTCTAATAGACTTTGTGTTCATTTTTTAAAATTTAAAAATTAGATGGTGATCCTCATGTCAGTACTAGGAATCTACTCACTCTGAATGCTAGTATCCTGATAGTACTTTGTCCTGGGGACAAAAGTGGGAATGGGAAGTACAGGCCAGCAACAAGTACTTTCACTTGATCTGTAGAATAAGGGATGGTTTAAAAAAGGGAGAATCTGTTCATGTATTACTTGTGTAATTGAATATAAATGAAAAGGAAATGTCATTAAAAAATCAGATGAGTTGAATATTTTATGTTGTTCTTTCTCTGAAGAAGTTCAAGCCAGCTAAATGCAGTTGCTTTTACTCAAATTGGGCCTTGTTTCCCCCCCGAATCTATGATATGGAATAGAAAAAGTAATTTTAAAAAGTTTATCGGCTGGGCACAGTGGCTCATGCCTGTAATCCCAGCACTTTGGGAGGCCGAGGTGGGTGGATCACCTGAGGTCAGGAGTTCAAGACTAGCCTGGTCAACATGGGGAAGCCACGTCTCAACTAAAAATACAAAAATTAGCCAGGCATGGTGGCACGTGCCTGTAATCCCAGCTACTCAGGAGGCTGAGGCAGTAGAATCGGTTAAACCCAGGAGGCAGAGGTTTCAGTGAGCTGAGATCGTGCCACTGCACTTCAGCCTGGGTGACAGAGTGAGACTCTGTCTCAAACAAACAAGTTTATTATGCTTGCTATAATAGACTACAAAATACAAGCTATTCTGGTCCTCAAATCTAGTGTGCCTTTTGGACTGGATTTTAGAAGACACTCTCTCAGCTGCAAGAGTCTGGGTGTTAGGTAGGCCGTTAGCAGAGTGGGATCTGGAGTCAGTCTTATTTTGTTGATCATAGTTGGGGTCTTCAGGCTGTGGCTAAATGGATGGGTGGTTGGCCTGGGTTTGGGCAACTCTGGATGTCCCTTTGAGATCAGAAGTAATGAGAAGGCTTCTGACCACAGAATGTGTTCTGCTCATTGGAGGATGGAAAGTATTTGATATCCTCTTGCTGATCATACAAACAGAAAAGTCTTAGGGCCAAATTGGGAATCCACACAGAGCAGGAGACAGGGTTGTCCTCATGGGCAAGGAGAGGCCAGAGGATACCATTCCCATTTACCTTGAAGGAGGTATGTTCTGGGAGCATTATAAACCTTGATGGTGTAAAAATGAGAATGTGATAAACAGATTAAGTAGACAGAAGGACGGGAGAAGGAGAAGGAAGTAAAAGTGTTCTTGTCTTCTGATATTTCCAAGAAGGTGAGCAACAGACATTGCTTCAAGTCAACATGTAAGTAATTAAAGGCTGTGTGTCATTTAAAGTGTAACTATATCTGCAGAAGAACTAAAAATTGGCAACCAAATATGAAGGTAGAAAGAGGAAAGACAGAAAAGAGAGAGAGGTTTGTGGCTCAGGTTGTAGAGGAACACATTTACTGGGAGACGCCAGGTCCTTGTGTGGCCAGTGACCAGGGATGAAGGAGGGAAACTCCCGCTGGTGGGAGGTCAAGGCTGCTATTTCTCATCCTCCTTGGAATTGCAGAGAGAAGTTGACATAAGCCTTTACATTCACTAGCATTCCAGATCAATAGGTCTATCCATATCTGAATTTTTAAGTGGATGTATTTTATTTGATATCATATTGTGGCAAATGAAGAAACATTTCCAAATACCTATGTATTACCTTCCTAAGACTGTCATAATACATTACCACAAACTAGAGGCTGAGATTGGAGTGATGCTGCCACAAAAGAACAATGGAGCTACCAAAAGCTGGAAGAGGCAAGGAGGAATCCTTCTCTAGAGCCTTTAGACTCTAGGGGAGTTTGTCAAGAACTTGATTTCAAACTGCTAGCCTCCTGATCTATGTGAGAATAAATGTTTGTTGTTTTAAGCCACCCAGTTTGTAGTAATTTGTTCTGGCAGTCCTCAGAAATTAATACAATTATCATTCTCATTTCTTTATTTTATAAATGAGGAAAGAGAAAGCTAGGGAGAAAAAGAGATTTGTCCAACCTCACACAACTGATAAATGGCACAGCCAGAATTGCAACCCAGCTTTTTTGACTCTTGGCTCAATATCTGTATACTGTTCTAAAATTATCCCTAAAAGATTGGCCAGGCGCGGTGGCTCATGCTTGTAATCCCAGCACTCTGGGAGGCCTCAGCAGGTGGATCGCCTGAGCTCTGGAGTTCAAGACCACCCTGGGCAACATGATGAAACCCTGTCTCTACTAACACACACACACACACACACACACACACACACACACACACACACACATTAGCTGGGTGTGGTGGTGTGTGCCTGTAGTCTCAGCTACTTGGGGTGCTGAGTGAGGAGAATCGCTTGATTCTGGGAGGTGGAGGTTGCAATGAACTGATATCATGCCACTGCACTCCAGCTTGGGTGATAGAGTGAGATTTAGTCTCAAAGAAAAAAAAACACCCTAAAAAATAAAATAGGAATAAGATCAAGGGCCGAAGGAAGACTACAGATGGGTTCTTTGGAGATGTTCCACTGCTCTCCTTAGAATGACGGCATCACATTGGTCCTGGTGTATCTACTAGGAGGTGGTATTCTCTCTTTAGTACTCAAATTGTGAACAGAGTCTCCATATCAAATACACATTAAAAATGGCATTTTGGACCATATGGTAAGGGCTCTAGCATAAGAGCCTATGTGTGGTAAAGACTTAATGGCAGACTGCAGATCCCATCTGGAACTGGATTACTTGCTGAGGTACTTGGTGTACAGAACAGAGGGTGAAATTTTAGAGACAAATACCTCCACCTTGCTATTGCTGCATTTTTGGAAATTTTATTTAACTTCTCTAAATCTGTCTTCTTCCTTATATAAAAGGAATCATGATATTTAACTTCAGGATTATTTAAAATGTTTTCCTTAGAGCATTATTTTGAGGTTTATATTAACTCATGTATATAAAAGCACTTAGCACTGTACCTGGCACATTGTAGGTGTTGAATAATGCTAATTCCCTTATTTTTCTTCACCTAGAGTTTCCAGAAATAGTTCTCAACATATGTTCTCTACCTTTCACCTTAAATTCCCTCATTGCTATAACATTAGATGAATGATTGATATCCTTTGTGGTAACAAAACAAAAACTGCAATCATGAGAAGTTAAAGCAGGGGAAGGAAGATGGATACTTATGATATGGAAAGGAAGAGCAGAGGAATAGTCCTACTGCAACTTTAGCCTTATAAGAAAGTAGGAAGCTTGGCCAGGTGTGGTGGCTCACGCCTGTAATCCCGGCACTTTGGGAGGCCGAGGCAGGTGGATGACCTGAGGTCAGGAGTTCGAGACCAGCCTGGCCAACATGGTGAAACCCTGTCTCATCAAAAAAAAAAAAAAAAAGAAAGAAAGAAAGAAAGAAAATAGGAAGCTGTTGCATTAATGTGCAATCTTAGGGGAAGCTGCTCTGAAGCTCTGAACAGGAATGGAACATATTCTCTTGAAATCTGGTGGAGAACAGGGGCTCTGCTCAGTTGGTATTGACTGGCAGGTTGAGTTTGGATCTTCAGAAAAGCACATCTAAGAGACCAAGGGCTGGAGCAGACAGAACTAGTCTTCCAGATTGTCAGACTTCAGGTGATTTTTAAGGAAGAAAAAGTTTTCCGAATGTGTTTCAGCTTTCAAAATCTCAGGGAAGCAGGGCCTTAGGGTCATAGAGTCACTAAATTTTAGCTAAAGCTAAAAAACATCCTTACATACAGGGCTAACATGCCGAACAGTAAGGTGGGGCTGTTCTGGTTGAAGCAGAGCTGAGGGACTCACAGTCTGGCTGCCCGTCTCAACCCACAAAACTGAATTCAAAGAAACCTTTGGATCACTCTAGAATTCCAAAGAACAGAGATCTAAAGTCATCATAAGGAAACCAAGACCCAGAATTTTTTAAAAAATGACTTGACCAACATTAAACCGAGACAGATTATGGATAGAAAGTGGATTTCTTGACTCTTACTCCAGGGCTTACCTCATCTTACACTTCAGTTTCTGGTCTTCCCACTTTCAGTTGGTATTTTAGCTAGTCCTTTGTCTACAAATGCATTTCATTATTATGTACGGTTTTGTCATGTGGTGCCTCTTGGAAGAGAAATTCTGTCTACACCATGCAGTGGTGGAAGAATATACACGGAATACACATTATACATACTTTGAATATACGCTATTGGAGTTTGATCTTGTTTTATGAGCCCAATTGCTCATGAAATTTGGAATCTTTCCTGAAGCCTAATTTTAAGTGACAAAAGTCATCTAGACAAACTGTGTTCTATTTGGAACAGTATCTCATAAGGAGGAAAAATAAAATTCTTTGTTTCTTGAGCTCTTTCAACGTTGGAAACCAAATCACTTTCTAATCCTAAACAATCGGGTTAACCTGGATTTATAACCCCATTCTCACTAAGGAATGGAGCTGAAGTCAGAGCTGAGGAGGTGGCTTTGGAATAAGGGTTCTTATAAGGGTTGAGCAAAGAAACCGACATTTATTAAATGTGTTCTAATTGTCAGACACTGTGATTAGCATTTTACAAAGGTTTTTACCTCCATGTAATCTCCTAAACTTCTTTAAATAAGTTAATCAACATAATGGCTTTTAAAAGTCACTGGCTTCCATCAACAATATACGTAGTTACCAGACAGCTTCAGAGAGAATTGTGATGTGTTGTGCTGGCCTCACCCATAGCTAATAATCCATCAAGACTCACATGCTCATAGGGCCGGAGCAGGAGACCCTAACTCCCTGGCTCCCACACTCCCCAGGCGCACCACATTTCAGCACGACGGACAGCGCAGCACTGGGGCGCGACTGGGGAGGCGGGGACCAATACCACGCTGTTTCAGCCCGGCTTTTTCAAATCTCTCGGGTCTCCGCCCTCATTTCCGTGCATTTTCGAAACGACTCTCACAGCAACCGAAGTCACAAAAACACATTGACAGAAAACGGGGAAGCTCCAGGGTTCGCTTACCGTCTGACAAGTCAATCAGCCCGAGGTAGTGCAAAAGTTTCAGGGAGGAGCACACGACCACCACTATTCCCAGTGTCTGGAGCCCTTCGGACTCGCCCTCTGCCCACATCCTCACAGCACCCTGGCGCACCGGCAAGCGCTAGGCGGTCATTCAAAGCCAGAAAACCAGGCTTCCAAGCCTCCCTTCCTGCTGTTCTAAAGTGCACGGTTTATTTTCCACCAGTCTCCCTGCCTCTTTCTGCCTCCCTCCCTTCCTTCCACTCCTCCCCCTCCCTCCACCTCTCTCCTCCTCCTAGCTGGTAATCTCTATGTTTCATAGTAATATTTGCTTTTATTTCCTCTTTTCCCAAGGCAATTTCTCCAAAGGTTTAACCAGTCCCTAATCTTCTGCTAGCTGAGCGTAACCATCACTGGCAACATCTCATGGCATATTCTCTCGGCAACTCAGAGAAAACGTGTGTCAATGTAGACCATTTCAAAGACATACAGAAAGAGCCCCATTGCTTTAGATCGCAGATAGATGGAGAGATGAAAGATACTTTTTCAAAGGGACAACAATTTGTCTTTACTTCCCAGTGAAAAACCCGACAAGCTGGTCTGGAACATATGTGGTCCCTGCTTTGACACAGTGAAATGTCCCTGGAAACTGTACCACCAGGAAAGCTATGGTAAGCTGGAGTGCGTCTACAGTTATATTTGTCTTTGGGAAGGTTTTATATTAGTATCAGAAATTATTAGATGGGTAGTCAGGCTGGCTATCACTGGGCAGCACTGAGTGAGCAAATGTTCTGGAAATGAAAGAAAGAATGAGGAGGCAAAAGAGTGATGCTGTCAGCATGTCCTAAACTTTTGGGCTCTGTGGGGGAAATTTCCCTTCTTCGTACACTGGATTGTCAGCAGTGAGCCTGGTGGGGAAAGGTGCTTGACATGGGGAAAAGGGAAGATTTCACTCTTAGAGTCACAGAGACCTGTCCTTGGGCAAGTTCCTAGATCTCCATGAGGCTCAGTTTCCTCTTCTTAAATAAACTTACCACAAATAAGAGAACCTGTGTAAAGTGTGGGAACAGAACAGGCACTTCATACATATTGGTGTCAGATTTTGAGAATACACTATATTGACAACACTGTGGAGCAAAGAGACTCTTGAATCATTGGTAGGAAGGTAAATTCATAAATAAATTGTATATATCCATTTATTCAGAAATTCCACTTGTAAGGATACCTACATATGCGCACAAATATATATGTACAAGGATATTGATTGCATCATTCGCTTATAACAGTAAAAGACTGAAAGAACTTACATGCTCATTCAGTGAGAAAACTGGTTCCATAAATTATAGTGCATACATAAAAGGAGTACCATGTGAGCCATTAAAAATAATGTGGCACATCCATGTATCTTTTCCTGGAAAGATACTAAAAATATACTATTAAATGAAAAAAAAAAACCCTAAGTTGTTTAGTACCACTATTACCAATGTTAATATTATTTTAATATTGGAAAGGAACACACACACACACACACATTGTCGTATACATAAAATATTTCCAAAAGGATACACTAATAATTGAGCATTTTAGTTGCCTCTGGAGAGAACTGAGGAACTGGATTCAGAGGGTGACTTTTGCTGAAATTTTCTCCTATGTATGTGCGTAATGGATTTAAAACAACAATAAACTAAGTGTGAATGCTGGTCTCTCCTCCTCTTCCTTCTTTGTGAAAAGGGAGACATAGTCTACATATTGGATTGAGACTCAGGAAAATCTTGTCTTCCCTGCTCTGTGTCTCTCCACTCTGTTCTTTGTGTCAATCTCCATTCTCATTGGTGTGTAGACAGTGATGTCCTGGGGTCAGCCCACTGCAGCTCATGAAAGCTAATTGTTAAATTTTCAGGAAATCAGCAAAGCAGTTGTTAAACCTTTGTCAGCTTGAAATCAGCCATGGTAGGGTGTTGACACCACAGAAATTAGCAAATGCTACAAATCAGTGTTTCTTCACCCTTCCCACTGTCTCTGAATTACCAGGATGCCACGCTACAATTCCAGATCCCATCTGCCCAGAAGAAAACCTGAGAAATTCACCTGCCCAGAGGTTTTTCTGACTTACTGTGTTTCCTCTCCTCTGGGGCCCTAGCAAGTGTAATAATTAACCCACCGTGCTTAATGGGATTTTAGGCATTCACATACCCAGATATACGGAACTAAATTAGAAGCAGGAAGACTTCCATGTTTCTGGTAAGTCAATGCTTTGTTCTCTTGGCTTATCTTAGCTGTATCTCTTCTAGGTTTCTATTTACTCCTTCCCCTCTCCCTACTGCTTCCTTCCCAACAACTCCCTGCCTTATAAAACTCATGCTGTTCCTGATCTTCCCTCCTGTGTATTCTCCCTTTTTGCAAGCTCATGCATAAGCTAGGCATAAGCTCTCCTCTCAAGCCATTTTCCTGGGCTCCCGTCCCAAGTTTTCATCTATTGCCCTTTTGTACTGCACACAAAACATTCCCAGTGAGGTCCCATCAACAGGTAATACTGAGCATCTGTTAGATATAAGGTCAGGTGCCAGGAATTAGACTTAATCCCTTACTGCTTTCTGGTATTTCTGGGAAAGAATGATGCAAGAAGGCAGAGTAGTGGTTCCCACTGTCTGCTTTGCTGTTACTGTGTAAAGACTTACATTCTTCCAAGAATTCTGACTTCACAGACAGGTCCCCTTCTGATTGTCTCCCAACCTTGAACTTTAGGAGCAACTGTGTCTCAGGTGAGTCACCTCAGTGGCAACCAGAAAGACTTACCTACTATTTCCTAGAAATGGTGAGGTGCCACTTCTTATCCCCAATAACGTCAGAAGGAAATCCAGGTCTCATAATAGTAGGTGTCTGAGTGACAACCCAAAGTCTACCTGCCTCCAAAGTCTGTGCTGTCCTCATATGTCCCAAGCTGAGTCTGTGATTTGGCATTTGTGAAAGATACAGGAATTGTTTATCAGAAAACCCGCCTTCTTCTCACATCCCAGTTCCATCAGAGCCACAAGGTTTCTGCACAAATCTCTCTACATGTAACCAGCTTTGAAATCTTTATTGAAGTTCCATCCTTCATTTGATGAGAAATGTTTGCCCTAATTGGAGCACTCATGGAATCTATTTCACAAATTGCTTTTTACTATTTCCATATAGAGTGTAAGGTGAATATGTTTGTATTGGAGATGTGAGCCTGCATAGATTTTGATATTTCTCTTACTAAATTTGTCCCAAATTACTATTTTATTTTTTTGGTCAAGAATCTTCACATTGTTGGTCCTCTTCAATTCCTTATCAATACTGACAGGCATTTTTTTTTCCCCTTAGGTCCATTTGCCTTAAAGAAACAAAGGTTTGGTTATTTGTGAAAAGGTTTCTCTGGGTGAGGATGATGTGTGTCGGGGGGATGTGGGGTTGTGGAGGGATTAGCTGGCCTCATGGAGCAGATACCTGACTTTTGTTATGATCCAGATATCATAAAAGACTGGATTCCAATTTAGGTCCTTGCATCTTGACAAATGAATACTGGTCATGGTCTGCAGGGTCCCTCAGGGGTCTTGGAAACCCAGATGGTCACCATCACAAATGCCAAGTTTTGCTAAACAATTTTAGCTCTGGGTTTAAATTTTGTCTCTGCCACTTACTAGATGTGTGACCAAGATAAGTCACTCAAGCTTTTGGAGCCAGTTTCCTTACCTGGGAATAATACTGATACCCATAGCATAGGGTTGTTACAATAACAAAATGAGATGATGCCATAAACTGCTCAGCAGAGTCCCTGATACCCAGTGAGTGGGAGTGTGGCACAGAGGTCCAGAGCACAATCTCTGGGTCAGAAGCCTATACTGACTCTTAACTCTGCCTCCTACTTAGCTCTGTGACTATGGTGAGTTACTTAACTTCTCTGTGCCTAAGTTTTCTCACCTGTAAAACAGAGACATTCACAGTATGTACTTCACAGAGTTGTTGTGAGATTAAGATGAATTAGTAATTATGCATAGAAAGAATAATGATATTAAGTATAATTATTACTGTTATTATTAACCATAAGCTAGAGGCAATAATGCTCAGCTGGGCCCCATGGACAAGTCATATATTGAGTATGTATAGTCTGGAGATCTGGATCTGGGCAGAGGAAGGAGTGTTACTTCAGGTAGGGGAATCAGACTTCCTCTGGAAATTGCTGGGTGCATGAACTCCAATTCTCCAGCCACAAATCTTTCTTCCAGGCAAATGTTTTCAGCTGAGTATGATTTGTTTTTGCTTAAACTTCACTTGAGTATCGGCCTCTAGCAGTCACAAAATCAAATGCAATTTTAGCTAGCTACTTCTGCTGCTCTCAGCTTGCTTGTTGCTGTGTAACCTGAAGTAAATGGAAAGGCCCTGTGGTGCAGTGTCCCACAAGATTGGAGCAGTTCACTTAGTTATCTGAAAACACATGTGAAGTGCGACATCCATGTGCCCTTGACTCAACAGGGCTTGCTGCTGCCATGGGGGCTTTCTGAGTGGTTCTCCTGGTAAGGTACTGTCTAAACCTCATTTGGAAAAACTAATTTGATAGGGGCCTCATTTTCCAGAATGTTCTGCTGCAGTCGGTATTAAAATAATGCCAATAATTGCACTTGAAGTTTTCTTTTCTTTAAAAGGTGTGAAAGAAATGAAAGAACTCCTCAGAGCACCATCTCAGAGCTCCTGATTCTATCAGAAAGCAATTAGTTAACTGCAAGATGGTTATGGTTCAGAGAGAAAATCATTACCATTCCCATCACTGACGAAAATGGGAAAATGATTCGTGTGTTCTTTATCTTAGCCTTTATCTTGGTGCCCTTTTGTGGGTGCAGGATGGGTTTGCTTAAATTAGTTATATAATGATAACAATTGCACAATAATAATGATATCTCCCTTCCTCCCTCCCTCCCACCTGTAATCCTTTCCTTTCCTTCCCTTTCCTTTCCTTTCTTTTCCTTTCCTTTCCTTTCCTTCCTTTCCCTCCCTTCCTCCCCCACCTCTCCCTCCCCCCGCCTCCCTCACTCCCTCCCTCCCTTCTTCCTCCCTTCCTTCTTTCCTCTTCCTCCCTCCTTTCCGCTCTCTCTCTTTTCTTAGATATTCACAGTCCACCCAAGCTCTTGCACCTGTTGGACACTGCAGATAGATAAAAAGTCTTACCTATTAGGAAGTTCACACCTAAACTTACCTATTAGGAAGTTCACCTAAAAGTCTAAAATGTCCTTTAGGATTTTTAATTTGCAAAGTTCTGTTTAACCTTTTACATCTATTTGCATGTTGCAGTTTCTCAATAAATACTTGTTGAAACAATACTATGCCACTCTCCACAATCTACTTTTGAGTTAGGATACGGCATTATTTCTGTTTTACAGATAAGAAAATGGGGGCAAAGAGAGAGAAACTAAATGTCATTAGGATTTTCCATGGAGCAGGCACTGTGCTGGGCTCTGCACAGTTTTCTCCTCTATGTTAATTATTACAACCACTAATGATGTTTTTAGTGGTGTCAACTTACAGAGCAATTCATTTTATTTTATTTTATTTTAGAGACGGGGGCTTGCTCTGTTGCCAGGCTGGAGCGCAGTGGCACAATCTCAGCTCACTGCAACCTCCGCCTTCTGGGTTCAAGTGATTCCCCTGCCTCAGCCTCCTGAGTAGCTGGGACTACAGGTGCGTGCCACCATGCCCGGCTAATATTTTTGTATTTTTTAGTAGAGACGGGGTTTCACCATGTTTACCAGGGTGGTCTCGATCTCCTGACCTCGTGATCTGCCCGCCTTGGCCTCCCAAAGTGCCAGGATTACAGGCATGAACTACTGCACCTGGCCATTTATTTTTATTTATTTATATATGTATATTTTTGAGACAGGGTCTCACTCTGTTGCCCAGGCTGGAGTTCAGTGGTGTAATCATGGTTCACTGCAGCTTCAGCCCCCTGGGCTCAAGTGATCCCCCCACCTCAGCCTCCCAAATAGCTGGAACTACAGGTGCAGGCAGCAAGCCCAGCTAATTAAAAAACATTCTAGACATAGAGGTCTCACTATATTGCCCAGGCTGGTCTAGAACTCCTGGGCTCAAGTGATCCTCCTGCCTCAGCTCCCAAAGTGTTGGGATTACAGGTGGGAGCCACTGTACCCAGCCCAGAGCACTTTTAGACAGATGCTGAAAGGTTAAAAAAAAAAAAAAAATCCTCAGCGCATCTAGCTACAAGGCCGTTTCAGAATCTATCATTGGGAAGAGGTGTTGTGCTTTAAGCAGCACCTTGTGGAATCCAGCAGGGCTGGCTCTCCACCCCAGGTTATCTGTCCCTCAAGAGTTAATTCTCAAAGTCAGGTCTGCTTATTTGATTTTATTATCAGCTCCATGGAGACTGGGGAGGAAGGAGGGAAGACAACTGGAGAGAAGCTTCCTGGTTTTCCCCTGGCATTTTAGAAAACTCTCTGAACAATCATTCCAAGCATCCTGGGAGATCAATTTTGGGAGGATCTTGAACCCTGCTTCCGGGATTCCATGTACTATGAGATAAATTTCAGAACCTACTCTCCCAAAATGTCAGCCTGCAGGGCCCATTCTTCATTCTCCATCTCATCAGTATCCCCCTCCCCTACTAGGGTTCCAAGCTGACAGGTGGAGATGTAGGTCTCTCTGCTGAAAACAGGCTGGAGAACGGGAGTCGATGCCTCTCGGCAGGGAGGAATAATGAGCACATTCATTAATGACTGCACCATGTTCCTGTGGATTGTCAGCACCAATCATTTGTTGCTTTGAACAAAATGTAACTGTTGTCAATGGAAAGCCATTTGCAAATAAAGCCAGTGAGTAATGATATTTAGATATCCATTGACATGTTTCAATTTTTACTTTCTTTGTCTAGAAGGGATCAGAATTTCTACAGAAATTCCAATTCAATACACACATTTATAATCAAACCTGTGGATGTAACTTAACTATTAAATATTTCCCTCCTTCCCTCCCTCCCTCCCTCCCTCCCTTCTTTCCTTCCTTCCTTCCTTCCTTCCTTCATTCCTTCCTTCCTCATTGCTTTCCTCTTGGGAATAAATTGCCAGGTATGTTGCTAAATCCCCTACAATGTCCAGAACAGCCCCCATCACAATGAAATATCTGTCCCAAGATGTCAGTAGTGCAGAGGTGGAGACAACCTGCTTTAGCATTTATCCCAGGAATAAAACTGCTGTGTCACAGGATCTATGCACCTTTTACTAAGTCTTGCCAAATTGTTTCCCAAAGTTGTTTTACTAATTTACCCCCAACCTAGTAGTATGTGTAAGAGCTCTCACTACCCACCCCCACCGCCATTTTACAGATTAAAAACTTGAGGCTTTGGAGGGTGTGGAGTAACTTGGACAAGGGTGTAGAGTGACAGGGACATTAATAAAGCTTTGAAAGTGACATAGGTGTTATATCTCCCTGCGAGGACACAGCCCAGGAAGATAAATTCAGTCCTTCCATATAAGAGATATTTACAAAGTCTTAATTACATATCAGGAATTATACCTTACACATGTCTTCTCAAATCTTCCCCCAACTGTACAAGATAGTATCAGAGCCCACTTAACAGCATGGGCTTTGAAACCAGCTAGAACAGATACTAGGTCCCAGAGTGGTTATTCACTAGCCCTGTGCCTCAGGAAAGTTACTTGAGCTTGCTAAGTTTCTTTTCCTCATGTGTGAAACAGGAACCATGGTAGACCTACGTCACTGTATCGTTGTGATGGAGATAATACAATAGGCGATCCATAAATATTAGCTGTCATGGTTGTCATCATCACCACTCTCACTTAACAGATCAGGAATAGAGCCTCAGTGTTTAAGTTGCAAAAGGTCACAGCTAGTAAGTGGTAGAACTAGAATTTGAACTCGTGTCTGTCTGACTCCAAAGTTTGTCTCACTGTAACTGTGTCAAGTCTGTTACCCAAGAGGGGAGGACTCCTAGCCCCACCCCACCAGTTTAGACTAATCAGGGTTGGGCGGGGGCAGCACATATGAATTACTAAAACTCAGAATTCATCAAACACTTTTAAATAACACATTTTCATGGTATCATGAATATTTAGTAACTCAACTAAGAAAAACAAATGTTGTCAAGATATCAGTTGCCTGGGGACCTGCTATAATACATAGTCCAGGATGATCTGTAATTAGAGTGTGGACTGCATGAAAATGGTGATTCTATAGGTTCTGAAAACAACCTCTTCTCTTACAAATTATAAATATCTCCTTTACCATATTATTGCTATCCATCTGCTTCAACCTTGAAGACAAACCAACTAAAACCTATTGCCTAGGCAAAGATCACAGATTTTGAATTAGTGGTGTCAGAATGAACAATGCTTGCCTTCCTACACCCTGTTTGCAATCAAATCCTCCAATTTCTCCTCTATTTTCTGCCCCCCTCCCTCCTGGGAAGACATTTGTCTTCAGAGGCTGGCAATGAGGCATTTGCCATTAGACACACTATGACATATTTTAAATATGCTCCAAGAAGCCGAGGCTAAATTACACTGGTGAGTTATTAAAAACAGCTCTCAATGCTATTATTATTTATTGCATTTGCAACTCTCAGCAGCAGCTGATTACACTGCTTAATCTTATATTTTTTTAAAATTCCCCACCCTGAAATTAATTCTCCCCACAATGAATAAGCAAGGTCAGGCACACTGAGCATCCTTTGGAAGCACTTGGATTCTGGGAAGGAATTTGATGGACAGCCCTGGGGCAGAGCCTCAGTTTCTCCAGGGGAGGAAGTCCTTCACTTGAAATATGGACATCTCTTTTCTGAACCCCTTCGAGAGGGAGTTCTCCAAATCACAGGCCTCACCACACCAGTCCCTTCCATGCTGTCTCTGCAGCTGCCGTATGTTGCTGTCATTGAAAGGCCTCTGTGATCTGGCCCCTGCCTCCCTCCCCAGCCTCATCTCTCACAGCCCCATGTCCTCATCCAGGACTCAGTCCTCGAAGTGACTTGCATTTTGTTTCCAGTGCCAGGCTCTGCCCTCTGAGCCTTTGCATATGCTGGTCCTTTCACCTGAAATTCTGCCTCCACCCTTATTTTCTTGGCCAATACCTTTTCCTTCCAGAAGCAGCTTAGGGAATATCTCCTTAGTGAAGCCTCCAGTGAGGAACAGAAGGATTTCTTCTCCACATCCATAAAACTGCACCCCTCCATCTATTGTAGCACTCAACACACTGTGTTGTCACTGTGTATTTGTGTCTCTTTTTTGTTATATTGTGAACTGCTTGAGAGCAACTGTAGTTTACTGTCTAAGCTTTACTGTCTAAGCTCCCAGCATAGGCCCAGCACAAAGAAAGTGCTTTGAGAATTAAGAGCTAAAAAATAGAAGTAATGTAGTAGTAAAGAAAGAGCCAAAGCTCTTGAATGAGGCATTTATTCATTCACTCATTCATTTATTCAACAAATATTTATTAAGCATCTATTATGAGCCAGGCTCTGTGCTAAGCACTAGGGATGCAATGATTAAAAATCAATGGTTTTAATACTAATGGCATACTGGGGGAGACAGACATAACTCAAATAATAGCATAAGTATATCATATAAGCCGTGATTAGTGCCATAAAGGAAAAATACTCAGGGCCATGACAGCATAAAGATAAGGCCCAACCCAGGCTGGAGTTTGCATAGTGATTTTCATCAGGGCTGCCCTCCTTGAGGAAGTGATGCTTCAGCTAAGAGCTGAAGCAGGAATAGGCATTAACTAGGTGGTAGGTGGGGCAAGAACATTTAAAGCAAAAGAGACAGCAAGTGTAAAGGTTCTGAGGGCTGTGGGGGCCTAAGTGCTGAAAAGGTGTCTAGGAACAAACCAAAGGTTAGTACTAGGGCCCAGGGAACAGGCAAAGGTGGAGGTGGTGTGCGACAGATCAGGTTGGGAGGCACCCAGGGGCCATGCCATGCAGAATATTGTAGACTGTGTTAAGGATTTGTCTAGCCTGGCCACAATGGGTTTTAAGCAAAGGAACAACATTTTGAGCGTGGATGTGTGTGTGTTTTAAACCATCTGCAATGCAGAGAACAGAATGGGGGACAAGGTACACAGAGATTGTGGGGTATGAACTTCCAGATTGCTTCAGAAGACACAGGGACAAGGTGGTGTTAATGCCTAAAGGACCACAGGGAGGTGGGGAGACTTCCAGAGGTCCTCAGGGAGACACCTGGACCATGTGTCAGGTTCACAGGTCTGCTCCGATGTCCTCTTCTTTTTTTAAATTTTTTTTTGTTTTTTTGAGACAGAGTCTCACTCTGTCACCCAGGCTGGAGTGCAATGGTGTGATCTCAGCTCACTGCAACCTCCACCTTCCAGGTTCAAGCAATTCTCCTGCCTCAGCCTCCTGAGCAGCTGGGACTACAGGTGTGCTGCATCACCACACCTGGCTAAATTTTTGTATTTTAGTAGAGATGGGGTTTCACCATGTTGCCCAGGGTGGTCTTGAACTCCTGAGCTCAGGCGGTCCACCCACTTCGGCCTCCCAAAGTGCTGGGATTACAGGCATGAGCCATTGCGCCTGGCCCAGGATGTTCTCTTCCAAAGTAGGAGCTCCTGCTGGGGGAGGCTTAGCCTTACTTGGATTAACCAAATTGGTGCAGGGAGAAGGGGCTCTGCTTTAGAGCAGAGCTCCCAGGGAAACTGAGATCAGGCCAATTCTATAATTTATAGTTTATGCCTCTAGGGTAGTGGGGTCAGAGAACTGAACCCTTCCCTGTAAGTTCTTGCCCTAACTTCTAAGTCCTTGGAAGGGTTAGGTCAGCCCATCCTAGGCTTAATTTGCTACCTTAGGAAGAATCAGACCATGGGAGGTCATCTACCTTCATCTTTCAATTTCATCCAACAATCCATGCATCCATCTCTCTCTCTGTCCATCTGTCCATCCATCCATCTATTCATCCATCCATCCATGCATTCATCCAACAAATATTCACTGAGAAAATATTAGAGGATGGTCTAGAACCTGGCCTTTCGATCCTCAATATAGTATGTGTTCTGCGCTTGTCCACATTTGCCCAATTTGACTTACTGTTTGTCAGCTATAGGTAAGGGATGAAGTCTGGCCCAGACTCTGCCAAAAAATTTTGTTCTTTCAGTTCTCTGGTTGCTGAATTGGAGCCCCAGGCAAACCCTGCATTCTTCTCTCCTGGTTTAATTGGTCCATTATTTTAAACTTTTGTAGATAAGGGAATAAAAAAGTCAGTGGAATATTGTATTCATCACATTCAAATTAATATGCTCCATTACCACAAAGACAAGGAGTATGGTTGTAATATTTTCTCAAACTTTTAATTGAACAGAGCATGGGAGGGGGAAAAGCGAAAATGGAAACCACCAAGCTCAGATGTTGTTTTTCACCTTCTCAAAATGTGTGCTGTTTGTAATCCACTCATCTCATTAGTGTTAATTATGACCTAAAATAAAATGGCATTTAACACTGTGCTGAGACTTTAATTAAAGCCAAATCTTCATACCCAGGAACTCTCTGAAGTCCGAGATAGTTACTCTAAAATGGTATAACCTTCTGCTGAGCCAGCGGTATCCACACACTCACTCCATCCCCTGCTGCTGGAAGCCCGCTACTTCCATCTACCATCCATCCATCCATCCTTTCAACAAATTAATTTAAGGTAGTTCTGGGGAAAGAAAATGAATATTTATTAAATACCACTTTATTACTTTAAATACATTCTATGCAGCCTAATGTAGCACCAAGGACTTAGGAATATTCAAGTAAGGACCGTGAGTATTAGTGTATGCATTATCTCGTTTAATCTTCAAAATAGTCTCATGAAGTAAGGACAAATTATTATATTTATTTTACAAGAGGTAAAACTGAGGTCCAGAGAGATTTGAAAACCTGCCCTAAATCATTGACGGCATGTTTTCCTGCTTTACCCTGCTGAGCTAGAAAGAGTAATCTGAATTATCTAAATGTATTCATTCATTCGTTCATTCATTCATTCAATAGAGATCGCCCACTATGTGTCAGATCTATGCTAGGGCCTAGAGAGACCCCAGTCCCTTTATTCACATGTTCAGTGGGGGCAGGCCGACAACTGGTAAATATGACAAGACTGTGATGAGAAAGAGAAGCAGGAGGGCTGTGGGGCTAGGATGCAGGGACACCCAGCCCAGCCTGGGAATCCAGGAAGGGTTCCCCAAGAAGGTAAGACTAGTGGAACAATTTTATCCATAATTCCTACAGAAGGACCCACTCAGAGGGTGGCCTAGTGATTCTTTCAGAGATTGTGGCAACCCCAAAACCAGCTTTCCAGAAGCAAGTGTGGTGCAGGGCCCATCCAGCCAGACTGCAGGTAGCCTGCACCTGGGAACCACCTTCAGGAAGCATGCTAATGACTGACCCCATTCATCTGGGCTGCCTGGCATCAGAATCTGTGGATAATACTGAAACATTAGTGTCTCGAACAGATTAGGCACTAGTAAGGAGTGGCACATCCCTCCTTCCCCATCATGGTTTCCCAACTCTTGTCTGGTTTCTGGGTTCTGGAACCTGAGCCAAGCATGCTGGCTGCACTGGGCTCCTCCCCTGTATGCCAGTCTCTTTATTTGAAGGAAAAGTAAATGCAAGAGAGCAATTACTGATCTGGTCAAGAATTCAGAGATTTCTAGGGCTGACATGGTGCTGGAACAACCAACCTGCTCATCGACAGGGGAGGAGGCTGTGGCCCAGACCAGGCAGGCCACCTGTCCTGTGTCATACAGCAGAACCAGCCCAGGACTCCTGACTCTAGTCTGGTGGTAGTTCCTTTGTCCTAGCAGGGACCAGTGGAGAACATTTTAGGAGAGGTCAGGATGCTGAAGAAAATGATTCTTGCCCATAGATTAGCTTCCTGTTTACCAAACTTTGCCTTCCCTCCTTACCTGCCCTCCCCGGCCAGGAGCTTGGCTGCACAGCTACTCTTTCTGCCTGTGACTTGCCCATCAGCTCAATACTTAACCTCTTAGAGAGTTCTCCTTTCAAGCTTCATCTTCAGGGAAAACGGACGCAGTTTCAAGGAAAAGTGCATATTGCATTTCTGCAGCCCCACATCTATTACCTGTGATTTCCTTTAGGGATAAAACCTGTGAATCAAAGTGGCCAGTGTGATCCTTGGATAATCCCTCAGTCACTGTGATTGGTTTGGGGATGGACATATGAGCCCATCGGAGCCAATGAGATTCTGTAAAATGTTGAAGTTCAGTTACCTGAGCCAATAAATTCCCTTTTGTTTAAGTGATTCTGGGTTGGCTTTCCTGGTACTTGCAACCTGAAGAGTCCTGAATGGTGAAGTAATAAAAACAGTAACTCAAGTAATATTAATTGGCTGCTTACTCTGTGCTAGGTACTGTGTAAACTTCTTCCATTTGTGAACTTATTTGGCATCCCCAGCAACCTTACGGGATAGTCAATATTGTTATCCTTACATTGTGCCTAGTGAGGTTTAAATAACACAGGCTGCTGCCCAGCAGGTAAGTGATGGAGCTGGGCATTGAACCTGAGCAGCCTGGCTCTAGAGCCCATGTTCTCAACCACAATGCAATACTGCCCCTTGGTACACACTCTTCAGCTAGAGCCCCAGGAAACTTCTCTTCCATTTGCTGGTCTGGTGGAGACACAGTTCCCAACTCAGTCAAATTCTAAAGAAGGACCGGATGAATTTCATTAGGTCTCCATGGAGAAGGCAGTTTGCTTATGCAAATTCATCCCTCCCAGGGGCCTGCCTACCACACTATGCCTGAACTTCTATCATTAGATATGTGTTTCTTCAGATTGCTAAGAGTAATTATGGTTCCAATAATGACAGTTTTTTTTTTCTTTGAGACAGAGTTTCACTCTTGTTGCCCAGGCTGGAGTGCAATGGCACGATCTTGGCTCACTGCAACCTCCGCCTCCCAGCTTCAAGCAATTCTCCTGCCTCAGCCTCCCGGGTAGCTGGGATTACAGGTGCCTGCCACCCCGCCCAGCTTATTTTATATTTTTAATAGAGAAGGGGTTTCTCCAACATTGGTCAGGCTGGTCTGAAACTCCTGACCTCATGATCCGCCCACCTTGGCCTCTCAAAGTGCTGGGATTACAGGCGCGAGCCACCACCCCCAGCCGACAGTTTTTACTTTTTAAGATACCTGTTTCTTACCAGGCCTTTCTTTGAGCACTTTGTATATATTATCTCATTTACTTCGTAAAGAAGAGGAAAGTAAGGCCAACTATCATGTTGGAAGTCACAGAACAATGATGTATTCACTTCCTCAGAGTCTGCTGGAGGACACACCCTGGCTCCTGGCCTCTTGGCCTGCAGTCTGCTGGAGGGAGAAGTGCGCAGGGGCCCAGCGAGCAGACCACCTGAGGATGGCCAGATGGAATCGCTGCTCCAACCACAGATGCTGGGACAGGGAGGTAAACCACGGCCCATGATATCCCTTGGTCTGGCAGAGATCAAGAGTGAAAGCACAGACTTCTTAGAGCTAGCAGCTAGCAAAAAGACCAGATGAAAGTACCCCAAAATGTTAATGCTGGATTTCTTTGCTGCTTGGATTATTTGGGATACTTATTTTCATTCTTATTCTTTCATATCTTTGCTATATTTTATGCAATGAGCTGACTTACGCTTATAATTGTAAACAAAACAAGACAAAACAAAATGACAGCCCATTATGAAAATTATAATAGGAACCAGTAATAAAAGGAATCAGGCATTCTTGGAGGTTCCTTGGAGTGGCTCCAGGGCCAGGGCAGGAGATGCTCAAAGCAAGCCTAAGCATCTTTTGGTGCCAACAGTAAAGAAGTGCTCAAACACACACACACACACACACACACACACACAAACACACACAAAACCCAAACCCCTCAATGATGGGGACATAGGAGCCAACTGCAAGAGCCCCAATACCCAAAGGTGGAGTAATTTGAGCAACAAAAGAAGTAAAATACTATTGGATTATAACCCAAAGTGTCAACATAAATATCCATGAGCTCATATTAATATAAACAAATCTCTTATGCAGAATAATTCCCAATAATTCATGAAGATGGCCCACGCTCAAGAACGGTCTATAACTTCCCACTCCTTCAGTGTGAGTTGCACACAGTGACTTCCTTCCAAAGAGCCCAGTGTGCAAGAGGGGAGGGAGGAAAATGACTTCACAGCAGAGAAACCTGACAAACACAATCTTAGCCAGGTGATCGAGGTCACCTTCAGCAGTAATAGGTGGTGTTGATAACATGCACTCTTCAAATGATGTGATGTGAATGGCACTTTACCTCTGTGCTCTTCCTCCCCAAACCCCAGTGCAATCATCAGAAAAACTTCAGATAAGACCCAGTTGAGGGACATTCTACAGTCATCTGCCCAATATCTCCTTAACATTGTCAAGGTCATCAAAACAGAGGGAAGCCTAAGAAACTGTCATAGCCAAGAGGAGTCTAAGGAGACACGCCTACTAAATGGAATGTGGGAACCTGAACTAGAAGAAGGACTTCAAATAAAAACTAAGGAAGTCTGAGTTAAGTATGGACTTGAGCAAATAATAATATCGCAACATTTGTCCATTAGTAGTGACAGTGTTAACCTAAGCTGTTACCAAAGGGGGTTGCTGGGTGTGCAGGATATGGGAACTCTCTTACTATCTTTGAAGTTTTTCTGTAACTATAATTTAAAACTATTCTAAAATGGAAAGTTTGTTTTGAAAAGCTAGATAGGAACAGAACATGGCAGGAGAGACAGGCATATTACAAAGGCTTGGGATGATCTCTCAGGTCAGCTGGAGAAATGGCTTAACCCCCAGTGACTCTTTGACTTTTTTTCCAGAAAAAAAAAATCTAGACTTCTGTAAATAAATCTGTCTGCTGGACTGGAAGGGGACAAGGTTATTGTATCTAACTAGCCTTCCCCAAATCCCACAGGGGCCTCATGGCAGTTAGATTCATTAAGTCAGCATTTTCTAATGATTAACACTGATCAATAAGCCACTGGGTCTGTTCTTTAAATCAATTGCCCCATTAATGAGAATGAAAGCACCATTTTATTACCCAAGCCCTGGCCCTTTTGCAGAAAAGGCTTCTGGGGGTTTGGGCTTCCATTCCCCGTGCTGTGTATTAGGTTAATTACTCTCCCACTCAGGTCTTCCAAGCCTGATGCCTGTGACTTGGAACAAAATGAGCTACAGGGAAAGACTTCTAGCAAAATGGGTTAGAGGCTTTCACTGAGTGAGACACTCAGTTAGTTCGGGAGTCAACTAAATTTTACCAAGGACCTACTGAGTGCTCGGGCTGCTGCTCAAATACCACCTCTGTAGAGAGACCTCCCTTTACCATCTTGTCTAAAACATCAATGCCCCCATGCTCTCTGGCCCCTGCTTTAGTTTTCTTTGGAGTATTTATCACTACTAGATGTTATATTTAACTGTTCGTTTGTCTTTTTGCTTTGCTCCCCACTAAACTGAAAACCCCTTGAGGACAGGGTGTCTTGTCTGCCTTATTCATCCCCAAAATCTAGCCAATAGTAGAGCTCAATAAATAGTTTTGAATAAAAGAATGCAGAGGGCCGGCAGTGGTGGCTCACGCCTGTAATCCTAGCACTTTGGGAGGCCGAGGCAGGTGGATTGCCTGAGCTCAGGAGTTTGAGACCAGCCTGGGCAAAACAGTGAAACCCCATCTCTACTAAATACTGAGGGTACAGAAATGAATGGGACCCAACCTCTACCCTCCTAGATCTTATAGTGCAGTGGGGAGATGAGCACTTGCACAGGGAGGAATTATAATGCAGAGAGGGAAATGCTAGGGAGGGGGCTCAGTGAGAATTGAAGAAGGGAACCGAGCCTGTTTTGGGAGGTTAGGAAAGCCTTCCTAGGAGAAGGGACATCTAAGATGACCTGCAGGTAGAGCAGACATGTGCCAGAAGAAAAGAAGAGAAACCGAGCTGTTCAGACATAGAGTGCAGGATGTGCAAGAGTGGATGGGGGTGCAGGAAGAGGAGCCCATTGGTCAGATGGCCAGAACACAGAGTGTAGGGGGGAGTCACAGGATGAGGCTGGAGACGTGGGCAGGGCAGATCACAAGGCCTTGGCAGTGTCTGGCTAACACTGAGGGTGGGATCCTGGAGGTGGTGGGGAGCTGTAGGAGAAAGTGGCATGGTCAAATTTCTCTTGGAAATATGACTTTGTTTGGAGTGTGTGGACAGGATTGGAGAAGAGTACAGACAGGGTTGAAGGAGGGTGCAGATAGGATTGGAGGAGAGTATAGAAAGGATGGTGGAAGGGAGTGTACACAGGGCTGGAGGAGGGGGCAGGAGTGAACGCACAGGCCAGGTGGGAGCGGTGCAGAGATCCATGAGACACAATGGTAAAGCTGCTGGGCCATGGTAGGTGGGAAGGAGAGGAGAGAGATGTCGGTGCAGACTCTCAGAGGGCAGGATAAACAGGACTTGATTGATTAGGGGTGTAGGGGAGGAAATGTCAAGGTTGACTCCCAGGCCTCTGGTCTCGGGACCAGGATGTGGGTGGAGCAGTTCCCTGAGCGGGGAACACTGGGGCAGGACAGATTGTAAGATGACCTAAGGGTGAATTTAGTTACATTTCTCAGGCAAGGGGCATTTGATGAGAAATCCAGAACATTCTCTTTCTGTTCTTCTAACTCTGGCAGTGCCCAAACTCCTTGTCTTCTGTAGGAGAAACCCTGGATTCGGGCTAAAATCCCCCTCAGCTGGCCTGGTGTAGCTGCTGGGGGAGAGGCAGCTGGGTGGAGACGAAGCCCAGGCACCCTCCTTTCTCTTACTGAAACATGACATGCACCAGCTTCAGCATGGTGGGAGAGCAGCCTCTGTCTATGAGACTCCGGCAAGTCCAAGTTGGAATAAGCAAGTGTGGGATGATTTAAAGGCTGGGACTTTAAAGTCAAATGCCCCAGAGTTTCAGTCTGGCTCAGATGTTTAGCAACTGTGTGACCATGGACAAGTCATTCCAAGACTCAGGTCTCAGTCTGGAAAATGGAGCTGACATATTCCCTTGGGAGTCGTTGAGAGGATCAGAACCAACACCTGAGGCAGGATGATCTGAAGTACCACTCAGAGCTTTTCCCCAGTGTCTTCTTCCCCATCCCCCATTCCTGGTTCAAGAAGTGGTGAGGTGGCCTCTTCTAGGTGTCCTCAGGGTGGCTTTTAGGCAAATGCCAAGAAAAAGAGAAGAGCACCTATGAGCCTAGTTTTTGAGTTTTAAGGAAGACTTTGCAACTCAGATTCTTGGCTTTCCAAAGCCCAGTACTTGAAATGCTCAAGCAATAAGTTGGGTGCCTTAACCAATAGATCTTGAAGAATATGTGAGGGTGTGTGGGATAGGTTTTTCCCCAGGGAGTGGAGGAAGATTCTCTGGGCCAGAGGGAAAGGAGGATAGACAGAGGAGGAGCAAGAGACTCAAACACTGAGAGTGTTTCTGATCCCACTCTCTCTAGGACCAGGCGAGGGCTTGTGCCCATGATCTTGTGACAACAGAACCTAAGCTCTTAAGTAGGCTTTGAGATTCAGGACAAGTGGCCTTGGTGCCTCTTCCTGGATGTAGCTTGGGGAGGTGGCAAAGCTTCTGGCTGTCCTCCACTCCAGGACTGTTTGGTGGCAGGAAGGCAGGAAAGGCCCCAGTCCTCAGATTGGAGAGGAGATTCTCCGGGAGATTAGCATCTCCTGGAGAAGGACGAGCAGAGACCTGGGCAGTCTTAGAAAGGACTTGCAGTTAAACCTGGAAGAAATGGGATGCTTTGGTGGACTTGGGGCTGGAGACAGAGGAAACGTGATTGCAGCACAGCCTTCAGTGATGGAGGGTCATTCCTCCCCCAGGTAGCTCCTCCCTCAACAGTGCCAGGGCACCTTATAAATTCTCTAGTGGGAAAAGAAGGGAAAGAACACCCTACATAGACTGCAAACTCTTCGCACTGGCTGAGCTTATGCCAAATAAACTAAAACTAAAATATCCATGCCCAGCTGAATGAGGACTCAAGAAAGAAGTCAAATTCAATTATAGAAAAATAGAAGCTACGTTTCTGCAATACCTGGATCGGGTGCCTGAAATCTGCTACCTACAGTGTGTCTACATTCAATAAATGCTGGCTATGGTCATTAGATAGTGGATTGGTGTCCTCCCCTGACTGGAGTGCAGATGGCAAGGAGGAGCCTCCACTGTGTCTGCAGCCAGGCCTGGAGACAAGGAGTGACTGCTGCATTGTGCTCAAGCCTTGCAAGGAAAGGTCTATGTTGTACACATTGAGAGGAGACCCAAGAAGTAGAAATTGATGTTGGAAAGATGTTTGAGCTCCTCCAGGGCAGGCTGGCATCTGATTCCTGTTGCAATCTGTGGCATTCAGCACAGCATCGATATCTAATACATAATTGCGGGTTCAAAAATCAGCATGTGCTGAATGAATGAATGAGTGGGTAGGTGGGAATGATATGCTTTTATGTTGAATTGCAGCGATGAGAAGGGTATAATATGGGGCTGGGGGAGCAGTAGCCCATGTGTCTTTTTGGCCTCAGCTCCTTTGCTATCCTGGAGATCAAGCAAGTCCTCTGCTGTGTCAAGAATGCAGCTGCTGAAGGCCCCAGGGGAGGTGCAGAACTCGCATCTAACCTCACTGCTTGTGGTCTTAAGACTTCTCTGTTCCTGTTCACCCAAACAAACCAGGGATGGCAGCATCTTTGGGATTCCCCAACTCCTAGAACTGTGGAGTTGGCAAGGGTCTCAGATGCCATCTAATATCACTCCCTCATTTTACAGGCCAGGAAAAGTCAGACATACCTCGGCCAAGGTCAGACAGGAAATTGTGATGGATGTGACATTCTGAGTCACGCATGTCAATGTACACGCAGAAACACATACCCACATTTCCCCACACACACCGCAGTGGAACACACAGACCCCTGTGTGGGCCCCCCCCATGTGCTTCACATCATGGATGCCCTCAAATGTGTAACTCAAGCCTCACTCAGCCTCTCCTTTGAGCTCCGGACTCATGCCATCAGCCATCTCCTCAACCTCTCTACCTGGGTGGCTGACAGGGTGATCAAACATATCAAGTCCCAAACCAAACCCTTGGTTTCTGTCTCACCAAATGCCCCTGAACAGATCTTCCAGAAAATGCCCATTCTATCATATCAGCCACCTAGGTGTCATCTGAGAGCGTTCTCCTTCCTCACCCTTCCAGTCCCCAGGGAAATCCTCTGCAGGCCCCATTGGCTCCATCTCTAAGATATATCCCAAACCTCGACTTGTTTATCTCACTGGTTCTTTTGCCATGTGAGCTTTCTCTGTGAACAGCGAGCCCATGCTGGCTCCTGTCCAGGACACACAGCAGTGAAGGCACAAGAGTGGCCAAGGGCAAGTCTGCTGAGCTCTGCTGGGCGCGGAAGGAGGGATAGACTGGGCATAGTGGGAGGGTTGGGGAGCCCTGCTGGTCAGGAGCCTGGAGCTCCACATTGGTGGGACTCTGGGGGCCATCTGACAAGAAGAAGGAGAGGACCCATCCCTCTCTTCCCATGTCGCTAGAGGCAGACACTAAGCCCAGGGTTGAAATCCACATATGGGTGAGAGACGAACACAGGACAGGCTTGGAGTCCTGGTCTCCCCTCACCCTAGCTCTTTAGCTGCCACCCAGCTAGTCAGGGAAGGACATAGGAACAAATATCATTAGCTGGGTGTCTCCTGGCAGAAACCATAAATCAAAAAAAGTGTTATGCTCCAAACCCAGACTGGCACTGCACTGTGATTTACTTTAAGTAGACAAATGAATGTTTTTTATAAAAATCATTCTCCTTTAAATATTAAGGGGGAAAAGTTTTCCATTTTCTTTGGTATGGTTTTTATTATATCTTGAGGGCAAAGACTTCCAATTTCAAAATGGAAATCAATGAGAAACATGATTGAATTTAGGAAACATGGTTTTACAGCCAACAGTTTTGGGCTGTGCCAGAAGTTCTGAAGGTTATAACTATATCTATAATTCATACTAATATTTTGAGGATTTGAAAAGCAGCTGGGTCTTAGTTTCTTGAGAAGCTAACTTCAAGTTGGTAATGTCCTGTGTTCTTTGGGAGCCAGAGATACCTTGAGATGAGTTGATTTCCTTGCATCTTTCTTCATGCTCCTCCCAACTCTGTGGGCCATGGGAACAGTTAGATGGGCTAATGTGCCTTAAGGAAATAGGCCAGAATAAGCAATACATGGCAGCTCTTATGACCATTCTACTCCCGGAAGGAGCTCAAAGGGGCCAGGAAATATTCAGGGGCTTATCAGGAGATGAACGATGGAGATCTGAGGACACAGAAGCAGTTCTATTAAAAATAATGCCAAAAACTACAATTACTTTTGCACCTGCCTAATAATAGTCAAAGATCTTATCTCAAAGTTAGGGTTCTGAGAGAAGACGAAAACACAGGACAAAAAAGCAAGGAGTCTTGTTCTGAGCCTGGTTCCAGATAAAAAGCAGAATATTCCCTGAGCTGTGCATGTTAACTCCTCACTGCCTCCGCAAATTTTTAAGATTTTGGATCTGCAAGATTCTGGGAAGTCCTCAGGAAAGACCTCTCTATAGAAAGAAGGAGAAAGGGGGAAAGGAAGAAGAGACTCCTCCAAAAGGTGTTTATGATGCTTCTCTCCATGCGGTAGGAATTCAGGCGACGTGGTTTTTCTTCTTTCTAGTTCGCTGTGTTTCCCAAACTTTCCATAGCGGACACACATTGCATTTATAATAAAGGCCAAGATTCCTGAACTCTCCCTTGTATTCCCCTCTACTCCCACCCATGCCTTTGTCATTAGTCCCTCTGAAGTATCCTAATTTGGGTGTCCCTCTGTTTCTTGTGGGGATCCTGACATACACCCACCATGAATGGAAGGTAATTGTGACCACGAAGAGAGCAAAGCAAAATGATACTGTGAAGTCCTAGTGAGAGGCAGCTGCTTTCCAAAGGCTCTTAGGACAATGCCCACCTACTTTGGATTTTTTAAAAAAGTGATCAGGCTGTGGTCGCCGTGCGGGTCTCGGTTGGAGGGCTCACTGGGTAGGTGGCCTGCGCTCGTAGAGACTGCATCCCCGAGACGATGGCGGAGGGAGATAATCGCCGCACCAACCTGCTGGCTGCAGAGACTGCAAGTCTGGAAGAACAGCTGCAAGGATGGGGAGAAGTGATGCTGATGGCTGATAAAGTCCTCCGATGGGAAAGAGCCTGGTTTCCACCTGCCATCATGGGTGTGGTTTCTTTGGTGTTTCTGATTATCTACTATCTAGATCCATCTGTTGTGTCCGGCGTTTCCTGTTTTGTTATGTTTTTGTGCTTGGCTGACTACCTTGTTCCCATTCTAGCGCCTAGAATTTTTGGCTCCAATAAATGGACCACTGAACAACAGCAAAGATTCCATGAAATTTGCAGCAATCTAGTAAAAACTCGACGCAGAGCTGTGGGTTGGTGGAAACGCCTCTTCACACTAAAGGAAGAAAAACCTAAGATGTACTTCATGGCCATGATCGTTTCCCTTGCTACCGTTGCTTGGGTGGGACAACAAGTCCACAACCTGCTTCTCACCTAGCTGATAGTGACTTCCTTACTATTGCTTCCTGGACTAAACCAAAGTGGAATCATTTCGAAGTACATTGGAATGGCCAAGAGGGAGATAAACAAACTTCTCAAACAAAAAGAAAAATGAATGATTCATCTGCTTTAATCAGTGTGATTAATGCAGCACCCATTGCCCCGGGAACGGTTTCTGCTGTACTATCTGGATACTAAAATGTTATGGAAGTAGCTCTTTGCTCTCCCTCACTCTGCCCTTAGTTAATAGAAATTCAGACTCGCCAAGTAAGGCTTTGTGCATAGTGTCTTGTGTATAGTTGAGTACGTTCTTAGCAGTTGGCTTCATGGACAACTCATTAGTGTGTATGATTTGTTTTGACTTTTCTTACCCAGCGTTAATTGAATTCTGGCTTTTAGACAACTTCCTTTTTGTAGTGGTGAACCTTGTCCTTTAGTACAGTGCGAGTGAATCTGGATAATTGTTCATCTTTGCTTTAGCTTAGATACCATGTAGTGGTCTGTGGCTACAGGAAGCTGGTTCTGTCTGCTTCCACAGTCTGCTTACAAAACTGTCTGACTTTATGAATATAGAGACCAAGTTTAACACTTCTGATGAAGAGACCAATTAAGATTCATTCCTCATTCTGTTTCTTTCTAGTGGGAGAAGAGTCCCCATGAAATAAAATGAAACTGATTCCATGCACTAGTACGTGTAGGCTTCTCCCTTGTGCAAAGCTTAGCAATTGTAGGAAACTTTGACCTTTTTGTCCAAAAAAAGGAATGTCTGACAGGCTTAAGCTTTCATCCCCTTGCACTGAGACTCAAAGTTAGTAAATCCTTAAAGGGTTTTTAATAGCAGACTTCGAAAAGACTGCATTTAGGATTTCTAGCATGCTTTTTATTTCAGATTTTCAACTGACATTAGCTATAGTATATAGTAGGTTAAGACTCATGTCTATGACTTTCACTCTAAGACCAGCAAAAGGACAGCAGTCTTCTATGTTTAGTCAAGATTCATTTCAGTAGAAGATAATCTTATCTAATTTTTGAGATCAGAGTAAGCCTTTTAAGGTAAACCTCAAAATTCTCATTTTATGGTAATACTGGCCATTTTAGTCCCCTAGGTTTGACATGAGAGATAGTGACTACACTGGTGTCTGACTTTTTTCCTAGAGATTTCTCCCTGAAAAATACAAGGGCTGTTGGTGAGAGCACACTTGAGGTGATGATAGTTGGCCTCTGGTCTACAAAGATTTCATAACTCCTTGGAAAGCTTCTTATAATCATTCTTAACTTCTTGGTAGCTAGAAATTTAGAGTAGTTGAAATCTTTAGGAATGAACTTCTGAGGGCCAAAAAATGTGACTGACTTGGGAACAATTCTTAAACTGATTAACTAGCTGTAATATTGTTTTGTGAATTTATTGCACTGATGTTGTACCTTGTGGTATATCTGTCCCTATTAAATAAGTGTTGTTTTCTCCTCTTTAATATTGCTGTAAACAGTGGTGCCCATTGTAGCATATGTTTGATTTTTTTTTAATATTTCATAAGAAAACTACCTTAATTTTACCTTACTTTCATTGTAAATAAGCCTGTCTTCCTATCTGGATTTTTTTTGTGTATACATATTCTACTGATAAACTACTTTTGCAGTTTTAATTCTGTATTATTTCTTCTACTTTGTTTTGTGTAAAAGGGGAAAAAATAAAAAAAGCTGGAATCAAAAAAAAAAGTGATCAGAGAAGACTAGCTCATATTAGGCAAGCATTAAAGGAACACAGGCAAGAAGTACCACTTGGTCCTTGAGCAGTCAGGACTGAGAGGCTAGGAAAAGAGTCCCTCAGTATGTGTCTCAATGCTTTTGATGCTGGGCCCGGGGACCACCTAAATAAGCTCACAAACCATAGGCCCCATGACTTTGGAAACATCGACTTAGATGGCTGCTCGTGATCTGTCAGCTGTGAAGCTGTCTCAGTTTCTAGGCTCCCAAACCCCCAACAGGAACCTGAGAATGGTTATATGTTCAGACCTACCGTGGAAAACATTGCTGTCTTGGGAATTTGGGACTGGTGCAGTCTTTGCAGAGACCGTCTCAAATGCAAATCTAGTGGAGTCATTTGGCTCCATTGATTTCTTCTTCCATTCTCTTGCTCACTCACCAAGTACGTCTCATGCTCTTGCTGTGGCCTGGATGCTGTGCTAGACTCTGCAGCCTTAAATGGTTCATGAGACAGACCCTTCCTCAGCTGCCCACCACCGGCAGAAAGGGCAGGTCTGTACACACTATGAGATCTGTGTGATCTGCCCCTCTCCCTCTACCTCCAAAACTCATCTGCCATCTCTAGGAAAAGCGATCTCTGTGAGCTATAGTTTGAATACTTTTCCCCTCAAAAACTCATGTTGAAACTCAATCTCCAATGTGGCAGTATTGCGAGGTGGGACCTTTAAGAGGTAAATCGATTTGTGGGTTAATGAATTAATGGATTATTTGAGGAGTGGGACTGGTGGCTTTTTAGGAGAAACCTGAGCTAGTGCACTCAGCCCCCTCACCATATGATGCCCTGTGCTGCTTTGGGACTATGCAGGGAGTACCTGCCCCTGGCAAGAAGGGCTCACCAGATGTGCTCCCTCAACCTGGGACTTCCAAGCCTCCATAACCATAAGAAATAAATTCCTTTTCTTTATAAATTGCCTAGTTTCAGGTGTTCTAAGCAATAGAAAAGGGACTGAGACACTATGTAGCACCCTATTCTCTTTTACTTCTTCGGTGGAGTCCCCTATGCCATTCTTTTTGGTCTCTGAGTATTTGCTTATACTGATCCCTCTGCCTGCAATGCCTTTCCTTTAGGTTCAACTCAGGTGATACCTCCTCTCTTTAGGTCCCTGCTTAGATACCTCTTAGAGAGCCTCATGAGGACTCTATCCCAGCAGGTATCACATCTGTGTCCCTGTCTGTGTCCTGCCCTGGGTTTTGAAGGTTTTGAGGCCATAGCCTGGGTATTATATTCATTTCTCAACATGCCTGGAGTCCAGCAGCAGGTCTGGCATGGGTTGCTGTGCAGTCAAAGTTTGCTGAGTGGCTGAGTGACTGTGAGGACATCCAGTGATGTGCAGCCTGGTGGGAAGCTCATCTGATTGCACCGGTCTGCAGGTACACACATGCACTCTTACAGCAGCTTGTTTTGCACTAGCACCAAAGTCTGTCTCACTCTTTTTAACCAAAAACTTACCCTCAACAGTTGGAGATCTTAGGGGATGGGATAGGTTATTTCTGTAGGAGCTGGGGAAGTGCGAGGGACCTAGAATGATGTGGGGAAGCTGTCCCTCCTCGGGAAAGGGTTAATCTCAAGGGTGGTCAGGGGCATTTGACATGGAGCGACAGAGCTGGAGGGCCCACAGAGGCCCATCAAGCCAACCAGCACCTTCCAGATGGAAACTGAGGCCTGAGCCAAGGCAGTGGTGGGTGCCTGCCCTAAGGAATGGGTGGCAGAGCTGGGACTCAAAACCGGAGCTCTTGGCCCCCTCCTCACCCTCATTTCCCAGGACTTGGAAGCGCTGAGTGGGGGCCTCCGCTCACATTCGAAAGACTTACTGAGTTGGCTGGGCGTGATGGCTCATACCTGTAATCCCAGGACTTTGGGAGGTTGAGGTGTGCAGATCACCTGAGGTCAGGAGTTCAAGACCAGCGTGGCCAACATGGTGAAACCCCATCTCTACTAAAAATAAAAAAATTAGCCAGGCATGGTGGCATGTCTGTAGTTCCAGCTACTCAGGAGGCTGAGGCAGGAGAACTGCTTGAACCTGGGAGGTGGAGGTTGCGAGATCATGCCACTGCACTCCAGCCTGGGCAACAGAGTGAGGCTCAGTCTCGAAATAAAAAAAAAAAAAAAAAAAAAAAAAAGAGAGAGAGAAAAGAAAAGAGAGACTTACTGAGTCATGTCTATGCACATGGACAGCCAGAGTGAAGCTGATGTGCTGAGCATGGGGACGGGTGGGGATGGGCATGGGTGAGGGCTACAGCGGGAGCCAAGGGCCTTGCTGACCTGTGGCTCCCTCCCCATGTGCGCTGTTAAGGGGACAGCGAGAAGCAGCCATGCAGTTGTTGGGATGATGCTCCACAGTTCTGCTTGAACCCTACTAGCTACTCGAGGTAGGAGGTGGAGGAAAATGTCTATGAGATGGTGACTGTGCTGGCCAGTCCCCATTTGCCCCTCCATGTCCACTCTGCTCTCTGCCCCTGGAAGCTGATCTTCATGGGTGGCCTCTCCCAGGCTCCCATGACCTCTAGCTTATAACAGGATGCAGCCGGTGGGAAGTTGTGGGTGCTCACAGGGTCTTCATTGTCCAGCTCTCTCCTGTTGAGTTGGGGACTGGCAGTGGCAGCTGAGGCTCACACTGGGTGGCCCTGACATACAGCGCAGGTCTGTCTCTCTGGGTTCTGCCCTTCAGGCTCAGGGATGGTAGTAGCTTCCTGCTACTAGTTCTGGGGCATGTTACACTCTCTTGTCTTTCTCTTAACCCCTCCCATACTTCTATAAACAGCCTTCATAAAACTCCCTGCAGATGCAGGCCTGGGATTGTCACAAGGACTTAAAATTGCAATTAATTCTTGTGTGTTGCTTGCACACTTGGTGTGTGCACTGAGCTTCATTCTGGGAAAACTGAGAGGAAGCTGTTCACAGGGCTGGGCCCATATAGGCACTCCATCAACTGAAGCTTTGCCTATTATTAGAACAGGGTTCCCAGTGACTTGGAGCACTTAGAGGCCACATCCTCCCTGGCCATGCCCCTCAGAGCCATGCTACTCTCGCTGCTTGTGGAAGGCAGGTTGGCAAGAGGTCAGAGTTCTGAGCCTTGGAGTATGAGGAAGGTCAGTACCCAGCCTGTTTTGTCCTCTCTTGCTCTCCCCCACCTCAACCTCATACTAGCCCTTTGGGGCCCAAAGCCTTTCCAGGACTCTTGGAAAACTTTCTCCTATGCATAGATTTTTCTAATTTCTTGCTGGGTGGCCGAACCATTGGTCAAAGAGCAAGATGACTGATTGGTTTGAGAGAGGCTGGTTTCTCGAATAGGATTTCCCTCCACAGCGGCAACATGGTAATTAAACTTTGCTATGGTTGGGGGAACAAATTTTCCCCAAGCAGGGTGTCAATTCTCAGACCACAGTGCAAGTCAGAAGTGGAGTGGAAACAGGGTTATGGTCCCAGCACTGAAAGCCATTTCTCCTCTACTCTGACACACCAAGGAGAGGCAAGAGCAGCCTGAACCACCTGAAACTGGGGAAGAAGTCAGCTTTGCAGATCTCAGTAAACTCCAAATGCCTAGCAACACATCTAGGACCTGTCTTGGTGAAGGTGGGCCTAGAAATTGCTATTGGCCAATGGTGGCGGGAACCACACCATACTCTTTGGTCTTGGTTTGATGCATGTGAATTTAACCAGAGCAAAATGGGATCCGGGGAGAAACTGAGCTTTGCCAGCTAAAGCAGTTCTCCAGAGTGAATTATGCCTTCCCTGGCCTTGGCTTCCACATGTCTCCTCTAGGCAAGCATCTCACTGGGCTGAGTGTGACCTGCATTTTAACATACATTGAAAATCTGTCATTTTTATACAACATGGCCCTGAATATTAATGCACTCTGACTTCCTCATCTACTGCACAACTAAAGAAAGAGAAATTTCTCCCAACAAATCAGGAAAAATATTAGTTTTGTTGGATGTATTTTGAGTTGGCATATTTACATGTATTTTAAGAATGACTTAAGATATTTTGAAGGTAATTTTGAGTATACCCAATTTTTATCTTTTGTGCTGGCTCCAGAGCCACTTAAGTCATTATTTTGTAATATATTTTATCCAGCCAACTTACAGATCCTTATTTTTGTAAGTGGTAATGATGCAAACTTGATTCTGGCTCATTTTTGAATTGTTCTGAATTTAAGATTGGCAAGCTCCAAAGTAATGGTTTTATGATATACCTTATAAATACAGTTCAGAACCAGGTACTGTTAACAGTCTTACATTAGCTTAACATTATCTTACTGTATTCCAAAAAGCATAAAGAAAATCTCTGTTCACACCATTAACCAGATGATGTGAATGCAAGTCATGTACGTAAGTATGAAACTACTGACTGCAAGCATACTCTGGAAATTAGTTAACATTGTAATCTTTGCCAACAAATGGCTAACCTAATTTACCCACAGGTGGACTTGAGCTGTTTCCAGATGCCTGATATGCAGGTAAATCACAGGTAATATCTGCATGGGAAAGAGTAATGAACAAATCCAACAGTAGCTGGAACGAATACTTTGCTTTAAGTAATATCTATCTTTTACCCTCATTAAATACATTAATATTCATGGGTAAATGATTGTATATATGCATTTCCTACTGTAATGACCCAGATTCAGCCAATGCCCCCCCTTTGAAAATGGATACCCAGCATTACAGTACAACACAATTTTATTGTGACTAGAATAGTACATACAATTTATGGATTTATTACCTCTTTGTGGACATGACTAGAATGTGAGCTCCTTTGGGGCTTTGGTTGCATTTTACCATTTGGAGCACCCACCATGGCCCTGAAGCACAGTGCCTGGCACAGAGTAGGTGCTCAGCAATGCTCAATATGTGGAAAACGGGTGCCTGGGTCAATGGCATGGATCCTCCACAGCAGAAGAGCTCAGAAAAAGCAGCTCATAGTGGTTGCAGGGACCAGGGCAGCCTTCTCAGAGAAGGTGGGACAAAGTTGAGCCCCAAAGAAGGGCAAGGCTTGGCACTGGTAAATGGAGTGCAGAGGATGCTTCAGAATGAGAGAAGGGAGTGACAGATTTGGGCACTGGTGCAGAGGTTGGAACGTGAAAAGGATGGTGTGACCTTTGTAGAAGATGAATTGACAGATGAAGGGGACCACTGTGAGCTTGCCAGACTAGCACCCTCTTTTCTAGGAAATGTCCTCCCCTGATTCAAATGATTTTAGTGAAAATTTCAATATTCCTGCAATATGAGCTCCTCCTGGCCATCAGTTGCTTTGCCCAGGGTGGGAGTGGAAGGCTGGAGCTAAGGGCATCAAGTCACCCTCTCCTGGGAGGCCAGGCTTCTGGTATACACCTGGAGTTACTGGTGGCCACATTCTGCCATGGATATTGGAAAAATGACAGCATGTCTATAAGTAAAGGGAAACAAGCAGAGAAGACAGAGAGAGACAGAGAGAGAGAGAGGGAGACTGAGCTTCCTGAGTGCTGTGCCGCTCCAGGTCCTGGTTCCACGTGAGGCCCTCTTGCCATCCTGCATTAGTATGCCTCTGAGAAGTCCCTCTTTTTGGCTTAAGATAAGTAGAGCTGGTTTCTGTTACTTGGCACTAAATTAGAGATTTTTACATTCATTTGTAGCCTGAGGCTGGATTGGGCAGAGAGGGCATCACAAATTATTGCCCAAAACCAAGTCTCAACCCCAGAGGTAGCCTCACAGATCCCTATTTGATGATGATGATGATGATGATGAAGAGTGAGGAGAAGGAAGCAAAGGAGAAGATATGTTCGTGATGCCACTTTCTGCTCTTTTCCAAGGACACTGAGCTGATCACCACTGGGCAGCAACAATGCTTGCTGAAGCCTCAGTCCAGCCAGGGGGAGAGTTTCCCCAATTCCTCATGGACACACGGCGAGATGCAAAATTCCAATTCCAGAAACTCTGACAGATGCCATCCCTCTTGGCTCGTATTGAAAGGAATGGGGTTCGCAGCTGGGCTGACTTTTCTCCAATTGCTGTCTGCATGCCCAGCAGACTGGTCCCCTACTCCTTTCCCTTGGGGTAAGTGGATGCAGGCCTAGACCTTCGCTTCTTCCCCCAACCCAGCTGTGTGCTCTCTCATCCCAAACAAGAAAAATGAAGAGTGAAAATCTGGGCCTACTGACTTTCAGAATCAACCTAAATGTCTGTCAGCTCCAGGAAGGCAGGGAGTGTGCCTTCGTTTTTTTGTTGGTTTTGCAGGGGCAAGGTGGGGGATGCAACCAGGGTTTGCTGAACCACTCAGAGCTCAGGTTTCCCCATCTGTAAAATGTGACAACAGTGCCTATCTTTCTACAGGGATGTTTTAATGACAAAAACAGAGCTGATATATATAAAGGCACAAGTATATGCCTGACATGCTATAGGCATGTGAGTAAATGTTAGTCCCTCTCTGTCCCAGTAGGGACCCTAGAGCCTGACATGGAATGTCACTTGGACAAGCACACATGAAAACCTGTAGCCTTCCACAATCCAGTGCTCTGCTTTTTACCCTAAGTGGGCAATACCCGCTTTCCTCTGTTTCTGGCTACCTCGAAGGAAACCCAGTGACTTCAGGTCTTCTTTTCTTTTTTCTTTTCTTTTCTTTTTTCTCCTTTCTTTCTTCCTTCCTTCCTTCCTTCCCTACCTCCTTCCTTCCTTCCTTCCTTCCTTCCCTACCTCCCTCCTTCCTTCCTTCCTTTTTTTTTAATAGGGTCTCAATCTGTTGCCCAGGCTGGAGTGCAGTGGTTCAGTCTGGGCTCACTGCAAACTCTGCCTCCTGGGCTCAAGCTATCCTCCCACGTCAGCCTCCCGAGTAGCTGAAACTATAAGCATGTGTCATCACACTTGGCTAACTTTTTGTATTTTTAGTAGAGACGGGGTTTTTCCATGTTGCCCAGGCTGGTCTTGAACTCCTGGGCTCAAGCGAATCATCCGCCTTGGCCTCCCACAGTGCTGGGATTACAGGCACTAGCCACGCACTGGCCAACTTCAGGTCTTCTATTCTTGGCCACTAGAAGCTCCTTTCCCCCAACACAACTAACCTGGCAACCAGGCATTCACATTGCACTCTCCTCTTTGTCTTCCTCTCTCTGTCTCCCCCTCCCCCACAGCTAGCCAGCTCCTCATCGCTCACCCTGACAGCCACAAACACCTATTTATTTGCTGAGTAACTTCCTGGTGGTTTAATATCCCCTTGAATTACTGTACAATCTCTTTCAAGTTATATTTGATTATTTTTCACATTTAAAAACATGAACACAATTACCCAACAGTGGCACATGCCCTTACAGTCAGAAATAAAATAGTATTGCAATACGATATATGCATCTTAGACAAGTAGTCAGTCCCTGGAAATTATGTCTCCAGCATGGAGTGAGATCTGCAGTGATAGGTACCATATAAATGCATATGAGACAATAAATAGTTACAAAGGGAGAGGATGCTGAATAATTAATCCACCCGCCTCTCCAGGAACGTTCTTTATAAATCTGTCCTAGGCATTCATTTGTTTTTTTACGGAAGCAAATATTTAAAAGTAAAGAATAAGTAATGTCCAGAAAGGAGACATAAAAAGAAAACAATCAGCTGGGGGGGGGTGGCAGTAGAAGATTACAGATGGCAAGGGCTCCAAGATGGCTGCACCATTGACTGATGGTATTTGCTAAGGAGACACCCAGGGGACAGGATGGGGTTGTTCACTGTGGAGACAGTCTTGGTTTGAGGTCAGTTCTAAGCATTAAGCATTCCTGCTGGGTTAATGCCATAGACTTCTTATTAGGCCCAAGTCTGTGTGTAGCCAGAGAAGGAAAAACCCACAGCAACACATTTAGAAAGTTCTAGAACCCACCTGCCTTCCCCTGATACAGATGGGACTCTAAGAATCACAGGATAAGAAAAGGATTTAATATGGTCCACTCCAAGCCTTGGCTTTGATTCGCACCCCTCCTGTGAGGGGTACCCACTGCCTCTCTTGGTGACTTGTCTAGTTTAACTCTGGGAGCCCTGACTGTTAGAAGGTTTTCCGATGGAGTCCAGAGTTGCCTCCATGAGACCCACATTTCTCTAGTTGTCCCCTAAGAGCCAAGAATAGCCCATGCCCTCTGCCCTTCAGAGGCAGAGACCAAGCCCTACTCACCCCTTCTCCTGGCTTTGGGCCTAAATTTCCCCTGATCTGAAATTCCTTTGGGTTCAGAAGCTCCTTATTAGAATGTGGTCCTTGTACAGTCATTCATTCCTTAGTGGAAAATAGAGTTGTTATTCTCCTTGTATATTTTAGATCCACATGTTTTATCAGATGCTTTGCAAATATTTCCTCTCATATTGTGGCTTGCTTTTTCCCTTTGTTAAGAGTGTCTTTTGGAGCAGAAGTTTAAAATTTTGATGAAATCCAATTTATTAATGGAGAGCTGGTGGGTATAAAATGCTACATCTACTTTGGAAAATCCTAAGTTTGCAATTTCTTAAAAAGTTAAGGTTTCACCCATCATGTGATCCAGCAATTCTACTCCTAGGTATTTGCCCAACAGGAATGAAAGCATTTCCACATAAAGATTTGTACATGAATAGCATAGTAGCTTTATTTGTAATAGTCAAAAGTTGGAATTGTCTATAAATAGATGAATGAATAAGCCTACTGTGGTATATCCATACAAAGAAATACTACAATACTACTTAGCAATAAAAAGGAACGAAGTTTTCAGCTACACAACGTGAATGAGTCCCAAAATAATGCAGAATAAAAGAAGCCAGACAAGAATGCATACCGCATGGCTGATTTAGATAAAACTCTAGAAAATGCAAACTACTCTCTACTGACGGGAAGCAGATCAGTGTTACCTGAGGTGGGGTATGGTGGGGTGGGAGGGATGGAAGGTGGGATTAAAAAGGACATGAAGAAACTTTGGGGGGTGATAGTTATATTCATATCTTGATTGTGGTGATTTCATAGGTGTAGCCATATGTCCAGACTAATAAAATCAGATATGTTAAATATGTACAGTTTTTTTGTATTTCAATTATATTTCAATGTATCTGTTTTTTTTATAAAAAGGAATTTGAACATTTACATTAAAGGGTATCTAATCTATAACCTTCAGCAATATTTCTTAAAATTCCCTTTTCTCTCCCCTCTGATGTTCTTCCTTCTTCCAACTGCACAGGAGCCACTCACGCTGTAAAGCACAAGAGGGTTCCCCAGGACACCCCTCCTTTGGGACTTTTCTGGCTATCTTTCCTGGCTCACTTTCCCTTACTTACCCCCAACTTCTTTTTATTATGAAGAACAATTGAGCTTCTCTGGCTTATTTTCCAATTTTCTTTCACTCTATCTGTCCCTTACCTGACCTTTTCATGACAAAGAAAAGACAAGACATCACCTTGCCTCTCTCCTGCCTCACTTCCTATTTCTCTGCTGCATTAAAAAATCCTGGGTACCTGCTTGGTTACAACAGGATTGTACCAGAATGGAGAGGCTGGGTGGTGAACAGGTCAGTGTTCCTACTAATCTAAAAAATGCCTTTGTGTGAGTTAGAAAATGATGCTGGGGTTGAGTAGATGAATTTGAAAAATACTTCCCACTGGGCATATCCAGACTTGTAAGCACTGGATTTGGGGAATAGGTGACATAATATCTGAAGTAAAAGATGCCTCCTCTCTCTGGGTAGAGACAGAGCCTGCACCAGGATGCATGGCTTGGGGAGCAGAGCATGCTGGATTTCAGCTCCCACTCACTCCTTCATCAAGAGCCTTTGCTCAGTGCATAAACTAAACAACGGACCATGGACGCCCTGGAACAAAAGTTTTGATGGCAGGCAAAATAAAATATTCTTAAGAAGAGAGGAAAGTTGAGAAAACCACTTGATAATAAATCTTGTTCCCATATCTATTTTTATTTTCATTTTGCGTAAAACGAGTTTATTCATTCAACCATTGAGAGCTGTTTAAATTGATTCCAGTTTTTGCTGTTGAAATGATACTGCAACAAATGCTTTTGCGTTTATCTCTTAAAAATGTGTTCAACAAGAATTTTTTAGGGTCAATACTTAATAGTGGCATTATTAGGTCATTTTGGGGTCACATTCAACTTTTCTAGGCATTTCCAAACTATTTGCAAAGTAGGTATACCAATTTTCTTTTCCACCAGTAATGTGTAAGAGTTCCTGTTGCTCCATATTCTCATCAATTCTTTATTAAATTTCTTAATTCTTGTCAGTCTTCTGGTTATGAAGTTGCAGCTCACTGTGTTCTTTCTTGATTAATAAACTTTATTTTTTAGAGTAGTTTTAGGCTCACAGCAAAATTAAGTGGGAAGTAGAAGAGTTCCCATATACTCCCTACTTCCACACATGCACAGCTTCCCCCACCATCAACATCCTGCACCAGGATGATGCATTTGTAATAACTGATGAAACTACAATGACACATCACTATCACCCAGAGTCCATAATTTACATTAGGGTTCACTCCTGGTACATTCTATGTGCTTTGACAAATGAATTACAACATATGTCTACCATTGTAGTAGCATACAGAACTGTTTCACTGCCTTAAAAATCCTTTGTGCTCCACCTAATCATCCCTTCCTCCCCACAACCCCGGAAACCAGCAATCTTTTTACTGTTCCCATAGTTTTGCTTTTTTCCGCAATGTTACATGGTTGGAACCATGATTGGCTTTTTTCACTTGTAATGTGCACTTATGGTTCCTCCATGCCTTCTACTGGCTTGATAGCTCATTTCTTTTTAGTCTTGAATAATACTCTACTGCCAGGATGCACCATCATTTATTTATCCATTCGCTCACTGAAGGACATCTTGGTGGCCTACAAGTTTTGTCAATTATGAATAAAGCTGCTGTAAACATCCACATGCAGGTTTTTGTGTGAACACAAGTTTTTGGTTCACTTGGGTAAATACCAAAGGGCATGACTGATGAATCTTATGGTAAGTGTCTGTTTAGTTTTGTAAGAAACTGCCAAACTGTCTTCCAAAGCAGCTGTACTGTTTTGCACAGTCCCACGAAGCACTGATGAGAGTTCCTGTTTCTCCACATTCTCACCTACATTTTGTGTTGTCAGGTGTTTTGGATATTGGCCATTCTATGAGTACTGTAGTGGCATCTCATCATTGTCTTAATTAGCAATTCCCTAATGACATATGTGGAGCGTTTTTTCATATGCTTACTTGCCATCTGTATATCTTCCTTGGTGAAATGTCTGTTCGGGTCTTCTGCTCATTTTTGAATCAGATTTTTAATTTTCTAATTATTGATTTTTAAGAGTTCTTTGTATGCTTTGAATAACAGTCCTTTATCAGATATATATTTTTTCAAATATTTTTTCCCAGTCTGTGGCTTGTTTTCTTATTCGCTTAACATTGCCTTTTACAGGGCAGAGGTTTAAATTTTAATGAATTCCAACTTCTCAATTATTTCTTTCACAGATTGTGCCTTTGGTGTTATATCTAGAAAGTCATTGCCATACCCAGGATCTTCTAGATTTTATTCCATGTTATATTCTAGGAGTTTTATAGTTTTGTATCTTATATTTGGATCTATGACCCATTTTGAATTAATTATTGTGAAGGGTGCAAGGTTTGTGTATAGACTCTTTTTTTTTTTTTTTTTTTTAATGTGGATGGCCAGTTGTTCTAGCACCATTTGTTGAAAAAACTGTCTTTGCTCCACTGTATTGCCTCTGCTCCTTTGTCAAAGATCCATCAACTCTATTCATGTGGGTCTCTTTCTGGGCTTTCTATTCTGTTCCATTGATCTACTTGTCTATTTTTCACCAGTACCACAGTGTCTTTATTATCATGGCTTTAGAGCTAGTCTTGAATCAGGTTGTGTCAATCCTCCAACTTTTTTCTTCTTCTTCAGTATTAAATTGACTATTCTGAGTCTTTGCCTCTCTCTGTAACTTTAAAATCACTTTGTTGATATCCATAAACTAACTTAATAGTTGCTAATAACCAATAATTTTGGCAGGGATTGCATTTAATCTACAGATGAAGTTGGAAATAACTAATATTCTGACAATACCAAGGTTTCCTATCCACAAACATGGAATACTCTGCATTTATTTGGCTCTTCTTTGATTTCTTTCATCAGCGTTTTGTAGTTTTCTTCATATAGATCTTGTACATATGTTATTTGATTTATACTTACTTAGATTATAAGTAATTCATTTTGGGATATACCTTACTAATGTAAATGGTAGTGTGTTTTAAATTTCATATTCTACTTGTTCATTGCTGGTATAAAGGAAAGTGATTGACTTTTGTATATTAACTTTATCCTGCAACCTCAGTATAATAGCTTATTAGTTACATGAGGTTTTTGTTTTTGTTGTTGATTCTTATGAATTCTCTATACAGATAATCATGTCATCTGGAAACAAAAACAGCTTTATTTTTTCCTTCCCTATGTGTATACCTTTTATTTCCTTTTGTTGTCTCATTGCATTACCTAGGACTTCCAATATGATGTTGAAAAGGAGCAGTGAGAGGGGACATCCTTGCCTTATACCTTAGTAGGAAAGCTTCTAGTTTCTCACCATTAAGTATGATGTTAGCTGGAGGATTTTTGTAGATGTTCTTTATCAGGGTGAGAAAATTCCCCTCTATTTCTTGTTTGTTGAGAGTTTTAATCCCAACTGGGGGTTAGATTTTGTCAAATGCTTTTTCCACGTCTGTTTATATGATTATATGATTTTTCTTCTTTAGCCTGTTGATGTGATGGATTAAATTAACTGATTTTCAAATGTTGGACCAGCCTTGCATAACTGGGATAAATCTCAGTTGGTCAGGGTTTATAATTCTTTTTATACATTGTTGGATTCAATTTGCAAATACTTTGTTGAGAATTTTTGCATCTATGTTCATGAAAGATATTAGTCTGTAGTTTTCTTTTCTGATGTCTTTGGTTTTGGTATTAGGGTAATATTGGCCTCATAGAATGAGTTAGGAAATATTTCCTTTGCTCCTATCTTCTAGAAGAGGTTGTAGAGAATTGATACATTTTCTTCCTTAAATATTTGTTAGAATTCACCAATCAGCCTACCTGGGCTTGGTGCTTTCTGTTTCGAAAGGATGTTATTGATTCAATTTCTGTAGTAGACACAGGGCTATTAAGATTATCTACTTTCTTCTCGTGTGAATTTTGGCAGATTATTTACTTTAAAGAATTGGTTCATTTCCATGTAAGTTGACAAATTTGTGGGCATAGAGGTGTTTGTAATATTCCTTTATTATTGTTTTGATGTCTGTGTGATCTGTAGTTGGTTCAGAGTATTTTTTTTTTTTTTAATTTCTCAAGATTTCTTTTTTGACCTATGTTATTTAGGAGTGTTGTTTAATCTCCAAGTATTTTGGGATTTTCTCGTTATCTCCTTGTTATTGATTTTTAGTTTGATTCCATTGTGCTTTGAGGGCAGACATTGTATGATTTTTATTATTTTGCTTTTGTTAAGTATGTTTAATGACTCAGAATGTGGCCTGTCTTGGTGAATGTCCCATGTGGGTTTGAGAAAAATACGATATCTGCTTTTGTTGGATGAGTAGCCTACAGATGTCAATTACATCCAGTTGATTGATAGTGTCCTTGAGTTCAACTATGCCTTGACTGACTTTCTTCTGCCTGCTGGATCTGTCCATTTCTGGTAGAGGGGTGTTAAGGCCTCCAAGTGTAACAGTTGGCTCAGGTATTCCTCCTCGCATTTATATCATTTTTTGTCTTCTGTATTTTGACCCTCGGTTGTTAGGTGCACACACATTAAGGATTGTTATGTTTTCTTGGAGTACTGACACCTTTGTTATTACGTAATATCCATCTTTATCCCTAACAATGTTCCTTAAGTCTGCTCTGTCTGAAATCAATGTAGCTACTCTCACTTTCTTTTGGTTCATGTTAGCATGATTTTTAAATGTTTAAATCCAATTTAAACCCTGTTCCCCATTTAAAGCCTGACTGAGGCGGATTTGTGACCCACCTAGACAAGTTTTAAAGAGACTAATCCTGGTAATCATAAGATTTATTTCTAACATAACTACAGAGTCTGTTTGTTAAGTAACCTCTATGGACAACCAGGGACCTAATTTTCTGAGAAGCACACACTTTGGGAAATGCTGATCTACACCTATCCTTCATTTTACCAACGGGGTGCTTATGCTCAAATTAGCCACTGAGCCAGCACTAGAAGCTTTGGGTCACACATAAGGAAGGTGGTGGACCCTTGCAGCAAGAGAGGCCAGTACATGCATCTTCCTGAAAGAGCTGAGCAGAAGTGGTTGGATGCCTGACTCAGATCTTCAGGCCAAGCTGCGTTGGGGCCCAGGGATTCTCTGTCCCCACTGGAGGCCTGAGAGTTGTCCATCTCAGCTCTGGGCATCTGCTTCACCATAATCACTGTAGCAAAGAGGCTTTTGCTGAAATGCCTGTGACTTGAAGTCAAATGCCTATTCTGGGGGCCTTACAGAGCTGACTGGACTCTGGGCTTCCAGCCAGTGTCCCCTGCTGATGGCCCATTTGTTTCAAGGTCCTTCCATTTTTCTGGTAGCTGGAAACCTCAGTCATTTTGAGTTCTTCTTTCCCTCCCTTGTCCCCAGACACTGTTGAGTCACTCATCATTTTTGTCTTGAGCTTACTTGGTGACCTGCCTGGGTGCTGGGGCCATGGGGACAAATCAGCACCCAGTTAGAGTGAGAGGCAGGTGCTCAGGCTGCTCCTCCGCCCAGCCCCTTCTCCCCTCAGTCCAGGATCCAGTGGAGTCTGGACTTTGCCTCTGGCCTCCTCCACTCTGATGTAGCTCACTCAGCAAAGCCAGGCTGATGCCTACAGATACCAACACACTCAATCTCTGCCCAAGAGTCTCCCGCACTCAGCTGCTGACTGCCTCGGGCATACATCAGGCCACTCTATGAGGGCAGAGACCTTGTTTCTTAATGGACACCATTACATCCCCAGGACCTGACACAGAGCCTGAGGTCACACAGGTGTGTGGTGAATATTTGCAGAAAGAATGGGATGAAGGTGGCACTTGAAGTTCGTTGTCATCTGATCCTCTTGACTCTGTTGGCTTCATTTCCCAAGACCCTCTATGGGCTTCCCCTACTGGCAGACTTACTGAGGGCAGAGGGGCACTGGTTCCTGCTTCGGGTCAGCCCTGTCTGAGAAGGGTTTGCACTGGTGGTTTACAGATGGAGAGGGGAATGCTGAGGGGAGTTCAGTGACCCACCCAGTGAGCACTGGTGAGTGACAGAACTGGAACATGTATAACTCACTTGTATATGTCACCTTCTCACTTCATCCCCAGGACCACTTGAGAGGGGCTGTGAGTGCCCCATTCATTACACAGGTGAAGGCACAGAGCCAGGGGGTGGCATCGCTAACCCATGGTCCCCCAGCCAGCTGCGATCAGAGCCCTGACTGCCGCCTGCAGATCCCCTGCCTTCCTGATGACGTCTCGTCCCACTGTGGGGACGGAGGGCGAAGAAGCCACAGAGGCCACATACTGGAGACAGGCAGGGACCCTGCCCTAGAGGCTGAGGTCTGATGAGAGACTCACAGCAGCCGTGGATAGTTTGTCTTCTTTATTCTTAATCTGGGGAAGGCAAGTCTCACTTCGTGGGCACCTATTATGCATCAGGTCCTGGGACGTACTGATGACACATTGTGGTCCCCGACTTCAGGAGTCTCTTAGCTTGGGGGGTGAGTGGGTAAAGTGTTGGACTAGAAACTAACTCCCAGCAGCAGAGCCCTGTGGGCTCCAGCACACTGCAGAGCAGAGAGGAGGGAGGGCATCAGGATCCTTGGGGCATAATCCTGGTGTTTTGGTTTCTCACAGCTGCTGTCATAAATTACTGCAAATTTGCTAGCTTAACACAACACAAATGTATTCTGTTACAGTTCTGGAGCCAGAAATGTGGAGTCAGTTGCACTGGGCTAAAGTCAAGGTGTTGGCCAGACTGGTTTCCTGGGGAAGCTCACAGAGAAAACCCGTTTCCTGGCCTTTTCTGGCTTCCAGCCACCTGGATGCCTTGGCTCATGGCCCCTTCCAGGTCTCACTCCAGCCTCTGACTCATCATTGTGTCTCCCCCTCTTCTGTAGCAAAATCTCTGTCTTCCTCTTATGAAGATACTTGTGATGACATTTAGGGCCCAACTGGATAATCTAGGATAATGTCTCCCAATCTCAAGATCCTGAATTTAATCACATCTGCAAAGGCCCTTTGTCATCTAAGGGAACACTCACAGGTTCCATTGTGAGGGCCATTATTCAGTCTACCACATCTGGACTCATCACTTCCTAACTGGGTGAATCGTTTCACTTCTTAGAGCCTCAGTTTCCTCCAGTGTAAAACGGAGATAATAATCCCAATTGCAAAAGGGCTGTGGCTTTAAAGATTACATGGGACAATGTGAGCAAGTTACATTGCATTATGTGGAATATTGATTTTAATCACAGCACTGGAATTCAACTCTCCCAGGTTTACCCTTAGCCCTCAGCCCTGCCTAGCTGGGTTTGATGCAGACACAAGCAGTTTTCACAGGAGCACAAGTTTAAAAAATAGGGTGGGATGGTGCTTGAAGTGAATCTCCTTCCAGATTCCCCACATCTGTCCTGTACTCCTGGCTATGGGGCATGGGAGCACTAGCCTGCAGGTCTGAGGCTTTGCTTTGGCGATGGTGACGATGTTTGGAAAGCGGAACTGGGGGCTGATGGAGGCACCGTGCTGCCCCCACAGTTACTCGGTGAGCTGAGACCCTCCAATGATTGTGTACTGGGAGAGGGCCCAGTCCATCGGCTTCCACAGCCAATGGGCAGCTGTGACGCTGGAGATGAGTGTGAAGCTCCTGGCTGGCACTGTGTGCACACAGTCGGTGCTCACTACATGCCAAACCCCTCTCCTTTGCCTTCCAGGTTCCCCTGCTTCTGGTAGGCAGCTGCAGAAGGTGAAGAGGCAACACTGAGGAGGCAGGAGGAGGGCTGACCACCAGGTCCCGGCATGTCCCCAGCACCAAGTGGCCCAGAGAGAGCCCAGGATGCGCACACAGGTGGACGCTCTGCGTGCTGCCCTAGCGGGTGCCTCAGGACCCTTTGACATTTCAGTACCAGAAATCAAATGTCGCTTCAGAAGCCTGGCCCTCCAAAGATGTCACAATCCAACCTCCCACACGCACAGGTAATTGGAGTCTAAACCTGGTTCCTGCTTGCTGAAACCTTGATGTGAGGTGATGGGTGGGAGAAAGGTGATGGGAAGGGCGATAGAGCCGGGGGTGGGTGACATGGCTGGTGAGATGCCATGAGTTTGGAAATGGCCGAGGCTGCATGCCACCGAGGACGAGGGCCTTCCGAGCATCCAGGCAGGACTAGCGAGGTCCTGGGAAGCTCCCTGCACTCCTCCATCCCATGCCAGTAGGTCTCAGCCATTCGAAGCTGCCAGAAGCAGCTCTTTGAAGCCAATGTCGTAGATCGTGGGGAGATGCCTCCCTTGGAGCAGGCAGCCCAGTGCAAGCTACATGCACAGACAATGGAGCCGGGTCCTGGCCAGATGGTACCTGGAAGCCGCCACCCCTTTGCCTCCCCCAACCAAGGCTAGGGCCCTTTCCAGACCCAGAGAAGCCTCCTTGGGGACAGAAGTCCACGCATGAAAGTCCACCCCAGCAGAGGGTTGAGATGCAATGAATCAATCGTGTCTTACTGTGCCGGGTTTTGCTCCCAAACTGCCAAGTATGTCATCACACAGCCCTCCCGACTGCTGGAGCATGACTTACCTGCAAGAGAAAACACAGATGGGGATGACGACCACCTTCCCCCGGGACCAGCATGGCCTCTGGGACTGGGCCCGAGCAGCCCCTCGTGCTGAGGAAGAGGCAAGCTCTGAAAAGGCTTCCCCCATCAGAGCAGAGCCAGGTAGGGCTGCTGCGTGACTCTTCATACCTTAACCTTGATCAAGTCAATAGCCTGGGAGAAACGTGATGAGGCAGAGGCGGGGTCTGGGAAAGAGGCTCTTCCAAGGGACCCAGAGTGATGGGGAGGCCATGCCCATAAGCCAGCGGGCAGAGGGTCCCAAAGTGCCACGAGCATGAAGGTGTGTCTAGAGGCAATCAGAGATGTTGCTTTCTGTGTTGAGAGATGGGGACCGCCTCTGCTTGAATCTTTTCCTTGGGGAAGGGAACAGCAGCAGCCAAAACATATTCATTTTACTTAGCAACCAGAGGATTTGTGATTCGTTGGATTTTTTTTAATCCTTTGCATAACTGCAAGCCAAAAGGAATTAGCAACTCTGGGGTGGAGTTTTGGTTCCTCTTTAAGCAACGATGCTTCCCCCTGCCCATTCGCTGTGCATCAGAAAGAAGAAGAGGAGTCGATTTTGTTCATCCCATGCCAAGCCTGCCTTCTGTGAGGTGTCTCCCTTGCAAGATGTTTCCAAGATTTACAGTTCTCCAGACAAGGAGGCGTGTTGGGGACTCGGGCAAGGGCTGAGGATTTTAAATACCGACACTTCTTCCTGAATATACACGAACATGCCTGGCACACACTGAGATATTTTAGTAAACACGGCTTGTCTGCCCCTCCTTATGTTCCCTCCTGGCTAAATGTATATCCGCATTGCGTGTTGGGAGTGATGGACGCTGTTCTGTGCTCAAAAGCCTGAAGTACCAGTCAAACAAATTTCATTGCAATTTTTTTCCTCGAAATGCTTCATTTTAACCCAACTCTAGATATTGGCCTATATAATTTGGCACCACCATCATCCAGGGCACACAGCCCAAACCAAAGGCTGATATTCACCTGGAATTCAAGATGGCAGCTCCAGGTGCAAAGTTGTGAGATTTAATCAGGGCTTTTGCAGGCCCTGCTTATGTCTTTCTAGCACAGGGCTGGGTTGGACAGGTTTCTTCCCTGCGTGCCCTACTCACAATGTTGATATACTAATGTACATTGTGACTGTCTACTGCCTACCACTTCCTGGCCACGGGACCACTGTCCCTGTCTCAGGAGTTGGGAACAATATTCACATCAGCTCTCGTTCTCACATCAGCTCCTTGGAAGTCACCATTGGACCTCCCTGTTCCCCAGCTCTGTGGCAAATCTGTCACCAAGTCCTGTTGATTCTACTTCCTAAGTCTCTCTGGAAGCCACTGCCACTCTCACAGAGCAGGCTGTTGTCACCTGTGGGACTGAAGGGTGGTGCTCCATGGTTCCACTGGGCCATGAAGTGGCAGCCATGGGGTGATATTGTCAGAACAAGAAGACAGGAGGAGCCCAGGTTCTTCCTGATTTCTTGAAGCTGCTGTACCAGCCCTTTACCCACCGCCTTTTGCCTTCTTTTTTGTGTGAGAGAAATCAACTTCTTTGTGATGCAAAATAATGTTTTTGTCGGGGGGGAGGAGTTGATCATACACAGCTGAACCGCATCCAATTGAGTCACTAAGTCAGAGCAGGCAATCTGACCTGTGCGCAGTGCTCCACCTGGGAGAGCAATCATGACTTTTCAATTACAAAGTGATGGGGGCAGGGGCGACAGGAGGAGAGGAAGGTTCCAAGGGCTACGGGGACGTGGGAGGGAAGTTATCCTTGAAACCACAGGTGGTCCAGCAGTTACTGGGTATGGATATTCACCTGTATTACAAGGAACAACCTTATGAATCTGGCCCTGTGATCATCTCCATTCTATGAAGGAGAACAGCACGTTTGGAGGGATGAAGTAACTCGCCAAGGTCATGCAGTCCTGCAGAGCCAGGATCCCAACCCAGGAAGTCCTCAGAGCCGGCCCTCACCACCGACTCCCTGGAGGTATGTCCATTTCACTCAAATACCCAACAGATTGAGAGTTTAAATGTAATATGCCCATTTTTTGAGACGTCCGTTCTGTTCAGAGTTTGACATCTTATTTTATAAAGTGGAGGTGATAGTGGAGCCAGTCTCAGGGCTGGGTGTTGTGGGGCGTGGATGAGGTGAGGCGGGTGAACACGGTATTTGCGCTCAGTAATTGCTGGGCTGCCTGTAACTCTGAGCAGAGTCGACTGTCATTCTGGAGGGGAAATTAAAGATGATCTAAGCAGAAGGCATTTCATTTATTATTATTATTATTGCTAATCATCAGCAGCAGCTGTAGTGGCCAGACAGCCTTGGGTCAGTCTTATGGGAAAGCTTGTGAAGAAATGGAGCAAGGCTGCTGCAGGTGTGGCAGAGGTGTTCCGCCCCGGAGGACCCTTGCTCGCCCTCCTCTTTGTGTGTCTGCTACTGCTGCGGAGGAAATGGAGCTCCTAGGGTGGAGACACGGGCCTCTCCCCTAGGCCTGGGCCTCTGGGTCTTCCCCCAGGCTGCTGCTGCCCTCTGCTGGTCATAGCTGGAATTAATGGACATTGCCTCCCAGGGATGCAGGAAGCCCGGAGATTCGGGAGGTGGGGGGTCCCCCTGAGGCTTCCTCTGTCGTTGTCGTGTGGGCAATGGCCACGTGACTTGTTAGGAGCTGAAGGAAGACACCACTTTACTGGGGGGTCTGGCTGCCCCCAAGAGCAATGCAACACACAGGGATGCCTTGGACGCTTGGCCCGGGTAGAGAGGAGGAGGGAGGTCTAATGAAGAGCAGGGAGGCTGAGGACAACCTCACTATCACCTGTAAGTGACACACTTACCCCCCTGAGAGGCATCAATTATTGCTCTGGTCTTCAGAGACTGCCACTCAGAATGGTAAAATAATTTCTTATTCCATTGCAGTCAAGACCTTAGACTATGGGGTCAAATTGTGTGCATTTGAGACTCAGACCTTGTGTGACCTTGGGTAAGTTACTTAACTTTCAGAGCACACTCTTCTCACTGAGAACTGGGGATGCTGCAGGGCATACAGAGGTGACTGAGAGGACTCCATGAGCTACGATGCAGGCAGGAGGCCAGCACGTGCCTGGCAGGGGGCAAAGCTGAAGACCACCGAGCAAAGGCAACTGCTGCCCAAGACACACCTGGCAAGCGGTGGCAGGGACTGGAACCTGGCCTGGCTGCCTCCTCCCGCTAAGGGCAGATCTCCTTGAGCAGGCTGTTGAGGCACGGGGCTAAGGTCAGAGGTGGGGCTGTCCTTCTCTGAAATGCAGACTATCAATCTGGCAATGCCAGGCCCTCTTGCTGGCATCTCAAACCTTGCTTAAAATCCAGGCCTTGGAGATCTTGGAACATCCCCACCCCCGCCCCCCACCACCCCAGACACACCCCTTTTTGGACACCTCTCACTTCTCTGCTTTGAGCTGAACCGGGAGCGTGGAGAAGGACAAATCTTTCCCCTGGAGTCCCCACACCGCTTTATCTGACATTCATTTATTCAGCAAATATCGACTGCGTGCCTTTTCTGGGCCCAGCACCATTCTAGGGGTGGAGAAGAAGCAGTGAACCCAACAGATAGTCGGCCTGCCCCCGCGTTGCTCACATGTATTTCAGTAGGGGAGAGAAGGAAATACATAAACCAAGGCCCCACAGAGTCTGTTATGTAGCGCGAATGGGAGGAGCAGGAGTGCAGGGAAGGAAAGTTGTTATCTGGAAGAGGCGGCCAGGAAAGTCTCACTAAAGGAAAATGAGCCTCGTGGGTGTCTGCAGGAAGAGTGCTCCAGGCAGCGGGAACAGCCTGAGCAAAAGCCTTGAGGCAGGTGTGTGTGCGCCGTGTTTATGGGATGGAGCCATCAGATCTGAGGGAATAGAGCAGAGGGAGGAGCCCAGGTGTGGGTGGGAGTGTTTGGAGTGTGCTAGCTGCTGCCCTTTGCTCTGAGTGAGACAAAAGGTGCTGGAGGGGTTCTGTGCAGAGGTGTGTAGAGCACCCCTTTGTCTGCCGGTTGACGAATGGACTCAAAAGAGTGGGGGCCAGGGCAGAAGCAGGGAGGCTGGTGAGGAGGGGTGGGGTGGCCATTTGGATGGAGTGGCCGCTTCCCAGTGAGAAAGCCTGGCCAGACACTCGGGGTCTGAGGAGAAGGGGGAGCAGGGGTGGGTAGAGGGTGTCAAGGGCCGTGGTTCTGGGCCTGTGGGACTCTAAGGGGCTGGGAAGTGCTTGGAAAGGACAATCCACCATCCCCCTTGGTTCACATATGCAGGGTACGCCTGAAATTGATGCTGTTGTCATAAAGATGACATTTCTGATGGAAGGCTGCTGATTGGCTATTTTGAATGCACGCATGCTTTCATTCAGTGGACTCTGACCACCATCCTGTTGGTGATGGGGATGGGTTGGGGGTGGGGCCAACCCACTGTGGACATAGAGGTGGATTTTGGATTCAGACAGCCTGGTTTGCAGGCCTGGTTCCACCACTTAGAAGCCATGACGTTGGGGAGGTCGTTTCACACCCCTAAGCCTCCGCTTATCCATCTGCAAAGCGGGAATTACAAGACCTACCTTTGTTGGGTGGTCAGTAATGTGGGTAGAGCACTCGTATGTAGGAGGTATTTACAGTAGGTGCTCAGTAAATGCTTGCTCTCATCTCATTTTCTGGCCCCCACCTTGAGCCCCCTAAAAGCTGATTTCTATGCTTGTTTTACACTGGCTTGCTGTGCGATCTTGGGGGATCTAGTTGTGTCTTGGGCCCATCCCTCTCCTGAGAAACGGGGATAAGTCCAGGATGGAAAATACCTGCTCAGAGGGCTCGGATCAGGAAGTGTGGCCGTGTCACATTGATTGAGCCATTGATGAGATCTCTGCATGCAGTAGGTGCTCAATCAATATTCTCCTTGAGGATAGATCACTGCTGCTGGCATGAGAGGGCAGACCTGGGACAGTGCCTCCTGGTTCCAGCCTCGGGCCCCTCCTCAGCCACCCCTCTGTGATAGAGTGCTGGCCTTCAGAGCTGTTAGCCCGCCACTCTCTGCCTTCTGCCTCCACTGTCCCTGTGTGCCCTTCTGCCCCGCTCAGGGCTCAGATTTGCTCTGCTCTTCTCTTTCGACTCTCATTCCCCCGGTGAACCCATCTAGCGTCACAGCTTTAAGTGCTGTCTGTACGCCGATGACGCCACAATTCACGTCTCTGGCTAGGCTTTCCCCCCGACTCCAGACTCTTATTTCCAGCTGACTTCCTGACATTTCCGCTTCACTGTCTAATACAACGAACTCTCAGAATTAATAAAATGAGACTCCAGATATTTCCTCCCAACTGGTCTGTCTTCCCCAGGTGGATGTCGAGGGAGTCTCCAAAGTGTCACATTGGAGTCACATCTGGGAGAACTTGCATGTCTCATGCCCATACCCAGCCCACTGGCAAGTCCTGTTGGCTTGACCTTCAAAATATACCCAGGGCCTGGCCACTGCCTGCCACTGCCACCTGCACCCCCCGGCCTGTGTCCGGGCACTGGCATCCCCTGCCTGGCCTCCTGCCTCTTCTCTCTGCCTGCCATGGTCTAGCCCATCAGCATGGCCCAGCATCCCTTTTATACATCCAAGCCAGAAGACTGTCCCCTTCCACTCCATACCCTCCAATAGCTCCTAATTTCCTTTCAGAATAAAAACAGAGCCTTGCAGAGATACTTATCTTGGCTGGAGACAAAACCTGAAACAAGACAGAAACTGGACCTGCCCCCTTGGCCCTTACAGTGCAGGGAGGCTAATAGAGACAGCAGTGATAAACCTTTAGCAATAAACGAAAGTTTAACTAAGCTATACTAACTCTAGGGTTAGTAGCCAGCTACATGCACAGGGCTTCAGGTTGTGATGTAAACAGGAAGTAAACAGTAACATGCACAGGGCTTTAGGTTGTGATGTAAACAGGAAGTAAACAGCAACATGCACAGGGCTTTAGGTTGTGATGTAAACAGGAAGTAAACAGCAACATGCACAGGGCTTCAGGTTGTGATGTAAACAGGAAGTAAACAGCCACATGCACAGGGCTTCAGGTTGTGATGTAAACAGGAAGTAAACAGTAACATGCACAGGGCTTCAGGTTGTGATGTAAACAGGAAGTAAACAGTAACATGCACAGGGCTTCAGGTTGTGATGTAAACAGGAAGTAAACAGCAACATGCACAGGGCTTCAGGTTGTGATGTAAACAGGAAGTAAACAGCAACATGCACAGGGCTTTAGGTTGTGATGTAAACAGGAAGTAAACAGCAACATGCACAGGGCTTCAGGTTGTGATGGTTGTGTGATGACTGTGCTGACTTGGGTGGAGAGCTACCTTGGGCAGGGGAGTCAGGGAAGGCCTCTCTGAGGGGGTAACATTTAAGATAACAAAGAGATTCAGAACTGAAAAAGACTCTTAGAACATCTACTTTAAAAGGTCTTCTTGGCTGGGCGTGACGGCTCACGCCTGTAATCCCAACGCTTTGAGAGGCCAAGGCAGGCAGATCACTTGAGGTCAGGTATTCGAGTCAAGCCTGGCCAACATGGTGAAACCCCGTCTCTACTAAAAATACAAAAATTAGCTGGGTGTGGTGGTGGGCACCTGTAATTTCAGCTACTCAGGAGGTTGAGGCACAAGAATTGCCTGAGCCCGGGAGGCGGAGGTTGCAGTGAGCAGAGATCGCACCACTGCCCTCCAGCCTGGGTGACAAAGCGAGTCTCTGTCTCAAAAATAAATAAATAAATAATAAATAAAAGGTTTTCATGTCACATTTATATATGGAAGCAAGAGAAGCCCAGAGAGGTGAAGTGACCTGGCTAAGGCCACACAGCATATTACTTACAGAGCTGGAATTCCAGGCAGGCCTCTTGACAATCCAGTCTGTGATTTTAAGGGTTGCCAGCCTGGAGCTGCAATTCCTAACAGCAATGTCTGGGAATGCTATGAGCTATTAATCTCCTCTTACATGTAAAAAAAAAATTGCAAAATATATCATATTAATCATGACCTTTCTCTTTTTGGCTTTCAGGACACATCTGCCTGGCCTTCCTCTTACTTCACTGGTTTCCCATCCCAGTCTTTGCTGGTCCTTCCTAATCTGCCAACCTCTTACCATTGAAGAGCCTGGGGCTCGGGACTCAATGCTCTTTTCTTCCCTCTTTACACACACACACTCCCTGGGAGAGCTCATGTCGTTTTGTGGATTTCTGTGCCAATGACTCCAAAATTCTATCTCCTGCCAGGATCTCTCTTTTGAATGCCAGCCTCAAACATCCAGTTGCCTACTTTGGTGCTACTTGAAGTGTGGTTCTCAGTCTGGCAGCATTGGCATCACTTGGGAAGCTGTTGGAAGTGCAGAACCTTGGGCCCCATGTTGGGCCTATTGAATCATTTTGGGCCTATTGCAACTCAGGGGTGCAGGGGTGGGCGTGGCACCCATCCATCTGGTTTAACAAGACCTCCAGGGGACTGAATGGCTGCTGGAGTTTAGGAAGCATTTTATTCCTTGCCCTCTCCACTTAGATATCTCCCAGCCATCTCAAACTTAACAAGTCCAAACATAAGTTCCTGATATTTCCTCACTCCACCAGCCTTCTCCATCTAAGTTAGTGGTGACTCCATCCGGTTATCTGCTCAGACCAATAATCCTGCTCAGACCAATAACCCTGCAGTCATTCCGGAGTCTCTGTCTCACCTCGACTTTGGTCTGTCAACAAATCCCACTGGCTCCATTTTCATGACACCCGCAGAACCACATCCCTCTCACCACCTGCACTGCCACTACCCTGGCCAGAGCCGCAGCATCTCCTACTAGATTCTTGCAGAAGCCTCTTGGGCGCTTTTCACACTCTGCCCTTGGCCCTGACAGTCTACCCCAGCACAGCAGCCAGAGGGATTAAAATGCCATCAATTCTTGTCTCTGCCCCAAGCTCTCCAGCAGCTCCCCTTCTCCTGCAGCATAAAAGCCACAACCTTTATCCAGACGCACAGCCACACCCCGCCCTGCCTCCCCCCACCCCTGCCATCTTTCTGACCTCTCTTCTCCCCTTAGCTCTCTGTCCCTGGCCTTTTAGCTCATTCTGGAACATTCCTGGAACACATCCAGGCACATTCCTCTGCAGTGGCTGATTCTTCGTTTCCCATCCTGGAAAGCCCTGCGTTTCTTTTGCCTCCTGCTTGGGTCTGCCATAGGCCTCTGCACTGGCTGATTCTTCTCCCTGAAAAGCTCTCCTCCCAGACACCTGCATATCCAGTCCCCAACTTCAGGTCTTACTCCAAGCCACTTCTCAGTGAGGCCCCCTGACTACCTCAGTCACTTAATTTTTAAAATCTTCTCCTATGACTAGCTGCCCTGCTCATTTTCCTCATCTTCTGTGTTGTCCATGTGTTTGGTACAATGTCCGCTCTCGCTCTCGCGGTCCCCTCCTCCCCTGACCAGCGTCCTCCTCCCACTCCGGACGGTCCCGCTCCGCCTGTCTTACCTCTTCTGGACGCCAGGTGGCGCCCCACACCGCCCAAGCCCCTGGCCGCCTCCATCCTTGCTGGAGAGACCCTGAGAATGCCTGGGGAAGGCGTGACCCCCGCAACCCCCTTCCCTCTGCTCTCCCCCTGATCAAAGGAAGATGTCTTTTCTGACCCCCAAAGCGGATGTTTCCTCTGAGACCCAGGAATTCACAATTCTTCCTCGGGGAGAGAAGGGAGGGAAATGGCCTCTTCCAGGTTCAATCCGTGCTCAAGCCCCAACCCACCCCCACGCGAGGGAACGCTGTGCAGGACCTGCTGCCTGCTGGGTGCGCGCTGGGTGCTTTTACATGGTTGTCCAATGGAACCCTCAGCACAGCGTTAGCGTTCCCACTTAGAGATGAAGAAACTGAGGTTCAGAGAGGCCAGGTTGCTTGCCTGAGGTCACACAGCTCGTAAGTGCAGAACTGAGATTCTAGCCTGACTCAGAGCCACGGCTCTTCCACTTGTCAAATGTCCCCCCGCTGAGCAGAGAATGGCCCCCCAGAGAAGGCACAGCAGGAGGCTGGCCCATCTTTGGGCATCACATTTTAGGAATCGAGAAAGGGAGCTGACACTGGTTTGTGCTGGCCTCTTTCATTTACCGCCCACATCTCTGGCGGTAAGAATGTGCAAACGGCCCAGAGAGGTTGTGGTGCTTGCCCAGGGCCACGCAGCAGAGCCGCGCTGCTCCTCCTCATCTCCCGCCTCTGTTGGTTCGCCCTGGCGTAGGGAGGCAGAGTGCTCTGCAGCCCCTGCCACAGGAGGCTGCTTCTCTACAAAGGATTCTTCAAAAGCCTTGCAAGGAAGCGCCAGGGGGCGGCGGTGAAGCCTGGAGGAGAATCTTTTGGGGGAAAAAGATACAAGATTTGAGGCGAGAATCCTAATTACAGGAAGACTAACAGCCTGTCCATCCACGTGGCGTTGGTGGGACAGAGCTTGATTCCAGGGGCATCTGGGGTTTTCCGAGGGTCTCTCTTGCTCGCTCGCCTGGGTATTCATTTTCCCTCGCCTCTTGGAGGCAGAAGCAAAGGCTCCGAGAGCCTTGATTCAGATGCGTGTTTTTCTGCTCCCCGACTCCAGCTGAGCCTGGCCTGGGGACTGGGCAGGAGGACAGAGGACAGGCACGAAGGTCCTCTGTGGCCGGCGAGGACTCAGAGCTGAGCGGCCTCAAGCGTGGGCCCTATTAGCTCCCCCTGTTTGTGGGAAATCGTCCTGGACACTGAAGACAGCCGGGAAGGGGAGGTCCACTCCTGACCAGTTGGGAACGTCCCTGTGAAGGGGTGGGCTTTGGACCTGTGGCTTGCTGTCATGAAGGCAGCTGCCAGTATTGACCTGTGTGTGCACATACCATCTGGGGCTGTTGTCAGCGCTACTCTTTCCCCTGGTCAGGACTGGCCCAGGTCTCTAGTGGGGGCAGCACAGCAGGTGGCCTTGGGGAGCCCAGAGGCCCCTGGGGGAGAAGCCCTAGGGGACCTGGAAGTCTCAGCTCCAGTGGACGGCATCTGGAGGGGAGGAGATTTGAGGGGTTGTGCCCCCATCACAGAGAGACTTTCATGGCATCCATTCATGATGAGCAATGACAAATACATAAGCCAGCAGTCTGGGGCCTGGCGGCTCCGTGCTGGGGAAGACAGCTTCCCTTCTGTGCAGGAGACAATTCTGTGTGTTTCTAAAATTCCATCTGGGAAATCCCCTGCGTTTCTTTTGCCTCCTGCTTGCGTCTGGAGCTGCTTTCAAAAAGCCTTTGAAATGGAGAGTGGCAGAGTCCAGTCACCAGTGCTCAGAATTACTCTTGGTTCCTGAAGGCCTTCCTGGGGCACTGGTACCACGTGTGTGGACAGAAGCTGCACCCTCAGCCTTTCCTGAGCACCTACTATGTGCCAGGCATGGTGCTTGGGCTCTCACACACATTCTTTGGTTTCCTGCCCACAGCTGCCCTGGGAGGTAGGAATTCTAACACCCATTTCACAGATGACATACCTACCTATCTAGGGGGCTGGGCGGTTAGGACAACAGCCCCTACACACTGGAAGTTCTCTCTCTTGTACCAGGCAATTTCGCAGCCATTGTTTTGTGAAGCTGAGTGATTGTCCCCATTCATAGAGGAGGGAATAGAAGCTCAGAGAAGGAAGTCATCTTGTTGGAGTCACCTGACCAAGTTCACACACTGAGTCATTGACAATCTGTACTTAAGCCTTGTACCCTTATTCCTAACCCAGTGTTCCCACCACTGTCCCGTGCTGACAGCTGTTATCAGTTGCTTATGCCCTGGTGTGACTGGGGAAGGAGGTAGCTTTGGAGATGCTCTTATCTGCACGCTGCAGTCTCCCTCTGAGCCTCAGTTTCTGGACCTGGAAGATAGGGGTGATGCTGTACTCTGGAATTAGACCTTCAAGACACAGTCATGCAATCTGTTTCTTTCCTCCCATCCCTCCCCACTAGGCATTTCCCTGTGGATGGAGAGGCTGTGATTGCTCCCTTGGGGTACAATTGTTTACCAGTGGATTCCCCAATCCCTGGTCTTGATGTTCTCACCTGTGCTGTGCCCATTCACACCCTCTGCCTAGAGTACCCTATCTCTTTCCCTGGACCCTCTCTCTCCTTTGTTTTGAAACATACAGTGGCTCCAAGTTAGGCAGTAAGGCCCTTTCATCTGCCATCCCCCAAGTCCTGATGGATGCCTCTGGGCTCCAGCGACACAATGACACAGTCAACCCCCTACTCATCTGTACATCCCAGCCCCAATGCTGCCGTTTTGGAGAGTCTTCCCTGGTTCCCTGGCCCACCCTGGGTGGAAGTCATTGGAGCCATAATACCGAATTCATTGCTCTTGTTCACTGGCACACAGTAGGAACAATGAATGCATGTTGCTGGAGTCGGAACACTCAGCACATTAAGTCATTGGTGCTGCCCACTTGGCTGCCTAATGCATCCATCCATCCATCCATCCATCCATCCATCCATCCATCCATCCATCCATCCATCCCTCCCTCCATCCCTCCATCCCTCCATCCCTCCATCCATCCATCCATCCATCCATCCATTTATTCACTAAGTAAATATTGATTGAGCCTTATAACATGTCAGGTCCTGTCTCTAACCTTTTTTTTCTGACATGGTGGGGAAGGACTGTGCCTAGATCTCTGTATCCCTCGAGTTGGCATCTGGCACCTCAAAATGGTCAGGGACTGTTTACCTAATAGTCACCAGGGACTCAGTCCTGCTCTTTGCTGGAGAAGCCCAGCTACCCCTGGCCCCTACCCGCTGCCCACCCCCTCACCCCAGGTCCAGCCTGGTGCAGGGAGATGAGATGGGCAATGTTGCCAACTGTTCAGCACTTGCCTGCCTTGCCCGCCTCAGCCCCAGCCCCATCAAGAGGAACAGGTCCAAGTCCCTGCCTTAGGATGGGCTGCATGGAGTAGGGTTAATTTCCTTCTGCACAATTCACATTGTTTCTAGAGAATCTGGTGTGGTGGTTGCCCTTTTTCAGGTTCAGGGCTAATTCATTTCACTCATATGTCTGGGCGTGCATTTGGTGCCCTCACTAGATGCTGTGTGCTGGGGATGTGGTGGGGATGGGTGCTGGTGCTGGGGTTGTGGAGGTGAAGGTGGCCCAGAGAGGAGGGCGTCAGGGCCAGGCCTGAATGCTGACACCACCCTGCAGGGGGAGGGGGCACACTTTCTAGGGAGGGACCAGCAAAGGCCCAAGATGGGACCCAGCTCAATCTAACTGAGCACATGGAGAAAGGACAGTGTGCTGGGGTGGGGTGGGAGACCCAGGCATCCCAGCTAGCACCTCTGGCCTGCCTGAGACCCCTCCTCCCTGCTTCTGCAGGCCTTGGCCCCAGGGATGGCTGGTTACTGACCAACTCCATCAGGGCTTGGCTGCCCAGGACCCCTCTAAGGGTGGAGCAGGTGCTGGGGGAGGAGTCCCTTGGCCTGCTGAGTTGCTGTCTTAGCCTGTCTGATCATTTACTCTTTCCTTCTAACCTTGATGTAGGACCTTGGCCAGGAGGTCCCTGCGTGAACAATGCCCCTGCCTATGGCTCACCTTGTCAGGATCCTCAGGCCCTACCTGTACCCCATCCCTTACAGCCCCCTACATCTGTGTCTGATGAGGACTGAGCGTATGTCTCCCAGAGTGGTGAGCTTAGGCAGCTGGGCTAGCATGAGATCAATGCGTAGGTCAGGGGCGAAGGAGGGAACAGATGTTTTCTGAACAGCAAATCCATAGACGTGTGAGGTGGCAGCGGAGGGCGGGAGGACAGAGTGATTTTGCATTTCAGAGTCAGCCTGCGGCATGATAGATGGAGCGGCTCAGGGGGGCTGACGAGGCACAGGGTGGGCTTGTGGCCAGCGCTGACCTCAGTGCTGCAGACTGCAGGCCTGGATGGAGGAAAGGAGATTTTCTGTCTGACCCTCATGCACGGCCAGAGCTCCCCTCGGGGGGCTGGGGGCCAAACCTGCAACACTTGCTCAGAAACTCTAAACATGAATCCTGCAAATTACCCTTGAGCTCCCCTCGAGTGGAGCAGCTCTCCTGCCAGAAGTGCGTGCACTGCAGCGTTGTGTGTCAATATTCATGTATTGACGGGTGTCTTCGCAGGACAGCCAGGCCTGCAGTGAGATCATTCAATCATGCCTTCAGAGCCCAGACCCCAGGCACAGTGAGTACCCCATGCTGCGGTTTATGACAGGTACCAAGGCCGCCTTCTGGATCACATATTTGTGTTCCTAGCAGATTCCTTACTGGGGCTTGTAGGGCGCAATATGATTATGGCCAGAAACACACACACACACACACACGCCCTTTGGAGTTAGAGAGATGAAGTTGAAATTCTGACTTTAACACTTATTGTTATGTGATTCTGAGAATCTCCACCGCTCCGAGCCTCAGTGTCCCCAGTTGTCATAATGGCCAAGATTCACTGCGAGTGTGGGCTGTTGTGAGGATGAGATGCCGTGATTTCTATAAAGCAAGTCAGGCTGGGGATAGCCGTGGGAGGTGGTTCGCCTGACCTTTGGTGATGGAGGTGGCTGTGTGTGCCTGGGAGAAGGGCAGGGAAAAGCTGGCTACTGGCTGTAGTTAATAGACTGCTTGAGAAGTTGCTAGGCCCAGTAGTCTCAGCGCCCAGGCCACACGCCACCTTGAAGACCTCTTTGGCTGCATTCTTATCTTCCAATGCCATCTCTGTCACTTCATCTCTGAATTCCCAGAGGTGGGAATTCCCCACTCACTTCTCTGCAATGCGGGAGTAGGAGGAAGAGGGGTACAGGCTACCAGTCCCGACACCTATGAGATTAGCTCAGGCCTGGGGCTGGGGGATGAAGGCTTTTTAGTTAAAAGTTTTGACATTTACTAGAGAGAGAGGTCACCCGATATTCTCATGCTGCTGTTACATTTCTTTGGGGTCCCTGGAGCTTTGGGATCAAGGGGAGCCCCAAGCCCCTCTCCTCTTCAGCCCTGTCCCTCGAAGTAGGAGCAGTTCCCCAGTCTGGGCCCTGGTGGGCTGAGAGGGCAGGGGTAGATGGGGACTCCCACCTTGGCTCCTACAAGCCTCAGCCTTTTTATTTGTCACCCAGAAAGGGCTAAATGCCACAGGTTGGCTCAAAACAGATCTTGCAAGGGCTATCTTCAAGCTAAACAGCCATTGTGACCTTTGCCAGATGCCTGGGGGTCACCCATGAGCCATCTCAGGCACCCTGCATCTGTGGGGTCAGCCAAGGTGCTGAGCAGTGGCCAGTGGCCCTGGAGCCTTGTTTTCCTGGGAGTGGCCCTGTCCTTAGCTCCATGCCAGCACAGCTGGGCACTGTGGGAAGCATCAGCTCTGGGAACCAGGGCAGCCTGGGACATTCTTGCCCCGGCATTGGCAGGTGCGGGGTCAGACAAACCAGGGTGCTGGTCCTGGTGAGGGAAGCCCTTGGGGCTTGCTGCGGGCAGAGGACATCTCATTGAAAGAGCCCAAGATGCAGAGGGAACTCTCTCAGTTACCAAGTACATTATTTATTTATTTTTCCTCATGTTGTTCAGGGCCAAGAACAGCTTTGTCCCAGGTTCTATTTTTTGAGAGCCACTGAATGAATGGCGAGGGGCTGTGGAGAACGGCCAGAGACCTGGCTCCTGTTCCCAACAGCAGAGTGCTCCCTGCAAAGTCCAAGACAAGAAGAGAAAAAATGTGGTGGAGGGATGCATCGTCAGAGCCACGGCCCCCACTGCCCCCCAGGAAGGACACAGATGCTGGCCCCACTGAACACCGGCAGGGCTACCACTGCAGGCACAGTCCCGTCTCCCTGTCCGTCTGTCTTTGTCACCAGCTGTCACGCTTGCCAGGCCTCAGGTGCCTGCTCTCAGCTCAGCCGCAAGAGAGCCTGGGAAGTGAGCATCTGGCCTTCTGGGCTTCTTGAGAAGGCACGGATCCTGCTGCCCACCCAGACTCATAAGCTGAGGGGATTTCTCAGACCTAGGAGGGGTTTTTAAATGCTGAAGTAGCCCATCCCAATCCCCTCCAAAAGACAAATGTCACAACATGCAACTTGTGTGGCAGCCTCACTGCAGCATTCACCCAGCCTCAGCTGTGGCCCTGACAGCTCTAGTTTCTACTCCTTCTGGGGCAGCACTCGGGCAGTGAGACCTGGGGGCCAGGTCCTGGGGCCCCGGAGTCAGCAGCCTCTTCTCCACACCTGGTCACCCTTGGAGTGATGTCTCTGCCCCTGGTCCAGCATAGTTATTAGCTGGGATTATGGAACTCCTGTCAACTTCAAAGAGTCAGCCCAGACCATCCCTCCTAGTAGCACATACTCCTTCCTAGTTGGTGTCCAGGCGTAGTGGCTGGAGCAGTGACACCTGCTCACGGTGCCATGGGAGGGGGCAGAATGCCTTCCCCACCCCCATTAGAAAGCTAGCACACTCTTGTTAGAAAAGCCAAGATACTGGAGTCTGCGAGTCCTGGATTGAATCCAGCCTTAGCACCTAACAGCTGGGGAGCCTTGGACAAGTGACTGAATTTTCCTGAGCTTCAGTTTCCCTGTTTGCTGGGTGCAGATGCTCCTACCTGGATGACAAGGTTAGTGCAAGGGTTAAAGGCAGTAATGATTAGAGCATGCTTAGCACAGGCCTGGCATGCATACAGTTGTTCTACACAGCAGCTACAGGCGTGATCATATCCCTCCTCTGCTTCAAACCTTCCAGCACCTTCCAAACACCTTCCCATCACCTGCAAGGCCCTGCAGGGTCTGGTTCCAGCCTCCACTCCAACCTCATCCCACGCCACTCACCTCATCACTCAGTATACTTTGGGCCTCTTTAGTTTTGCTAAGCCCAGTGAGGTTGTTCCCATTCAGGGTTCTGCCTTGCCTGCAATGCCCATCCCCCAGGTCACTGCTCAGTGGCTCTGTCTTGTTGCAGTCTCACCTCACTCGCTGGGTCCAAAGCAGCATCATCTGCCCAGTCCCCATCCCACTTAATCTCTAAGCATCATGTTTTACCACGTTTCTAACACTTTGCACTCCTGAAATCATCATAACAGCAGGTGGAACGAGATACCCTGCTGCCTCTGGGTTTTGACTAAAGCTTGCAACCTGGGGATAATGAATGGGAAGTAGCTGGGCAGCCCTGTATTCTGAATAGAGCTGTCGGGTGCTTGTGAGACTTGCCAAGGGAAAGTGGGATTGATTTTGTGACCACCGCCCCATCCCAGATATGTCAGTGAAAGCTAGAAATTTCTAAGGAAATTGGTGAGAGTGCATTCAGAGGAGTAGATAGCACTGTGAATTTTTCTCCTTGCCTTCCATAGAGGGGTGCCCCCGCAGGTCACAGCCCAGCGATGGGGAGCCGGAGATGAGGGTGCCCATGAGAAGGGGATGCTGGTAGCTTATGCTGCAGCCAGGGGTCCTGACCTGTAGATGCGTAGTGCAGCCACAGGCCTGATGCTTGGTGACAGAACTCTTGTATTCTTGGGGCTTGGGGGTGTCTGGGAACACAGAGACTGGAGAATCCAGGAGGCAGCCTCAGGCACCAACTAGAGAGAAGGTAGCTGCACACGTGTGCACACATGTGCCCTGTGGGAGCACAAGGGTTTGTGACTTTCCTGCGGCCACATGGGCTCTGAAGAAGGTAAGCAGGTTTAAGGGACTTGGGTGAGATGCCCTCCCCTCAGAGCCCAGAAGGCTGCTGCTGGGACCAGAGGACCGGAGCAGAAAGAGGCTCTGAATATGGTGGCTGGGGACATGGGATGTTCATCAAAACTCAGCTCATGAGGGCATCCATCTGCGATAGACTGGGAGAGAGCCCTCTCTGCCATAGTGCCCCAGGGAAGAGCCTGCATCTGGATGACCACGTGCCACGCTGGAGAACATTCCAGTCAGCCCATGTTGGCCAACGGAAAGACACCAACAGGCCCAGCTAAGACAAAAGACCCTGCCTCTACTCTGCCAATCCTCTTCCTGCCCTGGGCCAGAAGAAGGATGGTGAGGAAGGAAAGGAGAGTGAGGAAGCCAGCTGCACCTTTCTCCCATCCTGGCCCACTCCCCTCCCCTCTACCCCCCTTCTCCTCTCCTCCTCTCCCCTCCCCTCTCCTCTCCTCCCCTCTCCTCTCTTCCCCTCCACACAAGAACGGAGGCACCAAGACAGGTCTGAGCTCAGGGGCAGTCGAAAAGTTTAAACTGTGTGTGAGATTGACAGTTTAATTGGATGGGACTTTCCAATGCTTGAAAACTGAAATTATTATTGTGATGAGAACCGAAGTGATCAGAAATATAGGAGAATAGCCAGAGATGTTGTAAAATGGAGAGGAAGGAAAACGAGAGAATACAGTTAAAAACAGAGTTTGGAGAAATGAAGGTGTTTGTTGTTTGTACCCCATCGTCAGTCAATCAATTGGTTACCTTCTGCTTCACTTATTTGTTAATTCATTTCCTTCCTCCCCACCTCTGCTTGACTCTAAGCTCAGCAAGATCAGAGACTGTTTCTTTTTTCAAGGTCTCTGCTGTATCCCCTGCACCTAGAATGGCTACTAGAGACTGGCACATAGTAGATGCTCAATAAATATGGTTTGGATTAGTGAAAGAACAACAAAGTAGGTGCTCAAATGTGTTGATTTATGGGTATGACTTATTTTATTATGCTGTTTGAATCTTTTATTTTGTACTTGAGGAATGAGTTTGCCCTGGCTAAAGTAGCCCAGAAAACCCGGGCCCGGGAGCTGAGAGGGGGACCAGGGGATGGACTGCCCAGGTCAGGGCATTAGGCCAGGGCCACTATTTCCCAGACACGGGGCCACTGGAGGCAGGGAGCATAGAGCCTCAGGGAGTCGGTTCCTTGGGGCTGGCTGGGCGTGGAGTGAAGGCTGGGTCTGGCCTCAGTTCTGGGACACAGGTGTGGCTGAGCTCCTGCTAAGAATAGATTTGGAAGGGCTGGAGGCTCAGGGCCCCCAGTGTAAGACCTCCCAATGTCCAAATGAGAACCTTTTCCTGAGTACTTGGGCCCCGCACTTGACATCACGTGCATTAATCTTCAGGCCACCAGAAGGGGGCGGTGCCGTCACGCCATTTTGCAGAGCCTTGCTAAGCCCATTTGGAGTTCAGCCTCTCCGGCCATCCTCACAACCCCTTTTGGTCCCACACTTCTTTACCTGGAACTTCATGAAGCACTTTTCACATCGGTTTCGTTTAAGGGGAGAGGTTGGGGAAAGGAGGGTGTATTTGCCTCTTAGGGCCACCATAACAAAGTATCACAGACTGGAGTGGTTTAAGATAGGGGTCTCCGGGCAGGGCATGGTGGCTCACGCCTGTAATCCCAGCACTTTGGGAGGCTGAGGTGGGCGGATCACCTGAGGTCGGGAGTTCAAGACCAGCCTGACGAACATGGAGAAATCCCATCTCTACTAAAAATACAAAAATTAGCCAGGCATGGTGGCGGGTGCCTGTAATCCCAGCTACTTGGGAGGCTGAGGGAGGAGAATTTCTTGAGCCCAGGAGGCGGAGGTTCAAGAGCCGAGATCGTGCCATTGCACTCTAGCCTGGGCAACAAGAGCGAAACTCCATCTCAACAACAACAACAAAAAAGACAGGGGTCCCCAATTCCCTGGGCCACAAATGGGTCTGTGGCCTGTTAGGACCCCGGCTGCACAGCAGAAGGTGAGCTGGCGAGCGAGCATTACCACCCGAGCTCCTTTCCTGTCAGATCAGCCGCCACATTAGATTCTCATAGGAGCATGAACCCTATTGTGAACTGCACATGCGAAGGATCTAGGTTGCTCACTCCTTATGAGAATCTAACTAATGCTGATGCCTGATGATCGGAGGCAGAACAGTTTCATCCTGAAACCATCTCCCATCCCACACACCCTGTCCATGGAAAAATTGTCATCCACTAAACCAAAACCGGTTTCTGGTGCCAAAAAGGTTGGGAACCACTGGTTTAAAGCAACATCTACTTATTCCTTCCCAGCTCTGGAGGCTGGGAGTCTGAAGTCAGGGTGTCAGCAGGGCCGTGCTCCCTCCGAAGGCTCCAGGAAAACCCTTCCTAGGCTCCCCTGGCTTCTGGTGGCCCCAGGCACTCCTTAGCCCGGCGCTGCATCCCACTAACCTCTGCCTCTCTTTGCACACGGCCTTCTTCACTGCCTCTCTGTATCCCCTCTTTTTTTTTTTTTTTTTTTTTTGAGACAGAGTCTCGTGCTTGTCACCTAGGCTGGAGTGCAGTGGCATGATCTTGGCTCACTGCAACCTCCGCCTCCTGCGTTCAAGCAATTCTCTTGCCTCAGCCTCCCGAGTAGCTGGGATTACAGGTGCTCACCACCACACCCAGCTAATTTTTGTATTTTTAGTAGAGACGGGGTTTCACCATGTTGGCCAGGCTGGTCTTGAACTCCTAACCTCAAGTGATCTGCCCGCCTCAGCCTCCCAAAGTGCTGGGATTACAGGCATGAGCTACTGGCCCCGGCCTGTATCCCTTCTTTTTATAAGGACATCAGTCACTGGATTTCGGGTAGACCCCAAATCCAAGATGATTTCATCTTGAGACCCATAACTGAATTAAACTTGCATAGATGCTATTTCTGAAAAAGGTCGCATTTGAAGGTTCTGAGTGAACATGAATTTGGGAAGGATGTGGCTCCACCCACCACAGACAGAATCTTGATTGAGGACATATTTTGCTCCAGGGACCATGCAAAGCACCTTCAACCTTGACAAACTGGAAGGGAAGCAGTATTATTTCCAGTTTTGTTGTTTTCTAGACAAGGAAAGTGAGGCTCAAAGGGATTCAGTGACTTGCTGCAAGTCACACGGCTGCTTAGCAGGGGAACTGGGATTGGAACTCAGGACAGCAGACTCCACACCTCTCTATAGTGGCTTATGAACAGCTTGAGGACAGAGGTTTTGGTCTTCGTCTTTCCATCTCTCTTCTCCTCTCATTTCTGGGCCTAGTGCTCTGCACAACTTTGAAAACTGATAAAAAAGAAGGGAACAAGGCTGGGTGTGGCAGCTCACGCCTGTAATCCCAGCACTTTGGGAGGCCAAGGCGGGAGGATCACTCAAGCCTGGGAATTTCAAATCAGCCTGGGCAACACAGTGAGACCCTGTCTCTACCAAAATTTTAAAAAATTAGCTAAGCGTGGTGGCACATGCCTGTGGCTCTAGCTACTTGGGAGGCTGAAGTGGGAATTGCTTGAGCCCAGGAGTTTAAGGCTGCAGTGAGCTATGATGGTGCCAGTGCACTCCAGCCTGGGAGACAGAGCAATAAATCAATACATAAATAAAAATAAAAAAGAGGAGTACGGCTGACCTGGAGAGACTCGAGTGCTGACCCTTACGGCTGCTGCGGTGCTCACAGATCTCCCCCACACCACACTCTGTGGGGACAAGTGAGAATGCCCTCTCTTACTACCTTGCTGCATCTGCTCCACTGAGAAACGTTGCAGCCCCTATAATCTTAGATCTACACTAGCCCTGGAAAGCAGGAAGGGCAGCCATTATGATGATAAAAATCTCAACCACAGCTGCCATTGATCAAATGCCTACTGGCCTACAGGGTCTAGGCCAGGCTGTTTCTATGCCTAATGTCTTGGAATCTCCAGGGCAGCCCAGCTAGGTGACTATTAGTATCCCCATTTTGCAGATGGGGAAATCGAGGCTCAGAGAAGAGTGTGACTTTGGGAGCTCGGAAGAAGTAGAGCTAGGATTCTGGCCTGAGTCTCCCTGAGTCTGGAGTTGGTGTTCTTTCTGGGCCCTATCTTGCTTTTTCTCCAGCTTCCCTGCCACAACTTCCCAGTGTGACCAGTGATGGACACCTCTGTCCCATAGCAGATTCCCTCAGTAAAGGGAGGAGGTGGAAGGATCCTGGAAGCAGAGCATACAGGCTGTCAGTCAAGAGGACACCTGCATCCTTGGGGAGGGCCCTCACGCCTCTTTGAGCTTTAAATGATTTAAGAGGGGGCAGAAGTCATTTCCTGGAGATCCAATTAATGCAAATGAATTTGCATCTCCTAAATCAGCTCACAAAAATCTTGACATGCTCCCAGTGGATTTGGGGGTGAGTTTAGGAGGGTTGAATACCCAAAGAAGACTTTTTAAATTAGTCAAGATGCTTTTTGTTTTATTTCTCCAAAAATTTAACCTGATATGGCTTTAAAAATAGAGAGAATCCATTACATGGAACTAAGAAGTCCATTGATCAGGCAGGCGTCAGGCATAGTTTGAGCAGGACTTTGGCATCATTTTCTGTGATGCGTAGCCCCTCCCCAGGCAAGTTTTGTTATCATGGCTAATTCCCTCATGGTAGCACAATGGCTGTAGCAGTCCCAGCCCTTACTTATGCAATAAACTCCTTCCAGAGAGAAAGAAAGCATCTCTTTCTCCATCAAACAAACCAGATTTCTGAGCTTAAATCTTATTGAACTAACTTAGGTCAGTGCCTTTCCTGTACTAATGATGAAGGCCTAGAGAACCAAGGAATTAAGCTGCTGGGTTCAAGCCCATCAGAGCCTATTCCTGGAGCTGGGAGTGGGATGATTCCATCTCAACTGCTACAGGACAGGGAAAGGTTGGTGCATGTGTTGGAAGACACCTCAACATCCACTACGAGGCTCTCCAGGGGCAAGGGAAATGGAACTGATACTATTTGAGCACCTGCTGTGAACTAAACCCAATGTATTTTGACAACATATTGCGTGGTAAATAATTTTACTTCCATTTTTGAGATGAGTCAGTGGAGACTGAGAAGTTTGTAGCTCATAACACTCTTGAAGTTAGTAAGTGGTGGACTATGGGTCCAAACCTTGCTCTTGGCATCTTCTAGAGGGTTTCTGGCTCTGTTGCCTCTCTCTCCTTCTTCAGACCCCTCATCCCTCCTTGAAGGTGGAGAGCTGTGATTGGGGTATGCTGACATTGTGATCTGAGGATTTCTAAAGATGGACAGAATCCAGTGTTAACAGTGCCAGGAATTTGCAGAATATGCTAATTTTCCCTGGCACTGTGACTCAATATTCTCCTCATCAGATTGTTTGGCAAAGGTACCAAGAAGGCAAGAAGTTTATTAATGTCCCATAACAACAAATTATGGGCCAAGAACAGCAAGAGCCAGGAAGCCTGAGTTCTAACTACCTCTTATCTCTGCTGCTTTAAAATGTTCCTTGTATCCTGGGCTAAAGTGTTTCTGTTTTTGGCACTGATGGATGCTGTGGGCACCTTCATCCAGGCTTCTTGGATGGGGCTCATTTTGGCCAAGACACCTTCACCCCAAGTCTGATTTTGAGCTCCTTGGGGCCTTCCAGAAACTCATTCCAATCTAGCAGACCTCCTTACCTACCTCCTACCTGAAGGCCCCTGGCAAACCTTTGTGTCCTTCAGGGTCTTACATCTCATACCTGCCTTAGGAGGGGCAGGACTCGTTTTCCCTGGGAGACAGAAGGGGAAACTGAGGTTCAGAGAGTTAAGCTTCTTGCCCAAGGTCATGACACCTGATGACCAGAGACAGGCTGTGAACTTGGGTCCATCAGACACCAGTGTCCAACTGTGCTACTTCTGTGTGGGGCACTGGGAAGAGATTTGAAGGGAAGATGGTATGCCATCTGTGTTCTGAGGGATGAGGGAAAAGTTAAGCTATTAAGTGATTCATTGATACAGGGCTTTTCAGAATAGTGTGTTATTGCCCATGGAAGCATTCATTCATTCAGTTATCCATCCATCTCTTCAACAGCTGTTTATGGAACACTTACCATATGCTAGGCACTGAGGATACACTGATGAAAAAACACACACAGTTTCCCTGCAGGGACCTTCCTTCCAAAGCTCTGAGAGCTCAGGAGGGTCCCCAGATCTAGACAGTGTCCCCCACGACTGCAGCTCTCCATATAGAGCTCAGTAGAAATGTGCTGTCTTCTCTATACGTTCTATAAGAAGGAAAGAAGAGAAGGAAAGAATGAAGTAAGAAAGAGAAGGACAGAAACCCTCTCTTTATAAAGGGCTATGCTCTCGTTATATAATGTCTCAACAACAGTGAGAGACACACCAGATGTCAAATCATCATCCCCATTTGACAGACTAGGAAACTGAGGCTTGGCCAAATGATGTGATTGTTCTAAAAATCACACAAATTAAATGAGTGACATTGCTAGGATTTACTTTGGTCCCCAGACTCCTCAGTTACATTGCCCTTCATGCCAATCAGACGGCAAAGAGGAAAATGTCAGTTAGCTCCCTCCCTCCCTCCCTCCTTTCCTCCTCCCTCCCTTCCTTCCTTCCTTCTTTCCTTTCTTTCTTTTCTTCTTTCCTTTCTCCCTCCCTCTCCCCCTCCCTCCTTCCCTCCCTTTCTTCCTTCCCTCCTTATAAGAGATATAGAGAAGATGATGCATTCTTGCTAGGCTCTATGTGGAGAGTTGCAGAGTCATGGGGGACATGACTTTGCAACTAGACCTAGGGACCCTCCGGAGCTCTCAGAACTTTGAAACCAAAGTCCCTTGCAGGGAAGCCGTTAGCATGCCTGCAAGTCATTGCAGCCAAGCCAGGGTTTTTAATCAGGCAGCATTTAAACTGTCCCATTTTCTCTGTGATTACGCCCGGATGTTTACATCATTTATAATGAGACAAATTGGGACAAATTGCCAAGGACACTTATGTAAATGAAACCAGCAGAAATGCTTCCATCTCCAGTGGTCGGTTGGAGGGCTTCTTTCACTTTCCTTTCTCCCCTGGGGATGTTGTGGAGAAGAAATGGTACTTTGTATTCTGAAAACCTTCTCCCTGGGCAAACAGACTATTCCCTGTAAGACAACTGTTTTATATCTCCAGTTGTAATTCTCTCCTGCATCTTATTTACTCTCTCACCTACCTCGAAGGAAAAGTAAGTGTGCAATAAATGCAATCACTTTAATTTTCTCTGCCATTCACTGCACAGAGAATGGGTTAGATCTGCATTCCCTGGAGGATCTCTGCAGAACTGTAGGTGGGTCATAAAAAAAGAATCCTTTATTCAATTTAGTTTAGGGAACAGGGCTACAAAATTTAGCCCAGAGTTTTTTCCTGCAGGACATATCAGAGCCTTTGATATGCTAATGAGCAGTGAGACTCTTTAAGAGCAGATGATGCTTTTAGGACCCTGGAGGCCCCATTGCAGGAGATCTTTTATGGAATTGAGCAGAACCAGCTTTGGGAAAGTGCTGTGAACACTGTCTCTAGAAGGGCCTGGACCCCCTCTGTCTGCTGTAATTTGTAAGGCTGGTGGCTTAAGATCACTTAGAGTCTGGAGGGTGAGGTCCCTGAGTGGGCAGCAGGCAGCAGCAGACAGGGACATATGGAAGCCAGAAGATCATGGTGCATTGTCTGGAGGGGTCAAAACCTGACAGTGGTCCAGCTTTCCACTACCCATCTTAACCTGCCAGCTCAAAGAGATCTTGCACATCCGGCCTTTTTGTCTTTGTTTCTGCCGTGTCCCTCTCTGGGATGCCTTCATGCCTTCTCTCCTCTCCACCCTTCTTGTCTACAATGCCCCAGTCTGAGTGCTGACGCTTTGCAGGGAAGGCCCGTTATCCTGTAATGTTACCTTGTCTTCCCCTCCAGACCTGGGGTCTTCATTGCAGGGACCCTGTGTTCCTATCTTGATATCCTTAATTTTTAGCTCAGGGAAAATGTTTGTTACACATTCACTAGGTACCAGATTCTGGGCCCTAGAGATACCAAGACAAATAAGACATGGACCCTGGCCTGAAAGCGCGTGCTGCTTGGTGGAGGCGACAGATTACAAATCCCAGTTACAACTCAGTGTGATAACTGGGGTGATGAACAGGGAAAATCAAAGAGCAGAGGTGGGCAGAGGGGACCCTAGCCCAGCTCAGGGACATCCAGGAAGGCTGAATTCCAGAGGACATTTAATCCAAGCAGTGGCACAAGGCATATGTAGGAGTTAGCCAAGTGAAGGCAGGTGTATGGAAGCGTGTTCCAGGCAGATGGAATAGCCTGGGCGAAGGCCTAGAGGCAAGAGAGAACATGCAGGTTTAAGAAACTGGATGAAGGTGCAGTGTGGCTTCCTTTGGGGCAGCAGGGAGGGTCCAAAACTTATGAGTGCCAGATTGGGTATCTAAGGAGGATGCTGAAGAGGACAGCATGGAACCCCACCTCTTTCACATTGCAGAAGGAAACTTGGGCCGGAGAGAGTGTGGGCTCTCATGGCGAGCACACAGACGTGAACGCGGAGATGCCCCCATCCTTACCCAGCCCCTGCAAGGCCTTCCTTCCAACCTGACTCTGAACAAGAAATTATTTCAAAATGAGAAGCATGCTCCAGACTGAAGGCCTGTGTCCTGGCCACTGTCCTATCTGTCAAGACAGTCATTATCCACCTTAACTACGATGATGTGAAGCTCCACAAAGATGGGATGCTTTTTCCATTTGATCCCTGATGAATCCCAAGGCCCACCTCAGTGCCTGGCCCAGGGTAGGTGCTCAGAAAACATTGTTGACTGAATAAATAAATGAAGAAAACAGTTATGAGTACCAGGGCCTTCTACATTTATGATCATCTTACCAATTCTCAAAACTACCCTATGGAATCAAAACTGTTATTCTCAATTTTTTGGGAGGCTCAGAGAAGTGAGTGATTTGAGCCTGTAAGGGTTCCATCATCAGCCATTGGAAAAGCCAGGATTTGAATCCAAATGTGCAGATTCCCACTACTCCATATTTAAAGCCCTATCAAGTAGGCATGACATTTCTCAAAAGGCTGCCCCCCTATGAAAGTAGTCTTGTTCCCAAACATCTCAGTCCTGCCTCTTCCAAGGCTGATGCAACTCTCACCTTTCTGGAGGAAAAATAATAGTAAAACAACAACAAACCCAGCTACTATTTATTATACGAAGCACTCACTATGTGCCAGATGCGTGCCAGGACATTACTTCACTAACTCAATTAATCCTTACAACAACCCTATTTTGTAAGTACTATTAGTATTAGCACTTTATGTGTCAAACACCATTTGACGTATAAAGAAACCGAGGCAATTTAAGTAGTTCCAGGTCCCAGCGTATGAGTGGTGAGGTCTGAATGCAAGGACAGCAGCTGGGCTTAGAGCCTGTAATCCTCTGTTACCATGGCAAGTGGAGGGTATCAGGTGCCAGGGAGTCTCCCTTGCCCTTTGCCAGCTTTAACCTGGTGGAAAACCCCAGGCTGCTGGGATTCTCCCTGCAAGGAACTAGCAAGATCGCGATTGTGACGGTGATGAGCCTTTTCCTAGGACAGACAGTTAATCAGGAGTATTAATGAAAATGCCAGCTCCATGATTGCAGAAACTTAAGTAATTTATTGGGAACTGAACTCAGGCCATTAAAATGTTATTACAGGGTTGTCAGTCCACGTTCCACGTGCTTCTGCGAAGGAGCCACGGTCTTAATGAAACTGTTTGGTGCTTTTGGAGCTGATGGTGCCGGAGTGTGCTCTGCCAGGAAAGGTGATTCACCACAGTAGCTGTGTGCCCAGGCTGGGGGAAAGTGGCTTTCATGTTCTGTTTTTTCCTTTTTTTGTTTTTTGATTTTTGAGATGGAGTCTCACTCTGTCGTCCAGGCTGGAGTGCAGTGGCGTGATCTTGGCTCACTGCAAACTCCGCCTCCCGGGTTCAAGTGATTTTCCTGCCTCAGCCTCCCAAGTAGCTGGGATTATAGGCACCTACCACCACGCCTACCTATTTTTTGTATTTTTAGTAGAGATGGGGTTTTGCCATTTGGCCAGGTTGGCCTTGAACTCCTGACCTCAGGTGATTCACTCGCCTCGGCCTCCCAAAGTGCTGAGACAACAGGTGTGAGTGACCGCACCTGGCCCATGTTCCGTTTTGCTTTAACCATCTGTGAAGCTCCTACCTTGCAGCAGGCACTGAGAGAGAGTGTAAACAACAGAGAAACAGGCCCTGCCCTCAAGGAGGAATCAAATACATAAAGATGGTAATGTGGATGTGCAGGAATGCAGTGACATTAGAAAGCTCAACTCCAGCTGAAGGTGGATGGGAGGCTTCTGGGAAGAGGCAAAATAATGCAAAGAGCATTTGTTTCCCAGTGAGTTGCTTCTCTCCCTCCAAGTCTGATAGGGCTGATTGTAGAAAATGGTTATCTGAAGGTTTAGTGTACAACATGCATTCTCAACGGGGGCGAGAATTGGTTCTTGTGGGACTGCATGTGTGAAAAAATCCTCTTTTTACGTTTAAAAAACAGATATTGCATAAAGTTCGTAAACAGGTATAGAATATATTTTTGGTATTAAAATTTCATGGTTGGTTGGGGTGATTAAGAACAAAAAGTCTCAAAAGGCAATGATGAAAATGAAGTTGAGATCACTGGCATGCTGCCAACACTTAGAAGATGGCTCCACTGGAATGGATGTGCCCTCCTGGCCATCTGGCTGATAAGAAACTGCATGAATTATAGTCCTTAGTGAGGATGGGGCCCTGAAGCCTCAGACAGCTTCCACTGCCTGCCAAGTGGGCTGACTGTGTTTACATCATTCCCTTTCTCCCAAGCCTGACCAGTAGCATCCTGTCAATGGCCCCATCTGCAGGGAATCAGGCTTTCCTCCTGGCTGCGGCAATATTTAGGAAGACCATTAAGGCAATTCCCAGGACAGGCAGTCCTTCCTCGCCAGCTGTTCCCATCTGCTTTGTGACACAGCCAGATGAACCATGCCTCCCCCAGGGACACATCCTCAACACTTCTGTTTCCAGGGACTTGTTGGTGGCTATGCAGGAATTGAACACTTCACTTTATCACCTCTCCAGTAGACACCGGAGCTGGGGCCATCTCTTGTTGAACTTATTCTGTTCAGGCTGGAAGCCACTGAAGCATTCATGCTTGTTCCCCCTCCAGGGCCACAAAGAGCCAGCCACACAGACACCAAGCGGCCCCTACGAAGGACTCACATGACACAACAATACCCGTGTTTGGGCCTTGAGTTCCCTTTTTAAGAAGCTCTTTGTCATCCTTCGTGGTCTAATACGACCTTTTTTTCTGACACTTCTTTATAAATTTAGTTATTTATTTTATTAGTAAGAACAGGCTAGGATCTACGACAGTAACAACCCCCAAATCTCAATGATTTAAAATACAAAGGTACATTTCCAGCTCCCAGCCCTCCCCACCTCCTTTTCTTCCCTTCTCTTCTTCCTCCTTTCCCTGTGGTCTCCCCACCTATTTCTCTCCCTCCCATCTCCTTCAGGTTCAAATCTTGGCTCTCTCACTTATTAGCTGTGTAGATTTGGACATATCACTTTATTATTTTCATGCCTCTGTTGCTTAATCTTTCAAGCAGGGGGCATTAATAATACCTATTAATGGAGTTTTGGGAAGCTAAATAAATTAGTGCCTATAAAGTCCTCAAATCACACTTGACATAAAATAAGCACTCAATTAATGCTTTGTCAAATTATTAGCTGTTTTATTCTGTCTCCGGGGAAGGGATGTGACAATGAACTAAATAGGCTTTCCCCTCACAGGCTCGATGGATGGAGAGATGGACACATACAGGTAGTGGCAGGGATCCATGCAAAACCGGCGGGAGGCAGGATGAGGAATCCAGCAAGAGGCAGAGAAGGCCAAACATGGAGAGAGATTTAAGCTGGAATTTCAGGGAAACACAGGCATATGCCAGGTGGAGACAGGGTGGAAGGGCATTGGGAACAAAGGGATCAGCTTCTGGGGATGTCTTCAACAGAGGAGCGGCATGTTCAGGTGTGAGTTCCAGAAAAATGTACCATGCTGGGTGTGTGTATGTGAAGAGCGGATGGGACCAGGACTTAGCCCTGGGTGCAGAGGAACCTTCAGGAGGCTATTGCCACAATCCAGGGAGAGAGGAGAGACCTGGGGGAAGGAACCAGTGGGCCCTATAGATTGACTGGGTCTTGGGAGGGGGTGAGGAGTCCCCTAGAGGTTTCTAGCCTGCCCCACTTGGGGGCAGGGCAGGACACATGGTCATTATCTGAAAGAAGATACAGCATGGGTTAAATTGAGTTCCCTGAATTACAGCCGGCCACATTTGCTAAAAGCCCAACCTCACATTGTCAGGCTGGGGCAGGGAGATCCGTCTGTTCTCCTCCTGCCACCATGACAACGGGACTCCACTCCATTAAACCAATTTACTCCATCTTCCTAGACTCAGGAAAATGGGAGCGAGCTCTGGGGAGGCCTTCTGATTCCTGACCTCTGGCTCACCCCGGGAAGGGCTGCCTCTTCAGCCTGCGGGCAGAAGACTGGCTGGCTGTCACTCTCCCAAGCTGTTGATGAGGTTTCAGCCATGGGCTCAGGATCCTCCTCTCTAGTCATCCCCATTAGTCTCCGAAAGGGAGCCGCCAGGAGAGCAAGTGCTTCTTACTGGTGATGGCTTAGTTACGCTAATTGCACTTCATTTCTCTGTGCTGTGCCCAGCAGGGGCCTGCTGAGAGCTTGCTAGGCATTTTGCACAGCTGGCTGGCCCTGGAGACCAAGGCATGGGGCTAGGGAGGAAATTTGGAAAAGGGAAGGGATGGGAGAGCGGCCTAGAGTGGGACTCACTCCATGTGGGGTGTTTTCTGGCCCCTTGTGCGTGCTTTCAGCCTCTAGAGCCTTCAATGTTGTCATTGGGTGTCTGTCTGTCTGGTTTCCCTGTGGGCCATGAGCTCGCTGGGTGCAGAGATTCTCTTGTGGACATGATATGTCCAGCACGTATGGAAACCTGACAGGGTAGACAGTTAAGTGTTTGTTGATTAATCGAGGCATTATTCTCTTGAACATGAACTCCAGGAGGAAAAGTACTTCTGTCTATTTCATTCACTGCTGCATATTCAGCACCTAGGCCAGTGCCTGGCATGTGTTCAATTAATACATATTAACAGAATGAATGAACAAACCCTCCCTTCCAGCACTTTGCATAGTAGGTGTGGTAGACTGTCATTCAGTAGTGATTCTCCCTTCTCTCTCTGTCCTTCCCAGCCCCACTGCCTGTGGGCTTGGCCGTGTGACTTGCTTTGACCAATATGATGATTGGGAAGCCAGGCCTGACTCCAAAGTTCCTGCTCTTTCCTCTGAAAATGATTAGGTCAGGAAGAGGTTACCCTTCGAGGAAGGTGGAGTGGGCTTGGGAGGTGTTGGGAGGTGGGTGTGCCGGGTTCCTGACAGGCAGCCAAGGCTATGGACTCCAGGAGTGAAGGAAGGCTAGAGAGACAGATGCTGTCTGTGTCTTCGACCCTGAATGGATGTATGTGATACCTCCTTGCAAAGGCTATGTGGATGATTCCACATCTTCTGACCTTTTCCTGCTCTAATCAATTGACCCTAAGCTCTCTGCCATACCCCTCTGGACTCTGGCAGAGAAAGTAGTGTGGTACTTTTCATGGGAATTAACCTTACCTTTTGAAGATGCTGTGGGGCCCAGGGGAGAGAAATGAGCACAAAATGTGAGTATTTGTTCTGCTTAGCTCTTCAGGTCCCGGGTGAGCCAAGTCCCTCTCGTAGCCTGGACTCTCACAGCTATAAACCAGGGGCTTGAACCAGATACATTCTAAGCATCTGTCCAGCTCTAGTTCTAAAAACTGACGCACCTGCTTCCTTCCTGCCCAGCTGGGCTGAAAATCAAAGGAGACTAGAATTGCAATCTGAGAAAATATCTGCAAGATCCTCAAGAAACGCTTGATGAATTTGAGTGCCACTGTCAAGCCAGAAGGCCTGGAATCAAATCCTGGCTTTGGCACTTAATACCTGTGTGACTTTTGAAAAGTCAGTTCATTTTGTGGGGATCTCAGTTTCCTGATGCAGAAAATGGGTAATATAATAACTACAGTGCAGAGCTGTTTAAAGGCAAATGATATAAGTGAAAGAACCCCGCACATATTAGGTACTCAGTAAGTTTGGAATATGCATCTGAACAATAATCATCCAGGACAGATGGTGGCAGGAGACATGGACATAGGTTTGATGGCTTGGAGGCTTACCTACAGGAAACACACTCTAGCAGTTCATAATCATAGGAACATTTATAAGGACTCATTAGCATACTAAGCACCATACTAAGCATACGGTCTGTTAGTCCATTGAATTTTTACAGCAACTCCATGGAATACATAGAACAGTTATTTTCCTCGTATACATGAAGAAACTGAGGTAGAGGGAGGGAATTAAGGGAATTGGCCAAGATCACTCAGTTAATGAAAGGCGCAGCTAAGATTGAAATCTGGGTCAGCCTGGCTCCAGAGTCCTGGCTTCTAACAGCAATGCTAGCATATTCTCCAGGCTCTCACTACTCAGAAGTGTGCATGAGCATGAAATCAGCCCATCATGCTGTGTGTCTGGGTGACATAGCTTCGTGCCTCTGGAACTAATTTCATTAAGCTGTGCCTTTACAAGGTTTCATGAGTGTATGTTAAGTAGGAAGTTAAGAAAAAGGCCTATTAAGTACATGATGGTGTTTACAATGGGGATTTGGACAATATAATAGCTTACTGTGTCATGCAGAAATTTCTCTGAGATATCAATGTTAGAAGCTGGTGTGTATTTATTCTAAGATAAGTGGTTCTTACTTCTGAATATGTATCATCATCACCTAGGGGGCTTGTTAAACCAGATGCCTGGGCCTGACTCCCAGATTCGAGGGTGGAGAGGGACAATCTAACAGGTTCCCAGGTGGTGCTGATGCTGCTGGTCAGAAGACCATGTCTTGGGAACCACTGCTATAGAGATTTACCTAACAGATCTTGTTTTCTTCTTTGCAAGGGCTGCTAGGAAGCTAAAAGCCAAATTAGGACCCACCCCAGCAAGAGCTCATGCATTTTCCATTCTAGCTTTATGTCCGGCTTCCTTTTTTTTCTTGCATTTTTCCATTTGTCACAATTTCCTCACTTAAATGAATGAGCAAAGTAGTATTTGTTTATTTGTTTGTTTGTTTTTAGAGACAAGATCTTGTTCTGTCATCCAGGCTGGAGTGCAGTGGTGTGATTATAGCTCACTGCAACCTCGAATTTCTGGGCTTAAGCCATCTTCCTGCTTCAGTTTCCCAAGTAGTTGGGACTACAGGAGTGTGCCACCATGCTCGGCTAATTTTTTGTTTTATTTTTATTTTTTGTTTTATTTTTAGTGAGGTCTCGCTATGTTGCCCAGGCTGGTCTTGAACTCCTGGCCTCAAGCGATTCTGCTGCTTTAGCCTCCCAAAGTGCTGAGATTACAGGAGTGAGCTGCCATGCCAGGCCCAAACTAGCACTCTAAAAAAATTTTATGCATCACCAAAAGTCTGTGAAATTGCACAAAAAATAATAAAAAAGTCTGAGTAAATGGCTAAGCTCTTGGATCCTCAAGTTAGGCTAAAGCGTCACACTCAACCTCTCTATGCATGAGCTTCCTCATCGTAAAATAACTCCTGCTTCCTAAGCCCTTTGGAAAGATTGCCTGCGATAACGCATGCAGTGAAGCGCTTAGCCCGGTGCCTGACACAGACAACTCAATAAATGCAAGTGATTATTATCATTATTATCAGGCAAAAAATGAATAAATAACCTCAGGACAGTCATTGCTCTCTGTTGACCTCCCCATGTGACTGAAAGGAAGAGAGGAAGCGCCTTCTCATTATGTATGTTAGGAAGCCACTCTGGGGAAGACAGATTTCTCGTTTCCAGTCTTTGCTGTGTACAATTCTGCAGGAGAAACAGTGAACAACATGCATGGCAGTGAACACCGTTTTCCTGTCCAGAGCATGCAATTCTGAGAAGCACCAGGAGGCCCCATTATATTGCTATCACAATGGGGGGAGACAGACATCTCCCTGTTGGGGAGTGATGAAAGGGAACGTGGAGGCACAAAATCCAGGTAGACAGAGCCCGACTTAGAGCCAGGGTAGCCTTCCCTGCCTCCACCCAGGACTGTGCTTCCCACTTGAACTTTTAACTCTTCCTCTAGCAAAGGAGATTTTACAGAGTAAGGCGGGAGTAGTATGGCTTTGTGGCCATCATTTCTCTGAGCAAAGTGTTTTCCCACACTAATTTTGTCTTTGCATTAATTTTTTTTTTTTTTTCGAGACAGAGTTTCACCCTGTCGCCCAGGCTGGAGTGCATCTCAGCTCACTGCAACCTCCGCCTCCCGGGTTCAAGTGATTCTCCTACCTCAGCCTCCCGAGTTGCTGGGATTAATAGGTGCCCATCACCACACCTGGCTAATTTTTGTATTTTTAGTAGAGACGGGGTTTTACCATGTTGGCCAGGCTGGTCTCAAACTCCTGACCTCAGATGATCCACCCGCCTCGGCCTCCCAAAGTGTGGGATTACAGGCGTGAGCCACTGCACCCAGCCTTGTCTTTGTATTAATTTCATCTTCATCACGAGTCAGTCAGGTAGACGTGGTTCTCCGCATTTTATGGGTGAGTAAACTGAGCCTCAGAGAAACAAAGTGAATTGCCAAGATCACACAACTGATGTTGTCTGACTTTGGCAATTATCTTTACAATACTATGACGTGAAGCCCAAAAGATCTGCTGCCCCAGAGTTGGAAGCCTGTTCCCCTTTAACTGTGCTTCCTGCTCTTCTATCTATCAGCAGCTCTCAGCAGCCCCCAGGTTTGCTTTTCAGCTCTGAGGATCGCTAGCAGACAAAAGGGGTCTTTTCTGGAATGAAAGTAGTGGTGTCCTTGTTCCTAGGAGACAGATAATGGGGGGCTGGAGAAGGATGTGGGGTGTGTGTCACAGGCCTCTGGGTCAATTTCTAGTGCCTGCCTACCATCTCCTGTCCTCACTCCTTGATCTGGACCTTCTAGCCTCCAGGACAGTGAGAGAATAAATGTCTATTGTTTTAAACCCACTCAGTTTGTGGTAATTTGTTGTAGCAGTCATGGGAAACAAATACAGCCCCCCAGATTCATTCTCCAAGAGTATTGGCAAGCCATGTAGATTTTGTTGCGGGCTGTGAGGGGAGAAGAGGGAAAACTTTCTCGTCACACATCCTGTGGCTGGAAGGCTCCACCTTAGGGATCACTGCCCTCCAGAATCCCTCCCCGCTGGCTGAGACCCTCATCTCACCTCCACAAACCTCTCTGTGACCTTGGAGTGTCCTGGCCAGTTTCTCCATTGTCCCTTTCAGTGTGAATAGTCTATCTGGGCAAACCAAAGGGCCCTCCTTGAAACAGCCACTGAGGAGGCAGGGATGAACCCTTCATGAGAAGACACTGCATTTTCTTTGCCATGAGTGGAATGAGCATGGACTTCAGAGTCAGACAGATTTGGGGTTCACCTCAGGCTCTGTCACTCACTGCTGGGAGATCGTGACCTCTCAGCACCACGTCACATTATCCCTAAAGTGGAGGCTAGACTGCTCACCTCTAAGAGTCACTGCAGAAGCAGGAAAGGCCCCCAGCCCTGGGTTTGCAGTATACGGTGGTCATCACTCTGTAAATGATGTTTATGTTCGATAATGATGCTTAGATAAACTGAGCACTTACTGTGGCTCAGGAGTTAAAGCTTTTTACTGGGATTAGCTCATTTACTCTTCATCACTACTCTATGAAACGGGAATTGTTCTCATCATCCCACTACACCCCTGAGAAAATGGAGACACAGGAGGCTAAATAACGAGCTGAAAGTGACAGTGACAATTAAATGGATCCGAACCAGGGCAGTCTGATCCCAGAGCCACACCCTTGGCCATAAGGGACCAACAGAAGCACAACAGACAGGGTCGTCCTGTCAAGGAAACTGAGCTGGGATTCAGCCATGTCCGTGCATGCAGGTGAACAGGAGGTGGTCCTTCCTCTAGCCTCAACAGGAGGCTTGAGGCATTGCCCACTTGAGAACACATCCTGGGGAAAGGGGCTCTCAGGGGCAGCTGTGCAGGTAAGAATCTGATCTCAGGCTAGGGGACAGAAGCCTGTGGTTGACACTGGCTAGTCTGGCCCCAGCCTAGGGCGCTGCCTGGTGGGAAGGAGCAGTTTCTTGGACAAAGTAGTGCTTCAGTGGAGGGGAACCGGAGCAGCAGAAGAAGGAAACAGTGGATGCTGCATCCGTCATGAGGTTCTGCAAAGAACAAGTGAGAGTGGGCCTGGGACACTGCAGGGATGGCTGTGAACGTGGCCGTGTGGACACAGACTGGTGGGGTAATGGTTAGGAATTTTAGTAAGGGTTATTATGAGGATTGGATGAGGTCGCACACGTGCACTAGACATGTCTCATGGCCTGCCCCTCCCGGGTCCCAAACTGCCCAGTCCACAGCCCTGGAAGATGGAAAAAACATTTGAGATGGCCATCTTCTGGGTCAGGGACTCCAGGCTCCTCTCATCTTCCTGTTCTCCAGCCAGGCTGATTGATCGCAAAGGCTATCAGTCATTTGATCATTTTATAGTCAGTTGAGAGATCTCTGCCTGGTGATTAAAAAGCAAAAAGAGCCTCACACCCACTGGGAGGACCATAAAAACAAAAACATTGATGAACATGTGGAGAAACTGATACCCTTGCACCTTGCTTGAGGGATTGTACAATGGGGCAGCTGTTATGGAAAACTGTTGGGCAGTTTCTCAATAAGTTAAACACAGAGTTAGCATATAAGCCAACGATTCCGCTCCTGGGTATATACCCCAAAGAATTAGAGACAAGTGTTCAAATAAAAACTTGTACATGAATATTTATAGCAGCATGATTCACAATGGCCAAAATGTGAGACAACCAAAGGTTCATCAACTGATGAATAAACAAAACTGTGTGGTATATCCACACAATAGAATGTTACATAGAAGTGGCCAGGTGTGGTGGCTCATGCCTGTAATCCCAGCATTTTGAGAGGCTGAGGTGGGCAGATCCTCTGAGGTCAGGAGTTCAAGACCAGCCTGGCCAACATGGCAAAACCCCGTCTCTACTAAAAATACAAAAATTAGCCGGGTGTGGTGGTACGTGCCTGTAATCCCAGCTACATGGGAGGCTGAGGCAGGAGAATGACTTGAACCCAGGGGGCAGAGGTTACAGTGAGCTGAGGTCGTGCCACTGCACTTCAGCCTGAGCAACAGAGGGAGACTCCATCTCCAAAAAAAAAAAGGGATGAAGTACTGACATGCTACAACACAGACCCTAGAAACATGGTGCTAAGTGAAAGAAGCCAGACACAAAAGGCCACATGTTGCACGATGCCTTTAAATGAAATATCCAGAATAGGCAAATCCATGGAAACAGAAAGCAGATTGGTGGTTGCCAGGAGCTGGGGGAGGTGGGAATGGGGAGTGGCTTCTTAGTGAGTACGGGGCTTCCATCTGAGGTGATGAGAAAGTTCTGGAACCAGATAGTGGTGATGGCTGCATGCCGTTGTGAATGTAATTAATGCCACTGAGTTGCATCCTTTAAAATGGTTAAAATAGTACATTTTATGTTATGTGTATTTTCCCACAGTAAAAAAAATTAAGATGGGCTGAGTATATCCAATCCTTTCCCTGTCTTGCACAGAAATTGCAGCTGGGAAATAGCAAGAAAATAAGGAAGCAGAAGCAGAGGCTATATGGTCTTGAAGCAGAGTAGGGCCGGAGGGGTTCCCGGCCCAGCTGTCATAGTGAGGGACAGAGGGACTCAGATGAGCAGCACCCATGGGAGGTCGGGGCACATGATAAGAAAGGGTGGGCAGGTGGCTGGTGGGCAAGGGCATGGCAGATTCTCATCCCCATTCTGAAATGAGAGGGCTAAGAGGTGAGCATGTCTCATGAGGCCTGTGACACAGAGCCAAAAATCAAACCCAAGTTGGCCTGCGAAGCCCAGGCCTTTCACTGCTGTGCCACACTGTCCTGCAGTTTGGGTGGACATGTGCCTGGGTCCTTTCCTGAGCTGGAGGAGGGAAAGAGGGAGACCCCCTGGCTCAGAGAACCAGGTCTGCTCAGGAAAGAAGCAGCACAGGTGGCCAGTGCAAATGGCCTCTTTTTTGTTGAAGGTTTTTTGCCGGATCTTCCTTGCTTCTGTGCTGTGTGTGGACATGCACACCAGCAGGTCCTCTCCTGGGGGGCTGAACCTGTCTTGGGTGCAGTTCCCAGTCTTCTGGTGGGGCAAGGCCACTGATCCAGTTCCCAGGGGTGGGACAGATCCGGGAAATGCCCTGAGCAGCTCTGCATGAAACCTCCTGCTGTCAGTGCCTGGACAAAGGCTCTCCAGCCTCCATTACGTACCAGGAGTGAGCAGGGAATAGGACCTCATTTTTCTGTGGCTTCCTCACCCCCAGGGATTCTTGGGGACAAAATGGCCCACATTTATGCATACAAAGCCTCGCCATTCACAGAGATCCATTGGCTTCTCCCTGCAAGTGTGAGATGAGCCACAGCAAAGGGCACGATGGGATGGGGCCAAGGATCCTAAATGTTCTGCTCAGCCTCAGTGGGGCATCTGCTGTTGCTTTCTTCTGTTCCTCCAATCCCCGCCCTTGAAGGACTACTGTGTCCAACATACATCGCTGTCCCCATGGGCTCTGGCATCAGAGTGGGCTGCCAGGGCTCCAGTGCACCCTGACCCCACCTTCACCAGATGTCATGAACCAGTATGTTCCCAAGTCCATTTCAGTTGGGTTTCAGTCACTGGCAACCGAAAGAATCCTAATAGCGAGGACCTGAGATTTCCCTAGAATGGAACCCGCCCTTCTTCCTGGCCCTTCCCATCTTGGTAAATGGCGCCACCTGTTGGGCAAGTCAGACACCTGCAAAGCCCTTCGTCTTCTCTGGATCCCACCACCGGGACATCACCATGCCAGGGGAACTTGTCCCTTCCTCTCCATCCTACTTCAAGCTTTGTCAACTCTTGCCTCAACAGTTTTCTTCTCCAGTTTCACGGAAACTTCACCTGTACCCCAGAGACTTCTTTACTCACAGTCTCTTCCCCTCCACCTCCTGTTTATCCCTGAATCTACCCCCTAACAGTGAAGACAGAGTAGTTTTCCTGAAACACAAATGTCATTCCCTGTCCTGGCTGTCAATAACCCACATCATCTGTAGACTAAATTTCAGATGCTTTCTGACTTGGCATTCAAGGCCCTGCCAGATCTGGGCTCCATGTGTCCTCAGCCTTAGCTGGGGCCCTGGCCCAACCACATGGTGATCTGAGAGTGTGGCAGGCTTTCCTCTCCCCACCTCTGCCTTTGCTTGTGTGGCCCCGTTTTGGGACACCCTCTGTTCTCTATCTGGCTAGCTGGTCACCACTGCGTCCCTACCCTCCCATCCCTCCACTGCCTCCTCCTGCCCCAAGGGTCCTGCTCAGACCCCTGTGCACAGCCTATCTTGTGACATGTGTAGCCCTGTTTACTCATCTGTCTCTTTGAGCTCTGTGCATCCGGGGTTGGCATCTGTCTCGTTTGTCACTGTGTCCCTGGCTTCCAGCACAGGGCCTGCCACACAGCAGGAGCTCAACATGGAACCAGTAAATCCGTTAATGGAAAACGATCGCTGAGTCTGACATCAGGGGAAAACGATCGCTGAGTCTGAGCTCAGGGGAAAACGATCGCTGAGTCTGAACTCAGGGGAAAACGATCGCTGAGTCTGAACTCAGGGGAAAACGATCACTGAGTCTGAGCTCAGGGCTCTGCACTCTGAAGTGACGGAAGTGGAAGCTTTTCCTTCAGCCCCTCCTCCCCGCCAGAGGTGTGATTTGGACCACTGAGGTTTCTCTTTGCAGCAATTCAGCTCAGCAGAACCTCCAGTGACACTTTGAATTCCTGTAAATTACTTCCCTGCTATGACTTGTGAGCTGGGTTGCCAAGCAACGGAAGGGGATTTGGCCCTTATCAAAGGGCCTCATCTGCACATTAGGCATTGGAAAGATGTCCGAAAGCAGGTTTGGGGTGGGTGGGATCCCTGGGTGGGATCCCACTCCCTTCACCCCCTGCCCTGCTGCGTGCACCAGCCTTAGCTGGGGCCTGGCCCCTGGCCCTGGAAGGAGCTAGCCATATTGGGGGCACCCGGGACTTCTCTTTCTGATCTGCCATCCAGCTGGCTCACTCGGGGCCAGAGGAGGAGAGTGCGCTCACTAACTGTGTGATGCAGCGCAGAACCTTGGGACCACACGCCTTGGAATCAGAAAGCTCAGGGCTTGCATCTCATGACTGGCGCCTTGCACCCTTGGGAAGGGGAAGCTCCTTTTCCTGGCTCTTCTGGTTTTTTCATCTGGCCCCTGTAAATATGGAGACCCATCTGCCAGGGCCAGGAGGGTGAGATGAGGTGACTGGCAAGGAGCCTGTGGTGATGCTTCTTCCTGGTTTGTTCTTAGTCCTTGAGTTTATCCCTGTCCTGGGTTCGTGGAAGCCACAGCATTGTCTTGTCAGGACCACTGTGTCCAGCACTGAGTGAGTGAGCCACCAAAGGGAAACAAGAGAACAGTGGTCACCGTTGTGGTCCTTTGGGAATGTTCTGTCAACCGACTTAAAAGTCACAAACTGCACAGCAGGCAGGTAGATGCTCACTTCCAAGTTTCCTTCCAACACTGAGGATTTTTCCAACTGCTGTTACTGGGCACCTGCCCCAGACCAGCAGCCAAGCCAGGCATCCCATCCTCTTCCTCCTGAGGGCTCAGGGATCAGCTGTTCCTGTCTCCACTGGCATTGAGGCCCAGCGGTGGGATTTGATTCCAGGTCTGCTTGGACTTAAAGTCCCTTGCGGTGAGATGCAGAGGAGAGAAGTGGTGAGTGGGAAGGGCAGTGTGAGGCAAGGTGGGAGGACCATATTTTGTGGGCCTAGATCAGTGCCACGGCCCACGACCCCATTTATAAATATTTGTTGACCGACTTACTGTCCCCAAAGCAAAGGATGGCCATGTACTCTATACAGGAGCTGGTCTTACACTTTCACAGTTCCACAAGAGAAAGTTATCATAGAAAGGTTGGCATGTGCTGTGGGGTGATGGCCACTGGGACTCTAGGGTCTCTGAATCACACACAGAGGCAGCCTCCTGCCTCACCCTAGAGGGCAGCCTGGGGCGGTGTCATTTGACTCAGACTCAGCCCGGTCCTCCGGCACCATCTCGGTCTCTGGCAGCATCTGTCCCCTGCTGCCTGCTCCATTCCCCTCTGCCAGGTCCAAGGCCCAGGTTAGACTCCAGACAGGTCCTGCCTCTTCAAAGACCCTTGCTCGATGTCCACAGGCAGCAGCCACCGCCAGTCCCTTACCATGCTCGATGCCTCCGTTACAGTGCAAAGCACACATTCCAACCAGCCTCTCCCTGCTGGCCTGCAGGCTTCCTGAGCACAGGAACTGGGTCTGGGCCTTCTGTGGCCCAGAGCAGGTGTTTAGTATAATTGTTGAAGGGCGAAATGAGTGCAATCTTTTTTCTGCTTTCTTCACTGCTAAATTATGTATTGTCTCTGCTCCTACCTGCCCTCAAATTTCATTCAATTTCCTTCTTCCGTCTCGCATGGCTTTTTAATACAACGTGTGTCCTATTGGGATTAAAAACTAAGAGAAGCCCTGAAGAGATAAACTGCCTCATTCTAAGACAGAGCCTTGGAGCTGGAGCCCTGGGCTTTCGGGGCAAAGCAGAAGCCAGGCTGAAGTTTCTCGGGACGTTCTAGTCCAGCTCCCGGGTGATGTTCCACCTTCTGCCTATTTCTCCGGTGATGTCTCTGGGGATAGCTGGCAGCTGACTGTGGTTCTGATCCATTGCTCCCATAATTACTACCAAATATCATTTTCATGAAGCCATATTCTTCTCCACACCGCTGTGACTCCCAGCCGTCCCCGGCATGTGTCCCATTAGCTCCAAACCAGGAGCTGGTGTATTTAAAAGGCACCGCAACCCAGTCTACAGCCTTGGCGTGCAAACTGCAACAAGGCTGCTCTGTACACAGAGGGAAGCGACGAAGGTGTCGTGTTTGTAATCTTTAGAATCTTTTTCATTTTAAAAATATGAAGCCCATTTTATAGAGGAAGAATTAAACTCAGAGAGGCTAAGTGACTTGTTCAAGGTCACACAGCTGGTAAGTGGGAGAGCTGGAATTTGATATGAAGTCTGTCTAGGCAGAGCCCGATTCTGAAGTGCAGTGTTGCCAAACATTGATTGGCCATCTGCTTGCTGCATTCCAGACCCTGCACTAATCAGTTTATATGTGCGATCTCATTAAACCCTCACAGCGACCGTGGAGTGTGAGAAGCAGCGGGCTCTCTTGCCCGGGGTCACACAGCTAACACGTGGCTGAGTGGAGATCTGAATCCAGGCCCTTTTGGATGCAGAGCTTAAGCTCTAACCATTTGCTGTCCTGCCCCTGCAAATAGTACCTGCCTACTGAATGCAGGGACCAAGCTAGGCCCTTAGGAGACAGCCACGAATGACATGCTCCAGGGAGAAGATGACAAGGCAGTCATCAGTTTCAATGTAATGTGAGAAGTGTGGTGTGAGGGTCTGTCCAAGGTGGAAGAAGCAGAGAGGAGGTAGGCATAGGCACACAGACGATGGGGTGCTACCTGGCCTGATGGGGTTGGGGGCACCAAAAAAGGCTCCCAAGAGTAGGAGAAACATTAAGCTGGATCTTAAAGGACAAGCTGGTTTTGGGTGAGAAAAAAACAAAAAAGGAAGGGAATTCCAGGCACAGGGAAGAGCTGTGCTAAAGCCCAGATGCTAAATACAGCATGATGTGTTCAGAGAAATGCTGGTCATTCCGTGTGGCATTGGCCAAAAACTCCAGGTGGTGAAAAACTTAAGGTGAGGCTGGAGAGGCAAGGCAGGGCTGGTCGACTCAAGTATGGGATTAAGAACAGTAGTGTAAGGACCAGTTATCTGAGTTCAGGTCCCAGCTCTACTACTAATTAGCTAGGTGGCCCTGAGCAAGTTAATTGACCTCTCTGGGCTTCAGTTTCTTCATCTGAAGGGTTGACACTGAGAGAACCTACACCACAGGGTTGTCTTTATATGGCTTGAATGAGCTGGTGCCTGTACAGTGCCTGGCACATCACGTGCTCTCAATAAATGTCATCTCAGGATTGATGAGGACTTTGGGCACCAAGCTAAAAAGCTCCAGTTTTCTCCTAAACAGAGTAGGCAGTGGAAAGGGAGTGAATCGCTTTAAAAGGACGGAAGAGCTGTTTAGAATATATTTTCTTTCAATAAGTGCTTGTTTGACTAAGTCCTCTGTCCTCACTGAAATACCTCCCATAAGTCAATGCTGGAGGAAGGGGGAAAGAGGAGAGGATACGCAGGTGAAACTCATTTGCTTGGCTTCCGGGTTGTCTGGTTTCTTCTTCTGCCAGTGTTCTGACTTCTCGCTCTTCCCCACCCCTAGGTCCATCACACTCCCGTGCTCATTCCACAGTCCTGAGCATCATGGAATCTTGGGGTGGGAGGGCACCTCTGAGCTCTGCTTGTCTGCTTCCTTCTCCTCCACCTGTGACCGGAAAGGCTCTACTTGATTGTCTCCAATGACAGGAGACTCATTCCTTGATATACAGGGCATGTAAGTCTGAAGGGTTGGGTAAGACTAGTTGCCCTGATCTCATTTGAGATGTGGGAAAACTAAATCAGATGCCGTCATGACATTGCACGCGATTCCTCGGGGAGTAAGGAGTCTTCTTACCTGTGTCTGGATGAGAGGCCCCAGACCAAAAAGGGATGCACGGTGTGCTGCAGTGACAACTTTTCCCTCCATTGTAATCATAATAGCTAGCACTTATTGAGTGATACTGTATGCCTAGTAGTTTGTTTTAGCTCATGTTGATTGCTGCTTCCATCGTCACCTGTGATGAATGGCAAATTTTCAGGGGAGAAATGTGGTAGAGGAAGGAGGAGTGAGTCAGTTCTATCTGGTGCTCCTTCCAGTCTCTGGCTCTGGTTAAGACACCAGCAGCCCTCAACCCCACGGCAGCCTGTGGGTCTGCACAGGATATTGAGATCTGCAAACTGCCTTACTTATGGGCCGGGGCCTCAGTCTTTGGCTCTCTGCCCTCTCTTCCTCTTCTGCCTCCCCTCCCAGCCCGCCAAACACACACACACTCACTCACACAGCGGGGCTATGGGAACGAGCACATCAGAGGGCTTCAGGGCCTGTTTGCATTCAGTATCCTGCTTCAGCTTTGGCATCTATGATGACAGGAAGCTCCTGCCCTTACATGGCCTCTGCTGACTTCTGTCCACTGGTCCCTTGCAGAGCAGGGGAAACCCCTGTTCTTGAGAGGGCCCTTCTGAAGTGAGAAGATAACTTGTTGGCAGCTCCCAGGCCTCCCCTCTCTGTGTGAGCTTAAGCTCTCCTCTGCAACCAGCTCCTCTGTGTCCTTGGATAAAAGTTTCCTGAGCCTCTCTAGGACTCGAGTCCACCCATGTCCTGGTTCTTTGCTTTTTCCACTCGCTTTTTTCTGGGGGTTTGCTTCTATACTCACAGGGTAGGTACCTTGTCCGGGGCACACAGAGAATGGGTTGGCGAGAAAATGGTAGTTAAAGAATTTGAACCCAGGCTATCCAACTCCAGGGACCACAGCCAGGTGTCCAGCTCAAGGTGGGCATTCACCAAACATGGACTCAGATGACCCTTTTCAGTGCCTTTTCTCTGACCTGCCACCTCCTTTCCTGGTTCCCGCTGGTCCGGACTCCCGCTGGTGATCTATCAAAGAGGGAGGGCTGGCAATTCCTGCCTCCTCCCAGCTTCCTTTGGCTGCCAGAGAAGCAGGTGGCTTCCCCTCATCTCCCATTCAAAGGGTGTCGAGCTGGTGGAGGCAGATGAATGAGCTCCTCAGCCAGGGAAGATTCTGTTGCTAAAATACACGGTCTGATTAGGAGTGATTGAAGGGCTAGAGACAGCGACTGCAGTTGGCTGTGATTTGTTCCCATCTGAAGTAGTTCTAAACAAGTCACCGGGAGGCAGGAGTGGGGGACCACAGAGTTCAGTAGCACAGGGCTTGGCAGGGATACATTTCCTGTGGATGCCGGGGCCCTTTCCAGCAATTCCGGACAGTTTTCAAACAGCTTTTGAAATCGGATTCGGTGCATTTATTTTGTCTTGTTTCCTCTTGGCATGAAAGCTTCCTCTTTTTGTCTTTCTCTCTCTCTCTTTTCTTTCTTTCTTTCATATATATATATATTCATCTCTCTTGCCAGCATCAGAAGTGAGCTGTAAATTAAGTGGAGGTGGCTTGGGAAACCGAAACCAGCCTGGTGTGGAATAATGATGTTATCTGTGGCCCTAGATCAGCCATGACACTGCCTCCCGTGTCGTCTGACAAGGAGAATCCGCTTGAGGGAATTCATCCTGTCAGGATTGAAGGCAGTAATTGGGGCCAGTGATTCATGACCCCTTTATGGGCTCATGAATACATTCATCTCCCAGATTTATCTCATTTCTAAAACCCATGATCGTCAGTTCCAGCCAGAGGTGGTATGTGTGTGCGGGGGTGGGTGGGTTGGCTGGCATGGAGAGAGAAGCCTCTTTGCAAACACAGATAAAGGGAGAGTACTCAGGAAATGAGGCTCAGTAAAGAGGTTTCACTTAGATGGTTTGTGGGATGACTGACTCAGCCTGCAACAAGGCCTGATAGCTCATCCTTCCCTAGCAGGGGAGAATGAGAGTCAGTCCCTTCATTTGTCACATCTGCTTTTGTTTGAGTCATAGGATTGCTGCAGCTGCAAGTCACTGTTCTGCTCCTGGCCTTTAAACTGGATTGAACCAGCCACCCACCGTGCGGGCCTAAATGCTCCTTCTAGGATGATAACCTTGGACCAACTCCTAACAGAGGCAGGATACACCAGTGGTTCAGAGCGCGGATGCTGGAGCCGGATCAGCTGGGTTCAGACCCTAGCCTTCCCTGTTAGCAGCTGCATGAGCTTCAATATGTTACTTAAATTCTGTGCCTTGGTTTCCCCGTAAAACTCACCTACAGCATAATTGTGCAGCTGAAGGGAGTTAATACCTATTCGATACTGGTGCACAGCCAGGGCTCACTCAGCGTGAGCTCACACTACTCACGTTCCCTTGCTGTGTCTGCTTCCCAGAAGCTCCGATCCTTGATTTTGACATCTGCTTCCAGTCCCATGGTTGGGGACCCCCTGGACAACCTCCATTTGGCTTCTAGCATCTGTGCTTTCTGTATGCATCTTAGTCCTGATCACAGCTCCAGCTCTGGCCTCCCAGAACCCCACTGATTAAGCAGGTCTCGAACTGGATGGTGTTCAGGCAGGATGAGAGCTTTGAGATCATTATCCAGCAGTGTCTGTTCACAGATGGCCGAGGCACTGGCCCCCAGTGGCTTGGCCAGTAGCTGGCAGAGCTGGCGCTCCTGGCTTCTAAACTCATGCTCTCTCCATGGCTCCATGCTACGTGGGTGGTGTTTTCTCTATCGTGCCATTCCTCTTCTCTACTGTGGCTTAAGACAGAGTCCTGATTCGTGGATACAGTCCTGCTCACAGATCTCCAGAACACATCCCTGAGAGACTCAGGTCTCTCAAACAACACTGCAGTCTGGCGTGGGTCTCTAAGGAAGGAGTTTCTCCCCTAGCTCCTGGTCCAAGAGGCAGCTGCCCATGGTGACAGCACTTTCATGTGGCAGCTGTCCTGACAGTTGATACTATGGGTGTGATGGGCACAGGGCATCAGCGTTTGCAGAGAAATGTGCTGACTTACAAATGGACAGGTGAGCCTGCCTGTATTAAGGTGGGGACTGGGGGAATTCTATGCTTCTAGAATTAGTTGTTCGAATTATTGGCTCTTTCTTGAATACAAGAGAATAAACAAACACTTTGCATGCTGTTTCTTTTTGCTGCTGTCAAAGCCCCGTTATAAAGGCCCTGGGGCTTCAGAAACAACTTTTTGAGTCCCTGCATCTTAGAGGGAGCCTCGAGTAACTTGGCATTTGCATTGCTGGAAGCCCTGCTGTGCAAGCTAGTTTGAAATGAGTCTGGATGAAGCCCACCACCCGAGACACTGATTCCCACATGCATCTCACATGCACACCTTCATTAAGGTTAGCAGAGCGTCCTGCATGTCAACCATATTGTCTAAAACCATGACACAAACTTGCAAAACGTAAAGAGATGATGGACTGATCCACTGTAAAGAGCTTGGCTCTTTGGAGTTAGAGTCTTGGGTTCAAATCTAACCATCTGCTAGCAGTGTAACCTTGGCAAAATCGTCTTAGATCTCTCAGTTTTAGCTTGCCCTCTGTAAAATGGGATAGAAATACTTAACCTGCAGAGATGTTAGAAAGATTGAATGAGCTAACACAGGTGATCAATAGGTGCTTGTTCTTTCTCCTTGCCCCTTGTTCCCACATTCTGAAACCTATGCACTCAAGGCCATCCTAGACCATATTCTGGAGGGTAGTCCTGGAGATGGGCAGGGAATCATCCCAGAGGGTCCTGCAGGGAGCCCTTCCTTCCAGCATCATGGGCTTCTTTATCAGAGCCATTCCAGGCAAAGTGCTCAGCATGGGAATTGGCTGCCCATGCAGGCTTCTCTGCTTCTTCAGCCAGCCACACATACATGTGAGTTATTTTCATGGACCACTCCCAATCCCACCACTGATGGAACTGGGCACAGCCCCTCAGATGCAGCTCCCTGGTGCAAGGAGCCATCATCCTAATGGACTCTGCTTCAAAGCAGAAACTCAGATGGGTTTTATCACTGCTTCCCCTTCACTGGTACCACTGCCCTCCATTTTTAAACCCCACCCCACTCCTCACCCTCAGTCCCCAACCCCAGACGAGCCCCATCACAACCAATGAATACCTGTCATTCAGGACTCTCTGGGGAAGCTAGGACTGGGGAGATGCTTGGACTTTGGTGGCCTTGAAGTGGGCCTTGACTCTTATACCTGCCACAGAGGAGATGGTGTGGGGGACCTGTGTTGACTGAGTTGGAATGGCCCGGTACTGCCTCCCACCTAGCTGCTCATGCAGCATTTAAACTGCATGGCCAAACTGTTACACTCCTCATGAGAAACCCAACAGGAGCTATGGGTAATGTTTGCCACATGTAGACACCGTGGAAGGCCCTACTTTCCATAACTCATCAGTGGGACTATTGTTATTTCCAATGTACAGATAAAGAAACTATAGTTAGGCTGGGTGCGGTGGCTCATGCCTGTAATCCCAGCACTTTGGCAGGCAGAGGGGGGCGAATCACCTGAGGTCAGGAGATCAAGAGCAGCCTGGCCGACATGGTGAAAACCCGTCTCTACTAAAAATACAAAAACTAGTTGGGTGTGTTGGTGGGCAGCTGTAATCCCAGTTACTTGGGAGGCTGAGGCAGGAGAATTGCTTGAACCCGGGAGGCGGATGTTGCAGTGAGCTGAGATTGCGCCACTGCACTCCAGCCTGGGTGACAGAGCGAGACTCTGTCTCAAACAATAAAAAAAAAGAAACTGTAGTTAGAGAGAGTCACTAACATGCCAGCCCCACACTGGGAGTAGTTGTCTTGGAACCCTGGCTTTCATACTATGAAGTGGTGCTCTCGTAACCACATGGCCATACCCCTCTTCTGGTGGGGAAAGAGTCAAATACCATCTCTTTCTACCCAAGGTGAGGACTGATATACCCAAGATGGGACACTTCGTGAGGTGTCCAGCACACCGTGGCTGGCTCTGTGCATCCTATTATTGGATTATTTCCAGCAGATGTGATTTATCAGGAAGGAAGAGGTACCAACAAAAATGAGGGAAGATGGGAACAGTCACGGAACTCCTACTGTGCTTCATACTCTGCTGGGTATTGTCGAATATTCAAAGGTCCTGGGGCTGCTAATCTCCAGCTGTGTCTCCTAGGGAAAGTCATCCTTTGGAAGCCTTGAGTCCCATAACATCGGTGGGGGGGGGGGCCCTCAATGTCAGATGTCTCTTCCAAGAATTATATCTTGACTCAAGCTCTTGACACAAGATTGAATGAAGAATTATATCTTGTATTCTATTATACAACAGAGGTCCATAAATATTCATTGACTTTTCCAAGCTCACCTGAAGCTAGAGCCTATGTTCTTCCCACCACTTCAGGCATCCTCTTCTTTGTCTACGGTAATAGCTGGGAAGGGAAGGCCCCCAAACATGTATCCCCAAACTCCGGCCCCTTCTTGAGGTCCATGCTGCTGTGGCAAACCCTCCGGCTCCCTCCACTCAGGTAGAGAGTGACTGAGAACACAGGGATGAGGCCTCCCCAGCACCGCCCTGCCCAGCCGGGGACGATGTCTCGCTTAATGAGGGATTGTGGGAGGGTGGAAAACACACCTGATTTATCTTTGTTGCCTAAATACCTCTTAAATTCTCCCTTGAATACTTCTAATTCAGCAGAATGTGAACAATTATAGCAAGAAGCTATTCATAGGTGGAAGGGGGCTGATGGAATTATTTATCAAAGTGACATTTTAATTATAGTGAAGAATGAGTTTGTTGTCACCAAGATGGAAGGCGGTGTTACTCGGCCTCCACACACCCCTCCAAAGTAAATTACAAATGCTCCCCTTTCCATGATATCTCTATTAAGTGCTGGGGATGGAGAAAGTCAATGGTAGGTTCTTTCTGTTAAACATTTCTGGGAGGAGGTGAGGTGACCCCCTGAGAGGGATTCTGCTTCATGCCAGGAGGTGTGGAGAGTCTCCGGAACACATGGGATTGGCAGGTAGAAGCCAGATGGGGTCAGAAGACTGTCTCTGTTGTCTCTTCCATCCACCTGTGAATCAGGCCACCTGACCACACTATTCTCGCGTACACACTCTTTTAAATGTAGTATATGTGCATGGCAAATTCCAACTATGTAAAAGCATAGAGAGTTGAAATTAAGTTACAGAAATAAATGAGCCAATTTTCTTGACCTCTGCGGCAACCAGTATGTCCAGATTCTTCTGAATGAGTCCGGAAATAATCTACACATATAGAAGCATATCCGTAGTCTGTGCTGACTTTGATTTTCTTCTTTGATTGTAGCTGGGCTATTTTACATCCCCAACTAGGAGGAATGTAAGCAGAAGGCACAGATTATGTTTTGGGCTTCTTGTGTTTGCCTGGAGCTTATAAGCATGGCAGTGTTAATTTCTACTATTTAGGCAGCACCTGCCACATGCTAGCCACACGCTTAGCACTTTGCAGAGGTCTTTGCTCAAATCTTCTAAACAATCCACTGAGAATTTATTTTCTCTCCCCATTTTGCAGAAGAGGAAGCCCAGGTTTCCAGCAGCTAACTCAAGTGATCAAGTCACCTGGGGACTTTAGGTGTGGCCTTGAGCTTGCATCCACTTATCCAGCATGTAAGAGATTCTGATCTGTGGCTGCCACTGTGCCAAAGATGAGAAGCAGTCTCTGATTGCAAACCACACTCAATTTATGTAGTAGATGGGACAGGCAGGAGAGCAGATAAGTAAGTCAACATGATGTTACGGTGCAATAATGTAGGTTTCATGAAATGTGCATTAGGTTTGGAAAGAGAAAAACTGATGTTTCAATACAAGCTGTGTCATTTTCTAGCTGTGTGACCTTGGATAATTAACCTAGTCTTTCTAAGGTTTAGTTGGCTTTACCGTAACACAAACACACTAATACCTACCTCACTGGGGAGTTAGAAGGATTGGGAATACTATTTACAAAAATGTGAGTGGAGTTAATAGACATTTCTCCCAGAAAGATATATAAAAGGTCAGTAAGAACATGAAAAGATGCACACATCACTAATCATCAGGAAAATCTACAAATCAAAACCTGCAAATCAAACCACAATGAGAAACAACTTCACACCTATTAGGATGGCTATTATTAAAAAAACAAACAGCAGCAACAGAAAATAACAAGTGTTGGTGAGGATATGGAGAAATTGGAACTCTTGTGCACTGCTGGTAGGAATGTAAAATGCTGCAGCTGCTGTGGAAAACAATATGGCAGTTCCTAAAAGAATTAAAAATAGGATTACCATATGATCCAAGAATTCTGCTTCTGGATACATATCCAAAAGAACTGAAAGCAGGGACTAATATTAGATATTTGCACAGCCATGTGTATAGCAGCATTATGCACAATAGCAAAAAAAGGTGGATGCAACCCAAATTTCCATCGACAAGTGAATGGATAAACAAAGTGTGGTATATACTTAAAATGAAAAATTATTCAGCTTTACAAAGGAAGGAAATTCTGACACATGCAACAACATGAATAAAGTCTGAGGACATTATGCTAAATGAAATAAGCCAGGGTACAAATACTGTTGGTTCCAATTATACGAGGTACCTAGAGTAGTCAAATTTGTAGAGACAGAAAATAGAATGGTGGTTGCTGGGAGCTGGGGGAAGAGGGAATGGGGAGTCGTTTAATGGGTACAGAGTTTTGGTTTTGCAAGATGAAGAACATTCTGGGGATGGATGGTGGTGAAGTTTGCACAACAACGTGAAGGTACTTGGTGGTACTGAACTGCGCACTCCAAAACGGTTAAGATGGTAAATTTTCTGTTATGTATATTTTACCACAATTTTTAAAAAACGAACTGGGAGATCTCAACAAGTGCCAATTCACTCTCCTCCTTTCTTTCCCCTTTCCTCTTCAGCAAGCTAAATAGAGCTTCCACCACCGTCCAAGTCCTGAGAATACAGGCTGTGGCCCCTGCCTCCATGTGGCTCAAACTCTACTGGGAAGAAGGACACACAGTCAGGCAGTCATCACTCTTGTGATCTGTGCTGTGCTAGAGGTTAGCCTAGGACTTAGGGAAGCAGGAAGTGAGCCTGGAATGTTCGCCTTTGCACATGTACACACCTCTGACTCAGGTTGAGAAGATGGAAAAGGACAGAGAACATTATCTGGAGGAGCTGACACCTTTGCACATGGTAGATGCTCCATGGGCATGGTGGTTGGCTTGACAAAGGTGCCCAGTGTCCTTGTTCTCTTCTCCTTCCAAGGAAAGTCTGTGTGGCCAGATGCCTGAGTTCTGGCCCAGGGGATAGGAGTGGAGGTGGTGCACCTCACTTCCAGGCCTGCCCCATACAAACCTGAGGCTTCCTCCAGGCTCCCTTTCCCAGCCAGCAGTGTAAGGGAGAGGATGGGGAGCTTCAGGATGGAAGGAGCCTGCATGCATGCAGATGCAGACGTGCCCATCCACTCTGAGCTGCACTGGCTGCCATGGCAATGAGAAGTAAACTCTCATGATTTCAGCCGCAGACACTTGGGGCTGTTTGTTACAGCATTTGCACTGCTCTGACTAATACAGTCTGGCAGGGGATCTGATTATTTGAAATGGAGACAGTCCCACGAATGGTCAGAGTTATAGTGAATCCTCCCCAGTTAGGTGGTGAGGTAGCTGAGGCTGAAGGTGCAGGCAGCCTAGCGTGAGGCTGGAACCTCCTTCACCCCTCCCATCACCCTCTGACCTAGTGCCTGCCCCAACACTGACCATCACCAAGCCATAAAGCAGAGTCCGACTGCAAATCCTCTACCGGTTGGATAGAAACGCGTCAGCCTCAGTCAGCCATCCCCTCCTTGGAGATCTCATTTCCACCTCCAGACTCACTTCTCCACTCTCGCTTTACCTGCCTCCCAGCCCTCAGTTTAATCAGCAGCATGGGGCCCCCAGACCTCTTAAGCTCTCCCTCAGAGGAGCTCTGTTGGGCAAATATCAAGGTGGTTGACGAGTGCCCTGGCTGGAAGTGTCTGGCCCAAACCGGGTATCCAGGTACTCTGGAATGACCCCTGTCTCTCTGAGGGTAGGTCCTGGGAAGTGTAAAATTCCCAACTACCTCCTCTTTACCTTCAAAGCCGTCCCTGCTGGCTCTGAGTTTCCAAACTTGTGTCCAATGAAATCAACACCAGCACTTACCTATGATCGGCCGTGCGCTATGCTCCAGGCCAGGCATTCTGTTCATACTTCCCATACGTTATTCCTCCTAACTCCCACTGGGAGTTCTGAGCCATCCCCATTCCCATTTTGCAGAGGGGGAAAGGAACACTAGGGGAGATGAAGTCACCACCCAAAGCCATGCATTGGCTGAGATGTGGGCCCTCCACTGTCTGGCTGCGGAGTCTGGTGCTCCGGGCTGGGCTTCAGGACTGGCCTGGAAGGCCAACAGGCTCCTAAGGCCAGCCTCAACCCACACCACACCACACCACACCAAACCAAACCAAACCGAAACAATTTAAGCACCTTCACATACCCCTTTCATTCGAGTCTGTGCCCTTATAGTGCCTCCTCCAAGGGGGCTTCCCTGGCACTCATTTGAAACAAAAGTGCCCCAACCTTCTTCACTCTCCATCCCTCAGTTTGCTTTGTTTTCCTGCAAAGCATTTATCTCTGACCTTCTCTACTTACTTGTGTGTTTGTGTCGAGGACAGGGATGTTGTTTTATTCCCTGCTGTACTCCTGGCATCTACAACAATACCTGGCACTGAGTAGGTGCTCCATAAGTATATATGTTAATTAAGTTAACATAGACTCTGAGTACCTAATTAAAACAAAATAGCAGATACCACTTATTTGGTTCTTATTGTCAGGAACTATGCTAATGCTAACATGAAAGTATGAGCTCATTGGCTGGGTGCGGTGGCTCACGCCTGTAATCCCAGCACTTTGGGAGGCTGAGGTGGGTGGATCAAGAGGTCAGGAGATTGAGACCATCCTGGCTAACATGGTGAAACCCCATCTCTACTAAAAATACAAAAAAATTAGCCAGGCATGGTGGCAAGCACCTGTAGTCCCAGCTACTCGGGAGGCTGAGGCAGGAGAATGGTGTGAACCCGGGAGGTGGAGCTTGCAGTGAGCGGAGATCACGCCACTGCACTCCAACCTGGGCTACAAAGCGAGACTCTGTCTCAAAAAAAAAAAGAAGTATGAGTAGGAGCTCATTTTATCCCACAGCAACCCTGAAGAGGTAGGCACAATTATTACACCCATTTCATCAGATGGAAAAACTGAGGGTCAGAGAGGAGAAGCTACTTGCCTAAGGCCATCAGCAAGAAACAGAGGAGGGTAAAGAGCCTCAGTCTAAGTCCTAGGCCTGGATGCCGAGCCCCTGCACTACATGTCCCTTTTCCCGGCTCACTGACTGTGGCTCTCAATCTTAGGTCATTAACAGCCAGACCGAATCACAGGAAACAGCCTAGACATGTGAAGCCTTAGGATAAAGCTTCCAGGGTCCCTTGGGAATGTCTTATATTTTCTTCCCTGGGGGAGCTGTTACCCAGCAGCCACACTTCAGGAAGCTGAAGGATTTGGGGAGGCGAGGGGTGGGCTCTCTCTTGGTCCTGCTCTGAGGCTGCCTTTCTCCTGATTCCAACTCTTTAAACAATCACATGGCATCCCCACAGGCAGGAGTGAGTGACACGCACAACTAGAAGCTGCTGCTCGCTTCTGTTGAAATCTTGCAATACTACAAATTATACATATAATCCAGTAGGGAAATAGGAAGTTCCCTTGAGCGTAAAGCTGAGTGGCTTTATAATGTGTGGGGTGGAGATAAAGAGCACTGGCCCTGACGTCAGGCAGCTGACAATGAGTTTCCATGGATTTCCACTTACCGACTGTGTGGCCTCAGGTGACTGACTGCACCTCTCTGGGCCTCGGTCCCTCATCTGAGAAATGGAGTCAACAGTGACTGTCAGAACACAGAAATTGTCAATCCGAGAAAGTGCACTGCATGGGGACTCAGTCTATGATTGCTTTCTTGGGTACCTCCCTGACTTTAAGTTCTGAGGCATCCAGTCTTACTTTTTGAACCTGAAAGACTGCACTCTCCAGCAGATCTGACCTCTGATGATTAAGGATACATTGATGAGCAAAGTAACAGGTCCTTAACCCATGAAAGCCAATATCCTGTCTTGATCCTGAGGTCAGGCTTGCCTCAGTGCATGTTCTCTCTGAATGAATATCCATGGCCTCTACTGTACCAAGCACTGAGCTGGTGATGGCAAGGACAACACCTGCCTGAAGTGGGTTCCCCCATGCTAGGTTGAATCATGGTTCCCTAGGGATGCATGTCCTAATCCCCAGAAGCTGTGAATATGTTACCTTACATGGTAAGAGAGATTTTGCAGATGTGATCAACTTAAGGATTTTGAGACGAAGAGATTATCCTGAATTAGCTGGGTGAACCTGATGTAATCACAAGGGTCTTTCTCAGAGGGAGGCAGAGGTTCAGGGTCAGAGGAAGGCCACGTGATGACAGAAGCGAGATTGGAGGGATGTGCTTAGGACATGGAGGAAGAGGCCGTGAGACAAGGAATGTGAGTGGCCTACAGAAGCTGTAACAGGCAAGGAAACATTTTCCTCTGGAGCCCCCGGAAGGAACACAGCACTACAACACCTTGATTTGAGTCCCATAAGGCTCATTTTGGACTTCTGACCTCCAGAACTGCAAGATAATATATTTATATTAGCTTTTTTTTTTGAGACAGAGTCTCGTTCTGTTGCCCAGACTGGAGTGCAATGGCACAATCTCGGCTCACTGCAACCTCCGCCTCCTGGGTTGAAGCCATTCTCCCACCTCAGCCTCTTGGAGTAGCTAGGACTATAGGTGCCTGCAATCACACCCGGCTAATTTTTCTCTTTTTGTAGAGACAGGGTTTCACCATGTTGGCCAGGCTGGTCTCGAACTCCTGACCTCAGGTGACCTGCCTGCCTCAGCCTCCCAAAGTGCTGGGATTACAGGTGTGAGCCACTGCACTCGGCCCATTTTTATTAGTTTTAAGCCACTAAATTTGTGATAATTTGTTACAGCAGCAACAGGAAACTCATACAGCCTGCCCAGTCCATCCCACACTGTTCTGTATCCTGTGACTTGGTGTTCTTTGGGGCTGGCACCTTTACTTGTAATTAAAAACTTGTTGCTTATATATCTGTCTTCCCCACTGGGCTGTGAGCTCCATGAGGACAGAGAGAGCTCATCTATTCTGTTCACTGCTGTGTGGTCAGAGCTGAGCACAGTGGCAGGCATAGAGACACTGCTCAATCCACAGTTGCTGACTAAATGAATGGATGTTCCATCCCTGCCCTCCAGAAGCACACACAATGAAGTGTACAACTCTGCTCTCAAGGGGAGTGGTGATCTGTAAGTTGGGGAGATCAGAAATGTACTGACAAGAGTAGCAACAGCAATATCCACTGTGAACTGAACACCCACTAGGCCAGGTACTGTGCTAAGCCCTTTGTGAGCATGGCTTCATTCACTCCTAACAACAGCCCTGGAGAAGATGAGGGACTGAGACCCAGACTCAGAGAGATGAAGTATCTTTCCCCAGCCACACAGAACAATGTGGGATGGACCAGGCAGGGTGTGTGAGTTTCCTGTTGCTGGTAGTAAATTTTAGCACATCTGTATAACTCCAAAGGTAATTCAATTTCTGCTGCAACAAATTGCCCTCTTGTGATTTCTAAGACCCATGAGGGCTTTTACATTCTTGCCTAATCTTCTCCCCCTCCTCTGCATCCCCATCAGCATCTTCATCATCATCATCACCATCATCTCAATCACAACACCTTAATCCTGCACCTAATATATGCAAGGTACTGGGAAGGTTACAAGTAAACTTTGAGGCAGATGAACTGCAGAGGCTGATCATGCATTTGGAGGATACAGAGGTGACAGAGAGCAATCGATGATAATAATAACCGTCGTTTATTGAACACCTGCTGTATACCAGGCACGCGGCCAAACTCTTTACACTCATAATCACATTGAATTCACATGACCACTGTGGGGTGGGTATTAATTATCCCCATTTTACAGATGGGGGCACTGAGATTCAGGCATGCTGCCCAGCCTGCCCAGCAGTGAGGCAGAAGGTTGGGACTTGGAAGCAGATACATCTAACCCCAAAGGCTGTGCGATCAACCACTATGCTCTGCAGGGCCAAGGCCATGTGCTTGAGAGGTACTAGAGGAGACATGCAGAACCACTGGCTCCTGCAGGGCTTGGAGGGCCAGAGTCGGGGATGCAGAGTGCTCTAAAGCATGGCCAGGGCTGGGAGACAGCCGTGCTGGTGAGAGGAGTGAAGGTGGCCCTGCGACTGGGTTCCATGTGAACATCTGTCATGTGCCACTCAGCGAATGACCCCGTCTGCCCTGGGAGGAATATTCACTGTGAATGCATTCAGCTCTAATTTCCTCTATTCACGATGCCATTATCAGCCCCGAGTTCTAGACGCTGCTGGGTGCCCTGATTGGTCTGGTAACAACAGAACCATTTCTGGGGCGGGGGGTGAGAGGTGGGAGGTGGGGGACTGACAGGCTCGCAGGTATTGTGGGCCTGTAACGGGCAGAAACTGCCATGCTGGGAGACTAGTGGGTGGAGCTGAACACCTCTGAGTAATAGGGAGTGGAGCCAGGAGGAGGGGGGCTGAGAGGCTGGGGAGAGGCTTCAGGGAAAATACAGTGGAATGTGCCAGAGGAAGTCAACAAGCAACATGGTAAGTTCTGTAGCTTACATTTCTTCCACTGTGGGGTTCAAGTCCCGGCTCATCCCCTAACTCACTAATGACCCTGGACAAAACAGATCTCACGGACCCTCAGATCCCCCCTCTGAAAAATGAGGGAGTTCTCAGCTTAGGTGTTCTCTAAGGACACTGCTACCTGTGACATATTATAGCTTAATTGGGCCAGAGCTATATTGTTAGGACAGCAACCTTGCAAGCTTTCAACTCAGATTTTTTTTTTTTTTTTTGGTTTTGAATATTTTCGACCCTGGCTTTGCGACTTCTTAGCTGTGTGACCCTCAACCAGTTACTTTGTCTTTCTGCACCTCAGTTTTCTTACCTATGATTTATAGGTACTAGTAGTGTCTACTTCCTAGGGCTGTTAGGGGTTACATGGGATAATGCCTGTAAAGGGTTAACACAGTGCTGGACTTGGAGAGCACTAGTAAATGGGGCCACACTGGTGACTGTGATGAAGCCACCAGGCCTGCTCTGCTCTGGGCTGTGGATTTCTTCTCTTTGGAGGATGGGAGAATGTTAGCCTCTGGGAGACTGTGGGGAGGAATGTGGAGCAGGAAAAAGAAAGCACACGGATTCCTCTATTGCCACTGATTGGAGCTGAAAATAAAACTGAAATTCAGCTAGAAAAAAAGGAGCATATGAGTCACTGGGGAAAAGAGTCCCCTCTGCCAGCCACTAAGTCCCTGGAGTTGTCCCTCCAGGCTTTCTGTCCTTGTCACTGTGACCTGCCTCTGCCAGGGGCTGGGCACCCCTCCATGCCTCGTGCGGACTCAACCACTCTCCAAGCTGGTCTTTCTGTCTCCTTGACTCTACGTGTCCCTGCCAGATTCCTGGTGTTAAATGCAGCTTTTCTTACTTATTCCTCTGAGCCCAAACCTTTCACGACACTCAGGCTTCCTAGTTTGGCATTCTAAGCTTTTCCAAGTTCTGGTCTCAATCTCCCCTGCCGCCCTTATCTCTTACTGTCCAGCCTGGCCTCCCAACACACCATGAACAGGCCCAGGAGCTGCCTCTCTTGCTTCCTGCTCCAATCCCCTTCTCTAAGCCTACATTAAGGAAGCAGTTTCTGCATTCATTTATCTATTGAACAAACAACAATCAGAATTTCTAAGAAGCACGGAGTCTGGGGATCATGGCATGGCTCCTGTGGCTGCTCCCAGGTCCAGCGCCCATGGCAGACATTACTAATAGATCACAGCACTTCTTTTCTCACCAAGTTCAGATGCAGCCTCAGAATTGTTCTCAAGGCAGCGCCTCAGGCAGCCTCTACTCATTAATTTAGTTAGCACAACCCATATTCCATCTTCAGGTAGTCGAGTCAGACAGATGGGGGTTCCAGCCCCATCCAGTGCCTCCACTTACCCCTGCATTACCTCAGTGAGGCCAACGTCCATTCTGAGCATCCATATCCTCAGATATGGATCATTAAAATAATGACCTGATGTGATCATTACACATTACATGCTGGTATCAAAGTATCACATGAACCCCATAAATATGTACAACTGTTAAATATGTACAACTGTTATGCAGCCATAATAACAACATAAAAAATTAAAAACCGATGATTATCTTTACCTCACCGAGCTATTGGGGGACAGAGATAAAGAACAAACACTGCCGGAAAATATTTCTGGAGTTTTTCACCGCCCTTTTTCCATCAGCTCAGCAGCATTCATTGCCTCAGGGGTGGGTGATCTAACAGGAAAGCTGAGAAAAGATTTTAAGTTTATTGAGCCTAAAGAGCCTAAACTCTGAAGATCATTTTGTGCCCCAAACAATGGATTCTGAAGAACAAATGAAGAGGCAGGCTATTCTGCCCTTAGGCTAGCTAAAACATCTCTAAACCAGGCGAAGGAGGGGAGAGGAAGGAGAGAACTTAGATGCCGTGATTTCCAAGACCCATGAGGGCTTTTACATTCTTGCCTAATCTTCTCCCCCTCCTCTTCCTCTCCCTCCCCATCATCATCATCATCATCAACAGCATCTCAATCAAAACACCTTACTCCTGCACCTAATATGTGCAAGGTACTGGGAAGGTTATAAAGAAGTAAACTTTGCAGCATTGGCAGATGAGCTGTAGAGGTAGATCATGCACTTGGAGGATACAGAGGTAAACAGAGAGGAAGCGATAAACTTAGATGCTAGTGGTCATGAGAAGGGTGGGGGGAGAAAGAGAGTCTGGAGACGAGAATGCAAGTGAAAAACAGGCAGGGTGCTGGACCTTCTCTGCACTTAGCACAGTACAGGAAAAGCAGCAATGTCAGGAAGATGGGCTGCGACAGCCTCCCAGCATGCCCTGGTTTTCCCTCCTCCATTAGGAGAGTGAAAGCCCTCCCACCCACAGATTCAGAGAACTTCCATTTTTATTGTGTAGGCAACTTCTCAGGAGTGATAAAGACATATGAACTGACTGGCTTTCTAGCTCTGTTGTCAAATACATTTAATCAGTTTATTAAATGGTCTTTAAAAAGTGCTTTGTGCTTTGATAAATTTGGGTACAGCAGGCTCAGGAGGCAGTTTGCTCCCATGTAATTCAAGAAAATGTACAATCCTTCAACATCCAGTTCTCAGCTGACTGCTCCCACACATTCATTGCCTCTGGCTCTTCCCCAATTTGTAGGACTGTGGGTGTGTACTTTGGGAAACTCCATGAAGCAGGACTGGAAGGTGAAAGGTGTTATACAGGTAAGTGATCTGCCTGCAGCTTTTTGGCCTTCCCTCCTGGTCTTCATCTTCTCAGTCACCTGGAAAGCAGGTCCCTGGATCTCTTCGGGAATAAGAGACTCCAAAAATCTGCCTCAGACCAATAGTCTGGGATTGGTGACCTATGTGCTCTCTAGCAGCACATTTATGGGTGGCCTTTGCTGCTCACCTTTTAAATGCCTGGAATGGTTCTAACACAGAGAGAAGGGGGTAGATGCAATATTATAAAGCCAATACTTCCTATCATTTATTGAGCAACTGCTAAATGTTAGGCTATGCTGAATACTTTGTATTTTCTCTATTTCTCATGGCAACCTTGTGAGAGAGTCATTATCTCTCATTTTACAGACCAGCCAAAGGATCTCAGAGACACATCTGCTCAGGACTACTCAACAAGTACATGGTGGAGTCACCTGCCAACCTAGTACCTTAAACTGTCATTCAAACTATCTACATATCAACTGTCATCTGCTCTATATTGTTGGGGCTTAAGGTCACTGCACATCTTCTGCATTCGTTAGGTGGGTGCTATAGTTTGGATATTTGATCCTCCTCATCTCATCTGTTGAAATTTGATCCTCAGTATTGGAGATGGGGCCTCATGGGAGGTGTTTGGGTCACAGGGGTGGATTCTCCACAAATGGTTTATTGCCATTGTCCAGGTAAGAAGTGAGTTCTCATTCTATTAGTCCTGAGAGAGTTCCCCCAAGAGCTGGTTGTTTAAAAGAGCCTGGCATCTCCCCCTCTCCCTTGCTTCCTCTCTTGCCATGTGGTCTCTGCACACCCAGCTCCTCTTCACTTTCTGCGATGAGTGGAAGCAGCCTGAGGTCCACACCAGATGCAGACACTGGATCCATGCTTCTTGACAGTCTGTAGAACTGTGAGCCAAATAAACCTCTTTCTTTGCAAATTACTTAGCCTTGGGTACTCCTTTGTAGCAACACAAACAGACATAGACAGTGGGTTTAACCATCAAGGATTGATCCTTGAACTATTTTCATAAGTGAGGTACTACAATGTTATTACACATTAAAATCTCTTTTGCAATATTAATATCACTTCCAGGCAGCATGTGCAGAAAGTCATTAAGATGGATTAGCTCAAGGCTGCCAAACCCTTGGTACACAGGTTGTCACTTCCCCACCTGTGTCCAAAGCAGACATCATAAATGATTCACTCATGTCCACTGGATCCAGATGTGGCCTCAGAATATTTCTGGACAACAGCACTTCAGGAAACCATGACCAGTTAATTAAAAGGTGGCACATGAAGTGCATCCTGTTTGCCACTGCTGGATGAGAAGACTGCCAAGGGTCCTTCATTCTTGACACTCATGATCCAGGTGGTGTAGGAAGTGGAACTAATTGTGAGCTCAACTTGTGGGTCCTGAGTCTAGCCTGACTTTGACACTTGTTAGCTCTGTGACCTTGGAAAGTTAGTCCCTGTCTGCAGGCCTCAGTGTCTTCATGTATCTTTTAGCTCTGTGGTTCCATCTAGCTCCAATAACTTGTGATTCATAACAGATCACCTGATGGGGATTGGACGTGAAGTGATCCTATGGCTTTTGCATCCCAGGCTAAGAAGTCAGCATCTGGGAGGAATAAAACCTACCTTTAGGTTTATCAAGGAGATGGCTCAATGTGCTGCTTGAGATGGACTCCTGTGTGTTACAATAGAATCTTTTATACTTGGGGTCAGAAGTGCCTCAGTGGTTATTTGGGTCATCTGTATCTGTACTTGAGATACTCATACCATCCCTAATAAGAAGTTGCCAAGCCTCTGATAGAGAGCTTACTGCTTTCCAAGGCAGCCTGACCCCTTTTTGGACACTTCTGAGTATTCAAAATCTTTTCCTTCTATGCTGGCATTAATTCACCTCATTAGGCCTTGTAATTCTTGGACCCATAGAGGACCTTCTGGCTGTTGATAAATCTTCATGTATATGAAATTGGCTTTTCATGTCTTGCACCTCTTTACCCTGCTCATCTCCTGCCATGAGTCTATCTTTTCTTCATGTTAATACATCCTCCAGTCCTTCCTCTATTCCTTATGTTATGTAACTCTGAGTATCCATCCCCTGAATATGCACAGCGTGGTCTGCATTGATAGCCAACCTGAACATGACCATCCGGGTATGGTCTGCTCAGTGCAGCATGAGGTGGGAGGCAGTGAGGGGGTTGAGGGTCTGGCTCCTGGAGTCTACTGACTTGGGGGCCTCAACTCTGCATGACCTTGGACAAAGGACTTCTTGGAACCTCAACTGGTTCACCTGGGAATAAGAGTGATAACAGTGCCTGCCTTCCAGGTTTGTTACAAGGATGAAGTTGGCTAACACATGTACAGGGTACGTAGGAACTGCTCATTTGATGTTAGTTATTACCACTTGTCTTCCTAGAGATGGTACTTCTGTTAATGTAGCCTAAAGAAACAACTTTCCAGCAGTGTTTCTAAGAAAGCAAAGATCTCTCAGAGCAGTTTTATCCTTTGAAGATAAATGATATCTCCATCCCCTTTACCTCTACCCACTGGACATGGACCAGTGGGTGGAGGTAGAAGTGATGGAGCAGATTCAGATGCTGAAGCAATCAACGGCCAGGGGACCAGTAGCCATTTTTCCTTAAAGACTCAGAAAATCAAATTTAGAACAGAGAAAGCTACACCCTAGCCTGACAGAAAGCACCAAGCATATGTGAACTTGCAAGAAACTTGTTTTTTTTCTTTCCTATTTAGGGCTGTTCATCCCAGGGCATTTAAGAGCTGATTTAGGGCAAAGTACATAAGCCAGTAATGAGCTTTTGCAATGCCACCCCCCACTCAGGCAAGGGATCAGAGAAAATGCATGCGGGGCTGTAGGAGAGAGGCGGAGAATGCTTGCTTTGATTTCTTGTGAGCCCCTCTAAGCCCTGGCCCAGCAGGGCTTCCCGCCTCCAAGCAGGAGCCAAATCCAGCTCTGAGCTGGGGATAAGGAGCCCCTAGATTGGAACGATCCTCTTGGGGCAGTGTGAAGAATCTCTTGCAATGCCAGAGAATCTAGCAGAGATGGGTGTGGACCAGAGTCCTAGGGGAGGTTTGTTACATGGGGAGATGCATTAACTCATGGCTTTCCCTGGCTGTGCCAGCAAGATGGCATCACAGTGAAGTGATGCACATGATGCTAAAAATGCCCAAGATCATTGGTAACTGGTGAGATCTAGGGCCAGCTTCTGCTTAATCCTAAAAGTAGAGGGGCAGGGCCATTTTTCTGGCCTGCCTGTGGCTGTTCTTGGTGAATTTTCCATCACTGATTCTCTAAGTGTCGTACATAGATCACCTTCATCATAACTATTTGGGGTGATTTTTTTTAAAATGCAGGTTTCTGTGAAATCAGACTATCTGGAGGCAAGGCCCTAAATGCTATAGTCTAAACCAGCTTAACAGGTGTTTCCTATGCGCATAAAGGTTTGAAAGCCATTACATCTAGATGTAGGACTAGTTCTTATTTAATACATTCTGAGGCTGCTGTGACTTTAAGAGAAGGTGGATTGTACATAGGAAGGTAGTGAATATGGATGGAAAGAGAAAAATTTGAAGCGAATCATGCCTGGGTTCTAGTCCTGACTCAGCTACCTCTAGTATGCCATTGAGGTTTGGATGGCTTGTTACACAGCATTACAATGACAATTGCTGACTGATACACTTACTCCTGCCATTTTCCAAATAACTCCCTATGCTCCAGTCATGGCTTTCTTTCTGTTCCGCAAGCATATCAAGATTGTTCCCACCTCAGGGCCCTCCCTCTTGCTATTCCTTCTGCCTGGAATCTTATGCTCCCAATCTCTCTTCATGACTGTCTCTTTCCCAATACTCATATGTTATATTCATATGTTAGCCAAAACATCCTCTTTTCAGAGAGATTCTCCCTGATCAGGCTTTCTAAGTAGAACCCTCTCTCCAACCCTCTTTATTTCTTCCTTAGTATTTATCATGTTTTGAAATGATTTGTTTGTCTATTGTCCATCTCCTTTAACTTTAAGATGCCTTATTTGTTATTTCATTGCTTGGTCCTTATCGCCTGTAATGTAGCCTGCACCACTTTTCCCAATGCCACATGTCTTAGATAAATGCTGCCAGCTCTGCAGTGATTCTCCACGGATCTCATCCCTGATGATCCCCTATCTCTTTTGAGAGTCCCTTCCATCTCCTCATGTGCACGGCCTTTCTGATGGCAGTGAAGAAACACAAAGGCCATAGGCCTGTTCTCCTGGTCAGTCAGCCCAGTGAGAAAGATCTGCTCTTCAGATACACTCAGGCAAGGCCAGTTCCCCCACTCCCACCCTCCACTTCAGTCCCTCCAGAGCCAACCATCCTCTTCTATCAGGCACTTTCTCAGATTCCTTGAATCTCACCTCATTCAATGCTCTCTGAACCATGGCACTCAGAGATCCCTGTGTGTAGCCTTTCCACTATTCTCAGCCTCCTCCTCAGCATCCACTACTGTCTACTAGATTCCTCTAGTTTTCTTTCCCCCCTTCTCACTCTGTTGTCTCCATGAAGGTGAGAGCCTTTCATCTGCCATGGGGCCTCTGAGGTTTAGAGCAAAGCCTGCCTACCACATAGTGGGCACTCAAGACATGTTTGTTGACTGAGTGAATATTATAACATAGGCTTTGTCCTAATAATTCCATGTCTAGCAATCTATCCTAAAGTGGTAGTCAGGGTAGCTCAAAGTTGTTCATTGACACTTTTTTTTTTAGGATAGCAAAAAATTGTAAAAAATTTAAAGTCCATCTAGAGGTGATTGATTAAAAAATTCGTCACATGGAATAACATGGACTTTGCAGTCAATATCCATGAAACTCTTGACGTACAAACATTTAGGTGACTTTCAACGTTTTTTGCTGTTATAAGTAACACTGCATTGAACATCTTTGTTCTTATAAATGTGCTCATCTCTATTATGTCCTTAGGATAAGGCCCTAGGATCTGAATTATTGGGTTCATAGTATGAACTCTTTAAAAAGTCCTACTCTTTTCAAATTCACATGCTGTCTCTGAAAATTCATCAACAGAATTACTTAGAGCACCTGAGAAAACACTGTTTCTTTGTTTCTTTAACCTTTTTTAATCAAATGAAAACATTATTGCCCCTGAGTCAGAATTAACAAGTGAGACGGTCCATATTAAAAGATTCGGTTAGAATGAAGACAAAGGCATCATATGAGCTCTGACATTCACACGCAACAGACACATAAATGGATTTCTCAATCGCTCCAGCTTTTGACTCAATGTATCCAGGCAACAGAAGTCTGGATTTAATAACAGATGTTCGCTGCATAGCAATCACCATATAATGCCAGGGTAGACTAAAACAGCATTTTATCAACCAATAAATGTGCTGTTTGCTTTATTTTACCATGTTGTTCTTCAGTTCCCTTCAGAACTGAGAGGACAGATTGAGTCACTCGGCATCTGCTGGGAGCAATATGCTTGGCTTCATTTAAAATGAAAAATCAGGTCTGTGTTTACATTTTTCACCAAAGCATGGGATCTGATGTACTAACACTCCCAACTGGGCTAGCCGGAAGGGCTTTCAGGAAAATCTCAGGGAAACCGGGACCAAAGCAGGAAGTCAGTCACCCTCTTGGGAAAGACATATGGTGACCCTTCACTTCAATCAACCCCACCAGAGGGAAGTCCAGATTTCCCCCACCCATAGAGCAGGGCTGCAAGAGACCCCTGCTGGGTCCCTTCCCACAGCCAGCAGCTCCCGCCTTAGAAAAGATGAACCGACCAGCAATGCTTGAATAATGATCTATGTGCAACCTGTAAATTTACAAATACACAGAAATTATTTTCTCAGCAGAAATATTTCAAAGGGGGCAGCCAAGAAGAATGCCATTTTGAGTCAGTCCAGGTTGACTGAGATGAAATTGAGGAGGTGAGACAGAAGCTAACATTTGTTAGGCATGTACTTTGTGACAGGTACCAGGTTAATTTTTAAAATGTATTATCTTATTTAATGGTCTTATTTGTAATACTCGTTTGTCCCCACTTTAGTGGAGGAGACAGAGGCTTGGAGAGTTGAAGTCACTTGTCCAAGTGGCTAATAAATCATGGGGTATGGGGGCAGAGTGGAGGATCAATCCTGTGCTTGCATTGGGTATGTCCAGTTGTATTTGCTAAAGATGCTTGCAACAATATCTTCCATCCCACATGCTCTTTTACAACTGTGGCCAGTTACCTATTAAGAAATGGAGTCTATGTCCCCATCTGTGAAACTGGGTGGGCTTCTGTTACAATGTCTACCAATAGGGTGTGATAGAGGTTACACTATGTGACCTCTGAGGCTAGGTCTTAGAGGCCATATAGCTTATATCTTGCTTCCTGGAATACTTACTCTTGAAGTCTTTAGTTGCCACATTCTGACTGCCCTGAGGTCACCATACACTGTGAGGCCCAAACAACGAGACTGGGGAGGAGCTTTTGTAGAGATGAGCCATGCTTATGCAGAGTGCCCCTGCTTATAGCTTTCAACTGATAGCCGGTATCCATTTGGCAGCCCTGACAATAAGCTATCTTGAAAGTAGATCATCCATGTCCCAGTTCAATTACCCAGCTGACTCCACATGGAGCAGAAAGAAGCTATGTCATCCAATGCCTGAATAAACTGCAGGCAGTGAGCAGAATAAATGATTTTTATTGTTATAGAGCATTGCACTTGGGGTGATTTGTTACACAGCAATAGCTAACTGATACATTGGAGAACTCAGCAGATGATTAAAAGAGGTCCATACAATCTAACTCTTCAGTGCCTGGGTTGAACTTTTCAGTAAAACGAAAAAAAAGTTTTCCACCTAACAGTTGTAATAAGGTGAATTGCTAAGGAGAAAGACCAATTATTTTTAGCAGTCCTCTCCCACTCCCACAGTGGAAAGTCAAGCCAGAATTTTGCTTCTAAAGGCCCGTTGAGAACAACTGTGCTCCCTTTGTCCAGGAAAGAGGAAGAAGGAAAAGTGGGCTGAGGGGGTACAAAGGAAGCAAGTGGGAGGACTAAGTGAGGGGTGATTTTGAGCCATTCTGCAGAGCACAGCCTAAAGGATGGACAGATCAGCACACACAAAAGCAGTGTAGGCATACAAGCAAGATTAAAAAATGATCACTGCCCCAGCCCAAGAACCTGTCTCCAACTTAAGCTTAGAATTCTTATTTAACAAGACCCTTTCCTAGAAAGGGGTAGGAACTTCCCTATGTAACTGAGATTGAATTTTCTGCCAGGTGGCAACTTTGAACAGCTCACACATATTTAAAGATATAATATAATTGATATTTCTTAAACCCATTTTTCCTGCTTAAACTTAAGTAACATATGCCCTATTAAAGGGGACATTTTCAGTAAGTGTTGACTTTACCATAATGTTACTTAATATGTACAGACATAAAACTTAGGTATAAAATCCTTATGCTTTTTAGCTCTTATTCAGCTATAAAACTGAAACAAATTTCCAAATTAAACACAAATAAGACTGCAAAACCAATAAACTTCAAATTAACAACATTAGTTTAATGTGAGGTTGTTTGGTTGAAATGGGATTGCTGCTTCCAGTATGACTGCAGTGTAGGTTCACATTTTGTTTTCCATTTTATTTCACCCTGCCTCTACTACCTTGTACTGTGACGGCTTAAGTCTCCCAGGGCTCTTTTTTCCTGGAACTGCTGGAAAGCTGTACTGCAGGTCCTCGAATACTGTTGTTTCATATAACATTGATGAAAAACAAACAACAAACCCTGGCAGAGCCACTGTCTGTGTGGAATCAGCATGTTTCCCCCATGTCTGCATGGATTTTCTCCAGGGACTCCAGTTTCCTCCCACGTCCCAGAGCTGTGCATGTGAAGTGAACTGGGGTGGTCCCAGTTTGAGTGTGTAGGTGTGTGTGAGTGTGCCCTGCCATGGGATGGCGTCCTGGCCAGGGTGGGTTCCTTCCTGGCATCCTGAGCTGCCGGGATGGGCTCCAACCACCTGTGACCCTGAACTGGAATAAGTGGATTGGAAAATGAATCAGTCAATGAATAAAAGTAATTGTAAAATAAAAATTTGTAAAGCAGAAGATAATCATACAAACACACGGCAATAAACCATGTGGTATGGAAGTGCTTGGCGAGCCTGCCATATCTGTAATTGTTTTGAACTGTGTGGTAGGAGAAGGTGCTCCTGACAACTTTTGCTTTCAAACATTTATTCCTTGATCCAACAGACCACCACTATGACTGCTGGCACTCGCTAATTCACCAAACTTGGGTAAATAATTATCTGACTTGTTTTGCTTAATCTTTCTTAAATGTATGTATAGCTCATATTTATTTTAATGCTTAGCATTACAAGTGTTTTGGGTCTTTATTTAGAAGTTTGGTGATGTTTCTGTTCCCAGAAATATGCCCTAGGAACTTAACTCTTGTTTCTATCAATTAGCTTCTCGTCAAATTGGTTTCTTTATATGTCAGTTCACTTAATAAAGTTGCAATGTCAAAGAACCTATAGACAATAATGTGAGGACTTACTGCATTCTGTAGCTGCAAATGCTCCAGGTGCCTGAGTCCTCCTCTATTTTTATTTTTCTCACTAGCCCTATGGCAATAAAAGTAAAAAACCCAGCTATTTGTTACATTCTGGGTATCGGGGGTCCCACTTGGGTCCATCTGCAAGGAGTTTTTCTCTATTTAGCAGGAAAATTTATGCAGAGGTTGCAATCCAAGAACTAAAACAAAACCACAACAGACGGAGTACCCAACTCAGCTGGAAGCACAAACATAAGCCACTAACATCACATTGCATAGGTCAGGAATTGTTAAACTTTCTGTCTTGGGCCATATAGTAAATATTTATGGTTCTATGGGCCATAAGGTCTCTGTTCCAATGAGTCAACTCCACTGTCTTTTTTGCAAAGGCAGCTACAGATGAATGAGAACTGCTGTCTCAATACAACTTTATTTATGGACACTGAAATTTAAACTTCATATACTTTTCAAGTGTCATGAAATATTATTTTTCTTTTGATTTTTTTTTCTCAATGGTTTAAGACCATGAAGCCATTCTTCAGTCGTAGACCTTAGAATAACAGGTTGGAAGCTGTTAGTCCACAGGCTGTAATTTGTGGACCCCCAACATAGATGGTTATAAGGTGATTAAAACAGACAACTGAAAATAGTAAATTAATGTTTACATGATTATTATTTAGATGAAAAATTTTAAATTTTGTGAAGAGGTTACCTGGAGAATTCATAGACGCTGGAGAATATCTCCCAGGATTTGAGTTAGAGAGGCACTGCCCTGGGACGTCCCTGGAGAGCAACCATGCTCAACTGGGCCCCAGGCAAGAGATTCAAGAGTGCTCGAATTTCAGAGGGCAGATTTCCCCAGACTGCCATAGCATCTCCTTTCCCAACCCCCAGGCATAGATAAGACACCAGGTGCATAGTTAAAGTACCAATATTACCCTAGACTGTCCACAGAAGCCTTGTAGTAACTCGAGTTTCTGCAAGAGAAATTGTTCCTTGCCCAGCCAGCTTGGAAAAGACTGTGTGTGTCTGTGTCAGGGTCTTGCATAGGAGAGCAATGCCAGAGCCGAGGACTCTGACTGGCCAGAGACTGGCCCCTCTGCTCTGCTGCTTAGCAGCCTTGGGCTTCTCTGCCTCAGTTATTTCAAGTATAAAATGTTACTGCCAAGGCTCCTTCCCAAATATAACAGTGCATGTTATGAGGCTTAAATGAGATGGTATAGGTAATGTTTTTGGCACTGTATCTGGAATAGAGTAAGCATTCCATAGGTAGTGACCATTAATAAAGTCACACTAAGTGATTGTTGTTGGATAGTTGTTTGAGCTTCCCTGAGTCCCATCTGTAAAGTGAGAGCAGTCTCAGGGGTGGTTTGAATCCGACAGCACAGAAACATCATGTGCAGCAACCCGTGCCATCAGTCATCATCAGCCCCGCCCCAGAGCTTATGTTTGTTCCAGCGGCAGAGTCCTGCAATGAATATTTCTGTTTCAGTCAATAACATTGTACAACTTGTGGTGAAAACTGAGAGGCGATTAATCATTGAAACTGGAAGCATTTGATCCTGCGGCAGAGAGGAAACAGGAACAATGTGCGAGTGATTTCTGCACACCACGTATGCCTTGATCTTTTAAGCGCTGCCTAGTCAGGTTATAAATATTTTTCCTTTGGCGCTGGGGTTTGCTGAAGCTTCAAGAAAGCACTGTGAGCGCAAGAAGGGAGGGTTTTGGGGCCACACAAATTCCAGCCATTCGGAGGTCCCACCGGGGTCCATCTGCAAGGAGCTTTTCTTTATTTAGTGGGAAAATGTATGCAGAGGTTGCAATCCAAGAACCAAAACCTCTCAGCAGATTTTGCATTTGGCTTGTTTATTTTGTTTTTGTTTGTGCCTGTGCGTGTTCAATTGAGGCAGCTCTTAAAAACTGGGACATTATGCATACAGTCGATTTCCAGTTCCTCTTGAAGTCAGGAAATCTGGCTGCACTGGTTCATATTTCCTTGGGCAATACCAGGCTGAGGTTAAGAAGCAGCAGCCTCTTTAGACAGGCTCTGTGCACCTCCATTCACTCCAGCCCCCATCACTTCCTTTCATTGTTCCCACAAGTAGACTACTTGGGCTGTCATTTATTACTGTGCGTAGGGTGCTATTTGTCTTATAGTAGAGACATAGTTCTCTGTATTCACGTCTCTATTAAATGTGAGGAAATGAAAGATAGATCAGGAGGGATGCATTTTTCAAGAAAAATGATGGAAAAGATACTTTCTTGTGATATCGAAGAATATTCTTCGGTATTTTGTAGGCGAAGGGCCAGCTCTGCTCACTTGTATGCTTTGTCTGGCCCACAGAATGACCTATTCCCTGAGCCCCCAGAAATGTCCACATTTAAGCACAGTCCCATTATTGACATAACTCACTCAGCCAGTGTCTACTGAGTGCCTGCCATGTACCGGCAACCCTGCTTAGCCCTGGACTGTGGTGAGTCAGATGTACGTGCTCTCTGTCCTCCTCCCGTCTGGCCAGTAAAAGGAATCCCAACGATTCAAACAAGTAACCCCAACAAAGTTCTGGTTGCCATCATAGCAGAAAAGCCCTGGCCACGGCGGTATAAATTAGGGGAAAAATACCTAGGAGTCAGCAGTCTTTCCAGGAAGAAGTGATGTTTCAACTGAGACCTGGAGGTGGAGACAGAGCAAGTTGCTCCAGTTGGGGAAAAGCCTGTGCACAGGCAAGAAGGCAGGAGAGAAAGGTGCTGGAGGAACTGGAGGAAGCTAAGTCTCACTGGAGTATACAGCATGGAGGTGAAAGGGCCAGGGAAGAGATGAGTCTAGGGAGGGGGATGACAGCTGGGCTGTGATGGTCAAAGGGTTAGTGACCTAACTGGGTTCTAATGTGCATGGATGAATCCCAGTAGCCAGAGGACAGCAAGAGTCAGCCAGAGCCCAAAAGACAATGTTGGGGAAGAGGGAAGAAAGTGAGCGAGGACTGGGCGGATGGTCGAGGCTAGAGAAGGATGGCAGGGGACCTAAGGGTAGCACCTCCTTCAACATTTTTGCAGCAGGCCCCAGAATCCCAAGGTGACCAAAACACAGAGAACAAAGTGCAGGCTTCCAAGCTAGATGGATCTGGTTGAGCTACTTTTTGATTGGTTTTGGGGCACTACTTAACATTTTGTAGCCTCAGTTTCATCACTTATAAATCAGGATAATGAGACATACCTCCAGGAGTTATCTGAGGGTTAAATGAGGCTAAAAGCATCTGGCACTTAGTGGGGGACTTAATAAAGGTAAGCTGATTTTCAATTGATTTGGTTATGCATTTTAAAACCTGATACCCAGCCTGAGAAGACTTAGCTTTATTTCCTCCCAGGAGGCATCTCCTGTTCGGTGTCCCCACCTGGGAGGAGCCCTCCCCAGTCAGTGCCGGCCATCTGTCGCTGGTGCTCCAATGCTGACCCGCCGCCTGGCACGGGGCCACAATCATAATTACCACTTCTGAATCAATTCCTTCGAGCCCTTTTGAGCAGGCTGAGGAATGCTGTGATTAAAATGATTTAAAACCTGCCTCCTATTTCACAGCTTTTAATATTTGATAAGATTTGGAACAAGGGGTGAGAGCAAGGCAAGAGATCTGGCAGTTTACAATCCCAGCTTCAGCCTTCTCAAGTGCCTATTGGGGGCACTCGAAAAAGGGAGTGGGGGAGAGAGTATGAATTTGAACATGTGGGGAAGTGTAACAGGGTGCATTTTCCAAAGGAGACAGGCATGGTCAGATCAGCTTCTCCTTCTCCCAGGTGCTTCATGGCTTTGAATGCCAGTAACGATTAAGAAGATTATTATGAAAAGCATGATCATGATCAGAAGAAGACTATAGCAGCTATCATTGATCAGATATCCAAGATATACCTGTAAGAGATCTATTTTCCCAAGGATCTTTAATTTCCCCAAGAATTTTATAAGGGAGTGCGATTTTTCTTAATTTTATAGAAAATAGAGGCTCAGTGACTTTTCTAGTATCACTCAGCCAGTTACTGGGAGAGCTGAAGTCCACGCTGGGCTGGCTCTGCCATGTATGACATCATAGAGCATCGGAGCAGAAACAGGAGAGTGTTGCAGATGGGCAGGGACCTTAGATGGCTCTCCTATCCCCATCCATGACAACGATCCTAGGGAAAAACAGCCAGATATCAAATGTCTAGATGCTTTGCTCTTTTCATTACTTTGGCCCATTTTTAGGCTCTCTTCATGCTAAATTGCTTCCTTTTAACCCAATGTTGATGACTCTGCTAGAACGTCACTGAGGGCAACTTCTTTGTCTGGATGGAAATCATAACCCTAGCAAAGCTAAGTAGGGTGAAGGCTTACTAAGTGCCAGACACCGTTCAACCTCTTTAAAAAAAAAATTAGAGACAGGGCTTCATTCTGTCTCCCAGGCTGGAGGGCATTGGTGTGATCATAGCTCCCTGCAGCCTCGAACTTCCAGGCTCAAGCAATCTTCCTACCTCAGCCTCCCGAGTAGCTAGGACTACAGTGGCATGCCGCAAAGCCCAGCTTGTTCTACCTCTTTTTCCACCTGGTACCTCACTGACTTTGCCCACCAATCCTATGAGTGAAGTACTGTTGTTATCTGTATTTGACACATGAAGAAACTGCAGCTCAGAGGTGTTGGGAAGATTATTCAAATAGCTCTGATAGGAATCTGGACTGCCGTCTGGCATGGAAAAGACAGTTCGGACCTCCCCAGAGTGAGGTCTGAGAGGGTCCCCAAATGTTTGCCAAGTGTCAAAAAGAATTCATGCTTCTGGAAAAGCTGGTCCGGGAAAGCCCCTCTCCTGTTGCACACAGCAGGGGGCAGGGGGGGCAGCGCGTGGAGGGCGCAGATTTTGGGAGCTCCATTGACCTGTGTCAGAACGGGCTCCTTTGAAGAAGCTTGCAAAGTTGCTCTGTTCTCTAGATTTCAGGAAGGTAGCAAAATATTCCAGGTTACTGCTAAAGAGGTCTGTCTACCTTTCTGAGATCACCCCAGGCCCCCTGGAGGCCATGGTTACTGGGAAAGGGTTTCAGGGGGCAGCACTTGGAGCTTCCCACTTTCTGAGGGAAGAGAGACACCAAAGCTCATCCTGGGATGGTCGTTCAGTCATGAAAAGTCTTTGTCTGGATGGAAAGCTATCCCGATCCAGCAGAGGAGGCTAGGTGACAATATGTCATCCATTAAAGTCCCTAATAGGAGGCAATGGGGGAGAGGAAATACACAAGCCTGGGTAGCTGCAGAGAAAGAGCCAGAACCAGAATTTCAGCTCAATACAGGTATGTATTAACTTTCTTTTTTCTTTTTCTTTTTCTTTTCTTTTTTGAGGTGGAGTCACATTCTGTCAACCAGGCGGGAGTGCAGTGGTGTGATCTTGGCTCACTGCAACCTCCACCTCTCAGGTTCAAGTGATTCTCCTGCCTCAGCCTCCCAAGTAGCTGGGATTACAGGTGCCTGCCACCATGCTTGGCTAATTTTTGTATTTTTTTTTTTTTTTTTTTTAGTAGAACGGGTTTTACCATGTTTGCCAGGCTAGTCTCAAACTCTGACCTCAGGTGATCCACCCGCCTCGGCCTCCCAAAGTGCTGGGATTACAGGTGTGAGCCACTGCACCTGGCATGAACTTTCTCATAGTCTGAGTGGTCTGTAGAAGGAATCACCTGTCTCAGGAGGCGGTGAGCTCATCAGCACCAGAAGTGTGCAAGCCCAGGACACATAAGTGGGATGTTGTGGACACATAAGTGGGATGTAGTGATAAGCATCAGGAGGAAGTTTATGGACTTTAAGATGCCTTTCAGCCCCTAGGAGCTCAGTAAACAAAGAACAGAAATTAATCTCTATTCCTCCATGTAATCTTAGTGTTCAGCATAGTGTCTGGGACATACTACATGCCCAGGAAATGTTTGCTGGATGCGTGAATGATTCTGCTGCAGCAGATATGCACCAGAGCACTCAGAAATACTAATGAGGGAATTATGTTCCAGCAATAAGAATGGCAACCACAACAACACATTTGCAAAATCCTCTACAGTTTAGGTGATCCACACAGATGTAACCTCTGTTATCGATCCCATTTTTATAGGTGAGGAAACTGAGCTTCAGAGAGAGGCAGTGACCTATCAAAGGCCACATCTGTAGAAGGTGGCTGATCAGGGATTTAGAACTCCATTGATCTGGCTCCGCAGCCCGTGCTCCACACACCCGAGCCATCCTGACCTTGGGTGCAAATCTCATCCTTTGCCAAGGATGTAGCCTGGGCCCAGGGCAGCTCTTTAATGAGCCTCTGCTTTTGTGCCTGCCTGCAGTGGGACGTGTTGCTGCGCCCAGTTGAAGGTGACCTGCTCCTGACTGTGGGGGCCAAGAGTAGCATTTCCCATCATCCATTAGCAGATGGCCTCTGGTAGTAAAGCACGCAGGCCCCTTGTTTTGTTTAAACTGCTTTCCAGAACATCATCACTTTGACCTCCATCCATATCCACCATGGTGTTGTTCTTCATCCAACTTCTGATCAGAAAGGCTCCTCACCAATGGCCCTTCCCCCTGGCTCTAGCCTCAACTGTCCTTCCCCATTGCTTCTTGATCTTTGCTGCTTCTGTGATGATTGTTAGAGCCCAACCTGTCTGAGCTCTGAAGCCTTTTTCTACCTCTGGACTTCTCTTTGCCTGATCTCCTCTATGATCCTAATCTCCTGACTGACTACTTAACTTCCTTTTGTCCTTTGGTTCATAACTCCTTGTCTGACCTATTTTCCTCCTAGCTTCCCATCTGATGTTTGGTCTGACTTCTGACCTCCTCACCTCCTATATCCATCTTCTCACTCATCCTTAGATCAGGGTTTCTCACCAGCGACACTATGGCATTTTGGACTGGATAATTGTAGTTGGTGGGGAGGTCCCCAGGCCTTGTAGGATGCTTAGCAGCACCTCTGGTCTCCCTGCTCACCAGAGATTAGCAGTGAGTAGATACTTAACCTGGTTGTGCTCATTAAACATGTCACCAAATATTGCCTAACATTCTTAGGGGGAAAACCACTGTATGCCAAGAACCACTGCCTCTGACCTAAGATGGCCTTCCCCTGCACCTCAGGCCCTGACTGTAACCCATTCTCAGGGACAACTGGGATTTATGCATTTCTGTTTCTAGCTTTTCTAGGTAACAGCTCTGCCCAGTCCCTAAGCTACAGACCCCTGCCCTTCTGAAGCCTAAATCACACTCTTTTTCTGAATATCCAGGTGCTGGCCACAGACTTTCTGTTCGTGGTACTCCATGCCATATCTTCCTTCCTCCTAATTCCTTGTGCTTGTTTTCCTCCTTTTCCTGGTTTATGATTTGCATTTTAATAACCAGTTCGATTTCTCAGGTGCTTTGGGCGGGTCATTAATTTCATGGTGCTCCACCGTCATTAACAGTTTTGCCCCTGACAACCAGGGACCTGTTTAATCTCCATCCTCCTCTTCCTTGGCTTTTCTTTTTGCTTTGATCCATGCCTTCCTCACTGGCCCACTCTCCAAGACAGAAACCAATGCTATTTACATCTATCAATGTAGACTATGAGGTCTCCTAAATCATTGCAGACCTGTTTCCTGAGGGACATGTGGTGGCATGTTGTGTGGGGGAAAACATGGGCATTGAAAATGGATAGATGCTGCCTTGGTCCCTCCAGTCCTTGTATGACCTTGGACAAGTCACTGAATTTCTCTGAGGCTCAGTTTAATGCAATGTTTCTATTTTCCTTTAAAAGCTTAAATGAAAATACACAATAATACAGATAGTTGGCCGGGCGTGGTGGCTAACGCCTGTAATCCCAGCACTTTGGGAGGCTGAGGCGGGTGGATCACCTGAGGCCAGGAGCTCAAGACCAGCCTAGCCAACACAATGAAACCCTGTCTCTACAAAACAAACAAACAAACACACAAACACACAAACAAACAAACAAAAAACCAAAAATTAGTCAGGCATGATGGCGGGTGCCTGTAATCCCAGCTACTCGGGAGGCTGAGGCAGGAGAATCGCTTGAACCCAGGAGGCAGAGGTTGCAGTGAGCTGAGATTGCACCATTGCACTCCAGCCTAGGAGACAGAGTGAGACTCCATCTAAAATAATAACACAGATAGTTCAGAAATTAAAAGACAACAAGTTCCCCCCATAATTGTCCTCTTCCACTCTTCATCCATATACAGATATTTTTGCATTGTTGCTAATAATATCCTGCATTTGTCCATTTTTGTCATTTCCCTACATATTAGGCATCTTAACACTATGCTGTGTCATATGAAGATGAGGTGCTTGGATTTAAATACCTTATTTAATTGCTTCTGAAAATATTCCTAGCAAACAGACATTATTTCCTTCCATTCTGCAGATGAATAACTGAGGTCAAGAAGTCCCACAGGGAGAAAGTGGCAGGATTAAAATCCTAGTTTTAAAAATCTTAGTTTTTCCTACTTAAAACACATGACTTGAACCAAATAGCATATTGTTTCTTATATAAAATTAATGGACTTGAATGAGATAATGTGTATAAAGTGTCTAACAGTGCCTGGCACATAGTAGGTACTTAACAAATGTTAGGGTATTTTTCCTTACGTATTTTTTTGGGTAATAAATAGAAACTGTGAGTGTTTAGAGAAGAACAGAGTGTCTTTGAAAGGTCTGCCCTTTCCCTGGCCACACTCTCTACTTGGTGTAAGTTCCTTTAGGCTGAAATAAAATCTGTTCCTGAGCTTCCTGCAGTACCTTGGCCAGTGCTTATATAAATAGATATTGATTCGATTATTGGTTAAAGCAACACTGGAGGTGCAAGTCACATCCATGGTGACTCCATGGGGAGAGGTGAGACTGGTATGCTGCTGGCCCATGGCTACTCTCAGACAAGGGTATTTGCATAACTGGGACTAGTTGTCCCCATCTCTAATAGAGATCTGAACGTCACTAATTGGCAGGCAGAGGCTGTGTTCTCTCTGTGGGAATCAGAAGGGAGCAGAATGTGTCCTGAATGTTAATTTTCTCATCAGCCTGCTCTTGGTGGTGGGGAAAGAGAAGGGGAGATAAAGGAAGGTTGAAAGGCACAACATAGTTCACACACACAGCTCTGGTCTTGTAGCCATTTCATTAAAATGGATGGAAGTAAAATTAAAAGGGCACAGGACTTGGGGCCAGGCAACCTAGTTGAGTTCCTGAATCTCTTTCTTACAAGCTAAGTCAGAAACAAATCTGTCAGTCTCACTGAGCCTCAGTTTCTGTATATGGCAAATGAAAAAAAAAGTGTAACTGGTAAAAACAATTGTTGAATGAATGGATGAAACCTGATAGATTTTTCAAAGGGATGTGACATCAGCTATATAATTTGTCTGTTTGTTCTGCAAGAGTGTAAACAGAAAAAAAGTTTCATAAAATAAAAAAAAATTGACAAACCACATGCAGGCTTCTGGGTGAAGGATGGACAAGAGTCTCCCACCTCCCACGGCAAGAACAATAGCACGTCCCAGCACTGTGGTGCCCACACCTGGTTGGGAAGTTATTTGAGGTGTTTTCTTAAAATATATATCACGGGCCACCTCCTTGGAGAAAGTGTGGTTTAGTATAGACCAGGAAGGTGGGGAAAAGCTAGGAATCTGAGCTTTTTTTCCTGTGCCCCCGCAATTCATCCTGGAGGCAATGCCACGGTCAGTGCCTAACAGCTCGGTCTCCTGCTACCTCTTGCTTTTGATGATTGGAAAAACCAAAAGAGGTGTCAGGAAAGATGCTGTGCAAATAAGTGTTGTACTCAGTTTGCCTTCCAGGATCCTTAGGGATGTTTCAAGGACATCTGAGCAGAGGCGGGAGAAGATGAGAATAGTGTGAAGCTATAATTTGTGAACACTCCCAGAACACGAGTACAGTTTTTAATATATTATTAGCATCTGCTGCTGTGCTGATACACAATGTACCTTAAAAACATAATTATAGAAATTAAAAATGATAAAATAAAAATGTATCAATAGAAGGCCCAGTGATTTCTTTCTGCATCTCTGAGATTCAGCAGATTGTTATTGCATAGCTGGTTCTTGATGTGTTCACAGTGCGCTGTGACGTGGTTATGGAGGAAAGAGGATGTAGGGTGGTTGGAGACTCTGTGTGTTTATAAAAGCAGAAAGAAGGGGCGTGTTGGGATAGGAATCGTCCTGAATATGCCCCAAATGGTAGAAACTCAAATCGCCTGATGCAGTGGCTCACGCCTGTAATCCCAGCACTTTGGGAGGCTGAGGCAGGCTGATCACAAGGTCAGGAGTTTGAGACCAGCCTGACCAACATGGAGATACCCTGTCTCTACCAAAAATACAAAATTAGCCAGGTGTGGGGGCACATGCCTGTAATCCAAGCTACTTGGGAGGCTGAGGCAGGAAAATTGTTTGAACCTGGAGGCAGAGGTTGCGGTGAGCCAAGATTGTGTCATCGCACTCCAGCCTGGGCAAGAAGAGTGAAACTCTGTCTCAAAGAAACAAAAAACAAAAAACAAAACACCTTAAAACTAGCACATACCTCCCATTGCACTTGTAAACTGTGTGCATATGACTTTGCATTCTTACACAAAGGTAAGATGTAGCTGAGAGCAATACAAAGGAAAGCTCTTACATCATTTATGCCAAACACCCAGTGCAGATCCCCCACCTTAGAAATCTCAGGCTAGAGAGTGAGGTATGGGGACAGGATGGGAGAGGAAGCCCTGTGTGTGAGCAGGTGATGTCAGTGTTATAAAACTGGAATGAGGATTGTGGGCCCGAGTCCAGCAGTTCCATCAATAGCAGCTACTGGGATGTAATTCCAATAAACTGAGCAACTGATTGATCCAAAGTCAGAATAATCACTAGCCTCCTTCCCTTTACCACTGGGCCTGCAGGGCTGGGCAGGGTAAACTCTACTCCAACCAAGGTGAGGAGCAGCAGCGCCTGCCAAATCAATAAGTGAAATAGTCATCTGCACTCTGGAGGAGTGGGGGTGAGTAAATGATAGATTGGTGGATGGCAGGTGGGAAGGCTTTGGGTTTCTTAGGCTCTCCTAGCAGGTCTCCTGCAGTGTCCAAGACTGAAAGGGCAGATTACGAGGGGAAATAGATCTGAGTGTGGGTGGAGGTGAGGAGGAGAAATGCCTCTTGCTACCAAAGCTGCGGTCTACAAACTCGGTAGCTCAGGCCCTGGGCTCCCTTTCCAGAGTGGAGGAGAAGATGAACACCTGTTCTACTGCCTTAGGGCTCGAGACTGCAGACAGCTACAGGAGCATGGGTCCCATGTGTTATTCCAGGGCCTGAACCTCATTCTGGGCAGGTGTCCTACTTGCTGTGTTTTAGTTCTCCAGCTGCAGCTTAGAGCCCTGGGCTCTGGAAGTCAGATTTCTCTGTACTCCAATTCCAGGAAACTTGAAATGCAAATGTGCCCCTTGTTGGAAGGGCTTTTATGAGAAAATGGAGCATGTCGTGGGCACAGCAGCTCAGGGACTGAGAGACGGCGTGCAGCGGATGAGGAAATGAGGTACCCACTGGATGCCAGGCTTTGGAAAAGGCTTTTGCAAAATCACTTGGAGGGACCCACTGGGTCCTGGGAAGTGGACAAGGGAGGAGAGGCCAGTGAAGACAGCATTCATGTACTCATCCAATAAATATTTGTCGAGTGCCTGCTACACATCAAGCACTTTCCCCAACTCTGGGAACACAGCAGTGGACAAGACAGATGAGGCCCTTGCCCTCACAGAGCTCATGTGCTGGTTGCAGAACCCTATGCAGTCATGTGGTCTCTGAGCTCAGATTTCACAAGGAAGCTGCTGTGCCCATTGCCACCAACCCCTGTACACTCCTAGGCTCCCTCCTGGCTCCACACTTGTGCTGGGCCCTCTGTCCAGTATTCCCTCTGCCTCTCTGTCTTGCAAATGCACATTTTTTCTTTGGGCCTCAGCTCTATTTGACTTCCTCCAAGAAGCTTTCTTGTCATCCAGGATGGGCCGGCTGCCTCTTTTCTTCGCTTCCATCTAAACATTAGCCACGTATCTATTTTTCTGTCTGTCTTTAAAAATGTAACACAGATGATCCCTGACTTACGATGGTTTGACTTCAGATTTTTTGACTTTATGATGGGTTTATTGAGACATAACCTCATTGTATGTTAAGGAGCATCTGGACTTAGAATGGTTCAATTTATGATTTATTGACTTTATGATGGATTAACTGGGGGTACTAAATGCATTTTTGATTTACGTATTTTTGATTTACAATGGGTTTCTCAGGACGTAGCCCCATGGTAATTTGAAGAGCATCTGTACACTCTGTGGGGGCAGGTCTGAGTCCCAATCATTGTTGTAGCCTCAGTTCCTAGGATAATGCCCACCACGCAGTGGGAACTCAACGAATATATACTGTATTGAACTGAATAGACTACCTTGTGTACCTACTGTGTGCCAGGCACCGTGTGTGCATAGCCGTCCTGTGTGATGAAGAGATGGGAACCTGGTCTCAAGAAGCCCTTGGTCTAATGGAGGGTGATCTACCACAGAGGCAGAAACATAGTGCCTAAGGGCCATGGCACAAACAAGCTCTAGATTCTGCCCTGTAGGGACTGAGGGAAGAGAGGAGGAAGCCAGTCTGCCTCTAAACTTGTCTCCCACATGCTCCTTCACCATTTGCCCAGCCCCCTTCCACGCGCCCTTGGCGGTGGCCTGGCGCCATCCTCCTCCTTTCTCTGTTCCAAGCGTCCTCCCCCTCCGGAGTGCTCTTGAAGCCACTGTAGCCTCTTTGGACCCTGCACACTCTTTGGTCACGGTCGCTGTGTGGCCACTGTCTTTTGTGAGCTGGTGGTCCCAGCAGGGCTGGCAAGGCAGGGAGGAGGGCAGTGCTCATCTGAGGATGCAAGGGCCAGCCAAGCAGAGCGGGGACTTTCTAATTGACATTTAAATGTCAAAGCGCCACATTAAATGTTATGGGTGTTTCATCTCAGCCCTCGAAGGAGCATAAACACATCTCCAGCTCCTTTATCACTGCCCACATTAATTACAGATGCCCTTTGGTAAGTGGAAACAAACTCACTGCACAGCCACGCACCAGCCAGGAGGCTGGGCTCCTGCCCGCTGAATGGCATGGATACCCTCCTTGTCCACAATGCCTTGCCTGGCCTCTGGGCCCAGAGTCCCCACAAGGGGACTTCTTGTGAGAAGAATGGGCAGTTAGAGAGAGATTAGAGAGAGGCCTGTAGTGAGGGAGAATCCGGGGAGGAAGGAGTGGGAGAGGAGAAGGAAATGGAGGGGAAGAACAAACCCCACAGAGAGAAGAGCATCTGGGGTGGGGGGAACCAGGGTGGAGGTGAGAGACAGTGTAGGACAGAAGCAGAAAGACATGACAAAGAAAGGCAGAGGAGACAGAAAGAGACACAAACATACATAGAGGGGACAGAGGGAGATGAACAGAGAGGAAGAGAGACAGAGGCTGAGAAGCGCTGACCTGTAAAGTCAAATGTTTCTTTCTAGATAGGTCTGGAAACTTGAATCTCTGGAATATGCAAAATGCCCCCTCCACCACCAAGAAAGGACCATCCTGGTCCCCGATCCCCAGGGGCACAACACTGCTGTGCGACAGGGCATGATGGCTCCCATGAAGCAGTCAAGAACCGAGACCTATGGGGAGAACATGAGATGCCCAAGGTCACGAGGTGAGATGCTCAAGGTCACAGAGTCCATCATAAGACTCAGATCTTGTCTTTTATGGGGCTTTTCCAGGGCTGCCTGTCAAGACATTCTGGCTGTGTTCCTCCAGCAGATCTGAAACCTGACCCAATGGATGTATGCTCTCAGCCAAGAGCCAGCCCAGGTAACAGGTGCTGGGCATGTATGTCTTGCTGGCTCAAGTCATAAGAAAACAACCAAGAATGCTCTCGTGTGCTTTCTGCTGGAAGCCCAGAGGCTGAGAGGAGGAGCTGGAAGACAGGTGGTAGGCTGGTTTAATGAGCTCTGTCCTGCCCCACACTGCCCAGAAAACTGGCTCTTCCTGAGAGGTCCCCAGGTGCCACTCAGTGGTAGCTCCTGAGAAGGTTTAGGGAGCTTCTACATTGCACAGCATAATACTGAACATCATCTATGAATCCCCTATCCCCAAACTTAAGAAGCAGGATAATAACCAAGTAGTTGAATTTCCCCTGGGAGACACAGCCTTATGTATGCGGATGAGGAATAAGCAGGAGGAAATTTGGCAGAGTGAGAAATGTGGTCAAAGTATTGAAATGGTGACCAAGACGCTGTCTAAGGTTCAGGCTGAGGAGTCTGCAGCTTTGAGGTCTTGCTTGGTTGTGGGCATCTGCCCACATTGAGGCAGATGTATTCAGACCCTGACACATCATGTTAACAGCCTCACCATTGCCAGGCAGTTAACATTTACCAATGCCCTCTCAGAGCCTGGCCAAGAATGCAGACGATGTAGAGGTGAAATGTCCAGAGGTTGTTTTTCAAGGAACCCAGCCTAGAGGGGAGAAGTGAGAGTAAACAGATCCCACAGCACACAATACCCCAAACAATAGAAGAGGGGTATGTATGAAGGACACAAACATAAGACTCAGCCTGGAGCAGTTGAAGTTTAACAGAGGAGGGGATTTTTGTGCTGGACTTTGAAGGATGAATAGGAGTGTGCTTAGAGGCCAAAGGGAGGGTGGGCCCATCCCAAGTAGTAGATAGAAAAGGTATGAAGTTACAAAGTTTGAAGAACTGGGCGTGTTTGCAAACAGTTCATATGTTAGATACTGGGGAAGAAGCCAAAAATGAATAATACATGTTTCTGCTTTGTAGGCGATTTGACATAAATGGAAGTAACTAATTATGGGTTTATTGTGATAGCTTACATAAGAATGATATACACAATGCCTTGGGACTAGAAAAGTAGAATTTTTGAAAAAATGCGTTTATTTTGACCTCTATCAAGTTTTCTAGAGGAGTTTAGGTGGTAAAACAGAGGAATTAATTCAGTCTAGAGTGAAGGTGGATGCTGCCTTGAGGAGTGATGTTGAAACTGGGATTGGGAAGAGGATTCTCAACAGTAGTTCATACAGCTGCCAGATACAGATACTGTGTAGCCTAGAGTAGAACTGACTAAGAAATACTTGAGATGCCTGCCTGGGTTGGAAGAGAACAGAGAGAGCATTATCTTTTTTTGATCCTCTTATTTCACAGGTGAAGAAACTGAGGCCCTGGGAGGTGATAGGGACTTGTTTGAAGCCACTCAGTTTACTAGGGGCTAAGAAGATATAGTCCCATATGTCAATCGGCAATTTCCGGGTTTTAAACAACTCTGGGGTTTATAAGCACTTTGTTTTATTGTATTAGATTTCTGTGTCACGGCTGATGCTCTTAAGGATTTCTGTTTGTGCTTTTCCAGTTCATTAAAACATAATAATAGACCGGGGGACTATTAAAGTTTAAATTCCCTGAATCAGCACTTGGCTGCCTCTTTTTGGGAAATGCACAGGTGGGTTGAACGGCAGCACCCAGGTCATTCCTGGCTGGTCCCATGGGCTGCACAGCTGCTGGGATGCAGCTTCCAGAGAGCCCAGTAGGGTCACTCTAAGAGCGCTTCCATGACCTTAGATGGAGTCAGTGTCCACTCCCATTCCACCTCAATTTTTCTCTACAAGGGAGCTTGGTGTCCCACCTGTTCAATGATGCAGCTGGAAGAAATTGTTTCCTTAGGTCACAACCAGTTTAAACCTTCTTTAAAAAATTATTTAATTTTTTATTCTCTTAAATTATTTACTTTTTGAGACTGGGTCTCACTATGTTGCCCAGGCTGGTCTTGAACTTCTGGGCTCAAGCCATCCTCTCACCTCGGCCTTCTATGTAGCTAGGATTACAGGCGCTTGATGTAATTATGGGCTCAGTTTAAGCCTTCTGACCTTAGATGGCAAAAGCAGTTTAAATGATGAGATTCCTTGATCGTGGGTGGCACTTTACATTAAAGTTCATTGTCACATCACCTGGGGAGGGGAATGTGATGCTGCCATTTTATAGAAACTCAGGGAAGGAAGGGAGCTTGGCTAGGCCAGGGAAGGGCAGAACTGAGACTTGTCACCCAAATCCCGTCAAGTCCTCTCTCCTAAACCAGAATACCAATAATTTCCTAGTAGACCACAGCCAGCCTCAGGGCTGAATGTGGAAAGAAGCGCCACCGTAATAAAGGTAAAAATTATTTAAAGCCCAGCAATGCGCCACATGCTGTTCCAAGCACTCTACCTGTCTCCTCTCATTCAATCTTCAGAACAATCTTATGCTAGAAAACTCAAAGTAAGCCCACATTTCTCACTGTGGCTTCAAAGCCCTCTATGATTTGACCTCTAGCTACTTCTCAACCTCATTCCTACCCATCTTCTCCCTGTCCCTCCACTCCAGACACTCGGGCACTCTTCCTATTCCTTAAGCTTGTTCTCCTCTCAGGGCCTTTGCACAAACTGCTTCCTCTGCCCAGAAATGCTCTTCCCTGTTGGTCATGTGGCTCAAATAGGATGTTGTCCAAGAGGCCTTCCCTGCTCTCCACTGGCGCTATCTGACCATCCTCTAACTGTTTGTCTCGGAGAGGATGGGACCCACACGGTTCATTCTGGTTGGTTGACCCCAAGCACAGAGCTTGGGACACAATAGGAGGCTCAGCAAATGCTTACAGCAGGAGGCACATGAAGAATGCAGGGGGAGGCAGGAGAGAAGGAGGGAAGGGAAAGAAGGCATGAGGTACTGGAACCACTTCTCCAGGCCACACCTCTTTGAGATGACATCGCAATGGACCAATCTTCAGGAGAGAAAGTTGTCTCAGTTTATCCATATTTATTCCAGAAAATAGCCACCGTGCCCGGATACTGGCTAACATGTCTGAGCACTCACCATGTGCCAAGTCCTTTAAATGCACGAATTTGTTTCATCCTTTTGACAACCCCATAAGATGCATGCTTGTATTAGCCCTGTATTGCAGCTGAGAAGAGAGGCCCAGGGGTGTTGGGTCACTTCTCCAAGGCCACACAGTTAGTAAGTGGCAGAGCTGGGACTGGAGCATGGGAGAAGGCTTAGCTTCAGAGTCTGTGCACTTAATCTTCCACTCCACTGCTGAGGGAGGCTAAGGGACCTGTTCAAGGTCACACAGCCAGCATATGCAAATGGTGGGATATAAACCCAGGTCTGTCTGACTCCTAAGGCAGAATGCCCACACTGTCCTACCCAGGAAAGTTTTAACAGGCCACATCCACAATTGGAATCCAGGCTACAGACCAGCAAGAATTCCCTGATGTGGCAGCTGGAGCTGACTGCAGAATGAGGGTCTAGAAATACTCTGGTGCATTGAAGGTGGGGCCTCCCAAGTGCTCCTGTCTTTCCTAATCACAGCTAAGGTTCTGGAACAAACACCCAGGCCTCATTCACAAAATGAGCTATCCGCAGATGGGGCTGAATGGAGACCATCGGAAGAGACACTTTAGATTGTCAGAGCTGTGCAGCTGGCTCTAGCCTGCTTCCGGGCCCAGCTGCCACATCCCACCTCCTTCTTTCTTCCTCTCCCCATCCCTGTCCTTGTTCCTCTGCCTCTCTTCCCTGTTGACATCGGCTCCCACCCCCCACCCCCCACCTCCTGGAGAGGAGAGTCCATGCAGAGACAGCTGGGGTCCCTGACCAGAAAGGGAAGAGAAATGCAGACAACACCTAAAGGTGCTTACAAGGGCCTTCTGGGCCAAAGGGCACACAGGGTAGGACTCCAGGAATCTCCTGAGCCTGGCATCTCAGATGCATTCTTCCTTGCTCTCACCCTCAAATCATTTCTTGCAGCTCCTCCAAGAAGAACTCGAGTTTGGGAACCCCTGGAACACAACCAGCATGGAGGGTGGTTTTCTAGCATAGCGATTTTGACAAACTGTCAAGACCAACTGGCCTCACCCCTTGTTTGCTGTTTGACATGGGGGATGTGGTTTAATGAACCACAGCTTGCTCATCCATCAAATAGGGATAATAACACCTACTTCATAGGATCTTGAGAATGAAATGTACGGACGTGGTTCCTGCGCATAATCCCGTGCCTGGTATATATTTTGTGCTCACTGAACAGTTGAGTCGTTGTGATTGTCATTGTTGCAGTGGGCCAAAGGTTTTCCTAGCAGGCTGGTCTATTCTGGCCCACAGTGGGGCAGGAGGCTGGTTCAGAGGGTACCTGGAAGCCAGGCTGGGCTTGGGTGGTGTTTCCTTTGCATTCACTTTCCTTGGCAATTTCCTCTCATTACCTTGTGTCCTTGTAGCCCTAAGTTTTCATGCCCCAAATTATGAGACGGTCTCAATAACCAGATACGTCACCATTCCCGAGCCTGCCTTGGTTTTCCCAGGGCTTTAAAACATGCCATCTCAGTTCATTTCATGAAGACTCTGTGGGACAGGCAGGGACATCCCTGTTTGACAGATGAGGGTAACCTCCTTAAAGAAGCTTTGGGCAGCACAGCAAGGGAGAAAGCACTTGCTCCTGACATGGCCAGAACTTTCCAGCACCCACGAATTGTTTGGGGCAGAGCATGAGGGCATGCGTGCTCTCCCTGAGCCACAATGCTGTAAAGCAGGAAGGGAAGAAACTGTGGGGCCAGCTAGCCCTTGGTTGGAATCCTGAGGCCACTGCAACTGACTCTGCAGCTTCCTCGCTTAGAGCCTCAGTTTCCATATTGGTAATATGGAAGGATAACACTGACCTGGCAGTGCTATTGAGAAGATTAAATTCAATACCAAATGGGCACATGGTAGGTGCTCCATTCATGCTGGCTCCTGGAGGGGTAACTTCTGTCTTTTTGGAGGGCATTGTGCCCACCTCATTCCTTCTGCCCCCAAAGATCCTCCTTGGAAGCTGTTTCCCATGTGCATGCAGCAAGCGCTCTGAAATCACCTCCACGATGCTGTCAATAAGCAGGCTGAGCGCCCGCCTGCAATCTCCTGAGTAATAACTGAGCTCAGTCTCGGTCTTGCTGGGGAACTGAGACAGGCAGTTGTTTAGTGGTGGAGCAACCAGGAGCCTGAGTACTCTTGTTCTGAGAAGATGGGGCTGGGAACGAACGCGATTCTGCTCCGCCTGCCAGCAATGAGGGATAATTACAGCGCTTGTCAAAATAAGATATGGAGATAGAGCCCATTCCTCGCCAGCCAGCTTCTCAAATCCTCTGGGAATTCCTGGTCTAATTAAATACCTGGTGCAAATGCTGGTGTCAGCGACATGTCTGGATTAAAAGCCCACCCTAAATGGAGCCAGGATGAGTGCATCCCCCCATTTCTTCCTAACAGGCTCTGGGTGGTGCAGAGCAAAGGGGTGGTGACGAGAAGGGGAGAAGAGGAGAGAGGGAAGGAGAGCATGACACATGCAGGAAGAGAACTGATAAACAGAGTCAAAGGAGGCTCTGGCAGACGGATTACGTGGAGCATAAAAAGAATTTCCCAACTGGGAAGCGTGCCTGCAAAGACATTTGCTATCTTAAGAAAAATAAATCTCACATCCTTGAGTCTGGCCATGGCTGGTGAATCTCCACTTGGGGAAGGGCGGCTCAGCCCCAAATCTGGCTTCTAAGACTCTTCAGGTGCCTGAGATTCCGTCTGTCATCAAGCCATCTTCCCCCACTCTTCTGGCCTCAAGAGCTGCTCCCTCGCTTACCATCCTGGCCCAATTTTATACACATCCCATCCTTTAATCCTCCTACAGAATGGCTGAGCCTGGCTGCAATGTTAGACAAGACTTATCTAAAATCCTGGAGTGACAACCAGAAAATAAACAACGAGCAAGTCTCGAATCTGGATAAGCTGGCATGCAAAATGCACCTTCCTCTCGGAGGCTACAGGGAGCTTCTCATTCTTCTTAGTCATCACCAGCCCAGTCCCCATTCTGGGCCACCTGCTACTGATCCCAGACCTGGCATCTCAAACTAGTGCCCCCTGGGCTGGATCTCACCCTTAGATAATGTTTTCTTTGGGATACACACTATTTTTAAAAAATTAAAAAAAAAACTTTGCATGGCATCTGTCCATCCAGGTTCTCACGAAAAATCAGAAGACCTGGCCATACAGGGCCACATTTCCACAGGCATGACCAACAGGAGCTGCTTTTTTTAGACAGGACATGTAAGCATGGATATTGTCACACCAGTCTGGGCCCTAGAGTGTGAGGGCAAGAGCCATGACATTGCCCTTCTGCCTTGTCCACCTGTATGTGCTAGATATTGAGTTGGATGTAAACATCTCATGGACTTTCTCATGTGAAGGATGAACCCGGGTCCACTCACCTCTATCCATCCGTTCACTCAACAATGTTACTGAGGACTTCCTCTGTACCAGGCACTGTGCTAAGCCTGGAGATAGAAGGTTAAACAAGACAGGCATCTGAGGTTCACCTCTTCACCCCAGGTTTCCTGTTTGAGGCCCTCTCCTTCTTACTTGTAAGGAATTGCAGCTAGGAACGAAAGGCCAGCCCTTCCTCTGAGATGAGTCTTACCCTCACAGATCCCAGGATGACAATTGTGCCACAGAACAGCTCACCTACACCTCTGGGTGTACAAGAGATGCTCCAGCCCGCTGAGGAGAGCTCTTTCCACTGTGCCAGCTGATGAACAACCGAGAGCAGATGGTATCGTGTAGAGCCTAGAAGAACGTGGATTCTGGGTCAGTCTGCCTAGATGTAAATGATGGCCCAGTGCTACCTTGGAGAAGTCACTTTGCCTCTCTGGGCCTCAGTTTTCCTCATCTATGAAATGGGAATAATGATAATTCTGACCTTCTGAAGTGGCTATGAAAATTAATATTAGTAAAGTGATTGAAAAGTAGTAAGGGTGCTGTTTAAAGATATGATGAATAAATAAACAAGAACTAGGAATACACAGGTTTCGACACAGGTGTACAGGTCACATGATCTCCAGGCATCCTTCCCTGTTCAGGATTTTATGACTCGACAGAGGTGTCCCTCATGGGGCAGTTGTGAGGATTATCCAGAAAATGCCTGTGGTGTCTGGCCCAGAGTCTAGGGAGGAGGTGCTGCTGGGGTTACAATTTTCCCCTCCTCTCTCCCCCAGGCATGGCCACAGCTTGCTGCTGAAGACTGAGGCCTCCACATAGCCTTGGGAGGAATTCCCTGCATATCAAGCAGCTGGGAGCTGAGGGTGATGTCATTCTTTGGGAGCCCTCCAAGGCTGGCTGCTGGGGTCCTGCGGGAGGGGAGGGCTGAGTCTCAGGGAGTCTAAGCACTGGGCCCCACTCCTTGTCAGCGTCAGCTGGCCTGGACAGCTCCTGACTGCCTTTCTGGGCCACACTATCTCCTCCTACAGTTCCTGCCCTGTAGCACGGCTGAACTTGGGAAGCATCAATCGGAGCCTGTCAGTCCTGCATAAGCCCTTCTAGTGGCCTCCAGTTGCACTCAGGATAGAATCCACTTTCTTAGCTGGCCCCAAAGGCCCTGCGCGGTCTGGCCCTTGCCTTTCCTACCACATTCCCTTTCATTTCCTGCATTTCCTGTGGTCCAACCACAACCACCCTCGCTCCCCTTCTCCCTGACTGGTCTGGAGCAGCCTTCCATCTTCCCCCTGCCTGCTATGGAAGCCCGAACACAAACGCCACCTCCTTAGACAGCCTTCAAGGATTTCTGAATTTAAAGCAGCCCCTCACTCCTCCACACTCCCCTCCTCATGGCCTCCTGCTTTCTTTCCTTTGGATCTCTTCTCATTTCCCCAAATGACCTTACTGATCTGTTTACTTGGTCGTTGTCTGACCCATGGCAGCAGATCATGAATTCCATGAAAACGCGAACTGGTTCTGCTGTTTAGGTCAGCTCTTTATTCCCCAGCTCCCAGCCCTGTGCCTGGCCACAGACTCGCAACAAACATGTGCGGCTCCAATGTGTGAATAAATGAATTCATTTATTTCAGACGCCAAGAGATGCAGCCTGGTCCTCCCAGGGCCTGGAGCTGTGTTGAGACCTTCTGTGACAAACGGCTGTAATTTTTATAACTTCATGAAGACTGGGTAAAGGCAGTGTCCTCGATCTACGCAGTAGGGGACTGGGTCTCCCTCCAGCCCATCGTGAACATCGGCATGAACACACACACACACACATTCTCTCTCACACTCACACACACATACGCACAACAGACACTCACACACTCAAACATATACACACACTCAAACATAGACACACATGCACACGTTCATACGTGTACTCATACATACACACACTCAAACACACTCACACGTACACATTCATATACACACACTCACGTTCACTCAAACACACAGTCTCACACATGCACTAACACATACACTCAAACATCACACACTCACATTCACACACATACTTAAACATACACACACTCACATTCATACACCTACACATACACACACACGCATATACACACTCAAACATGCACTCACACACATACACACTCGCACACCACACACGCTCACACACACATACACATTCTCATGCACACTCTCACAAGCACTCACACTCACTCAAACACACACACAGATGCACACACACACACACACACACAACCACCTTGGCAAGAACAAATGCTACTATGTGGCGAAGGAAAGAGAATGACATTTGCTTTCAGACTCATCTAGATTCCAAACCTGGGGAAGCCCTGGCCCAGGACTGTCGAGAGAGGTGTGGGCAACACAGAACACGGGAGAAGGGGGCTCTTGTCTGCATAGCTGTCACTCCATGGGGGTGCATTTACCCTGCATGTTTGCAACAGTTGCCCATGTGCCTTCAGTGTTCCACTGTGGGAGGGGGCTGACAATAAACTGTAGGTCAGATGTGGTATGTTCCCTCACCACAGACTCAGATAATAATGTAATCTTGGAAGTGGTGAGGGTTATACAGATAAATGGAGAAAGCATTGCAGGAACCTAGGCAAAGGAACATTGCAGTGCAATCCAGGGTGAGATCAGCCAAGGCCCCAGAGAGGCTCTCACCATTGAGCTGGACCCTGAAGGATGAGTACATGTCTTGCTAAAAGACAAGAAGGAGAAAACACAAGTAGGGAAGAACACAAAAAAGGCATAAAAGTGTAAAAGTGCACGGAGTGAGTGAGTGTGCCTGTACTCAGACTTTAGGAAGATTACATTGGCACAGTGCGGAGACAGATTGGAAGAACACACACTGGAAGAAGGTAAATGAGATGAGGGGGCTGTTGAGAAAGGTTAAGCCCTTTTCCAAAGAAATTAAAGGATGAGCTTAAGAGTTAGTTACTTATGAAGTAGACTCACAGTTCTTGGTGGCCAATTGGCCATAGTATTGAGTGAAGGGAAGGAGTTGCAGATTAAACTCTATCATCATTGCCATCACCAATATTGCCAACAAAATATCACCATCACCAATATCACCATCACCACCATTATCATCAACCTTGTCATCACCATTATTGTTATCACCAGTTGTCATCATCACTGTTACCATCATTGTCATCACCATCATCATCATTGCCATCGTCATCATCACCATCATCATCATCATCATCATTCCTGCTAACATTCACTGGACTATGAATCAGGCACTTTTAGAGGGATAGTTTTGGGAGGAATTCTCAGATCCATAAGAGATTCTGCAAGCCTTAAAAACCACCCAGTTTCTTATCTAACAGTCTTTCCTAAACTTCCTTTCCTAGATAAACTTTTTTCTGTTCCAGAACCAAGTGTGTTTCTGCTTGGTCTTCTTTATGGTCCTCTTGAGGGGTACAGTTATGTCAATAAGTTTTGCATCTCCCAGGCTGGATACAACAGCCAACTGCCCAGTCAACTTCCCAGCTCTGGGGTCTGTTCCATGGCTATGATCCAACAATTTGAGGGGCAGCTGGATTCTAGCCACTTGCTACTTCTTTCTTAATGCCTCCATGACAGTCCAATGCTCCTACAAGCTCCATGAGAAGAAACTATATCTTTTTTATTCATCGATGTATACCCAAAGTGGTAGGCACATAGTGGGCTTTCAGCAAATATTTGTGGAATAAATCTTACTTTCTCTATAATCCACATTTAAATGTTCATTGACAGCATACAAATATCTGTGACGGTAGTGAATTCTCCCCAAAAAATGAATTATTACTCCTCCAAGTTCCTTCTATTCCTGTGGTCACACATAATTTGAAAACACCGAGTCAAATGAAATTAAATAGGCTTCTTTATTGCAGGATTTCTTAGAGCCTTTAATGTCTAATGTACTTCGTGAGTCTCCAAGAGAAGTTTCAAGCATATAATATTTCTTAAGCATATTTCAACGTAAAGGACTTTTCATGGTCTAGTGTTTCAAGGAACATACTTTCAGAAACACTGTTAATGAGTTAAATCAAGTGTTCAATGGTTTCATCAACAGTAAACCTGCTATCATCATCCCAGATTTCCTTAATTATACTATTAATCTGGTTAAGAGACAGATGATAATTTTATCAATTAGTTGCATAAATGCCAGTTCCTTAAAACAGAGGAGGGGGGTTGAGGGATGAGGAATTACCTGTTGGGTACAATGTACACTATCTGGGTGATGGGTACACTAAAAGCCATGGCTTCATCACTGTGCAATACTTCCATATAACAAAACTGCATTTCACCCTCAGAATCCATATTTTAAAAAAACGAAGGAGGTTTTCTCAGCCAAGAGCATTATCATGGCCTAGGATTGGAACTAACTTCTCTTTGCTTTAAAAAGAACGTAGGAATTTAATCCTTGAAACTCTGGATGAAAGTTTAGGTTAACCAAGGCTCATGTATAGCATACGCTTTTTCAGCCCAGGTGAGATTTTTTTCATTAGAGTAAGTACAGCTTCTTATGAGAGGATCCCAGGCTCCAGTGGACATGGAGTGAAGGCAGAAGAGCTTACTTTTGGGTGTTCAGAAGCCAAGCAGAGACCCCCAACCCTCACAGTGACCATGAGGTCCCTAGTGCATTACTTGGCTTCTCCAGCCCCAGCCCCCATGCTGCAGGTACCAGCATCAGGGTTCTCCCATCTAAAGAGGTTCAGGATGGCTTTAGCTGAGGACAAACATGAATTCAGTGACTCAGAAAGCAGGGTACTAGTGAATAGGTCCACTGCCTTTAAATAATTAGTTATAAAAGAATTAATTATACACTGATGAGTCTCCTGGCCTCTGAGGTTAACCACAAAACCCAGTAGGTAAAACCCAGTAGGTAAAACCCAGGCCCTACCAAGTGGGAAGAGGTCCCAACATAAAACTTGAACCTCAAAGAGCTAGACCTTTAATATAAAGGTGAATGAGAAGTGAACTAACACAGAAAACCTGTCTGTCCTGACTTTGGTACTAGGAAGGTGGATGGGGAAGGAAGGAGCCTCATTTTCTTCAAGAATTTGTAACCATATGTGAGCTCTCACATGGGTTTGTGGTCTGAAAAACCTCAAATGAAAATTTTAATTGAAAATGAACTTGGGTTGTTACCTCTCTTGAGTTATTAAAAGGTGCAAACACAGTACTTTCTGGAGAAGTGAAATTTTAATTCATTCCTCTAATAATTATCAAGGATAAAGTTCTAAAGAATATTCACTGCCAACAATTGTAAAACACACAAGAAAACAAGGTACTGTGAGATAAGGCTTGCAGGAAAAAGAGATAGCAGAATCTGATTATTAAAGCTTCTGATATTAGAATTCTTATTAGCACAGAAAATGAGATGGCAAAATTTATATGCTTAATGAAATAAAAGAGGTTTGAAAATTTCAGCAAGTAATAAGACACTGTAAAAATGTCTTAGCAGATTTGAAAAATAACCATACAGAGCATCTAGAAATGAAAAACATATTAGTTCAAAATTTTAAGTCAGAAATGCAAATCAAAACCACAATGAGATACCATCTCACACCAGTTAGAACGGCTACTATTAAAAAGTAAAAAAATAACATGCTGGCGAGGCTGTGCAGAAAAAGGAGCGATGTTATACTGTTGGTGGGAGTGTAAATTAGTTCAAACATTGTGGAAGACAGTGTGGAGATTTCTCAAAGACCTAGAAACAGAAATACTATTCGACCCAGAAATCCCACTACTGGGTATATACCTAAAAGAATGGAAATTATTCTATTATAAAGACACCTGCACACGTATGTTCATTGTAGCACTATTCATAATAGCAGAGATATGGAATCAACCTAAATGTCCATCAGCAATAGACTGGATAAAGAAAATGAGGTATATATACACCATGAAATGCTATGCAGCCATTAAAAAGGGGATTACGTCCTTTGCAGGAACATGGATGGAGCTGGAGGCCATTATCCTTAGCAAACTAACACAGGAGCAGAAAACTGAATACCACATGTTCTCACTTATAAGTGTGAGCTAAATGATGAGAACACAAGGACACATAGATGGGAACAATGCACACTGGGGCCCACCAGAGGGTGGGAGGAGGGAGAGGATCAGGAAAATAACTAATGGATACTAAGCTTAATACCTGGATGATGAAATAATCTGTTCAACAAACCTCCATGACACATATTTACCTATGCAACAAACCTGCACATCCTGCACGTGTACCCCTAAACTTAAAAAAAGAAATTTTAAGTCACAATGGACAGATATAGATGGAGCAAAGAACTAAAGAGACAATTAGTAAACTCTTAGATAGTTATAAATAAAACAAGCTAGAGAGACAAAGATGGAAATAATGGAAGACGATGAAAAGATGTGGAAGAACAATTCCAGAAGATGAAAGTAACATCACAATCTGTGACGGAGAAATATTAAAAGTAGTCAGACAGAAAAGTTAGACCATCTACAAATAAATAGCAATTAGGCTAACATCTGTCTTCTCAACAATAACAATGAAAGCCAGAGGCAGAGGAATGATATTTTCCATGTGTCAAGAGGAAACAATTGACCAACTGTAAATGAATACTTAGTGAAATTACATTTCAAGAATGAGAGCAAACAAATTTTTTATGTTTGAATAAATAAAACAGGTCCTCACAGAGGAAATTCTAAAAGATGTGGCTTAGTCAGAAGGAAGATTAGCACAGATAGAAAGTCAGAGATTCAAAAAGGAATACAAAGCAAATATGTGATTAACTCTAAATTAATATTTATGTGCGAGTGACTCTAAATTGATATTGCTGTATATATTAATAATAATAATGTCTAATTTGCTGACTTAAAAATAACAAGATAAGGTATTGCTTCCAGGTAAGATGTAGTAGATTGTGGCAGGCTGACTCCCCTACTGCAACAACTATTAAGAAAAAAAAGAAAAGCTGCGAAAATAGAAAATTTGAAGACATCAGAAAGCTGTGGAAATGAGGACAAAATGGGTCCTATGTACGTTGATAACTCCTGACAGTTTTCTCCCCTGCGGGCAACTGCTGATTCTGGACGTGGGTTGAGGACTGGCATTGGCCCAAGCAGAGGTTGTCTACTGGAGGAAACAGAAACTAAGCAGCACTTTTGGCAGTTGTGCAGGGCTGGCATGCTGGATTGGAAACAAGAGAAGCCTGAAATATAAGAAGCCAAGTGACTGTTGGCTTTAACGCATAGGACACTGCTAAGTGCTCTATGCAGCTCAGGTGGCTGGGAAATGAGGATGGAAGGTTGGAATGAAATTTCTGCTAATCTCACGGGACTTAGGAGACAACATTCCATGAGAGAGAGAAAGGGCCTGACATAAATCCCTGTTTTTCCCCTCAAGATATTTGCCAGATTTTGAAGATGGCCAGAAAAGCTCAAAACATTTAAAGAGCAGGACTGAATCTCCTTCAGGCTTTTAGGGCTGAGGAGACAGAGACTAGCTAGGCTCCCAGCCAAAAGCCATGAAGACCACACAGGACATGAGAAAAGCCAGAGGTGGTCAATTCAGTCTTCCTCAAACTGCAATCCTCTTAAATTTCTGACTAGACTGAGGTCATCAGCCTTTCACCCTGACTCTCCAACAGAGGAAAAGGGGAAGCTGCTCTGGTGGAATGTATCAGCTGAAACCTCCACAGTTCTTTTACATACAATGTCCAGCTTATGGTCAAAATTATGAGGCATGTGAAAAAGCAAGGAGAGAAAAGAAAAGAAGCAAAGCAAAGAGAAAAAGAAAGCTAACAATAAAAACAGATCCATAGATGACCCAGCTATTGTATTCATCAGACAGGACTTTGACTATGGTTATTCTGTTAAAGAGAATAGAGAAAAAGATGGGCAAAATGAACAAAAACATATAGCCTTCTCAAGTCTAGTATCTGTTAATAGTTACTTGGAATCAATAAAATAGTACAAACTTACTATATGGGTTTACAGCAGACTGGACACAGCAGACTATAGGGTCAGTGACTTAAAGACAGAACAATAGGTAAATTCCAATTAAAACCAGAGAGGAAAGAGAAAGGAACATTAAAAGACAACAGTATAAGTACCACATGGGGCATTATCAAAGGTCTAACATACACATAATTGGAGTCCCAGAAGGCAAGAAGAAAAACTGGGCAGAAGCAAAATTTGGAAAGACAATGATCAAGTTTCCAAAAATTGATGACAGAAACCAACTCATTGATTCAAGAAGCCCACCAAGCCCTCCAAAAAGTTAAACACAAAATCATAACTACACATATCATAGTCAAAATGCTGAAAACAAAGGTAAAGAGAAGTTCTTGAAAGCAGTAACAGAGAAAAAAGACATTACCTTCAAGGAAGCACCAATAAGGTGGATTTTTCAACAAACATTGATGGACTCTAGAAAAATCTTTAAAATGCAAAAGCAAGAGGAAAAGAACACTGCCCCTCTTGTATTATATACACAGCAAAAAATCCTGCAAAAATGAAACAAAGACATTTTCAGACAGACAAATGCTGAAAATCAGCAAAAATTCAGTGCCAACACACTGACACTAAAAGACATACCAAATAAAAATCTTCAGGCTGAAGGAAAATTATTCAATCCAGAAACACAAAATTGGAAGAAGGAATGAAAAACACTACAAAGGAGAGATATTTGGGTTAGTATAAAAGAATATTGGCTGTTTAAAATGACAATATTAATAATGTCTTATCAGATTTATAACTATGTAGAAGTAAAATGGTTAACAACAGCACAACAAGAAAGAAGTGGGTACAGGAGTTTAACTGTTGTAAAGTTCTTGCATTGTTCAGGAAGAAGTAAAAGTCTTAACTTAAAAGTAGACTACAATAAGCTAAATATATATATTAAAACTTCTAGGGTAACCACTGCACAATAATTCAGGAATATGAAACAAGAAGCCAATATAAGGAAAAAAATTCAATAATAAAACTATTTACTTAATTTTTAAAAAGACAGGAATGAAGAAATAAAAGAAGAAAGAAGAGATAGTACAAATAGAAAAACAAATAGCAAGGTGCTAAAAATAAACACAACAGTGTCTGTAAGTATAGTAAATATAAATGACTAAAAGTAACAAGAAGAACTAAAATGATGAACAGTAGCCTATGCATCAGGAAGGAGGTAACCAGAGCCCAAACATTGAAAAGCTATTATTGTTCAGGAGTTAAATGAAGTATCAATGAGATCTAGACATTTAGTAGGTACATGTTAACATGTAATAGTACATGTTAAAATATCAAGGGTAACTATTAAATGAATCAACTTAGTAAGCTTTCTCTTCTGAACTACTTTAGAAATTCTTGTCAGTTATTTTATTATTATTATTATTTTTATTTTTAGTAGAAATTGGGTTTCCGCCATGATGGCCAGGCTGGTCTAGAACTCCTGACCTCAGGTGATTCGCCTGCTTCGGCCTCCCAAAGTGCTGGTATTACAGGCGTGAGCCACCACGCCCGGCCTCTTGTTGGTTATCTTGAATTTGACAACTAAGTATCATTATTCAATTCTCTGAGATTACAAGGTTTGATAGAGAAGTAAAAATCTTCATAACACAAAACTATTTACTAATGAGCTAGTCACTTAAACGTTTTATGCACGCTTAAGTTTTACCTCCCATTAATGCTGGTTTCTAGGCTTACTCATTTATTGGTTTCCTTCGGCTTGTTGGTTGTTGTAAATGTCTGATGATGTAATGGAAATTCAAAGGAAATTGATGAAGAAGAAAAGTGCAAATCTTTAACTAGATTCAGGATTTCATGAAGATAGCAAAAGTATTGTTGGATAACTTTTCCATTCACATTTAACTACAGCAAATGAGAAACTGGCAGAGTTAAACTAGTTAGCAACTGAAGAAGAGAAAAGCGACAAAGTTGTCAGGTGCTTCAAAGGAGAAAAATGTTATCTTCTAACGATTGGAAGAGGCCTATGGGAAAATGGATAAAGCTTGGAAATATTTGCCCCAAACGACCCTCTTTATTTATTGTGCTGTGAAAGTCAAACAAAATCAAAACTGTTAGACTGTGCTAAGATAGGATTGTCTAAAAAATGTGCCATGCTTTCCCCAAAGTCAACACTTGGTAATTCCTATTTTTAATGGAAAAAATTAACTCATTTGACACTAAAACCTACATTTTGTTAATAGACAATAAAAAAGACTTATTTTTGTGCTTTCAATTTTATTTTTTCAAGATTTGGCCCTGCTCAAATCTTTTTCCTTCACTATCACAGTAAATAGTCAACATTTTGTTTTAAGAAGTTTCTCTCTAAGTGGTATTTGTACTGGTACCAATTATTCTTAGAAAAATGAGGACTGTCTGTGTCTACTTTCTTTTACCTGATAAACATCTTTCTGTGTAGTATTTACATAGGTGTGAACGCTCATGTCCCCCAGTATTCATATGTTGAAACTTAATACTCATTGCCGTGGTGTTGAGAGGTAGAGCATCTGCGGGGTGATTAGGTCACGAAGGCAGGGCCCTCATGAATGGGATCAGTGCCCTTACAAAAGAGGCCTAACAGAGCTTCTTTGTCCCTTCTTCTATGTGAGGACATAGCTAGAAGGCACCATCTATGAAGAACTGGCCCTCACCAGACATTGAATTTGCTTGTGCACTGGTCTTGGACTTTGCAATACATTTCTGTTATTTATAAATTATAGTAAATTACAGTAGTCCCCCCAATCAGCAGTTTCACTTCCCACAGTTTCAGTTACCCATGGCCACTTGCAGTTTGAAAATAGGTGAGTACAGTACAGTAAGATATTTTGAGCGAGTGAACAAGAGAGAGATGCCACATTCACATAACTTTTATTACAGTCTATTGTGGTAATTGTTCTATTTTATTATTAGCTATTGTTGTTAATCTCCTACCATGCCTAATTTACAAATTAACCTTTATCATAGGTATATAAGTATAGGAAAAACATAGTACATATGGGTTTGGCACTATCTGTGATTTTAGGTGTCAACGGGGGTTCTTGGAATACATCCCCTGTGGATAAGGGGAGACTACTATACCCAATCTAAGGTATTCTATTATAGCAACCTGAATGGACTAAGATAGCATGTGTGTCCTATTTTCTTTTCCATGCAGGATTGAGTCTTGACACTTTCTGTTTCTGACAATTACTGTGAGCCAGGCACTTTGCTAAGTGTATATCTCATGTAATCTTTGTAGCAACTCTATGGGACATTTTAGATTTAAAAGCTGAGGTCTAGAGAGTTCAAGTGATGAATTTGCCCAGTGCCACACAGGGAGTTTATGACTCAATCCAGATCTCCACCTCAGGTGTGTCTGACTTCCAAACCAAGCTGTTAATTTTGATGCTACACCTTCCAATCCATCTTTCTCTCTCCAGGGGGTCACGACACGGCCTGCCACATAGTAGGTGCTTAGTAAATGTTGGCAGATCTGAATTGTTGCTTAAGTCAGGTCCTCAGTTCAGTGTGACATGGCTGAATAAATATTATTACTATTGTTTGGTTTGACTTTTGGACGTATGGCTAGGAGCCCGGGTGCAATAAATCTGTAGATGGAGATACCTCTTTAGAATGGGATCTGGCAGTGAGCGTTTTCCCCATCTTGCTCTGTAGATGATATTACTACAATGGGAGAACTGGAAGAGAACCAGTAGTAGATCTCAAGCTTATAAATTGTGCCAGGCATTATCTGGCATGTTTTCAATTTGTTATCTGGATCTCCTAAGAACTCTGCCAGGTAGGTGTTATCGCATTTTTGTAGATGTGCAAATGGACCTCAGAGAGGTGCAGAGGCTTGCCAAGCTTCAGCCTGTACATGGCAGAACCTGGGTTCAGACTGTCTGACTGCAAACCTCTTTCCCTCTTCACAACATTACTTTATCATTATGGCTTGGAGCATCCAAACTAGGTCAGAAGGTGGGTGGGTGGGTCGTGGGTGGGAGTTTGCTTTGTGGTTCTGCCACTGCTCTGAGAAGAAGATGACAAAGTACTCAGTCACCTGGGTGGCTGGAGTATGCAGCCTCAGGAAAAGAGCTTGCTGGTGACAAGTGTTGAATAGCCCAGCCCACATTTCTGGGGCAAGGCTGGGAGCATCATTCATTCAGCTGAGAAAGATAAATCCCTGTCAGTGGGATTAATGGAGCTGGTAGCACTCACTGTTTGGGACCAGCTAAAAGCTGATTATGAATTCAGATAGACGCTTCACAGTCAGAAGGACTGAGAAATGACTGGGGCAGACTCCAGGGGGTGACGGTGTTTCCCTGGAGCATTCCAAAAGGAATGCTTCAGGCCTGGCACAAAGGACAGACAGATGGCCATGGGTCATATGGAACACTGGGTCACTTGCAATGAAGAATCATATGCAGCTGTATGGAAGGGACCTCAGAGGTCATCCTTTTCCCACCCCTACCATTGGCCCATTTTATAGATGGGAAACCAAGGCTCAGAGAGGGGAAGGGCCTTGTCCAAAGTCACACAGACAAGATTATCAAGCTCATACTTCATAGCTGGAGAAACTGAAGTTTGGAAACTGTGAGATCTGAACTTACCTAAGATCACGTATGAGATTGTCTATCTCTATATGCCCATTCTATAGATGAGATCGCTGAGGCGGGGAGAGGGCTCAAAGAGGGCACATTTCATATCCAGCACAGAAATGGCACACTGGGCAGCCTTAGATCTGCTAGCCTCCACCTACCTTTTGGTGTGGCCACTAAGACCTTCTCTACCAGGGGCAGTGGGAAGTGTCTGAGGTTCTTATTCTACCAGCTGCACACTATCCTATGGCCTACTGGTGTTTTGGGGACCTCACCTTCTACAGTTGAAGGCAAGTTGGTTTGGAAGAAAAAGCCACTGTGATGCAACCATTATGGCAGGAGTGGGACCATGGTAAGCCCGCTGGAGTTTCTGATATTTCAGATGCCTCAGGCATGGGCCACAGTGCATCCTGCATTACTGAGGATGGGCTGCCCAATCTTCTCAGTCACTACTCATAGCATTGTGGTCAGGGAAGGGCAGGTCTTCATCACATGGTGGGCTTGTGAATTTCCACCTGTTACCTGAGAAGCACCATGCTCTCCAGTGTAATTGTGGATAAATTATTGTCCCCAAGATCCACATAGAAGGGCTGGGCAACAGCTGTTGGTGCAATAACTCATCACGAGGCTCATTGTCTGACAACCCCAGGGCTGTAAGTATGCTGGGCTCTAGCTGCCTGCTTATTGTGCCTCAACATACCTTTTGAGACTTTTGCAGGGTGGAGTGAGAAGTGGCACTTGGGGCAGGCACTCTATCCAAGAAGCCTAGCAGCTGCCGTCTCTACAGGACGCAGGCTTTGAGGGAGCCATGCCTCCAGGAAAGCTCCTGAGTCTGTTTCCTTGCCCTGAAATCTTGTTTGTCTCACATTTGAGTTTTGTGAGATGATTTCCGTGGAATCTAGAAGGAAAGCAGCATATATTGGGAGCCTTACTTTACATCAGAAGAACCCAGACCCAGGCAGTGAAAGTGCACAGGTCAGATCCACACAGCAGGCAAGTGGAGCTGCTGAGACCTGCACGCAGGTTGAAAGACCATTCTTTTATTATTATTATTTAAAAAATCTTTTCTCATTTCAGTGTGGGCATGCAGGCACTGGAAAGGATAAATCTTTATTTACCCTGAGTTCTTAATACTTGCGACCTTGAGAACACAGAGCTGGGCTTAGAAGACACATTTAAACTTCTAGCAATTTTTGGGCCATAACCAAAGAATCTTTTCCCCCCAATTCAGCCCCTCACTTCCCCCAGGTACTTCTTGACATTTGTCCTTAACAAATAACTTGTTGAGCACCTATCCTGTACCAGGCCTGAGTTCTAGGTGCTAGAGACAATGGTGAACAGGCAGGCCAGGTCCCTGCTCTTCGGGGGCTTGAAGTCCAGTGAGGACAATGGATAACAGGCCAGCAGCACATTCACAAGATACTTTAGGTTGGGATGAGCGCTACGGGGAAAATAAAACAGGGTGATGAGATGCAAGACCCTTGATGTGGACAGGGGCTGCTTCAGGCAGAACGGCCAGGGAAGGCCTTTCTGAGGAACAGGCACATTTGCTGAGACCCCGATGCCCAAAAATTGCAAACCATGGGCTGAAAGCAGGAAAAAGCTTGGTGTTTGCAAAAGCGCAAGGAAGCCACAGCCAGTGGTGAAAGATGGGAAGTCAGCAGGGCCAGAGCAGGTGCGGCCTTGAAGTCTGTGGTTGGGAGTGTGGATTTCACTCCAAGGACCAGAGGAAATGCCCCAGTTTCATGCTAGGGAATGAAAACAAGAGTGTTTCCCTTCAGGCTTATTAAAACCTGAAGTAAAACCAGGAAGTGACAACCTGACAGATGAATTAATAGTGACTTGTAGGAGGCAAATTTGGTGGCAATGAGGCAATCCTGAAATGTCTGCAGTAGTGTAGACTAGAGATGAGGTTGGCTTTGGCTAGTGAGAAAACAGGAGGTGAAGAGATGTGGATGAAATGAGACAAAATCTGGAGGCCATGATCATAGGACCTGTAGGTTGTATATGGAAGGTCTTTAAGGCCAAGAGAATGAATGGCACCCCCAGAAGGAGGAATAGAAAGCCAGCCCAGAGCCCCGGGGCTAGCAGCAGTTCAGGGAGTGTCAGTGGAGGAAAATCTCATAAAGAAGGCTGGCTGAGAAGGAGTGGCCAGAAATGGACTTATTGAATAATATTGGTTCAATTAATGAATGACTGCAGGCACACGGGCCTTTGGCACTTAGAGGAACATATGATGAATGATTTCTCTAAGTGCCAAAGTCCTGTATGCCTTTGGTGAACCACAGGATTCCTCTTTGCTGGAGCATTGAGCATCCTGTGGTCATCTCTTCAAGATGGACTGTCCATGAACTGAGAGTTTTAGGGGCAGCATCTGGGTCTCATTATGCATCCCCGGGCCAAGGACACAGCTGGTGCAAGGGAGGAGTCTGGAATAAGGACTGGGAATGGGTAAGAATGGAGGTGGGGAAGAAGGAGGAGGAACAACTGTGTGTGTGGACAGACAGACCCTCTTGTGACCCTCAACCCAACAGGGTCCAAAATCAAGGCCACAAGACTGGCGTGATGAGAACAGGAGCTGGTGAGACTGTGGGGAAGAAACTGGTCATAGGGAGGCTTCCTACTCTCCACCCCATTGGAAAAGGGGTTTGGAATAACAGTCGTAATAGAATATTTACCATCCATTGTGTTTCTGCTTTGTCAGGCCATGTGGGGCTGACAAAATCACCCCTGTTTAATTATTAGCCCAGCTTTCCGATGGCATGTGCCTCAGAGCAGTTGTGAGAAGGACACTTCTACTTGAGAACATGCCTTGGAAGTTCAAGTACATGTACTCAGCAGCCTCTCTGCCTATACTGGAAAGGGCATGGAGATAGTCATTAAGGGCTCTAGGCTTAGCTCTGGCTGTGAAACCTTCTCAGAGCCTCAGTTTTCTCATCTTTAAAATGGGAAAAGCTGTAGTAGCTTCCTCTCAGAGCTCTCTGAAGAACTGAGATTTCACATGCAGAGGGATTAGCACTGAGCTGAACTCAGCAGTGTTCATTACTCCTGCTTTAAGTGCCTGAAGGGAAATGGTGCCAGGTCTGTGGCCAGAGGGGACAGCTGCTTCAGTCAGGGTCTCAGCTGGACAAAATGGCACCCTCAGATTGGGGAATTGGAAGGCTGTGTAACAAAAGGACTGTGTACAGTGGTGTAGGGAGAGAGTAGGAAAGCACACACAGAGGGCAGTGCCCTGGGCCAGGAGCAGTGGGTGCCCTCAGCACTCCAATTTGATGAGTGAGGAAAACCATCAACAAAAGGCCAAGCAAAGAAAGCTATGGAAGAGAGTCACACCCTGTAACCCTCAGGGAGGGAGCCTGGGAGTTGACACCTCCTGTCACCCTCCTCCTGCCCACAGTCTCCTCCTGTGTCATGAACAGCTGAAGTCGGAAGGCAGGGGCCTTATTCATAGAGTCCTCTCAGGTCAGCCTCCCCAGCCCACAGTGGAGAGGTGGTCCTGAGGACAAACAGAACATCCAGGGAAAGGGTTTGTGCAAGGAACAAAGGGGGTGAGGAGGCATTTACTCCTGCCTGTATGACAGGTGGAGAAACTGAGGCTCAGTGGTGACATCACTTGCCTAGAATCACAGACCTTGGCTGCCTGACTCCCAAGTCCATGTCCTTAACTGTTGCTCCACATGGCTCCACTCATTCATACCCTGAGTTGAGTGCTATTTTCCTCATTTTACAGTTAAAACAACATGTGCTTAGATGGGCAAGGTGACTTGTCCCAGGTTACACAATTGTCAAAATTGGGATTGTAGGAACCAGGCCAGGGGACTCCACTGCCAGCTGCTTCTATTACTCAGCACAATCCTTTCTCAGCAGGAGAAGAGAAGGTTCTAGAAGCTACGTTTAGATGGGAGCTGCTACCTCTCTGAGCCACCAACCTGAAGTGAGGTGGCCTGTGGCACAAGGATGGACCTGAGGGGGTGTCCCGGGAGAGTTGCTCATGCTGGCAGAGGAACGAACCCTCGTTTCACTTTGCAAAGCCACATTCTGGTGAGATTGTGGAGCATAATCTCTTCTTCGGTAATAATTTTTCTGAGCAGAGCTACCCATGTTTGACTCTCCACTCCTTAATCCAGCAAGTCTAATGCCTAGGAGACGCATGCTTCCATCCTGCCTCCCTCCTTTCCTGCCCTCCCCCACTTTCAGCCGCTCTCCAGGCTTCTGAGTGGGTTTTCTTTGACTCTGTCCTCTGCTCCAGACAGAGAATACATAAGGCTGTTTGCCAAGGTCATTTTTAACTCCGGTGCACTGCAGGTGTGGGAGTGAGCGAGAGTTAAATCACAGAGAGGCAGCCCAGGGTAGCTCCACTTTCCTTAATATCTCCGCAGGTGTGTGGGGGCAGAGTGGGAGGACTGTAGCCCCTTCCCTCCCCTCACTCCACCTTGGCCCAGCGGGACCTGGGCTGGTAAAAGGAAAATGTTTGCCTTCCTTTGTTTCCTCTTTGGGGAGGGTGGAGCTAGAAAGAAAGAGTTGGAGAAGGAGAGAGGGATTTTGATGATGGGAGAGAACAGGTTCTGGCCACAGCCTGGGCAGAAAATGGTCAGCTGTTGGGGGGAAGGTGGAACAAGGCTCTGCCTGTTTTCCAAAGTGGATATGTGGTCTTCTCCTCTAATAATAAGCCCATTCTACTGCTGGGAAAACTGAGGCCCAGGGAAAGCAAGGTCATGCAAAAGGCTGCACAGGCAGTAGTAACTGGTGAAAGGACTGACAGCAAACCTACATCTCCTGCCACAGGCTAATGCAAGGAGCGCCTAGTTTAAGACCCAGGAGTCCTTGGTTTCAGTCAGGGCCCTGCTCGAACTTGCTGTGTGACGCTGGTCAAGGCACTGCCGCTCTCTGGGTTTCGGCATCCCCATTGATGGCTTTGTTTTTATTAAATGCTTACCATGTGTGAGGCACTGGGGATACTATGGGGAACAAACAAAATCCTGTCTTTATGGAGTTGATATTTCTGGAGGAGAAAGGGTTATGAGCTAAACTCATGACAACCATGTAGGTATTATCAATCCCATTTCACAGATGGCAAGACTGAGCTGCATCTCCACACTGGTAGGGCTGGAGGAGGCAGTTCTTCAGGCCCCTTTCCACTTGATGTTCTTCTGGCTGAGACAGGCGGAGGGCATTTCACACCGAGCTGCAGATTTTGGAGATTTGAAATCTTATTTATTTGGTCTGGAGATGAGCAATCAGAATTTTTTCCCTCAAAAGTAGATTTAACTTCTTAATTATGTTTGAGTTAGATTTACAATGATATTAATTCTCACTCCCTGAATAAGGAAAGCAGGTGTTTGCTTAGGGAAAGACCTCTACAAGTGTGAGAAGCAAAGGGGGCTGGGATTTGAGAATTTCTGCAGGTTTTCAGAGGGTGATCATTCCTGAAGGGGAAAAACTAGGGGTGGGGTGCTGGATTTACAAAGAGTTTGGGGCCAAGCAGGAGGGAGCCTCTGAGGGTGGTCCCCTCTCATCTTTTGTCTAGTCCCACATCAGCAGAAGTGGGAGCTCACTGCACACCTAGATGTTGTTGTTGTTGTTGGAGAAGCAAATAAATGTACACTCCCCGTTCCCTGTCTCCTGGCTTCTGCTATCCTGCAGAAGCTGCTGGCCTTTGCTTGTGGCCTCAGGCTCAGGGTAATGACATTAAAGAAGGCTCAAGTCTTCCCTCCTTTTTCCTTCACCCAAGGGCACCCCACTTGGTTCCACTGTCATTAAGTCAGATGTCAAGGAGAACGTCCTTCCAGTGTGTCAACTAGGGGAGTGGAAGACACGGCCTCCCTCCTAACGTCTCTGGGGACAGTGGATAATCTGACCTGTCAGTGGGGGTGGGGCACAGTTGGAGACAGAGCCAGGCAGGCACTGCTGCCCCGGACCTCTCCTAGGTTGCTGAGACAGCACTGGGACCCAGCCCCTGCTGTGCCCGCTGGCTGAGTCAGCTACAATAGGGTCTGCAGCCATGGGGAGGATTTAGCAGCTAATGAGAAATGAAAACTGGGAGAAAAACAAATGAAGCAGCTACTGCCTGTAGAGGAAACACATTCATCACTCTGGGAAACCGAGGCAACCAGCACAGCCCGCTGCACACAGGAGGAGGCAAGTCTCCTGGGCCTCACCTCTAGGCCAGGCAGCCAGTCTCGTCTGTAGCCTCTGTTAAAAAAAAAAAAAAAAAAAAAAAATCTATGCCGGGCATGGTAGCTCATGCTGGTTATCCCAGCACTTTGAGAGGCTGTGGTGGGAGGATCACTTGAGCCCAGGAGTTCAAGACCAGCCTGGGGAACATAATGAGACCCCCATTTCTACAGAAAATAAAAAAAAATAGCTTGGCATGGTGGTGCCTGCCTGTGGTCCCAGCTAATTGGGAGGTTGAGGTGGGAGGAATCACTTGAGCCCAGGAAATCAAGGTTGCAGTGAGCTGTGGTCACACCACTGCACTCCATCCTGGGCAACACGCACTTCTGTAGCTCTGCCACCTCCTTCTCCTTCTCCTTCTCCTTCTTCTCCTTCTCCTTCTCCTCCTCCTCCTCCTCCCTCTCATCCTTCTTTTTTTAACGGTCTCACTCTGTTGCCCACGTTGGAGTACAGTGGTGCAATCACTGCTTACCACAGCCTCCACCTCCCCTGCTCAGGTGATCCTTTCATCTCATTCTCCTGAGTAGCTGGCTCTGACATCTTAAGTTCCTATGGGGACAAACCACAGAGCAATGTACTCAGTAAGTTGAAACTAGAAACTGCACCAATCAGGAACCACCAATGAACCTCTAATTAGGAACTTTCCATTCCAACCCATTAAAATGGTTTTCTTTGTCTTGCTTCTGCAACCTCTTTATAAAAGTATCCTGTTTGGCCCCTCCTGGAGGAGTGCTAGACGCTTGCTGTCTGTGCTACACCGTTTATGAATCGCTGAATGTTCAAATAAACTTTTAAAAGTTTAAATGTGCATACATTTTTCCTTTATCACGTCTATGGGGACAGACTGGCTGCAAAGTGAGTCTGGGCACCTTCTGGTGCCAAACTGAACGAATGCATGAGAAACTACACAGGAATACATTTGAGGGTCTGGCCCAGTCAACCACCCTCCCACTCCCGCTGCCCACTGGAACCATCTAGTTACCGTTTATCAGAGATGTTGTGCTCATTTTGTGGATCAGGAGACTGGCATTTGGAGAGGGAACGTGACTTCCTGAGAATTGCAATCTAACAGAAGAAATCTGATCTTGGTTCACACAAGTCTTGAGATTCAAAGTCCGAGCATCTTCGGACGAGAGCTCTCACCTGAGCCACCTCATTTAGTGTTCACAGCAGCCCTCTGCTAACAGGTTTATTAGATCCATTTTGAAGAGGCGGAAAATGAGGCTTAGCAGTGTTGAGTGACTGATCCAGTGACACACAGTAAGTAAATGACAGAGCATAGTTCCACGTGCTGGACCCTCCCAAGTTCCAGGCACTGTGCCACATGCCCTCCTGTGAGGTGGTAGAGCCCAGTGGTTAAGGCTTTTCAGCCTGGGGGCACCGTGGATCCTGGCATCATGGCCTCAAGCAAGTTACTCAGCTCTCTATATTAGTTTCCAGAGCTGAAGGATCAGGATAAAAACAGTACCCACAGCGTAGGATTGCAGGATAGCGCAACAACAATGCTGCGGATCAGAAATGCCTGTAAAACTTGGCTGGCATTAACCCTCCCTCCACTATGCCCAGGCGGGGAATATACAGGTGAGGGAGGTGCTGGGGTGCCCCTCTGTGAGCTCTCTGTCTGAGCGTTTTCCTTTCTTATTATCCACCCCTCAACACACACACACACACACACACACACACACACACACACACACACTCAGTGACCCTTTCCCTGAGTCAGACTGCAGGCAGGGTGTTCCACGCTGACTGCCTCCAGAAAGCAGGGAACAAAGAAGATGCTGCTTGTCTCCTGAGTTTCTAAACAGACTTTTACAACTGCAGACAAAGACCTGCAGTTGTGAGAGAAAAGGTTTTCGATTTCCTGAGCTTGCAGAATTCCAAAAGCTTAGAGCTTTGAAGGACTCCTGGAAAGCACAACAGATCCGGAAGGCTACATGCTTGGTCAGAGAGACCTCCACCCCATTATTCCCTCCTCTGGCCTTTGCATAAAACTTCCTTGGACTGGGAGAGGAAGAAGAGGAAGAGGAAGAGGAAGAGGAGGAGAGGATAAGAAGGAAAGGAAGACTGGGTATTTGTTGCTTGTCACTGGAGAAGGGACTGTGAAGGACTGTGACCCTCCCCTCCAGCTGAGTGTCCAGGGCAGGGGGAGGCAGACACTCCCTCTGGTGGCATGGGGGGAAGGCCTAAGAGCAGAGGCGGCCACACAGCGTCGTGACCTGTGATCCATGGCACCACAGTGGCTACAAGATATTTACAGGCCAATGGATCTGAGGCAGGGCCAGTTGACCCCATCCTAGAAAGACCAATATCTCCTCATGTCCAAGAGTGTTCCAGAAGTGTCAGAGAGAGAGAGAGAAAGAGAGAGCACATGCATGCGTGGTCTCAAGAAGTGTTGAGGTTCAGATGAAGAGAATACTAGAATACTCCTGGAGTCAGCATGGGCCTGTGATCTGAGACGAGGGGAGTCAAGGACATGTCAATGGATGCCAACACAGAGAGAAGACTGAGGACTAAGGAACAAAAGCACCAGCAGAAACTGCCTGGCCTGGAAATGCAACCCCAGAGAGTGGGGAGGGGAACCTAAGTTGACCAAGATTCCATTTCTACCCCTTGGCGAGAATGGGGACTTGAAGTTGAAAGTAAAGTCAGTTATAGAACAACAAAGAAAGCAACCTTTCTTGTATAGCCAAGTGTGTGGACTGAGTTTGCTATAGGCTCTGAGCAAATGAAAAGTTTGAAAATGAAGTACTAATCTCTAGGATTTAGGTCAGCTTAAATCCTGGAACAAAGGAAGGTTGAGGAAGGCTTTCTAGAGCCTTCCACATGGATCTCAGAGGTCATGGACGAGTTGGCCGGATGGATAAGAGTAGTGGTGGTGAGGGTATTCCAGGCTGGAGAGCTGCCTATGCAAAGGTGTGGCAGTGAGAGAAGAAGTTGAGAGAGGCTGAGGCCAGGTCACTATGGCAAATGGTGTGAGTTAGATCGGGAAGAAGATGGGGGCAGGACTTGGATGTTTGTAGCTGGATTCTAGAGGATTCTAGAGGACAGGACAACTGCTTCAGGGGCCTACTTTCCCTCGCTGGGCAGGGTGGGGGTTAGGACAGGAAGTGGAGCATGAGGTGGGGAGGCTGGGACTCCTGCAGTGGCTCCCCCATTGTCAGCACTCCCTGGGCTGAGTTACAGGTACAAATAGCAAACCACACTCCTATCATGCTGCACTGTAGGGGAAAGGAACAGATCCTGTTTCTTCAACAAAGCGAATAATCAAAGTGTCCTCATTAAGAGCAGGCTCGGCATAACAAAAAGCGCTTATTATGAGATTTGAAGCTCCAGGTGCCTTAGGACTTAGGATATTACCAACGATGGGAATAATTGTTAGTGGTGGGCTTGCCCGGGGATGATTTGGTCTCATTATCTCTCATGCAATTGAAGCAGGCACTTCTGTCATGTGTGATGTTTTGCTGGAGGCTTAAGGGCCCCTGGAACCTCACCACCTCATTGGTGGTCCTCAGACTACCAGCATCAGCAAAACTTAAGCAGAGAAGGGTACTGGAAATGCAGGATCCCAGGTCCCAGCCCAAAACCACTGAATCAGAATTTGCATGCTAACAACATCCTTAGGTGATCTGTGTGCACAAGAGTTTGAAAGTACTAATGTAGAAGGCAGAGGTTTCCAAAGGCCCATCATCATCATAATTCCCCTCGTTGATCCCCTAGGGTACCTGTTTGCTGCCATATCCTCAACTGATTCTCTTTATAGTCCAGAGCTCATGCTGCCTTCCCACATGGTCATACCTAAACCCACAAGCTTCAGGGGGTTTCAGTCAGGATTCTTGGTTGTAAACTACAGAATCTATTCTAGTTGGTTTATGCAGAGAAGGAATCTATTAGAAGATATTTGGCAGTGCAGAGAATCTCCAAGAGGGTCAAGGTATTAGGCTTGGAGGCCACCCTAGCTAGAACAATGTTTGAGCCCTACCACGGAGGCCTCTGCAGGAAAGACCCCACTACACTATCTCCAGTGCTCAACACAGGCACGATGGTCCACACTAGGAAGGAGACACCAGAATTTCCCCACCTCTGCCTCCACAAAGCTGTTTGCTTCTGCTGCCACCCCTGCAAGAAATGAATTCATGCTTCATCCACATCCTCAGGTGGACCCTTCTAAATCAAGCCTCAGGCAGGTCCCTCTGCTATCTGAGCCCTGGATGCAAGGGTGGCTGGAACTCTGAGTTTGAATACCCACCTTGGGGAAAAAGGACTCATAATGTCATGAATTCACCAAACTTAGAAAAAGCATTCAATAGATCTTGGGAAGCCATAAACTGAATTTTGAGCTCCAAGGTTGGCAAGATTGCCAAGGGGCTGACCTTGTGGGCAGGTCCCTGGGTATGAGAGGCAGATAGGGTGTTGAGGGGGCCTGAGGGTGCCATCCTTGCAATCCAGATACATTATATGCAAGACTTTGGGAAAGCCATTTCACCTCCTTGACTCCCAGTTTGTTTATCTACAAAATGGGAAGAGTAATATCAGCATCATAGTATTACTGGGAGGATTAAAAGGAGCAGTTATGCAAAGCCTCTATTATAGTACCTGGCATGTTGACTATTACTAATATAATACTCATTAGCTATCAGATCATTACCAACAATAATAATCCTGTCTTTGAGTCTCAGCAACCTTCCATGCTTTGATTTTATCTGTGTTGCCATCTAAACAATCAATAAACACGTTATGAGCCATGAGCACCTACTCTGTTCCAGGCACTGTACTAGGTGCTGGAGTGGTAAACAATAAATTTAGTCTCTGCCCTCCAAGGGTTAGGACAAACAAATATACCAGCTGTAGTCAGCAGTGGCATGGTGACCTTGGTCTTGTAGAAAAGGGTCTTGCTCAGCTTTAATCCTGGGGAAAACTATTAGGAGGAGGAGCATTCAAGGAAGAGTTTAATAAGTGAGCAAGAAGTGAAAAGAAGGGCATTTAAAGTCTAGAGTCCAACAAGAAGAAAGGCCTTGAAGGGTGAAGTGGTGAGACATTCTCGGGGAAGACCATATTGCTTGATGGCTAAGAGTCTGCACTGTGAAGTCAGACTGTTTAATGTAGGTCCAAACTCCAACTCTGCCATTGATAAGCTCTAACTCTGGGCAACATTGTTACTCCACCCAGTAAGTTTGTGGTTTGCTGTCTGTAAAATGGGAATAAAGATAACAGAACTAATCTCAGAGGTTCAGAAGAAGGTCCATGTACAATGAGCACAGTGCCTAACAGGAAGCAGGCACCCTGCAAAGGCAAGCTCGAACTCCTTCTAATCCTTCAGGCTGGAGTTTGGGGCAAGTGGTGCCTCGGTGTGAGGTTAGGCTTTACAGAAACCTGTAGAAGGCAGTGACATATTTTGTTTCTGCTGGCCCAATATCCATTCTCCTGGTAAGAGATTCTTGGTTTCCCACACCTCCCCACAAATACAGTCCATTTGGTTGTTAAGGCAGAACACTCCTCCTTCCCCAGAACTGGCATCTCACAGCATAGCACAGGACCCAATCTAGGCCAATGGGAGCCAGCCCTGGGACTTTTCCTGGAACTATTGAGAAGCTCTTTCCCACAGAGGTTGCTGAGCTGGTGGGCTGTAAATATGGGGCTGCTGGTGACTACTCTTGGAACCCCAAGGTTAGAGCATTTCCTGAGAATGAAGCCAAGACAGAGGAGAGCAGACCTGAGACAGAGAAATCAACAGGTTCTTGTAGACATTTTCTTTGAGCACCTGGATTCAGCTCTGCCTGAAGTTAATCTTACCCTGGCCATTTTATTACATGAACCAATAAAACCCCCTTTTGTTCCTTTAAACAGGAAGAGTTGGTTTTCTGTTGTTTGAAACTGAAAAGGTTCTAACTAACAAAGATGGGATGCTCACTTATGCTTTATCTGACAAAGAGACTATGGGGCAATCTTTGGGGCTAGGTATGGTCTCCCATGCAATAACACTGCCAAGGACTATTGAACAGTTGAATGCAGTGGAGTGGACTTCTGTCCTCAAACTCAGACCATTACCCCATCTGGAAGCACATTCTGCACATGCATTCAGAAACAGCGCCAGCACAACCCCTTAAAGAATTCTTCCTTCCCAAATGAAAAATGGTCTAAAGTCCATTTAGAACCTTAGATTTCTGACTTGGTACCTGTAACCCTGTGGCACTTTGAGGTTCCAGAATAGGCCACAGATTTGCTGTCTATGAACAGAGAGAGGGGGATGGGGAGTAAAGGGCCCTATTAAGTCTGACATCCCACAAAACCCTTCTTTCCATATATGCCTGGCACAAGCCCCTTCAACATTACGCCCTTGGACGTTTGTTTCCAAGCATCTTCTTGATCCCTTAGGAGGATGAACTCAGTTTTTTGAGCTGTGCTATGCCCCAGGCACTGGACACAACCATTTTGTTTATTCCTCATGCCAGCCATGCAGGAGAGCCCCATTCTGCAGATAAGGAAGGTCACCCAGCTTGCAAATTACACAGCAGAACTGAAGTCTGGCCTGCAGTGCTTTGCAGTCACCCGATGGTGTTAGGAGGAAGATTGCCAGGGTCTAAGAGGCTTTAGAAATAGTTATCCAGCTGCCCAGAGACCACCCGCTTGCAGCTCCCTCCTTGAACAAAGGGGCTGCAGACTGGGGAAGGGAATGGCAGAGGCGAGAGGGAAGTGGGTGGGGAGCAGGGCCCAGGGAGCCAGAGCCTCCAGTTCCAGAGCAGCTTGGGTGGGATTGGCTGCTGAGAGGCAGGTTTCCTCCAGGGCAGGCCCCAGGCAAAATTCATTTGAGCTCCTACTGCAGTCAATCCTTGAGGCTCCTGGGAGGGTTCCTAAGGCTCTCCCAAATCCTCCAGCTCACAAACACCACTGCAGCATGCCATGTCCCTCATAACATGCAGTAAAGGATAATCGAAAAATAACATGACCCCTTCAGAATTGTCATGTGTCTGTAAATGCAGGACAACAACTGCTTATGAAACTATTAATATAAATACGTCCCCCCAAATGAATGTTACTTGATATGAGATTGTATCATGATGCATTTTGTTTTGTTTTGAAAATACTTTTGCTGTAACTGAAAACCCAAGGACAAATAGAGGAAAACATATTGTTTTGAGACGTGCATGCTGGGGTGAGCCTGTGAGCATGTAACTGTGTGTGCTAACGTCCAGCTCAGTGACTCTCCCACATCAGAACTCCAAGGAGCACCATTCAAGTTTGCACCTAAGCAAAATCACTAGTGACAGCCTGCCATGGGTCTTCTGATCATTCGTGACTAGCTTAAAAGGCCAATGTCAAACTCAACTGCCTGGTTCTGCCGCAGCTGTGAGTGGCTGATGTGTGCATGTGGCTCACACACCACGTCCTCACAATAGATTGCTGTTCGCAGCCCCTGAAGAGCTAACTGACGCTTTGAGAGGGAAAGTGACCTTTTTAATGTTCCATAGAAGGCACAGGTCTGGAGAATTCTCACCCAGGTCTTCCTGATGCCCAAGCCCAGGTATTTTCTACTGGGCCAGTACCCTGTCTCAGTTTAATTCAGCTCTGCAAACATTTATTTGCTTAGTTGACTCAAGTCTCTTTTGTAATAAGGCAGAATATTAGCAAATAAACAAATACATAGTTTAATTTAACTTCTGCCATGTGTCAGACCCTGGAAGCTCTATAAGGTTTCGACTCTGATATTAGAGCTTCATGGCTTGGAGCTCCATGCTGGGGCTGCTTAGGAGCAAGGGAGTTTTGGAGTGTGGAGAAAGGTCACCCAAGCCAGCCTTGTGATGAAGGAGGGACAAGGGAAGCATCCCAGAGAAGGTGATGCCTGTACCAGGTCCCAAAGGACAGGAAGAAGCAGCTAATCAGGCCGGGTGTGGTGGCTCACACCTGTAATCCCAGAACTTTGGGAGGCAGAAGTGGGCAGATCACCTGAGGTCAGGAATTCAAGACCAGCCTGGCCAACATGGTGAAAGCCCATGTCTACGAAAAATACAAAAATTAGCCAGGTGTGGTGGCAGGCACCTGTAATCCCAGCTACTTGGGAGGCTGAGGCAGGAGAATCACTGGAACCCGGTAGGTGGAGGTTGCCCTGAGCCGAGATCGCGCCACTGCATTCCAGCCTGGGCAACAGAGCAAGACTCTGTCTCAAAAAAAAAAAAAAAAAAAAAAAAAAGCTAATCAGATAAAAGGTATGGGTGAGAGGTTGGGCAAAGGTGTCCCATCAGTGGGGACAGGCTGAGCAAAGGCAGGGGGATAAGAAGCAGCTGATGACACCTCAATCTTCTCCTCCCAGATGTCACTGCCTGAGTTGTATTGGTGACTCTCCAAGTCCAGCAAATCTCCAAAGCCCAGAAGGATAGGTCTTCAATTAAGGATGGATGTAATCTGGGTGCCGTGCATATTTGATATGTATGGGAATGAATGAGTCCCTCTAATGGCAGTTCCAATATGGCCTGGAAAGAGCAGAAAAACCCGACAGGCCTGAGTTCGAAGCCACCCCACGCACATGCCTTCCCTTCCTGTAGCCTCCCTTTCTTCATCTACAGAAACGGGCTACTGCGTAGAGTTGATATTGACAACATAGCTGGCATTACTGAGTGTGTAGTAGGAGCCAGGCACTGTTCTAAGCACTGCTGACTGCTTTCTCACTTCACAGTCACAGCATGTAGGTCGAACTTTACAAATGAGGGTATTGGGGTGCCCAGGAGGGTGACATGAGCATGGCCAGGTCACACAAGTGCAAGGTGGAGGAGCCAGGTCTCAATCCCAGCCATAGGTGAAAGTGCCTAATGACCCTGAGCACACAGTGGGGTCCAGCGATGTGAGGCTCAGTGACTGAGCCGGAGCTGGCACATGGTGAATATTGGAAGGGAGGTTGTAAGATGGCAGACATGTTGCCCCAGGAGAGCAGCCTGGTTGGTGCTGGCGTCCTCAGCAGCCCATTTCCCTGGTGACTCTGACGCGGAAGCCCTGCATAGGGGTGTGGTTTCTGGGCCCAGGATGCAGGGTGGGAGGCACAGCTAACATGACCCGAACTAACACCCTCACCCTTGGCTAATAGAGATGCCAGAGACAGAGTCTGGAATTACTTCCTTCAACCAGGTGGACAGTGCAGCATCACATGGCTCTGCCTACCCTTACTCCCACTCCAGGAGAAGCTTCCAGAACGCTCCTGCCTGTCCTCAGTTGCCTGGGAAGGGGCTTGTCACCATGTTTGGCTGGCACTGCAACACTGCAGTCTGAGTCAGAGAATCACACAGCAGTAAAGGTCACAGGCTCCCAAATTAACTAGAGGAAAAACTGCCAATTGGCAAAGATGTATGTAGGGTTCTCACGGAGGTCTTCCTTCCTCTGCATTCTAGGGAGGGAAGGCAAAGGGATTATGCACAAAGATGGGTGCCCTATGTGCATGATAGTGCTTGGTTCTTGCCATTTTTAAATGTTGATTGAGCCTTTGCTAAATCTCAGGCACTACCTAAGTGCTTTAATGCAGATTCTATCCCTTATCCACACAACAACTCTATGGGGCAGGTATCATTATGGTCTCCCATTTACAGAAGAGAAAACTGAGGCTCAGGAAGGTTAAGTCACCAAGGTCATCTGACTACTAAGTGCAGGAGTAGGGGTGAGGACCCAGGCAGCCTGCAGAGTGCATGCTCTTAGCCCCTCTGCTAGAGGCCTGCAGAGACAAGGTCTCACCCATGGACACAGCTGTTTCCAAAGCCCAGGACAGCTGGCTCCCAGGTGTGGGTTCTTTCCACGGATCCTGGTCTCAGAGCAGGGACCCAGTAAATGGGGTGCATCAGGCTGAGCCCAGGGCCTAAATCTTAGGCAAAGTTTCCCAAGCCTTGTGCAGAAGTCCCCTCCTAATGCCGCCACCATCAAATATCCTCTCATCGGTTTACCCTGGAAAGCTGAGTTGAGTGGCACACTTTTCTTCTCCTGCTCCAACCCACTTCTCAGAGTCAGAGGTTTGGTGGGGAGGAATCCCTCTCACCACTGGTAAGCCCTCAAAGAACTCAGGGAACTTGACCACCCAGAGGGAGCTGTCTGCTCCATGCCAGGGCAGCCGGGCCTCAGAACCAAGAACACTGGGCTGGATCCTGGGGTGGCCATGGGTAAGGCCCCTCCTCTCTCAAGACCTGTGTCTCCCTCTGTAAAATGAAGGCATGAACTAGTTTAAACTGAATTCCCGCCCCACCCCGTACCACCTCTCCACCACCCATGCTTGGATTTCACATTTTGTGTTTCCATCTTAGGACAGGCAGCAGACACTTGATAAGATGGCCACAGTGCACTGGTCATGCTCTGAGTCTTTTACATGAATATGTCATTGAATCCTCCCAACAACCCCATGGATGGGTTCTGTTATTACTATTATTTCTACATTATAGATGGGAAGAAAGAATAACAGAGAGGCCAAGTGACTTGTTCTGGGTCACACAGCTAGCAAGTGACAGAGCTAAGATTTAAACCCACACAGTGTAGCTCCAGAGTCCAGAACATTCACCCTTGCGTTCCTCCCTTCCACACATTATGCTCAGGCTTGGCAAAGCCGCATTGGACAACTGGGAGAAGTGCATGTGGCATCCGATAGGGTTGGGTGTCACAAGCAGGGCAGGGGATGCAGCGCTGGAGCATTGGCAGTTTGGGAAGGGTCTTCAGGACAGTCAGAAGGGGCCAAGTTGGTGCTGAGAGTGAAGGAAACCATGGAGGGACTCCAACCATGGGAATATGTAGCCAGATTTACCGGAAGACATTGGATCTGGAGGCAGTGGGAGGCTGGTCCCCAGGGGATGAGGGTGGGGAGGCCAGGGAGGAGGCTACCACAAGAGAGCCAGGGCGGACCATGGAGCCCGGACCTGGGCTGTGCCGGAGGATGGGGGGGTGCTGGGAGGAGAGGCAGAAGCCAAGACACATCTGCTGTAGAACTGACATGACCCGGCTTCGGATGGTGCACAGGGAGTGGGAAAGGACTAGCAGGTTAGGACTCCTGGGTGCCTAGTGGAGGTCTGGGAGGATAGGTATGTCTGGCTGGGAAGAGAATATGGACTGAGAGGCAGACTGGGGTAGGAAGAGAATGGCTCAGGTTGGAGTGCAATGGGCTGGAGGAGACACGTGAGGGAGATGCCCAGCATGCATTTGCAGATGCCTGGCTGGAAAGACACTTGGTGTCATCTGCATATATGTGCTAATGGGCAGGGGTGGATTGTCCCAGGGAGGTGTCACGTGCAGGGAGTACAGAAGAGGGATTTGGTCAGAACTCTGGGGACCCCCTCCTGTAAGGGAGTGGATGGAGGAGAGAACTCATCAACTCCCTGCCTCCCTTAGTTTTACGTTTGCCATGTCCTGGCCAGCCAGGTAGGAGTCTTAGGAGGAGGAATGATTACCCTCTTCTTTCAAAGTCGATTTTGAGAATCAGCCACTGGCTGCAGTTCCGGAACCCTGCCTTTCTACTCTGGCACCAACCCAGGATTCTCCAGCAGGCTCTGAATCGTGTAATTATCCATGCAATAATTATGCCTGGCAGAAAGCATCGGCTTTCCTGGGGGAGGGCTTCCCAGAGCATCGCCTAGCAGTCCAGCCACCTTCAGCCTGCTCTGAGGACAGCTCTCTGCAGCACGCAAGATTGGGAGTGCAGTCCCTGGCCAAGAGAGCTGAACTATACCTTGGGCACCTGTCAGACTGGGCACCTGCTCTTCCAGTGGCAGGGTGGGGGAGGGGGAGCTGCCCACACCACTTGGTTGGGCTTCCTGGATGTACAGCCCATCTCGACCTGCTCCCACCAGCATGCTTCCACCATCTCCCACAGCCCTTTTATGACCTAGAGGGAAAAAAATCTATCAACTCGGAGCAGTAGCTAATCAGTTTACTCGGTTGCCTGGGGTCTCCTGATGTAATTATAATTCCTACTAAGGCACTGGTGAGTGTCAGACTCATTTCAACAACTGCTGCAGACATGATCATCAAAGCGCCAAGATTCCTTTGTTCCAAGTCCTGTTCAGAAGCGGCTCAGGAGGTCCGCTTTAGAGGGAAAACTAAGCATTGGATTTTTTTTCCGCTTCCTCTCCTTCCTGCTGTACTCTTCCTTACAGAGATCAGGGAGAATCGGCCAGAATGTCCCAGTGCAGCTGGAAACAGACCCAGACCCGTGGGGTGTGGATGTGGCTCCCAAATGCCACTGGGCTGGCCAGAGAAGCCTCATGCTGAGACAGGAATGGTGCCCCGGGGAGGCCGCTGGCTGTGTCCCAAAGACCTCACAAGGTGGCATTTACCTTGGCGAATTCCCCAGCCTCTGGCAGTGAGCCTTGGAGGCTTGGAAGCCTGATTTTGCTGGCACACCCAGCAAAAGGGACTCATCTGTCAGGCAAATACTCCCATTAGCTCAGATCATGTGACCAACATATAAACCACAATGAGAAATGCAACTGCCATGCAGAACAAGAATGCTGAAGTTGTCATGCCTGGCATTGTCTCTTCCTGAGGCAGAGCTGCCTGGGGAGCACATTACAATAATGTTTCTTGGTAAGCCCAGATTCATCGGGATGCTGGTGGAACCACTCAAATGTTTAATGGCAACAGGCTCTGACCATCTGCTGCAGGCTGTCCTCGGGAGGGAGGCAGCTGACATCAGGATTACACAGGCCTTGTCCATGGTCAGGGCAGGGCTTCCCTGGACAGGCTTGGTGTGGACCCTGCCAGCTGACCTCTGGTCCTTGAGCTGCCCTGCTCCATGCCCAAGATGACCACATAGCACCTGGGCTCAGACTCCTTGGCCAGCTGGGACTCCACCCAGCTGATTTGGTACCCAGCCCTGAAATGCTGCCGGTGGCAGGCCTGGCTGTGATCTTTATACTATTTCATGTGCTTTTCCAAGAATAGAGTTGTTCCTGGGCCAGAGACCACATTTTCTGCTCCCCTTTCACCTAGATGTAGAGGATGCCTTAGGGTTGGGGGAGCAACAAGATGGAAGGAGGCTAGGTCCCTGAGTGACTACATGGAAGAAGGCTACTGGCCCACCAAGAAGTTATATGAATGATAAAAACAATTCTATGTGTCAGCCTACTGCAAAATTGGGGTTTATTTGTTATAGCAGCTAGGGTTATCCTGAAGTATAATTGTTCTAGCCTAGGCCTACCTCCTTGAGATTATGGTTGTCAGCCAAAGGAGTGTTAAATCTTTGGAAAGACTTCAAACTTATATTCAAACACCATGTCTTGTGTTACTCCTAAAGGTGGCCGATGGTGCATGCTGTGTGTGGATTTTGCTCTCCCAACTTCTAACTTTGATTCCCCTTGTCCTTCCCAGATGTAAGCTGATGTTACTTGGAGATCCCCAGCCACAGACATGACATTGCAAATGGGATTCTGAAAGTTCAATGATTTCTACAAATCAGCACACAAAAGACTGAAATGGTCTTTCACTCTGGAAGAGGAGTTTAAACACACACATACACAAACATAGAAAGACACACTCACAAAAGCAGGTGGGAGACAGAGCAGAGAGCCTGCACTGAGCAGATGGAGCAATGAACATGGACTTGGTGAGAACTAGAATGCAAATAAACTTCATCTATCTTCCATGTCAACTATGTTCAACTGGTAGTGACTGCTTGAAGCATTGTGTTAAGAAAGATTCTGAGGTCACATTCTAGCTCAGAATAAAAAAGTCTCATAATGAGGGATCTGTGTCTGCCATGGCTGATGGATATGGGAGGGATAGCACAGGCCAGGCAGTGTCATGCTTGTGCTAAGGACTAGGATTGTGGTTGCAGAGGAACCTGTGTTTATCAAGTCTGTTGCCTGAGACCCATAGGCTCACATTATAACAACCCAAATGTTAATTCTCAAACGGGTGTCTATTATGGAGCAGGCATTTTACATATACCTTCTCAATTAAGCCCCACAGCAACCCTAGAATGGAGGTGTTAACTCTTTTGCAGACGAAGGATCTGAGGCTCATAGAAAGTAGGTAACTTATCCAAGGCCACACAACCAAGAAAGGCAGAACCAGGTTCCAGAACAGCACTGCCCGGCTTCTGAGTCTGTGCACTTCACCATTATGTGGAGCCTTCCCTGAAGGAAGTGGTGTCTGGGTTGAGAAGCGGCAATGCATGTCAGCTCCAGAGTCCGGCTGCTGAAACTGACATAGCAGAGCAATGGTGGGAGAGAGTGAGGAGGGTTTATCTCCAGGGACGCTCAGGCGGAGGTAATGCAAACACCAAAATGTTTTTGAGTTGGATCTTCCTACAGCCTTTCTCTGTCTCTGAAGTTGGTTTATCATTCCCCTAAAGTTTTGGATGACAGCCAAGAAAAGGAGGAAGAGAAGGAAGGAGATGGAAGATTCTTGTGTTGTCAGTTCCAATGATGTGCAAGGCCCCAGGGAAGGACTGTGGAGCTGGCAGTCAGAACTGGGATTCAGTCTACCATTGCTTCAAGTTGGCTGCACAACTGAAGGAAACAGCTTTCCTGGGGCTTAATTTCCCTAAGTGTCAGATTGAGCTAATACTAAGTAATAGGTGTAGAATCTCTGAGACCTAAGGGCACAGATGGGCCTGGGTTCTGATGCTGTCCCTGCACTTAGCAGCTATGTGACCTTGGGCTGGTCATCACTTCTCCTCTCTAAGCTTCAGTTTTCTTGTCTCTAAAACTGAGACAATAACAGCATCTGCTTCATAGGACTGTGTGACAATTAAATGAGATAATTTAAGGGCAGTGCCCAGCACAGTGTCTGATGTATACAAAGAAAGCATGCTTCATCCTTCTACACACATGCACACACCAAACACCCTTTAAGGAACTCCTCCTGTTTGACACGTAGAGTCGCAGGGTGGTACTAGAAGCTTGGGGACTGCCTGCCTCAGTTTCCACCCTTTGCAGATTGCATAGAGTGCTTTGTAACCTTAAAGAAATTCAACCCAGATTCTGTTCATTTCTTCATGCTTTCGCTCACCCTCTGTTTTTGCTTGAATTCTTTCTACCTGATTTCTCTTCTACATCTTTCAACAATAAGAACAATCACAACAATACAAATGACAACAACCAATTAATTCTCCCTCTGCGGAGGGCTTGCTATGGGCAGGCAGCCGCTGTCTGCACTCTACATGTTTACATTTTCTTCCATACTCTTATTACCCATCTCTCTCCCTTACTTCCTCCCTTTCTTGACTTTGTTCCAAGATTTGGGAGAATAATAAATCAACTCCAGAGACAGATAAAGGCTGCAGGCAGCTCTAATCCAAAAACCACTTTGGTCTTTCCATTACCTCCTGTCCTGTGCTGCCTCGGAGACAAATTCCCTCCCTCGCTCCATTTACACTTTATTTTCCATCCTCTTCCCAAAGAGCCAATGTGGTCAATATTACTAATCTTACTGGACACAAGAAGACAGTAAGGCTCAGCAGAAATACTTTCCTAGGGCCACACAGCCAGGGAAAAACAAGTCTGGGATTTAAATCCAAGGGTCTTTGGTCCCCAAATCGTATTCCTTATTCAGCAGAACAGCATTTGAACCCGAATGCCTGCAGGCCATCTATCTATCTCAACAACCCCACCGGCACCATGTGAATCATTCAGAGGACACTCTCAGGCCAGAGTGCCAGAATCAGGGGATTCAAGGTGAATCCAAGCCACACATGTTCCACCAAAGAGATACACAAAGTCTCTAGTCTATCATTATTGACCCATATATCAGCTCAATGTCTCCACTAATAATGGAAATAACAAATGATACCAATATTAATAGCTGCTGCCATTAATGGAGCCCTCACTATATGCCACACCCCTAAAACCGTGAGAACCTTATAATGCTGATGCGAGATTATTCCTTTTCCACACACAAAGAACAGAGGCTCTACAGGTGCCTCTGACCTGCCTAGAGCAGAGGGTGGGTGGGCTGTGGAGGCACTGGCACCTGAAATTACTTCTGTAATCCCTCCTGCCATCGGGGAGGACTTGCTGCCAAAAAGAACATCTCCGGAGCCAGGACGTGCCTCTCATTCCTGCCGCACAGCAAGGTCACTGAGGAGGCAGGCTTGGACTCTCCAGAAGCAGCCGGCGGGAGAGGCCATTTTCCCCACTGTTCCCTGTGATCAGTTAGCACAGAATCCCAGTAGAACAGGCCCTACCTGTGAGGGCAAGGTGGTGGGTACAAGGGGCCAGGCCAGGCTGACATCCGGGGGCTTCCAGGGGCAGAGTAGGTGCCAAGAAATCTTCCCAACCTGCCAGGTTATCGAATTGCTCATGCTGGCAATGGTGTTAATGCAGGTATATTCTGATGTGCCTGATAACCTCCGCGTTATCTTCAAAGATGAAACATTTAACTCTGATGAGTTCATATAAGAGAACAGCCTGTGTCTTTCTGCAAGTTCATCCCTTCATTTCACAAATATTTATTGAAGACTTGACGATGTACCAGCCATGGCACCGTGCTACGTGCTGGAATGCAAATGTCAAGAAGGCAGCTTACATTAAAATGATTCTGAAAGTACCAACCAGGAATAAGAGAAGAAATCTAGAGGCATGGGCTGATTTGTCTTATTCTTTCCTGCTTTTGACAAATACACCTGGGGGAATTCAAGTTCTGGGGGTTGGAAATCCTTCTGTGCAGCCTAGTCAAAGAAGATAGTTTGGACAAAGGGAAAGATTGCCTTAAATTCACCAGTGCTGTTGACACCACTACCACCATCATCCTACCAACAACATTACTACTCACATCACTATATAATCACCACCATCACCACCATCAGCCCTACTGCTATCATCACCACTGCCACCATCACCACCTTTCATCACAACTATCACTACCACCATACCACCACCATCACTATCATTATGACCGCACCATCATCATTACTATTATCATCACCACCATCACCATCGTCACCACCACCTCCATAACCACCACCATCACTATCACTTCACCATCATCACTACCACCACCACCGTCACTACCGTCATTACCATTATCACCATCACCACCTCCATAACCACTACCATCACTGTCATTACTACCACACCATCATTATTACTATTATTATTATCACCACCATCTCCATCGTCACCACCACCTCCATAACCACCACTATCACTACCACCAATACCATCATCACCACCACCTTCAAAATCACCACCATTGCTACTACCATCACCATCACCATCATCATCACCGTCACTATCATCACCACCCCCATCATTCCAGCATCGCTGTCATACTACCATATCACCATCATTACTATTATCATCATCATCCCATCACTACCACCATCACCATTGTCACCACCACCACCACCCTTATAATCAACAACATCATCTATACTATAATAATCACCATTACCACTAATATTGTAATCCTCCATCATCATCATCATTACTGCCATGAAGCCCCTACTGTCATTACTGTCACCAACACCTCTGCCATCATCAACAATAACAATATTATCCCTTGATTTGGTTTGCCTTTATGTCCTCACCCAAATCTCATGTTGAGCTGTAGTTACTAATGTTGGGGGAGGGACCAGGTAGGAGGTGACTGGATCATGGGGGCAGTTTCCCCCAAGCTGTTCTCATGATAGTGAGGGAGTTCTCATGAAATCTGTTTGTTTAAAAGTATGTAGTACATCCCCCTTTGCTCTCTCTCTGTCCTACCACTATGTGAAAATGTGCCTGCTTCCCCTTTAGCCTTCTGCCACAACTGTAAGTTTCCTGAGGCCTCCCCAGCCATGCCTCCTGTAAAGCCTGTAGAACTGTGAGTCAGTTAAGCCTCTTTTCTTCATAAATTACCCAGTCTCAGGTAGTTCTTTATAGCAGCGTGAAAACAGACTCATACATCCATAATATAATAATTACCACCACGAATAACATCACCCCCATCACCACCATCACACCACCATCACAAACATCATCACCACCACTACTATCAAAATCATTATTATTGCTATGACCATTATAGTCATCTAATACTGATCCCAACCATGTACACACTGCCTTATAGCTTACTAAACACATTCATATTATCTCACTAATCCTCATGACAATCCAATGAATTGATACCATGATTGTTATTGTTTAACAGATGAAGAAGCTGATATGCAGAAAGGGGCTAAACAATTTCTTCAAACCACACAGCTCCTAAAGGGTAAGCTAGGACTGGCCTTCACTTCTATTTCACCCAACACACCATATCTTTTTCTCTTCATCAGCTCTAAGCTGTTATGGAATGGCCTCCAATGTGCTATGTTTTCGCACCAAGCCACAATCTTTGATGTTCATATCTTCTGAATACGCTGTTGGCGAGTGGAGGAGATCCTCACAGTCATGCCCAAGTTTCTCTGCCACATGAATTCTAATTAAGGAATCCCAAGTCTTTGTGCATCTCTGTGAAATATCAGTTCAAGTCACCAAGTACCAGTCTTTTGCCCAGAATTGTCCTGGGATGCTCGAAGATGCTCAGAAGGGAAGAAAGAAAGGTCCAGGTCTCTGAGGAAAGGTCACTCTTGCTGGAGAGTCAAGCGTGTTTACAGGAAATGATGATAGAACAGTTCAAGGCTGTTCTATCAAAGGCTAAATCATGGGGACAAATAGTAAGTTCCCTGGGAGAGGAGGAGGAGGAATCAAATGTAAGCTGCAGTGATCACGGGGAGACACTCAGGGGGACAAGGGTGGCGGTGACAGGGCACAGTCTCAATCCCTACTTACTTGGTGCTTTCCTCATCCTTGCTGTCCACTACCTCCTAGGACCTTGTCCCACTCTCCTGAATGTGGATAGCCTGACTCTGCTCCTTGCCTCCCACTTCTGATGGCATCCTCTTTCTGTCAACATCCTCCAAGTCACAAGCATACAAAACATCACTGTCAGTTTTCATTTCTTTCCCCTTCTTGTTGCCTGCCTCTGTGACTTTGCTTATCCTGTTCCTTCTGCCTAGAACTTCACTAACCTACATTCCTGCCTGGGCCAATCCCTAGCTCTTTTGTTGAGCTCTAATGCCACCTCTTTCGGCCATCTTCTCTAATTCCCCGGCCCCTGCCCCTCAGATAGAGGTGCTTTCTCCATCCTCTGAATCCCCACAGTGTTACATAATCTATAATGTCCTCTATAGACTTGGGAAGTCACTTATTCCCAAGCCTCAGTTTCCTCATCTATAAAATAGGGTGATCAGTGCCTGCCTCTCATAGTGTGAGATTTCATCTGTTACATGGGAATAATCATACTACCTACCACACAGGGTTGTTGTGAGGATTAAATTAGCTTAATGTACCGAAAGCGCTTAGAGTGGTACTTGGCACAGATTGCTATATAAATGTCACACGGACGATTTAAATGTTATGTTTGTTACTGTTGTTATTTTGTCAACACCTTGCACAGTCCTTGGCATGCAGCAGGTGCCCAATACAGATCGGTTTTTTTCCTTTTCCTGTCTGGTTCCAACTCCAATGCTGAAATACCTCACAGGCACACTCAAGAGATGCTTAAAGCACTAGCAAAGTAGAGGCATCAAAAATTGTGTTTTGAAAGCATATTTTATTTCAGAAAAGTCACTAAAGTAGTCAACATGGGAAAAATCCAAATTTGGCAGACTTCCTTAGACTTATTTTACTGTTTCTCCTTTGAAATGCCTGTGTAGCCCTTGGGGGGGTGAGGCAGGGCGGGGCGGTGGTGGAAGGACCTGATCATTTTAGTGTTAGGGCCTACAAGGCTTAGAGTCCTAATCAGCCCAGGGCTGGATGTATGCAAAGAGGGAAGAAAACAAGGGGAGCCCCTGCCCTGATTTCGATGGGTGGGGAAGCCTCCTGAAGACACCCCTGCTGAGTGCACGGTTTGGACATCTGGGAGAGTCATACATGGGCGAATCCCAGAGATGGAGAGAAAGTGCAGCCTCAGCCACACGGATGCAAATGTGCCAGCTTCCCCCAGGCAGCTGGGAGCTTCACGGTCTCCACCAGAACACTCCTCTCACTCTGGGTCCAGGGTTGGCGTGGGTGAGGAGCTGATGGGGCCAAGAGGGGGCTGTCATTTTCGGTTGCTGGGAGTTGGGAAACTAGCCGTAACTGCTCAGCCTCTTCCTGGGGCTCAGAGGCTTGCTTGTCCTGGATATGCCCTCCAGCTGCAGGCAGGAGCCCAGGTGGTGGAGTGCCTCGCAATCAGATCCACTTCAAGTCCTTGCTTGCTAATCACTAGCCAATCAAGAACCTCCCTGCACCTATGTTTCCTACTCTGCAAAGTGAGAATAATAATGAAACCATTACAGGACTCCTACAAAAATAAAAAGATTACTTTTTGTGGGGGGATCCCCACCAACAGAGAGGTCCTACTAGACCCCCTGCAAAAGGCATTTGACTTTCATTCTCCAGGCCCTGCCTGTGTCTGTTTAGACTCCTACTTCGGTCACATTTTCTGGCTTCAAATCCCACACAAAGGCTCTGCACGTAAACCAGGCTGCCAGCCTGCTCTGGGATTCTGAACATTATCAGTGAAATCCATTATGCAGGCAAGTCTCTAGCTGCAGTCCACATGGCTCTGTCCTGCACCCTGTTCTGGCCTGTGTTCTTAGAAGCAACTTAGATAAAGACCTAGAATGCCTCCTTATCATATCTTCAGGTAGCAGAAAACTTGGAGGTATAGCTAAGATGACGGCTGGTGGAATCAAGATTCAGGATCTCTCTTGGCTGGAATAACATTTAAAATGAGTAAACTAAAACTTAATGGGCGTACATCATCCTACACTTCTTTGTTGTTAAAAAGAAAGAGAGAGAAAGAAAGAAAAACAGACAAGCTTGATTGCAGAAATGCAAATCTGGAAATCTGACTTCATAACAATTTATATGAGATGATCAGGGCTGGGGTTCAGATGTCAGGCCTAACACTTGAGCTGTGCGATTGTGGGCAAACCACTCACCTTCTCTGGATTCTATTTTCTTATTTGTAAAATGAGGCTTAAATCAGAAGTCTTCAAAGGCCTCTTCTGGCTTGATATATAATTTTGTATAATACAATACATATAGTTCCATAATCTGTATTTTAGGCCAGTATTCCTCAGACTTCAGTGGGCATATAAACCATCTGGTGATCTTGTTAAAATGCAGGTTCTGACTGGGTAGATCTCACTGAGTTGAGGTATTTCTTTTTTTTTTTGAGACAGAGTCTCGTTCTGCCGCCCAGGCTGGAGTGCAGTGGCACCATCTCGGCTCACTGCAAGCTCCGCCTCCCGGGTTCACGCCATTCTCCTGCCTCAGCCTCCCGAGTAGCTGGGACTACACGCACCCGCCACCACGCCTGGCTAATTTTTTTGTATTTTTAGTAGACATGGGGTTTCACCGTGTTAGCCAGGATGATCTCGATCTCCTGACCTCGTGATCCACCAGCCTCGGCCTCCCAAAGTGTTGGGATTACAGGTGTGAGCCACCACGCCCGGCCAGGCCTCTCTATTTCTAACAAGCTCTCAACTGATGCTGAGGCTGCCGGTCGGAGGAGCACACTTTAAGTAGCATAGACCCAGATAGTAACAATTTACCTTTAGCACATTCTATGTGCTGACTGCTGCATCTTACATGCATGATTGCATTTAATCCTCATAACAACCTGGGAGGGAATTACCAACAATACTTTCATTTTCTAGATTACGTAGAGATGAAAGTTCACAGAAGTGAGGTAACATGCTCAATGTCACACAGCTAATGAGTTGCAGAGCCAGGATTTGAATTCTAGGTCTGCCTAACCAGGAGTATATGCTCATAACAACCATACAACATACACAGGTGATTCGGGCCAACATGTGGCTAAGGAGAGAAAGGAAATGAACGGGAGAGCAGTAAGATACCTGCAAATGTACTAGCAAGTTCTTGTGTTTTTTTCTTAGCAGTGAGAAGCACTTGTAAACCGAGTGATCTGTCCTTGCCCACCTGGACCATGTGAAAACTCTGATCCTGGTCCCTGGTTCTGAACGTTTGCAATTCTAACATACTTGGAAGATATTTAAACACTATCTTCACTAACAGGCGATGATGGCTATAACAAAGGGAGAAAATTTTAGTTCACATAAATGATTTGAGGAGAGGAGAGGTGTTTAATCCTATTAATGAATTTGCTAATTGGTCTTCTGCCCCCAGTCATTTCATATTCAGGCTTCCACAGTGTCAGATTAAATGGAAACAGATCTAGGGGGAGGCGGGGTTGGGATGGGGTTAAAAGCATTTTGCTCAGGGCCTGCACATAGCTCAGTTGTTCCGTGTGGCTAATGAGGTGCTTCAGTCTATCCTTGAATGCCTTCTCCCCAACATCCATGCACCTGTTTTGACTGTTTTTCTACTCAGGTCCCTAAGGTTCCAGAGGCAAAGCCAGGAGGAGAGGAGGTTAGTATGGCAGTTAGAAGCTCAGGCTCTGGGATCAACCAGAACCAGGCTCTGCAATTCCCAAGCTCTATGACCCTTAGTAAGGCACTTCCCTTTTTAGAGCCTCAGGTTCCTCAACTGCAAAATAAGAACTGTAACAGCATCTTGTCCTCCAGGGTTGGGGTTAATAAAATAACACAGGAAAGAGCCGAGCAAGGTGCCTGGCACTGGGTGGAGGCCAGAGTCATTTGAGCTAGTATTATTATCCTTGCTGGCAGGTGACCTGCATTTTCATACCTCGCTGTTGGGAATTGCTTTTACCATGTAAAGTTGACAGCTTCCCTTAGGAATCACCAGAGAAACCGCTTAGAATGCCAGTGACCACAAATATGGTGGCTCGGGATCTCAGAGGGCTGGAATCAGAGGCCACAGCTCAAAGGGATGGGGAGATCACCGAGCGTAACACCGTCATCATCCAAGTCGAGCAAGGCAGAAGGAAGGGGCCTGTCCTGAGATGGGACAAAAGGCAGCAGCAAAGCCAGCACTGCCAACTCACCTGGTGTGCAGCACCATGTTCAATTCCTTCGTGGCCCTCACGTGGCCCTATAGGGAGAGACACTGTCATTGTCCCCATTTTTTTATTTTTTATTTTTTGAGACGGAGTCTCGCTCTGTCATCCAGGCTGGAGTGCAATGGTGCAATCTTGGCTCACTGCAACCTCCGTCTCCTCAGTTCAAGCGATTCTCCTGCCTCAGCCTCCTGAGTGACTGGGATTACAGGAACATGCCACCACGCCCGGCTCATTTTTGTATTTTTAGTAGAGACGGGGTTTCACCATGTTGGCCAGGCTGGTCTTGAACTCCTGACCTCGTGATCTGTCCATCTCGACCTCCCAAACTGCTGGGATTACAGATGTGAGCCACCATACCTGGCCCATTGTCCCCATTTTATAGAGGAGGAAACTGAGGCCTGGAAAGGCTCAGCTATGGACCGATGAAAGGGAGTTCAATCCCAAGACTCTCTTATTTTAACGCAGTGCTCATAGCCATAATGCAATCCTACTTCTAGCTTCCTGATTTGAGTGGAATGTGGTTCCTACTTCCCCCCACCGCACCAATGAGGCTTTTAGTCTGGCCTCGAATAACAAGATTTAATCCAAAGTACTACTCCCATGGCTGGGGTACGGGAAGCTAGCAATATCCCAACCGACTACAACTACTTCCAGAAGGTGACCTATTTAAAATACTACCTGGAGGAAGGGGAAGCATTTAAAGAGATGTTTCTCTGAAGGCCCTAGGACTCTTAGGCTCTCTCTCTCTTTTCTAAAAACTGCTCCTTCCCTGCCTGATGAATGGGAACATCAGCTCCACGGCCATTATGCAGAATTTTGCAGAGCTTCTCCCCAGGAGCAGACCTGGATTCCTCATCTGCACCGCCGCATTCCCACAACGCTCAGAGCCATCAAGAACGCACACTCTGGCCCATCCATCCTTACCTCCATGCTGCCAGCATCCATCAAGCCTGGATGCAGTGTCAGGCCTGACAGAGGCCCTGGGATAAGACTCAGTGCCTGAAAGCTAGTCAGAGAGATAAATGTGTAAATCCATAATGACAACCTCATAGTGTGTTCAGAATTGTAGTGAGGGGAAGCAGCAACAGCTATGGGGAAAGAGAGAAGGGCGAGATGTGCTCTGCCTACAGAAGCCAGGAAAGGCTTCCCAGAGTGGTGGCATTGAATGAGGCCTTGAAGGATAAGTAGGAGTTGGCCAGGTGAATGAGGAGATGGAGGAAGAGGGAGGATGAGGAAGCCAGAGTGGATCTTAGGCAGGGAAGCAATGCTGAAGGACAATTGTGGGACTGGCTAAGTGAACAAATAAATGAGTGGATAAATATACAGATTCTGATCTCACCCAGGCAAAGTTGAACGAACCTGAAATATAAGGGAAGACAAGGGGAATCACTGTGAGTCAGTCCCTACTTTTGTTTCAGCAAAAGAGTGAAAACTTAGAGACATCTCCTCACCTTCTCCAAAGATGCTATACACCTACCAGTATCCAAAAAATCACCAGGACTCTTCTTGACTGAATTTATATTTTTCAGCTTTGGAGAGATGACTATCAATGCTCTTTATGAAAAGATAGGCTGTTAATTACAGCTGTTCTGGCACTTCATCATCCATTCATTTATGGACATATTCATTCATTCATGTGGTCATTTATTCGATCATTCTTTCTGTCATTCAGTTGATAATTCATTTGTTTCTTCATTCATTCACTCCTTTACTGCTTCCCCCATTCATTCAATCATTCATCTTTTCACTCATTTGTTAAAGCATATGCTCACTTATTCACTTACACATTTACAAAGCATTCATGGAGCAAGGCCCTTCTAGGTAGACAAAGAGGTCTAAGCCTTGGCCCTTTTCCAGAAACCAAGTCAAAACAATCCCACTGATTTTAGGCAGTAAGTCCTTCTCCTCTGTCTTCTATTCTTTTCCATCTCTCTCTTTCTGTTTATCTTGAGCTCCACTGAGCTTCTTCTGGGATTGAGGGACCAGAACTGTGCCTGGTGCTGGGTGTGGGTTCCTCAAACCTTTGTGATTATGAGGGGGTGGGAGTAGAATCACTGTTCTCAGCACTTTCCTGCTAAATGGTAAACAGATTCGATACATTTCATGGACAAAGTCAATTCAAAGCCAGCAGACTGAACAACAGAATTCATTCCCGGCAGAGGGCTGGTAACTGAAATTCCAGTGGGAAGCTAACTTTTCCTGCAGGTTCTGCAATTCTAGCAAATAATGGAGAGTGGCCAACCATTCCATTATTTATAATTTACTCTGGAAAATTTTTATTAAGTACCTACTATGTGCACAGAACCAAGCAGAGAGTTGTGAAGGATGAGTTAGATGAGCTCCTACCCCAAGAACCCTGCCCTCTGGTGGTGGGGAAAGGGGGTTAACACCTCCATTGATTGTCTAATTCCAAGCACGATTGTGAGTCATAAGAAACTGTACACCTTAAAAGAATATGGGAATTCAGATGGGAGAAGTCACTTCTCTCTGGGGCTTGGAGAAGGCTTTCTGAATATGGAAATTGCTGAGTGAGGTCTTGGAATGTCGGTGGAATTTTAACTATTAGACAAGGCAGCAAGGGGTGGGGTGGGAGAGTATTACAGAATTAAAGGGACGGGCAAAGATGCAAAGATGGGTAAAGACCAAAGCACAAACATTTCTATACATCAGGATTCTCCTTTTGCAGGTAAAGAAACTAGCATTTACAAGGTGAAATGACTTGCCAAAGGCCTGCCCCTTGGGTTCAGGACTATGTGACAACAGGGCTACTGCTTCTCTATGCCTCTCTGTTTCTTGTCACTCTCCCAGATCTTTAGGTTGAAAATGCTGCCCTGACCAATAAACCCTAAACCCAGTCTCATCAGGTACACTCTTCTTCCATAAGTTCCCTGAGGTGCTCATTGATCTAGGAGCAAATATGGGACTATCGGGAACATTCCCATGTTTGGCCCTATATTAACCAGTACCCTATTAACTCACCATGTGGTCTTAGAAAAAGCATCTGATAGCTATGGGGTTGAGTTTGCTCACCTATGCTATGACTATTCTGGAGATCCAAAGCTCAGCCCTTTCAGAAAGTTCTGCTTGCTTGCACTCGGTCATGGAGGATTTCTAACCCAGCCACCCCTGCAGTGTGGGATTATTTGCTTCTAGGCAATTCTCTGTTGAGATGGCCTTGGTCTAGTGATGTTGTCGCTAAATTCTCCTGCCCCACTGACAAGCCCAGCAGCTGCACCTGTATGGTCCTCCTCTGGTTGTCCTCAATGCCCTAGCCTGTCTCACTTACCCATTCAAGGCGAGCAGTAGTGTCCTTGGTGTGTCATGCACATGCAAAACTGCTAGAGCCAGAAATTCTATCTGGGACTGGGATGCAGAGGCTGAATCCCAAAAGCAGGGCTCTTCTACTTTTAATTAAAGACACACAAAGATCCCAAACAGAGACAAGGACAGGAAATGAACCTGAATATTTTTATTCAGTGGCATGGCTCTTAAATTACTTTAGATTTCTGTTGCCTTTAGAGAGCTTTCCCTGAACACCCAGGTTAGGCTGGATATCTTCTTGCAGCACTAATCACGCAGAGTTTTTGCCCTATTTAAAAACTATGTATGTTTCTAAATTGTATTATCAAAGCATTCAGGATTTTAATTGAGCAGGCTTTGATGTTTTCAGGACAAGCCACAGAGTAGAGGTCAGTGAGGGTTGAAGCAAGGGACGAGCATCTGTGTGCTGGGGTTTTTGGTCCTAGTTATCTGGATAGGGCTGGATAAGGTTTCCAGAAATGAGCTGTTAAGACTCTCAGATGTACTGCCTACTGCGAAAATGGCCTTACTCTGGACATTTGGAAGCCCCAAACAATAGAGCCATAAATTGAATAGTACCTAAAATTTGCTGACCACTTATGTAGCAGAGACTGTGCTAAATGCTTGACTTGCATGATCCTTGAAATCCACACAACACAACAGCTATTTTAAGATGGTAACTACTACTATCCCTGTTTTATAGTTGAGGAAAACAAGGCTTAGTCATACAGCTAGTAAGTGGCAGAGCCTGAATTTGAACCCAGCAGGGAGACTGATTCCTGAGTTGAAAAATCCCAACTACTCTCTTCTGGCTGCTTCTAATTAGATCTGAGCCTCACGTCTCTGAGATCATAGCAGCAGCTCTGGTGAGAGCATCAACCACAAAAATATTAGAATTTGAGAACCAAATGGAACCTGAGGAAATGCCTAATGTAAGTTTCTCCCTTTACAAAGAAGAAACCGAGGCCCCAGTGGGGAAAAGTGACCTGGCCAGGATAGGATCCCTGACCACTAGCCTCCTCAGCCAGGGCTTCCTCCAGGTTTCCAAGCTGCCTCCCATAGAAGAGTCTTCTGCTGATTAGCATTCCACTATGCAAGGCAGTGAGATGACTCTGCTTTGGGGGCAAATGCCTGGGGGAACATATGCAGCTGGACCCCTGGACAACTCACGCCAGTGGGCTTTGTGCAGGAAGGGCTGAGTGCTCAGTGCTTCGATAGCTTGTCTTGGGAGTCCACCCATTGGCCCTGAACCTGCTATGAGCCTCAAATAAACATTGTTGTGAGGGTTAAATGAGAGTTGTTGATAAAACACCTAGCATTATGGCAAGCACACAGTAGGGACACACTGAATGCTAGTACCCCCTCTTCTCTTTCTTAGAATTCGAGGAGACAGAAGCAGAGACCTTTGTACTTTGGGAATCCTGCAAGAATTCATCCAGGGTGAATTCCTGGATGTTTGGGGCAGGAGAAGGAAATGGTAGACAGCAATGTCTGAGCTCTTACTCTTTTCCCAGCCCTATGCACGGAGCTCTCTATTCATCATTCATTTGATTCTCACATCCTTACAACAACTTCCTCTGGGTCCCCGGTGGCTGCAGCCAACACAGTATATGAGGCAGAGTCCCCCCTTCCTCTACTTCCTACATACCCAGTTTCCCTCCGGGAAGTAGCATACGAATTTTATGGATGAAAAACTGAGGCTTAGGGAGGTGAGGGGGACTTGCCTAAGGTCCCAGAAGCAGGGAGTGATGGAGCTGGGATTCACACCCAGACTTCACTTGACTCTAGGGCCTGAGATCTTTCTGTGACACCCAGGTCCCCGGAGAGTCACAGGCATTGAAAATATTTAAAAACAAGCCCCTGACTTTCCTGTCCCCACAGTCCCCTGGCCTCTGAGACCACATGGTGGTCAGACAGATGATGAGGGAGAAGACCTAGATTTGATGCTGAAAATTGTCCCCAGTCAAGCAGCACCCCAGGATCTGCGAGAGGTGAGGCTTAGAATGTCAAGACCTTGGGCTGAGCTTTGCAGACCTGTTCTGGTCAGGACTGGTAAAACGGCAACCAGTCCCTTCCTTGCCAGCAGGACATGTAATTCAGCCGGACAAATGGGCCAAAGCCTCTTCCTATGTTCTAGGCTGTAAATGCCAACCCAGCTTCAGCACCTAAGATCTGCACCCAGAGATCTCTTTCCTCAGGGCTCAGCCAGCCTGATGCCCCTGGGAGCTGGGCCAGAAGCTGGCACCCCTTCTTCCAGAGAGTTTCAAAGACAGCTTACTTATGGAGATCTCTGTGGTTCTAACCAGGGTGAGACCAACCAAGTTCTAAGAGGAGACTTATTGTTCACTTGGGGTCCCTTACCCCATTACACTTCTGCTCACTATCGGGCATATAGGGTAGGAGCTGTAACTCCCACCTGTATCCAGGATCAGGGCTCTGATGGTAGAACTTGAATGTTTTGAGTGTCAAGCTACTTAAAATCTTACCACTCGTAGTGACATTTGAACATTAAACAAAACAAAACCCATCATTTCCCATTTCCTAACTGCTTCCAGTCTCTTTATTCCAACAACTAACTTTCCAACTGCTGGTAAGCAGACCTGCATTGTCCTCCAGGGCCTAACACACTGGTTCCAACTTCACCTGGACCCATTTGAGGACTCTCCCACGGATGGTGAGATCAGCCATGCCTCGGCTGGGGACAGGTGGTGATGGAACAGCGTCCAGGCAGAAGACACTCCACGATATTATGCTTTTTAATCCTTGATGTAAGCTCAGCTCGCAGCCAGCCCTTCACGGTTGCTCCTCCTGACTCCCGGAGCCACCAGGACATGAGGCCTGGGAGTTTTACCCCTGGCAGCAGCTGATTCCTTTTGGCTTGCAGAGGTTTTAGGGGTGCAGACAGAGCACTCTTCCTGATGAAGGGACTCGCAGGTCTGCACCTGGCATAGCCGCCTGAGAGGAGTGTGGGAGTGTGGGAGCACCCTCACTGAGTGCTCAAACGCCAGCTGTCATGGGAATGGGAAGAGCTTCACCACACTTCCACCAGAGAATCCGGTCACCCCCACCTGTGAACATGCCTCTTCCTTCGGCTCCCAGAGATTTCCCCAGGAGGAGAGTCCTGGCACCTGGGGCCCCGGAGGGGTCCAGTCGCCGCTGGGGCAAACGTCCACTCTGGCTCCCTCTGGGTGTTCACACCAACCCTCCCGCAGATTTCTCTCTCCTTTGGATACAAGCACCTGTCCGGGCTCCTCGTGGAGAGGGGAGTCCGGACTAAGGGAGGCGGGTGGCACAGCCCATCTCGGCGCCCAGCACCCCCAAACCCAGACAGGGGAACAAAAGGAAGAAGGTGGCTTACCTTTCGAGGGTCGCCTTTGTTTGGTTTGCAGAGATGAGAAGGTGCCCATGACGGCCCCCATGGCAGCGAAGACTTGTGTGCGAGTTGGGACCCCGGGCCCTGCCCCTCCCCTTCCCTGGAAAGAAATCCCCGTGGTTTGTCTACTCTGAATTGGTGGAGAGAAAAGCGCCCGGCAGCTCGCCTGCAGCTTGGTATTCAGCGAGCGTGGAGCCGAGGCTAGGAGGCTTCTGGCTTCCTTCTTCAGCCCGGCACATGCAGGGACTCAGGGCTAGCCGCTCCCCGCGAGCCTTCGGAACCGCTTCCCCGCGCGAGGACCCGGCCCGGCCGGTTCCCTCGCCCAGGGCCGAGGACGGTGCCCTGAAACCTGCCTGGCACTGGACACGGGGCCAGAGCGCCCGCCCGGCCGCGGCTGCCGAGCCAGCGCCGCGTGCGGTGCGGGAGCCGCGGTCCGCCCGCCCCTCCTGCCGCACGCTCGGCTCCCCTCCCGGCGCTCGGGCTGGGTCTCGGAGGGCCGAGTACCAATCATGAATGAACAGAGCCCGGACCGCGCGGCGCGGAGCCACAGCGCGCCCGCCTGCTGCCTGCTGCCTGCTGCCAGCGCTCGGGGCGAGAGTCGGAGCGGCGGAGGGGGCGGCGGGCGGGCAACTACGGAGGGGCGGGGCGGGGGCGAGGGCTGCACGGTGAGGGCGGGGGACGCCCGGCCCTGCGCCCTCACCCGTGCGCACCCTCATCTGCCGGGGTATGTGCGGGAGCCCCGGGAGCATGTAACCCTAAGAGACAGACCCGGGGCCAGGCACCTGGCTGATGGGCGAGGTTCAGGGGGCAGTAGATTGAGTGGCCCCAGGGAGACTCTGTGTGTGTGTGTGTGTGTGTGTATGTGATGTGCGCGCCTGCGTGTGTGTGTGTGTGTGTCCCTGTGTGTGGTGCATTGTGATTTCATTCGACTTCAAGGGAAATCCTTATTTAACCCAGTGCCTGAACTCATGGGGAGGGGGAAAGTCTGCCCCACCCAGAAAGGGGTGAAAAACACATCCAAACGGGTTGTCGTGGGAAGAAGGTGCCGTCCTGCTCCGCGGGTCCTTGAGGGTTCTGCAGAATCCTCCCATGGCAGGGCCCACCTTCTACTGACAGGGAGTTGGGGAGGAGAAAGGAGCCCTCAGCCCCTCTGCGCACTTACACTCCCATTTTTCTTTTTCTTTTTTTTTTGAGACGGAGTCTCGCTCTGTTGCCCAGGCTGGAGTGCAGTGGCGCAATCTCTGCTCACTGCAACCTCTGCCTCCCAGATTCAAGCGATTCTCCTGCCTCAGCTTCCGGAGTAGCTGGGATTACAGGTGCCCACCACCAGGCCCAGCTAAATTTTTTTTGCATTTTTTAATAGAGACGGGGTTTTGCCATGATGGCCAGGCTGGGATTGAACTCCTGATCTCAGGTGATCCACCGGCCTTGGCCTCCCAAGGTGCTGGGATTACAGGCGAGAGCCACCCCACCCGGCCTGCTCTCTCATTTTTCTGTTTCTTTCCTCCTTGTTTCTCCCTCTTCTCCCTTTCCAGCTCAATAATTCATTAGCCATCAGCTCCCGGGCATGGGTTGTTAGTGCTTGAAGGGGCAATGATTAGATTTAGGAAGCCATTTCCCTTCTGTGAGTGGCGTCTCACCCAATGGGCAAAGTTCGTGTCCCTGCCTGTGGACTCAAAGCCTTGTGGTGTTGAAATGCAAGGTTTGCTCCCTGGAAGGTGGAGGAAGAGCTTCCCCTCCCCCAAGTCTGAGCTGCTTGGGTTCCCACTGAGACCCATTTTGATTGACACTGAGGATCCTTTGCCCAAGCTGCCCCCTACACTCTCCCACCCAGCCATTTTCTCTCTGCCACACAGATACACACCATGCTAGCAGTTCACAGAATCCCCGGACATATGGCCTCATAAACAAGCATACATGCCTATAAAGTCCCACAAGCATATGGGCGCAGATCCTTAAGTCTGCACAGACATTGCTATTGTACACACAGACAGACCCAAGGCTCATAATACACCTACAGTTGCCCCCCACAAAGATGGAGAGACACACAAACACACAGGCATGCAGACGCACACACAGTGCAAAACAGCATCACAGTCACCACATTCACACAGGCCCAATGCCACATAGGCACAGAGTTGAATCCCCAGGATACAGGCCCCTTGAGAGCTGCTTCCCCTAATGCCAACCCATGAGCTGTCCTCTCAGAGCCACAGGTGGCCTGTGACTGGGCCAGCGTCCCTGAATAGTTTTCTTCACCTATGCAGCATTTAATGCTTTTCTGCAATTCCAGCATGTGTCCTGTTTTGTGCAACAGGGGAGGGGCACTTACTAACACACGTCCTTTCCTTTGCATTGCCCACTGCTGTGCAACCACACTGTCCACGTGATGCCCACCAAACCCCTGTGAATTAAGCAGGTGACTGACCATCACCACAGAGAGAAATTGAGGCTTACCTAGCGTTAGAAATTTGCCTGAAGTTGCCCAGCCAGGATATGAGATTAGAACTTGGGTTCCAGGTCTCTGTCGTGGTCTCCTGGGGAACCCCCTACTCACAGATGAGGGCACTGAGCCAGAAAGACCTGCTGGGGATCCCACCAGATTCACAACCTCTGCTCTCCTAACTGCCAGCTCAGGGCTTGTTCAGGCCAGGAAGGCCTGGAATCCTGGAAGGTGGAGCAGGGGCTGGTCCCTGCTTCCCTCCTGCCTTCTCTGTTTGGGAAGAGGGCATGCGAGGCTGAAGCTTGGGGTCACTAGAGGACCCAGTAGGATGTCCAGGATTCAGGGAACAGAGGAGAGCTCTTTGCTGAGGAGAAGGTGAAGCCACCCTGGGTGTCTTTGCCAACTTGTCAGGGACACCACTGGGGGAGCACCAAGCTACTTCCCCGTTGGGGCTCTGCTAATTTTCATGGTACCTGAATGACCATAAGGACAGCACTTGAGAGGTCACAAAAGGCTAGAATGTCATCCTCTCATTTCTGCTTTCCCACAACCCACTGAAGAAGCAGAGTACAGACGACTTCCTCCATTTTGCAGATCAGAAATAGCAAAGTGCTTCTGGACGTGTTTGCAATTGCCTGCCTCTGAACAGTAGGTATAAAGTGAAGTCACCAAAATAAAATCCAAACCATTGAACATGAATTATGGGGTCTTTTTTGTGGCCTGTGGCTTCTTCTACAAATCCTCCCTGACCCCTGGTGCTCCCTTTGTCGCTCAGCCACCCAGACCCCTCACTATTTCTCAGATGTGTGTTGTGGTTCTCCTTCAGGGCCTTTGCACGTGCCGTTCCCCTTGCCTGGAATGTTCCTCACCTCTTTCTCCTTCTGGCCACCTGCTGCTTACCCTGGAATATCTACTGCAGATGTCATTTCCTCCAGGGATCGCTCCCTGGCCCTGAGTCAGTGCCCTGCTTGCAGTTTCCATAGCACCCAGGGCTTCTTGTCTTATCAGAGCACTCCTTACTTTGTTTCTCATTGTTCCTTTCCTTGCCTGTCTCTCCCTCTGGACTGTTTTAACTGCTTTACGTACTGATTTAACTCTCTACTTTCTGCTTAATCTCTGGTTTCTGACAGGGGTGCAGCCAATCTATGCTGAATAAATGAATGAGTGAGTCTCTTTTCTTTGCTCAGTGACCCAGTTAGTAAGCAGAAACTGATGATTACCGGATCATCCTTGCCCCTTAAAGGAAGACACATGCTCTGCCAAGTGAAGATTCATTCATTCACTTATTTATTCAACAAATATTCATTCATTCATGTATCTACCATGTACCAGATATTTACATGCACAATAGCTCATTTATTCCCATGGACGCCTTGTGACATGGGTATTATTTGCAGATAAATACACACACATGCACACGTGCCCACTGTACAATGCTGCCACCATCACCCATGAGATGCTCACAGAGGATGTGTCTAAGTAGAAAACACAGATAAGTGTGAGGGGCAAGAGAGAAAGAGGATGATAACAGGCCCTCTCCCTGCCTCCTGGGAACTTGCAACAGAGAGCAGAGAACTGCATGGGGAGAGAGGGAGTGACAGAATGAATGTGCAGAGGGAGTGCTGAGGAAGCCTTCCATCAGTCACCCTGACTGCAGGAGCCATTTGTCCTGTTGTCCCTGTCATGATGTACTCAATACGGCAACCTTGCCAGCCCCATCCAACCTGAGCTTCAGTGGCTGTTGCTCACTTTACTCTGGAAGGTGAGCTAGCTCATGCACTTTCTCCAGCTCTGACCCCTCCCTCATGCACCCTGGTGTGGACTGAATGTTTGTGTCCCTCCAAAATCCCTATGTTGAAGCTCTAAGCCCCTATGTGGCTGTATTTGGAGAAGGGGCCTCTAAGGAACTAATGAAGGTTAAAAGAGGTCATAAGGGTGGGGCCCTGATCTGATAGAGTTAGTGTCCTTACAAGGAGAGACTCCAAAGACCCCCCACACACAAAGATATCATGTGAGCACACAGGGAAAAGGCAGATGCAACCCAAGGTGAGAGGCCTCACCAGACACCAACCCTGCTGGCACCTTGATCTTGGACTTCCAGTTTTCAGAACCATGAGAAAATAGATTTCTGTTGTATAAGCCACCCAGACTGGGGTATCTTTTGAAGGCATTCCAAACAGACTGATACACAACCCCAGTGTCAGTCCATGAGCTCAGAAGGTTGTGGATGCAAGGCCTTCCTTCTGCCATGAGCCTCTATATAGGACTCCTTAGGCAATCCCTCTGAGGTTGTTCAGGCAGGAAGGAGTGAGGTTGTCAGACCTGCAGGAATCCTGTTAAAACATGCATGTGCTTGTCTGAGTTTATGTAACATACAAGCCCTGTTCTTTCCCTCCCTCCCCCTCTCCTTTCTTCCTCTCTGTATCTCTTTCTTTCTTAATTTATTTCTTCCTCCCTGCTCCTTCCTTCCTCCCTACTCAGTGCTCCCTCAGCCATGTTTCTTCTCATCCTTATGGACAATAGTAGTTCCTTCCAGGCACAGAGATAGCATAGCGTCAGATTGAGAGCATTAATTTGGGAGGCTGCTAGAACTGGGTTCAAACACTGAGCTTGCCCCTTTACTCTGAGACTGCGGGCATGATGAGTATGATCTCTGAACCCTGCTTTCAGCTTCTTGTGGATTACATTCATAATTCCTTTAGTAACTGGTACTGTTGCTGTGAGGGATTGGTGACATGGTGTTTGTAAGGCCCTTAGCAGGTGCCTGGCACATAGACTGGCCCATTATTGAAGGTGGACTGCCCTATTGCTGTTGCTATGGGCCAGACATCATGCTGGGTTAGAGGGGTATAAAAATGAGTAAGCCACAGCCTTTCCCTCGGCTTCCATCTTTGCTATTCATCTGTTTGATAGGAAATCTATTCTCAGGGTCCCCATCTGGTATTAAAAGACTCAGATTAGTTAAGGAAGGGAATGCAGTTGGCACCTGATTATGTGCAATTCAGCACTATGCTTGCTGCTGTCTTGTACCATTTCCCAAATGTTCTGCATGCATAAGTCTGGCCTCAAATAGACTGGGAGCTTTTAGAAAGCAAAGGCCGAGTCTCCTGCTTTGCATACCCTCCCTCCACCGACCCCACCCACCGCCACTCAGCCTGGCCCAGAACATCCTAAGTGTTCTACAAATACTCAAACTGAGATCCTTCAGGGCAGGGGAAAGGGTGTCATCATTTACCCCTGAGTTCATATGAACCCAATCCCATGTCCCCTGGTATGTACACCTGGCCCTTAGCCTCCTCATCTGTGAAACATGAACCCAATCATGTCAGGGGGTTGTTGTGAGAATGGGGCAAGATAAAGTAAAGGGAAAGCACTTGTCTGTCTGTAAAGCACTCTGCAAATGTCCTTTATTGTTATTTGCTTTGGGGCTCATTGGATCATTCATTCATTCATTTATTCAATGAATATTTATTAAGCACCATCTACCTGCCAGGCACTATTCTAAATATATGGATCAATAATGAGCAAGAAGAGGCAAGAGTACCTGCTCTCAGGAAGCTGGAGGTCTAGGGCTGAAGAAAATCAAATCATCTCCTCATTGCAAATTGCATTCAGGCTAGGAAGGAAAGAGTGGTGCAGTAAGTTCAGGGTAGCAGGTGCTTGGAGAAACAAGGTATCACCTTGTGTGAACAGTGAAGTGATGACATAGGACATATAGGTCTTCAGAGGGCAGGGAAGTAGATTTGACTTTCAGGTCAAGGAGATCAGCTTAAAGTCCTGGATTTGTTTTGTGACTTTGGGCAAATTATTTGACCTTTGAGCCCCTCAATTTCCTCATGTTTGCAAGGAGAACAATCTCAGCAATGTCATTGGAGGTCACAGGGTGAGGTTGAAAGTGATCATGGTTGCAAAAGTGCCTGCCACAGGGTCTCCCTGGCTGGAACACAGTCCTGATTCAGAAAACACAAACTCCATGCCTCACTTTCCCCTTCTGGTTCCCTTTGCTTGGACCTTCTCCCCTACCTCCCCAGGAGGAAGAAAAGACCTTTGAATAAGACTTGGGTTTGGGAAACAGCTCTCCTGGGCTGCATCCTTATGCATCAAGCATGGCCTCATCTGTCGAGGTTGATCATGTTCTGGAGGGAGCAAGACTGATGTGGACTGCAGGGGAAGCTGGGGAAGCCGGGGCACAGGCTCTGCTCTTCATGTCCTGATGGCTGCGCTGCCCGAGGATTCCCCCGCACGCTTCTGCGCTGCCACAGTCTCCACCAGAGCTGAGATGAGTTCAGACAGAGTGCAGCCACCCACGCAGCTGGGACACTGGCGGTAAAGCCCTCCCAGTTACCCAGATCCTGCGAGGAGTGTGTGTGTGGTGGGGCGGGGGCGGGGGTACAGGGAGAGGGGGAAGGATATTCCTGGAGACCAGGGAATCCATGGGTGCCAGCACTATGCTTGGCGCAAGGCAGATATTTCATGAATATTGATCAAATGGCTGTCTGGGGGTGGACGGAAGGGTGGATAGAAAGGGGATGGGTGGTTAGATGAATGGATTCAAATATGTTCTAACAAACTGTAAGTATCTGATAAAACCTGTGAACCGTTTCCCCCAGTTACCATGCCGCATGAACACATGCTCGTGCTTGGTGTAAAATTTCAGACTCTCCCCAGTGAAACACAGCCTTGAACAGTTGGTGAAGAAACTTTGTCCTAAGGATGAAAGGTTATGGTAAGGGATTTTATCCATTCATCCCTTAGCTGTGTGCCTTTCACTTCACTGATCCTCAGTTTCAACATCTATAAAATAGGTACAATAATTACGCCTATGTCTTAGGGTTGCTGTGAGGATTAAATGAGTGGAAGCATTTAAGTGCTTTAGTGTGGTACCTGGGAGGTTGCAAGGCTCATGAAAAAGGCAGGTCATTAACATAATCACTAATCTTCATTCATTCATTCACTCATTCATTCATTCAATCATTCATTCACTCATTCATTCATTCAATCATTCATTCACTCATTCATTCATTCACCCACAACTTTGTGAGGGCATCAAGTGAGTGCCTCCTGTTCATCGCACCTGAGCAGGGCTCTGGGGCTCTCTGCAGAGGTTGATGCTCACTGCATTAGGGAACTCACAGTCTCAGGGCACTTAGATAAACAAGTCACTATAACATCCCAGACTTCACCAAGATCCCTCTCTAGCTCTGCTGCTGAGAGTCAAAGGCACCAAAGTCCTAGAGACTCGGCAAGATCAGGGGTCTAGATCAGCCTAGGAGGGTAAAGGTCATGGTGGAGAAATCAAGGGTGGAGCTGGGTAGAAAGGGATGGGAGCCGGAAGGAGTGGAAGTGAAACTTGAGCAGAGCAGGGCTGAGGATGGGGTGAGAGTGGCCCTGGGCAACCGCATTTCCGGGCCACAGTGGTGAGGTTGAGGGTGGATGGGCGAGACTGAAATGATGGGGGCAGTGGAGACAGACACTGTAGTTAGAGTTCCTTGTCTTTCTAAAGTGTGTGCAAAACATGGATCCATAATCTCCTTGGGTAAATGTCCAGGAGTCAATGGTGTTTTCTCCCCTGCTTTAGTCTCCTGAGGTGATAGAATAATTGCATTAGCAGTGGTGGCCTCTGTTTATGGAGTTCTTACTGTGTACCATCACATGCCTGATCTCACTTAATCATTTCAATAGCCCTATAAGGAAAGACTCTCATTATTTCCTGTTTTATAGATGAGGCAGCTAAGGCACAGAGAGGTTAAGCAACCTGCCTGAAGTCACACAGTGAATAGATGGTGGAGCTGGCCTTGAACTCAGATGGTCTGACTCCGGAGCTCACACTCTCCATGTAGCTCCAAGTCCTCCTGCTGCTCTTGCCACTGACTTCTAACACTGTTTCTCTAGGGAGGCAGCAGTTCACTGGGGACTCACAGATAGGAGAGACGGGTGCACAGGGGAGGGACAAGGGTCCCTAGCCCTCTGAGTGGTGGATCATTCTCCCACCCATCCTCTTCGTACCTGGGGGCTGGAGTTGTGATTACCAGCCTGCCGGGGTGCACGCAGAGTCTTTCCCTCTTTGGCTCCTGCAGCCTGAAGACCCTGAGGAAGTGAGCAGGGAGGGGAGGAGGGAACAGTAACCCTGCTGCGGCCTGATGATTAGTAATCATGCCAGTGATGAGCCGATGAGCACGCCCCTGACCCTGCACGGCCCGCTGAACATGTCAGAGCTGGCTCCGGACTCCCAGGCTCTCCCCTCCTGGCATGGCTGCTGCAATTGGAGCCTGAAGAGGGAAGAAACCCAGGAAGAGGGAAGGAGGAAGGAATTGGGGAGAAAAGAGTCTCAGTTGCCCTCGTGCTGAGGGCTGACTCTGGGACAGGGCCTGCAAAAATGAGGCAACATACAACTGAGATATTAACAGATGCTCCTCCTGTTATTTCCTGTGACCACACACTCTGCCGCACATGTGAGCTGCGGCATTCACTACCTGTGGCAGAGTTGGCACAGAAACGATGGTCACATCTTGGATTTTGAGATGAAAGGCCTGGAAGAATATGTGACTGGTTGGAGGGCAGGAGCAAGAGGGGTTTGCCGTTGTCCTCCACCTCAGGCAGAGTTTGAGGGTTGGTGGCCTGTTCAGCACTGAAACCCCAGACTTTGGTGGAATGTGGGAGCTGAGAGCAGACCCTGGCTTTTCCAAAGTGGAGCCTGGGAGAGTGAACACAGCCTAGGGTCCCCCTCTAAGGCCTGCCACCTCTGTGTGTAGCAGGAGCATTGCACAGCCACTGACCTCTGTGTCTTTTTTAGGCAGGGGTTCCTGACCTACCTCTCCCGGGCAAGTCTGGTAAGGAGAAGGGGAATCTTCCCCCGCACCCAACAGTGGTGCGGTCCAGAAAACCCTCCTAGAGCCTGGGAGGCCCCAGCTGCGACCTGAATGGCACAGTGACCACAGAGTGCACAGGAACCAGAACCTCTCGGGGTGCCTTGCTGTAGGAATGGTAGGGCTGCCCACCAGAGGTAGAGCCCACTTCATGCTCCATGCTCCGTAAGCCCATCCCAAAACATTCAGGCAACACTGGGGATGGGGCATCCTGAACTGATTGAGGGTTCTCTGCCACTGAGAGGAATGAGAACTTGGAATAGAAATTAAGTTCGGTGATTGAAGCAATAAGCAAAGTAACTTTCTGGCACGTCAGAGTGAGTTACCTGAAATTCTTAGCTATTCGTAAAATGATCCTCACAATGCCACTATGGCAGGTACTTCTCTTTTCTCCATTTTATAGACTAGCAAACTGAAGTTCAGAGGCGTGGTGTAATTCACCCAAGCCACAAAGCTTGAGTGATCTGTAGTCTGGGTTTGAGCCTGATCTCTCTGCCTTCAAATTTAATGCTATTATCCACTAAGGAAGGAAAGCAGATGGGAGCAGTGGAGGGAAGAGAAAGAACTGGGAGGAAACAGCAGTATTGGGAAGAAGAGGTGGGGTGATGGGGAGCCCTCCTGTCATCCTCCCTCCCAGGATGGAGTTGATACTGAGTCAGAGAAGAGTGGCTGTGAAGAGCTTTGGTCTTAGTTTAGAGGACAATGCAGGACATACGCAGGTGGCCTGGCACATAGATGTCCAGGTGGAGGGAGAAGGACGAAGCAGCAGTTCCAAGAGCCGTGGCACTCATGTAGCAATTATTACCTGGGCCCCCAAGAGCACCACCTTTCCTCCCAAGAGTGCCTGTGGGAAACTCTTCCTGAGAGGCCAGGCTGGCCCTCTTCTTCCCTCACTGTACATGGAAGATCCCTTCCCAGGCTGCCACAAGACACTACCTTGACTAGAGCAGTCCTTCAAGCCGAGTTCTGTTCCTGTTGCTCCTTCTTGCATTGGGCTGGCCTATATCAAGTGAAGGGGTTGGGCACTCTAGCTGGTGCTGGGGGGAGCTAATTGACAGTCCAGGGCACTCTTGCCCTAGGCTGGCATTTGCATGATCCATTAGTATTCGTGCCCACAGCTCCCACAGCTCAGGGCTGCCTGCTCTGGATGGAGGACACTATGCAGATGAGCATCGAGGAGGGTGTGCAATGAGAAATTGATGTGGTTTGCTAGGAATCAAGGCTACTGAGTGAGGAGACTGAGGAAGGCTGCAGACCTGAGACTGGGGCTTCTTGCCTGGTTCCCACACTGCCAGTCCCTGGGGTATCTGCTGTCTGTGATGTATGGGCTCCCAGCCAGTCCCTCTAACAATTTAGCCAGCATCCACCGGGCCCCTTCTCTGCCCCACCTGTCCTGCGATGGCACCAGGCAGGCAGTGAGAGATGAGGTGGGTATGGTTCTGGCCCTTAGAAAGCTCACAGTTCCGTGGAGAGAGAGTGGAGTATGCACTATTTGCAATCAACCAAGAGGCCACACCAGCTGAGAAGAGACATTTAATGAAACCTGGAGAAGGAAGAGTGGGGCATGGGGAGAGGGCCAGGCCAGGCTTCTCAAAAGAGGAGATGCTTGAGCGGGGTCCTGAAGGATGAATCAGAATTTGCCAGCCAAACACCACTCTTAACACATGACTTTGTTCAGTGTCCTCTTCCTTAACCAACTGCGGAGGAGTCACAGTCTACTTCACTCTCATAAGGGTGCCCTGGTGAGCTGAGCAACAATGCTTCACTAACCCCATCTATGGGCTCACCAACCTGCAGCTGGAGGGACTTTGGAGAAAGCAGGTCCAGCCACCATGGTGACTTAACTTGATAATGCCTGTAATTCATGATTGAAATGAGCGACTGAGCCACCCAGAGCAATGGGATCTTCCTAAAGATCTCCGGGGATGGAACCTTCCTAGCTTCTATATGCAACCTGTTCCAACTTCTACACAGATCTAGGAAGTGCTTTCTAATATCTCATGAATTTCTGCTGAACTGAAAAGCATTGACTCTTACTACTCCAGGAAGAAGGGCATGGAATACCTCGTCTGAGAACCCATTGTGCAAGCTGCCAGAGCCACACAAAGCCCTGAGTGTCCTCAATTCAGCATCAGGGTGGGATGGGGGAGCTCGCATTTGGTGGGGGATACAGATACAGATAGTAAACAAAACTTTCTACCACAGAAACCCAGTGGGCAGGACTGGTGGAGGGCTAAGGGATTTGACCTGCACCTCAGGCTCTGATTCTCACTGGGCACATCTGTGGTGTCATAGAAAGGGGCCGGGGGAGGTGGCTCACGCCTGTAATCCCAGCACTTTGGGAGGTCAAGGTGGGTGGATCATGAGGTCAGGGGATCAATACCATCCTGGCCAGCATGGTGAAACCCCGTCTCTACTAAAAATACAAAAATTAGCTGGGCATGGTGGCGGGCACCTGTAGTCCCAGCTACTCGGGAGGCTGAAGCAGGAGAATCACTTGAACCTGGGAGGCAGATGTTGCGCCACTGCACTCCAGCCTGGGTGACAGAGTGAGACTCTGTTTCAAAAAAAATAAAAAAATAAATAAAAAATAAATAGATATTTGGTCTCTGTCTCCCATTCCTAGCACAAAGCCCCTAAAACCCTTGGAGTTTCCCGACTGATGAGGGTATAGGAGCATCTTTTGTTCCAGTGAGGTGACTCTTGGTGAGCCCTTGATATCTTCAGGATTGGGCTGGTCACCAAAAAGACCAAGCCTTGACTGGAAGCTTGAGACTTTCAGCCCCATCCCCAACTTCTGGAGAGAAGGAAGAGGCTGGAGATTGAGTCAGTCACCATCGGCCAATAATTTGATCAATCATGCTTATGTAATTGAACCTCCATAAAAACCCCTAAGCACCAAGATTTGGAGAGCTTCCCTGTTGGAGAACGCGTCCAAGTGCTGGGAGAAAGGCATGCCTGGAGAGGGCATAGAAACCCCATATCTTGCCTGATTCATTCATTTCATTTGGCTGTTTCTGAGTTGCATCCTTGAAAACAAACCAGTAAAAATAAGTAAAGTGTGTTCCTGAGTTCTGTGAGCTTCTTTAGCAAATTATTAGATCTGAGGAAGGAGTCTTAGGAATCCTTGATTTATAGCTGGTTGGTCAGAAGTGCAGGGGGTCTGAGACTGGCCACTGGTGTCCGAAGTGGGGGCAGTTTTGTGGGACGGGGCCTTTAACCTGTGGGGCCTGTGCTAACTCTGGATAGTTAGTGTTAGAACCAGATTCAATTGTTGGGTACCCAGAACTGGAGTCCGAGAACTGGAGAAAAGTTGGCGTGAGCAGGAAAAGAGAACTCCTCAACATAATTCTGAAAACTCAGAAACAGTCTCCCCAGAAAACAAGGGCTCCCCTAGAGTTATACTACTGGAAGCTAGAGGCCTTTTATGCCATCGAGCTGAGCCCTATTTTCACAGACGGCCCAGGGAGGGGCGAAGTCTGTTTAGCAAAGCACAGAGAGACAGTGACAGAGCTGGGACTGCAACTCAGGGCTCTGGAAAGGTTCTGGCATATTTAAAATTCCGTGAGTTTGCTGTAACTGCCAAGACCTCCCCTGTAGGTCTAGATGCACATTTACTCTTGGCTTCTTGTGAGGCACAAATGAGCACAGGAAAAGGCCTCTGTCCAAAAATGTTCCTTCTTCCCCTTTACTAAATTCCCTCAAGATGACATAATATCACATGAAGCTTAAACCACAAATATCTGGAGGAAGTTGGCACTGACCTGGAATTCAGACGGAAGTATAAATGACTGATATTATCCTGTGAGCCAGATTTGCTAGGTAAGTGATGAGGAGGAATTATGAGCACTGGAGATTTGAATCCTGTTAGAGGGGTGGGAGATGTGGGCCGGGAGAGTAGCCTGAGGCCTTCAGTACATCACTGAAGCAGGTGTATGTGTTTAAAAATAGTATGAGTCCTGGCTGGGAAAGTCCGCACTAGGTAACCTTGTTTTCATTTCTGCTAAAATGCTACTTTGTGTGGTGCATTCATTCATTCATTCATTCTTCATTCATTCATTCATTCATTCATTCATTCATCTACCATTGATATTCACTGCACTCCTGCCTGTGCCTGCCCCTGTTGCAGTGTCCAGGATATCCTGGTGACCAAGATAACATTATCTCTGCTTCATTCTCAGAGGGAGGGGAGGTCCGGACTGACAGTGATAGGCAAGCAAACAAACGAATCAGATCATGTCCGATGATAGTAGGACTCTACACTTGACCTTAGCCGAAAATCAACAGGTGATGGTGATGTAGCACCCTAGACACAGTGGAAGGGCCAACTGTGTTAGGGCTGAAGGGGTCAGCCTGAGAAAGAAGGCCTCACAAGAAAAGGAGACTGATTCTGAAATTTGAATGATAGGAGTTACTTGTGTTTAGGATTTGGGGTGAGAGAACTTGAGGTAAAAGAAACAGCAAGGCCTACAGCCTCACAAAGGAGTGGGCTGGGTGTGCTCAAGGTGCAGAGAGAAGGTGATGGGGCTGGGCCTAGGGAGACTGGGGAGAGGTTGGAGAGGAGACAGAGGCCAGATTACAGTGGGCCTGTGGTGCTCCGTGAGGAGCGTGGATTTTATAAGCAGAGCAGTGAGAAGCCATGTAAGATTTTTTAATAACCTTTTCTTTCAAAAGGATTATAGACTCACAGAAAATTCCCATAATAATACTGAGAGGCCCTTGCACCCTTCATCCAGTTTCCCCCAGTGGTAACATCTTAGGGAACCACAGGATAATGTCAAAGTCAAAAAACTGGCATTGGCATGGTCCACACACCTTGCTTGGATCTCACCAGTTTTATATGCACTCTTTTGGGTGTGTGTATGTGTATGTGTGTCTTTCTGTGTCATTTTATCACACACATAGATTTGTGTAAACACCACAGTCAAGATACCAACTGTTTCATCACCACGGGGGGCTCCTTTGTGCTTCTCAATTGCAGTTGCCCTACCCGCAGCCCGTCAATGTGGGAGAATTTCACACAGTGAAAGCAAGGGTGAGAGCAGTCAGCTGGGTCAAGGACATGGCCTATCCAACTTTGGATGCCCCAGAGGCCTTTGAACAAAGTAGGTTCACCATGAATACAGATGATTTTGAATGCCTTCTCTTTGCAGGGGAGGAGCATGAACAGAGAGGTTAAGCAACTCAGCCATGGTCACACAGTGCTTCTCATGGCTTACTGAGTATCTCAATTTACATGCAGGTATTGGCTGGAAAGTACCAGAGAGAACATGTTGCCCCACCTTGAGCCCTCTCAGTCTCATTTACTGGGGTGGGGTGGAGATGAGTGTGCTGGGAGACTGGAGAATGTCCTTAACCCTCAAACCCTGGAGCTCATCTCCTTCTTGTAGCTGCCAGGCTCATTATCCCCTGCACATGGCAGACATCCCAGGGCCACCTGCAGGCATGTGGGGCTTGGGGCAGTTGGAGGGGGGACCTGCGGGAGACCCTCAGTTCTCCAATTGCTTTGCTAGCGACCCAGTGGCTAAGTTTACTTCATGAGGCTGGAAATAGGGCATAGGTTTTGGCCTCAGGCCTCATTCCCCAGGATAGCTCCCGCCAGTTGTAAAGGGAGTAACTTCTGCCCCCTTTTTTCTCAAATTGTTCATGGGAGAGGAGTGTGAGTGATTGCTACCTTTCAACTTCAAGACCAAGCACAGTTCTGGGTCCAGAATCCCTGCTGCAAATAACATCACAGTTGTATTTCGCGTGGTCTCCTCAGAACTGTCTGAAGGTGTGGGTGCACACCAGTGGGAGGAGGCAGGGGACTGAGAGAAGGGGGTCTAGCAATATGGAGAAAGAAGGAGAGAGGTCAGGGGTTGGGGCAGCTCTGGGGCCTTTCCAGGACACTGAGGGAGAGGAGAAGGGCCAGACCTTGCCCAGGGGCCTCCTGCACGAGGCCCCTAACTTCAGGATGGCCCTGGCCAAGGTCTAGTGGCAACCAGACAGTCTCATTCCTTCTCTGCTGACAATGTGCAAATCTTGATTGCCTATAGCATGGCTTTCTCCTTCTCAAGGGAAATTTCTGTCTGTTTCTGCCAGCAGTCCTCCATCTTTTGGGGTAAGTGCCTAGGTGACGGATGGAGTCATCGTTCCCTACCTCTTCCTTCAGTGCTTGCAGCCTCCCAGGCTGCTCCATCACCATTCCGGGGCCATTGGGTCAGCCTCCCCGCCTGGCCGATCTCCTGCCCTCTGGCCTCCGGGGGAGAAGGCACATCCTTCCTCTCTAACACTAATGAAATCTTCCTTCTGCTCAGAGCCCGAGTGGGCTCGGGGTCAGTACTCTTACCCGCTTGGCTCAGCTCTGCACTCTGGCTTGGTAATTATAACCCACACCTCATTGCAGACAGGCCCCAGCTCAGCTTCTCTGCACCGTCACCTGGAATCTTAAAAAGTCCTCTCCAGGCTTCAGGGACTGTGGGTGTGTAAATTCTCTCCCTCCTCCAGGTCCTCTGCAGGCCTGGCATTTGCTCATGTGGATGCTCCCCGCAGCACACACACTCAAGACACCCTTCCCCAGGCTCTGTTCCATCCGGCTGAGTCCCAGTCCTTGCTCTTGGCTTCGCTCATGTCATGCGGCCTCTCCCCTAGAGAGCCTTCCTTGGTTTACTTCACAGTCTCTCTCTACCTTCTGAGACCAACATGTGGTGCCTGCTTGCTTCTCGGAGCTCTGGACCCCCGGCGCTGGGAGCACTGGGCTTTGTATCTTGTAGATGCGTACACTAAATTGTGAATGGATGAGCAGATGAACGAATGAATATGTAATTATGTGTCTATCCTCCTCCTCTGATGCTTAACCGTATGTTACTTTGTTTTGCTTTTTAACTGCTTCACAGAGAGTGATGATGGAAAACCCTTGAAGGAAGGACACTTTTCCTACACTTGACTACTCATTCATCACCCAGGCTCATCGAGCAGACCTCATCTGCACCAGGCATAAGGACACAAGAGAACTCAGGAAGCATGCCTCTGCCCTTCCAGAAGCCCTAATGTCATGGCTCTTGGCCCTTCCTGGGATCCTTTTGAAAATCTGACGAAACTCTGAACTCTCTTCCTGGAAACACAAATACACCAAATGGTAAAAATATGGGGTAAGTGTCAAGAACCCCTGAAATCATAATTTAGGAACTGCTGGTCTGGTGAGAAAGAGAAGTAAGTTGATTAGGCAATTTTAATATCTTTTGCTAAAGGCTATTCCAGGAGGCACCATCAGCTTATACTGGGGGTTCACAGAAAATAAAGTGATTAACTCAGTTTGAGGTGGGACAGGGTGTTTCCGGGAGGTGGGGATTAAGGAAGATATTTCAGAAGGGCTAACTCTTGAGGAATGAGTAGAAATTTATGAGGCAGTCAAAGGGAGGCAAGGAGGAAGGTGAACCAGCATGTACAACATGCAGACCAATGTGTTTATTGGTTGCCAGGAGCCGGGAGGAGTCAGGGTTTTTTTCTGGGGCAAGAAAAATGTTCTGTGACTAGGCCAGGCGCAGTGACTCATGCCTGTAATCCCAGCACTTTGGGAGGCCGGGGTAGGTAGATTCCTTGAGCCCTGAAGTTCGAGACCAGCCTGGGTAACATGGCCCCTGTCTCTACAAAAAATACAAAAATTAGCTGGATTTGGTGGCATGGGCCTGTAGTCCCAGCTACTCGAGGGGCTGAGGTGGGAGGATTGCTTGAGCCGAGGAGGTGGAGGTTACAGTGAGTTGAGACCACTTCACTGCACTCCAGCCTGGGTGACACAGCCAGACCCTGTCTTAAAAAAAAAAAAAAAAGTTCCGTGACTAGATTGTGATGATGATTTCACGACCTTGTGAATATGCTAAAAACATGGAATTGTGCACTTTAAAAGGGTTAATTTTATGCTATGGTATGTGAATTGTGCTGGTTAATTTTGTGTGTCAACTTACCTAGGCCATAGTACCCAGTTGTTTGGTCAAACACCAGTCTAGATGTTGCTGTGAAGGCAATTTTTTCAAAGAAATTAACATTTAAAGCAGGAGTCTTTGAAGAAAGCGGATTACTCTCCATAATATGGGTGAACTTCATTGAGTCAGCTGAAGGCCTTCAGGGAAAAAGACTGAGGTCTCTCCCAGGAAGAAACAATTCTGCCTGCAACTTTTCCCTGGGTTTCCTGCCCTGCCAATTTTGAATTTCCCTTGACTACTTGCCCTGCTGATTTTGAATTCGCCAGCCCCTACAATCACGTAGGCCAATTCCTTAAAGGAAATCTCTTTCTCTCTCTAGATACATAGATATGTCTGTGTGTGTGTGCATGTGTGTAACATATAATAATGTGTATAATATATATACACACACAGCCTGTTGGTTCTGTTTCTCTGGAGAACCCTGACTAATACATGAATTATGCTTCAACTTAGAAATGTTCATTAATGAGGGATTAAATAAATTATAGTGAGACCATAAAAGACAAGTACACAGGTGTGTACCAATGTGGTGCGCTCAGAGTGGCAGGTACAGGCTGGGGAGGAGAGAAAGCTGGCTGGGGCAGGCAGGGGTCAGACAATGGCTAGCCTTGACTATCAAGCTGTGGCCCTCTCTAGCCTGCAGGATGGCAGATCTTAGTTGGGTTATTTTTGATTGCAAAACCCAGAAACTGACTCTGGCCAACTTCAGCATAATGAAGAAGCTATGAGAAGGGTATGGGGCTTACACACCCAGAAAATGCTTAACAACAAAATCCAGAAACTGGCAGGAGCCAGGGAAATCCCAGAAATCTTGGCAGCAGGAACTCGTTACTTGGATTTCTTAAGGATAAATCAGTTGCCACCACTTTTTGTTCTTGATTCCTCTGGTCAAAATGCAGGATCTCAGGAAAGACAATGTGATTGGTCACACGTGAGTCCACGTGCCCAACCCTTGCACCGGGAGTGCGAGGCAGAACCCCTTGTTTGAAATTCCTGCCAGTTGGGTGGCGTCTGTGGCGGCTGCTGGGAAAATGGGGAGTAGAGGCTTGCAGGTAGATCAGCCAGGGTACATGGCACAGGTGACACTGGAATGCCTGACCTGCTAATGAATGAAAACAGGGCCTGATGTCCACTGAGTCGAGCAACGGGGCCTTTGTTACAGCAAGGGCATTGTCTCCACCTCTGGCTGTGTTAGGATCACAGAGCACCTGTCACCAGGGAACAGAGCTTTTTCGCAGGTCCCTGGTGTTTCTAGCTGTGTGACCTTAGTCAACACATTCAGTCTCTCTGAAATGCAACATCTGGGGGAAAAAATGAAAGAAAAATGAAGGAAGAAGAAGGAGGAGGAGGAGGAGGAGGAGGAGGAGAAGAAATGTAATGTCCTCATCTGTTTGGGGCAGGCCATTTTACCCACCTTGTGGGCTTCTTAGGAGGATAAAATGAGAAAACATGTGGGGTGACATCTGGCCGAGGATCTGACATATTTCAAATGCTGTGTCCCTCCTTGATGATGCTCTGATGATCCAAATGCTCTGTCCCTCCAGTCTTGATGATGCTGAGTCTAGAGGAAGGGCACAAGCAGCCTTTTCCAGTCCATTTTCAATTAAATTGAGCCCAGCTGGGGCTGGAGCTGGGGCTGGGGGTCCTTGGGCTGGGCTGGGTTGCTCTTTCCTTCAGCTCCCTATTTTCTCCTCTTCCTTCCCGTGCCAGGCCCAGAGGCAGCCTGGAGGCCTTGGCTTTCCTCTGAGATCATGTTATCAGCAGCCCCTCTCCCTGGCCTCTTTGGGAAGGGAAGTGAAGCTCAGCCTCGAGAGGCGGAGGGTGGGCCTGGTGGATACTCAGAGCTGCCCTAGCTCCCTTGATGATTCCTGGAGGCGCTTCCCAGAATAGGGTTTATGAATCCTCATGACCCTGAAGGTGGGCCATGTGTCTGCGTGTGAGTCTAGGCATGCTGTTGACTCACAGGGCTCAGCTCTGAGCCACCAGCCACCCTCCCCGTCCACACCCTGGGCCCAGAGCTGGGCTCTGTGGGCTTGAGTTTGGGACGTGGAGAGGTGTGGTGAAGGAAGGAGCAAAGGTTTTGTCCTTAAGAAATCCAGCTGAGGGAGGGAGGATGGGACTCCCTTCCAAGCCCAAGGCCAGAGGCCCAGGCCAGGCCAGGCCAGGGTTGTGTAGGGTGATTAAAGACCTAGCTCTGGCCATGTGCGGTGGCTCACACCTGTAATCCCGGCACTTTGAGAGGCCGAGGCAGGCAGATCACCTGAGGTCGGGAGCTCGAGAGTAGCCTGACCAACATGGGGAAATCCTGTCTCTACTAAAAATACAAAATTAGCTGGGTGTGGTGGCACATGACTGTAATCCCAGCTACTCAGGAGGCTGAGGCAAGAGAATCGCTTGATTGCGCCACTGCACTCCAGCCTGGGCAACAAGAGCGAAACTCCGTCTCAAAAAAAAAAGAAAAAAGAAAAAAAGAAAGACCCAGGTCTGAGCCCACTGGGTGTGGCTGCAGAGGAGGAGGGTGGCAAATGGAAGAAGATGTGGAGAGAGCAGATAAGTGAGCAAGCGACACGGAGGGAAGAAGGGAGAAGCAGAACGCAGAGAGAGGGTGGAAAGGTGGAGAAGGATGTGAGAGGCAAAGGGCAAAAAGGAGCCCGGCTAAGAGAGATTTGGGAAAGGAAGAGAGGGAGAGGGAAAGAGGGAGGAGAGAGAGAAGGGGAGGGGGGAAACGGGTAGAGAGAAGGACATGTTGAGAGGAGAAGAGAAAGAGAATGGCAAGAGAAAGAGAAGAGGAAGAAAAGACAAATGGGTAGACAGAAACAGAACAGAGCAATGGAGTGAAAAAAGGAGAGACAAGGTGGGGAGCACACAGCCTTGGAGGGAGATAGGATGCCAGAGGGAGGCCCGGCAGCCACCAGGCTCTTGCCAGCTTCCCCACGTGCGATGGAGGGCGTGCTGGCTGGGAGTCACCTGCCAGCCTCCTGGAGGGCCCGCACCTGATCAGCTTGTTTTCGCCATCTGAAGCTCTAAATGGTCTATTATCACAGAGAGAGCTTCACGTGTTTCCTCCCACCGCCGCCCCCGAGGAACACATGCTATATTTGTGAGGTGACTCATCTGGCTGCCACAACCTCTGGGATCCCAGGCAAAATGCACGTCAGGAGTTCACCTTCAATTGGCCACAGGGCGGGGGAGACGGGGCCTCAATGGGGAGAGGGTGTGGAAGGAAATACTTGGATGTGCCAGTCTTCTATCCTGTGGGGGTCAGGCTGATGCAGATCGCCAGCAGGATGCTCTGTGGGGGGATGGCATGATGTGAGTGCCCCCCATCCTCGGTGCCTTTTTTAGGCTCAGTCTCACCGAGAGACCTGAGAACTTGTCTAAGAAATTCCTGTTTCTCTTGGCAGCAAAGCGACGAGGTGGAGAATGGACACTCTTTCTCCCTTCTGGCCACAACTCAATTCCCCCAGGCTAAGTGCCTCCTACCTCTCCTTTGTCACATTCATCAGTCATCACGTCATACTCATTGTGAAGTATTCTCATTATCATCGCCTCTTTCATGCCTGTAGACTGAAAGCTCCCGGACTGCAGAATGAACCAACGAATGAACCTATTTGCACCTATTTGGGAATCTACTTGCACCTATTTGGGAATCTACAGATGCTGTGTTTTTATCCCACGGAGGTATTTTTGACAACCATAAGGAAGGTGAAGTTCAGAGACAGGCAGCGACTAACTTGCAGGATACAGCTGTAAAGAAGAGTGGGGGATTTAACCAACCCAAATGTGACTGATGGTAGAGTTGTCCCAACCATCTGGAACCCTGCAGCCCCACACAGATCACCATCGACATGCATTACCCAAGTTATGGAGTGATTGGTACTCTCTTCTTGCATGTTAATCCAATACAACCAGCCAGATATCCTTAAAGAAAAAGAAGCGAGAGGGGCTGTAGCAGACAGGAGATGTAGTCTTAAAATGGAGAGGCTGGCTATGTCCACTTTAAGGGGATTCAGAAGGTGACTGCTGATCTGTGCAATATCCCAGTGATGGTCACTAGAGAGTGCAGGAGTTGCATCTCCTCCTGGGGAGGGAATGTTGGCTTTCATCTTTTTAGTCCAAAGGTCCCCAGCCTGGGATCACCCTAGGGTGTTCCCACCACAACTTGGGTTCCTCTTGCCTCACAGTTACCTATGATTTTCAGGCCTGGATGAGAGGAAGGACGAGTGAGCTCCATGGAAATACCTGTCTCCACAGCCTGCAGGTGCACACACGTACTGCCCAAGCTATCCGGCCCTGCGGGCCCAAGTTCCACTTTTGACTCCATCTGTCCTTGGAAACAAAAGGGAAGAAAGGCTGTTTCTTCCACCACATACTTTAATTTAAAATTTAGGCTTATGTTTTCTACGGATGCATGGAATCTAGTCATGACCTATTTGAAATGCTGAAAGACCAGATAAAACCTCTCAGGACAGAAGGGGTGGGACAATAGCAGCAAAATGCTTCTCCTGATAATTGGTCCAAACTCATACCTCTAAACATTACCAGCGCTGTTTCAGTGGAAGGCAGAATTGGTGGAAGAAGGCTGTGGAAGTTATTTTAATTTTGGAGCTAATAAAAACCTCTCTCTTGGACAGGCTTGGCCTTGGACATTACTTGACTCCTACAGCATACCAGATGAAATCTGGTCTCTGGGGACTTTTAAAACATCAATACCCAAGCCTCAGCAAAGACAAATTACATAAGAATGTCTGAGAGCTATGGCTTTTGGGGAGAATGGTTCCTCAAAACACTAACATCAGATATATCTAATTCCAGGCTCTGCCACCGCTCATCTGTGAGTCCTAGAGAAGTCACTTCAGTTACTTGATCCTTGGTTTCCCCAAAAGTAAAATGAAGCAAATCATGGTGCAAATTTCATGGGGCTGTTGTAAGGGTTTTATGATACAATAGCTGTAAAAAGCCCCGTACTGTGCCTGGCACACATTGGGGATTCGAACATTGGCCATTGTAATTTTATTGTTATTATTCTTATTGATAAATATTGACTAATCACTGGCTAAAATTATACCCTTCTTTGAACCCTGGGGAAAGCATATGAACTTGATGATAGATGGGCACTGTTGGGGGAAGATTAATGGAGGTGTCCTGTGCTGCCTAAACGATAAACCTCTTCTCAAAGTGGACTCCAAGCAGAAGTGTCTTTTCCTGTTATCAGCTGGTTGGAAAATATTAATATCACCCACATTCTCAGTTGGCCTAAAACACCACCACTAGAGAAAATGCTAACATGGCTGGCTTGGTTTAAGACATAGATTGCAAAGCATCCCATAACCACAGCCAACATTCTGTTAATCATATCGGAGGGAAGCAGAATGCTTTAGCAGTTGATGGAGGGCAGGGATTTAAAGAATTCACTTTACTACCTACATAAACAAAGAACAAGACTTGGAAACGGGGGCTCAGAAGCAAGAAGGGATGATTTCAGTTCCGAAGTGACCACGCAGACCACTCAGGGAAAAACCCACCATGGATGAGTTCCTTCTTGTCACTATAAAATAAACTATAAAGAGCTATTGTTATAAAGCATGGGTGGCGTTATTCTCAATATTTCTTTCTGTCAAGGTAATAAATCCCAAATTCATAAGCCCCTTCAGATAAGGTTAGATGCAGTCCCCTCACTAAGGTGAACCTGACCTTACTCCTCCACCTTTCAATCGAGTGACCAAGGATTGATGAAAAATATCAAGTATTTCATAAATATTTATTTTCTAAATATAAAACAATAGAAAAGCGAGGTGTAACATGTAGCTTGGAGGAAGGGTTGAAATGTTAAGTATGTCATTGAGAAAAATGTGTTTGACATTTTTACACTAGAACAACATAATGGAGCAATGCTAACGCTAAATTGGGAACACTAATGTGAACTCAACTTAAATATTTTCCCACTTCTGTCACTAACAGTGGAGACGACAGCAGCAGCAGCAGCAGCAGCAGCAATAGTACTAATGCCCACCACAACTCTCATGTGCCCCTAAATGGCCAGACTTTGTCTCTAACAGTTTTCTCCACTTAAAGAAACAGGGGCTTTTTGGCAAGGTTGTCGTGAGTAGGGTAAAACAAATGGTTTAAGCCTGGAAGTTTCTTTTGTAACCAGAAAGCAAGGATGCTTTCTAGAATATCACAGGGTGGTTCTGGAAGGACTAAGAAGCTAGATTAAAGAGGCTTCCTCTGGTCAAGCTCTGAGATTTTGAATATCAAATAAGATTGATAGCTATAATCAATTAAAACACGTGGAGTCTGTGAAGAGCTGTAAGTTCCTAATGAAGGTATGAAGAGAAAAGTTGATGTAAATGGCAAATGCGATAGGGTTTTATTTCATATTATTTTTAATGGCAGATTTATACATGGGTGATATTATTCCTTCTATTAAATATATTTTGGGTTATTAAGCATCGATAGGCACTTTTCTCTATCCTTGTAAGAAGGAAAGAGTGAATTTTGAATACATGTAATAGTCCTGGAAAAAAATAGAAATTAGTAGTCATGCTTGGTAACATGTAAAGAGGGAACAGATAACATGGAAGGATAATTGGCCAAATGTGCTCGTAAGGACAGCAAACTGCAGGGTTTAAATTCCTCATCTTGGCCGAGTGCAGTGGCTCACACCTGTAATCCCAGCAGTTTGGGAGGTTGAGGTGGGTAGATCACTTGATCCCGGGAGTTTGAGACCAGCCTGGGAAATATGGAGAGACCCCATCTCAAATACAAAAAATACAAAAAATTAACCAGGAGTGGTGGCATGAGAATCTCTTGAACCCGGGAGGCAGAGGCTGCAGTGAGCCAAGATCACAACACTGCACTCTAGCCTGGGTGATAGAGTGAGACTTCGTTTCAAAAAAAAAAAAATCCCTAGTCTTCTAGGAGATGAAGCGCACTTTAGGAAACATTCTGGTCTCAGAAAAGGATACCCATGTGAAGGCATGGACTTTTATATTCTTAGTCAGGCCACATTTAAGCTCAAGTGCAATAATGTTGGGAGACACTTTATCAGTTTCAAATAAGAATCAGTAACCCCAGACCCGGCTGGCCTGAGATTATTTTTCTTTTGGTTCTGAAAGAAATTTGTATTCTTAGGAGAAACTGTATCACTTCATACTCTAATCCTAGGAAACGATTGCATTGACTCCAAGAAAGTAACTGAAAAAATATAAGAATAAGTATAAAAGTACTTTTTAAAACCAATATATACCCATAATCTTCATGTCTTTGTAACCAGTGTAAAGGTAAGTGTTGAGTGTATATGTTTCAATTAGTATGACGTTTTGTGTGCATTTTTGCTGACCTTTTAGGTATTTGAAACATTTAAGAGTCTGACATATTAAACTTACGGTTTTAATTAAAAGTGTTGGAGAGTGTGGTTAAATAATTTTGTAAACAATGGTTTATAAGTTTGGGAATTTTTAATTGTTTCAATTTTTAATAAGTTTTTGATTTATTAATTGTGCAGATAGTGTTTGAATGTCAAGAGGAATATTGTTTAATAGATGTATAAAATTCGGAAGTTAAATGTTAAACAAAGCACAAATATGAATCAGGAACACTAATCAGTGCTTTGTTTAATATTTAACTGATTCCTCAGTCAGTTTTGGTGACAAATATCCTACCAATGCATCACAGCCAAAATTCCAGAGCCCCCATGTGGGCAAAACAACTCAGTATTACCCTTATGGAACCGTAGTAAAAACAGAAGGGACAGATACATTTTTCCTTGGGGTATGTCAGGCTGAGCTTGCATTTTACTATGGCGATTCTTAGAAAAGGAGAAGTCTTCATGTCTTAAAGGAATTGATCAGATGGAGCTTTTCTCGGTCCTTTGCAGAAGGTGATTTAATTCTTCTATTAAATATATGTTGGGTTATTAAGCATCGATAGGTACTTTTCTCTATCCTTGTAAGAAGAGTGAATTTTGAATACATCTAATAGTCTTGGAAAAAAATAGAAATTAGTAGTCATGCTTGGTAACATGTAAAGAGGGAACTGATAACATGGCAGGATAATTGAGGGGGATCTTTGGGACAGGAGTCCTAACCTCTCCCCCAGTTGTCTCTGGTGCTTTCTGCTAGTGCCTGCTAAGACCTGAAGTTTACTTCTTTTGCCTCAGAACTCTGAGATTCTTATTTTATTAACCCATATAATCAGGATTTTATAGTCTAGGAAAACATAGACCATTACCTGCTCAGCGCCTCCAGCTGGTGACTTCTTAGAAATACAACCAGCCCCCTAGTTCTCTTACTAACCAAAGGAGCGGAGTCCTTTCTGAAGGCTTGAATTCTATCTGACATCACACATTTGTGGATTTCTCTGCTTTGATGCCTTCTTGACAGGCAACTTACAATCCCGCTTTTCAAAGTCTAAAGAAAACAGGATTGAAACATTTGGGAGCAAATGCCCTGCAAATATTGCCAACCTTTTCTTTTCTTCCTTTTCATTAACCACATTGAGAGTCATGCATGAAACTTAGATCTATATTGGTGTTTCATTTATAGGAAGTGTTCAGCTGTCTGTCATTTTTATTCACCCTAAGCATCTTGAACATCCTACTGAACTGTAATCTTGAAAGCTAATGCTTCGTGAGAAACCTTTTCTTTTTTCCTTTAGAGCTTACAAGTGTGTCCTATTTAAAAGGAACCCAAGATGCCAAAATTCTCACATAGAAACCTAGACATCTTGGCAATTGTTCTTGCAATGGAAAACTGGGCTTGGTAGAGAGATGGTTCCCCTGGGAAACTGACAATGGGAAATTGACTTTGGAGTCGCACAGTCTTGCAGTAAGCCTTCAGACACAGGCTGAGTTCAGAGTCCCTAGGGCCATCTGGAGCTGCCAGCCAGAGAGTAACACACCTTTGTGAGGATGGCAGCCCAAGGGATCTACACTCCATCAGGACTGCCATTAACAGCAGGTGTCCTCATGGGACTGGAAGGCCGGGGAAGCTTGTCCTTCAGCCACGAGCGTTGCATAGTCTCTTAGTCCATTAAAAGAGCCAAATTAAAGGAACACGCATCCTTTTCCTAAGTCTGTGATATCTTTCTAACCATTATGCCCCCAAACTTTATGACAATTATGTAATAACTAAGCAAGGAACTTACAAAAGGTATCAAATGAATACAACTACAATAAAGTCCATTTGGATAAAGCCCCAAATCTTTACCTGCCCCTTCCCACCCCAGGCCTTCTATCGTTTGACCACTGTTGCCTCTCTGGCTTCATCTCGGCAGGTCCCCTCATGTGCCCTCTTGCACTGAAAGATGGAGGTAAGTGTCTTGGACTTAACCTCCCAGGAGGCATGAAGATCTGAGATCCACTTCAATGAGGCTTCTGCCATGAACCCTCCCCTGACACCTCCCCAGCAACCAGTTCAATTGGTACCATCTTCCCTGGAGGCACTTCTATTGGAGTTTTTGTCATACTCTACTGCAAATATTAATTTACAGATCTATGAAGATGTGGGCTCTGAGGACAGGACTGTGTTGGATTCATCGCTCTCTCTCCAGTGGCCTGTACAGCACAACACTCAAAAATGTTTGTTCAAGGAGTAAGCAACAAGCACTAATGACTCCAAACCTGGCTATCAAGTAAATAGATAAGAGCCAACTCGGCCAGGTGCTTTGACTCACACCTCTAATCCCAGCATTTTGGGAGGCCAAGGCAGGCAGATCACGAGGTCAGGAGTTCAAGACCAGCCTGGCCAACATGGTGAAACTGTGTCTCTACTAAAAAATACAAAAATTAGCTGAGCGTGGTGGCATGTGCCTGTAATCCCAGCTACTCGGGAGGCTGAGGCAGGAGAGTTACTTGAACTGGGACCCAGGAGGTGGAGGTTGCAGTGAGCGGAGACTGCGCCACTGCACTCCAGCCTGGGCTACAGAACGAGACTCTGTCTCAGAAACAAACAAACAAAACAAAACAAAAAAGCCAACCCAGGAAATAAACACCTTTAGAGGACAGTTATATCTCAGACTTTTAACAAGAAATATTTACTTTCTAATATATATATTACTTTCTAATATATATGTATATATACATCCCCAGAGTGAATTTACAGGTCCAAATAACATATACTTTCTGATATATATATATATATCCCCAGAGTGAATTTACAGGTCCAAGTAACATATAGGAAATGTCTTCATTTCTCAGCCCAAGAAAAGGCCATTTATTTACTGACTTATTTATTTACTTAATTCTATTTTTTGAGAAGTCTTAGGTTCACAGTAAAATTGAGCAGAAAGTACAGAGAATTCCCATTTATCTGTCTCCATACACTTACAACTTCCCTCACTTCAACATTCCACATTACAGTGGTGCATTTATTACAATCTGTCAACTGACATTAACACATCATTACCACCCAAAGTCTATAGTTTACATTAGGATTCACTCTTAGTCTTGTAGGGAAGGCCATTTATAATAAAACAGTGTACATTCCCAAACCGTCTCTGTGCTTGGTAATTTATGTTGAACATTACTGCGAGGATGTGGTGAGAATATTTTCATTTTTCATGAATAGAAGGATCTTGAGACTCTTTGATACATGGTAGAGAGTGATGTGTTAGCTGGTAGGATAACAATGCTTTTCCTTAAGAGTGGATGTCTAAAGCAGAAGTCAGCAGAAATAGGCGATTTTCTGTACCAAAATTTGCCTCACGATCAAAATTTCAGTCCCGCAGCCATTTCAGCGGGTCATAGAACTATCCCAAGACCATAACTTTGATACAAGCCACCACTGAAAGGTCAAAATTCAAGACAAATTGTCATATGCCTATTTTTTAAGGCTAAACAAAAATTTTTCTATTCGTATTGTGTTTATCAACAGTATGCCTTTAACTAATTAGCCATGAAGAAGGGGGGGATGGGAACAGAGGAGAAGTTTACTATCTAATGTATGACACCAAGACAGTTCAGTCAAAATGTAGAGAAACAGCATCTGTTTGTTCCGGTTGGAATTGAGAAGACAGCTCAACACTTTGATATTTCATCATCTGTTGTAATTAGTCAGAGATATGAGCATCTAAAAATTTGGAACTGCAAATTAGAAACAAGTTTAGGCTGGGTGCAGTAGCTCACGCCTGTAATCCCAGCACTTTGGGAGGCCAAGGCTGGCGGATTGCTAGAGCTCAGGAGTTAAAGACCATCCTGGGCAACATGGCAAAACACTGTCTCTACAAAAAATACACAATTTAGTGAGGCATGGTGGCACAGGCCTATAGTCACAGCTACTCGGGAGGCTGAGGTGGGAGAATCACTTGAGCCTGCAGAGGTTGAGGCTGCAGTGAGCTGAGATCGCACCACTGCATTCCAGCCTGGGTGACAGAGTGAGACCCTGTCTCAAAAAAAAAAAAAAGTTTAAACCAAAATTGTTCTAATAATCATTTCTTCTCCCTGACCCCAGGAAAAGCATGGGCCACTTGTCACCCCTCAACTTACTCCTGACAAGGGGGGAATATTGGATGATTCAGGATTTGGCCCTGAGCTGGGAATAGGATCAGTTTCTTCTCTGAAGGGCGTGGATTCCTGAACAAAATTGGGTCTGTTACTAAGGAAGTTGGGGGAAGGGAGGGGAGGACATGGAGGCGGGCTAGATAATCAGTCTGCTTTGGCTTTGAAGGCCTTTGTGGCTCTCAGATAAGAACCCCCCCAAAGAGGGCCTGCTGCATTTGTGTTTGGAGCAGCATCCAGAACAGAAAGATATATTGAGATTTCCTGTAACTTTGTGACTTCTCCTTTTGTTTTGTTATTTTTATCTCCTCTATTTCCCTGTCTTACCAGCAGTGAGAGCCCTTAACTTAGAACAACCTAAGAAAAGCTGCTGTCTTGTTCCAGGACAGCCCTGTGGGAGTCACCTCTCAGTGGGTCTGCAGCAGGAGTCAGGGAGGTTCCTCCCAGCACGGCCCTCCTCTTCTGGACAGAAGCGAGTGGACTAGCTTCCGAAGCTGTGTTTAAATAACACTTAGGCCAGTGCCTGGCACGCTGGAGGTGGTCAATGTGAGGCTGAAATAAATGTGCAGAAATGGATATGGTAGAGAGGGAAGCCGAGCAATGAAAAAAGCTTGGAGGTTGGTCACACTGAGAAGTGAAGCCAGCTGGACTTCTGGGTCGGGTGAGGACTTGAAGAACTTTTCTGTCTTACAAGAGGATTGTAAAATGCACCAATCAGCACTCTGTAGCTAGCTAGAGGTTTGTAAAATGTACCATCAGTGCTCTGTAAAAATGCACCAATCAGCACTCTGTAGCTGGCTAGAGGTTTGTAAAATAGACCAATCAGCACTCTGTAAAGTGGACCAATCAGCACTTTGTAAAAGGGACCAATTGGCACTCTGTAAAATGGACCAATCAGCTCTCTGTAAAGTGGACCAATCAGCACTTTGTAAAAGGGACCAATTGGCACTCTGTAAAATGGACCAATCAGCAGGTCATGGGCAGGGACACGTAAGGGAATAAAAGCTGGCTACCCTGGCCAGCAGCGGCAACCCGCTGGGGTCCCCTTCTAGGGGGTAGAAGGTTTGTTCTATTGCTCTTCATAATAAATCTTGCTGCTGCTCACTCTTTGGGTCCTTGCCACCTTTAAGAGCTGTCACACTCACCGTGAAGGTCTGGCGACTTCATTCTTGAAGTCAGTGAGACCACAAACCCGTGGACACAACACCTGGGTTCCACTCCCAGCATTGCTGTTTCCTGGTTGTGTGACCTTGGACAAGTAACTTACCCTCTCTGAACCTCCGTTTATTCATCAGCTAAATGCAGGTAATACCACTGAAGCTAGAGGAGTCTATGGGAATTGGAAATAACACATGTAAAGCTTAAGGGATGGGGCCTGGTGCTTCCTAGATGCTCAATAAATGGAAGCTGACTTCTCTTCTAGACCAGTCCTCTTGTAGGGGAGGGAACAATGGTTAACCCCCGCACGTCTAGGTTCTTTGACTGAGCTATAAATTAAATTTACGTAAGACAGATTAGCAGAAGCAAAAACATTTCTAATTACATGCGTAGGCATGGGGGGCGGGGGGGGGGGTCCCACCATACATGAGACTCAAATTAGGGCCAGATGATTGAAGCTAATGTAGCATCCTGAGCTACAGAAAGGAATAGGGGTGCTTTGGGTTTCTCGAAGATGGTGGAGTTCTGGGAGGGTGAGGGGAGGAAATATATGATAAGTAAAAGTTGTCTCGTTATAAAGATAAAAAGCCTCTTGGGTAATAAAAGTTGTCTCTGAGCAGCCCTCTTCCTGATACAGATTGTTTTACTAATGTGGATTTCCTTTATAGATGTAAATTTCTTTTACAAAAGGACAGCTTTTCAGAGCTACTCCTGTGTCTGCAGTTTCTCATAATAACTAGCTTGAAAAATGCCAAAGAAGTAGATTTTGCTTTGGCAGATTCCTGGTCTCCTACAGTCATATTTTGGAGTGGTGTGTCCTTGACACCCAACACAGTCTAATTATTTTCTAAATTCCTGTGCCATATCATAGCCCTGTGTCACCTGCACCAACACTACCCTGTCTCCTTGCTCACGCCACACCCTGGTGTGAGGCTGGGTCAGAGAACTGGCAAAGATACTGGGACCCTGTTGGCATCATGGGATTTGTGGGTCAGCTTCCCTGGGGGTGAATTGCTGAACAAAATTGGGTCTGTTAGCAAGGAAGTGCAGTGGGGGGAAAGGAGGAAATAGAGGGGGGCTTTGTGGATGAAGTGGCAAGAGTTCACTCTGTCCCCTTGGAAGACCACAGGTGTGGGATATCATGAGTGCAGGTGTCACTCACGGCCCCCATGCCAAGCTGCCAGGGGCTCTGGTGCTCAGCTGAACCTCTGTGTTCCCTTAGACTTCGGTGTGAGGTTGCTTTGATTATTAAAAACTCCTGCCCCCTCCCTGATTTCTCAGGGGTGATGACTTTATTGGTAAGAAGGTGGACTCTGGAGTTGGCCAGAGTTCTAATTCTGGCTCCACCATTGACTGGCTTTGTAACTTCGGGCACATTGCTTTTGCCTCCCTGTGCCTCAGTTTTCTCAGCTATAAAATAGGCATAACACTGGTACACATCTTACAATATTAGTAACAAGTACAGTGACTGTGAGATTTAGCTAGCTAGTACATATGACAACGTGACATCCTTGGCACAGCATGTACAAAGCACTTAATAAATGTCAGTTATAAACAATTCTCAGAAAAAGATATACAAATGGCTAAGAAACATATGAAAAAATGCTCAACATCACTAATGATCAGGGAAATGCAAATCAAAACCACAATGCAATACCACCTCACTCCTGCAAGAATGGCTATAATAAAAAATCAAAAAACAGTAGATGTAGGTGTGGATGCAGTGATCAGGGAACACTTCTACACTGCTGGTGGGAATGTAAGCTAGAACAGCCGCTATGGAAAACAGTGTGGAGATTCCTTAAAGTACTAGAGGTAGAACTACCATTTGATCCAGCAATCCCACTACTGGGTATCTACCCAGAGGAAAAGAAGTCATTATATGAAAAAGATACTTGCACACACATGTTTATAGCAGCACAATTCACAATTGCAAAATCGTGGAACTGACCCAAATGTCCATCAATTAACGAATGGATAAAGAAACTGTGGTATATATATATACAATGGAATACTACTCAGCCATAAAAAGGAATGAATTATCAGCATTTGTAGTGACCTGGATGAGATTGGAGACCATTATTCTAAGTGAAGTAACTCAGGAATGGAAAACCAAACATCATATGTTCTCACTGATGTGTGGGAGCTAAGCTGAGGACGCAAAGGCATAAAATTGATACAATGGACTTTGGGGACTTGGGGGGAAGGGTGGGAGGGGGGCGAGGGATAAAAGATTGCAAATAGGGTGCAGTGTATACTGCTCGGGTGATGGGTGCACCAAAATCTCACAAATCACCACTAAAGAACTTACTCATGTAACCAAACACCACCTGTACACCAATAACCTATGGAAAAATAAAAATTTTTAAAAAGTCAGTTATTACCGTGATCATCAGAGACCCCCAATTTCACCCCATCCCTTACCCAGGTGGGCAGACCTGCAGGCCTGTGGGGCAGATACCACCCCAGCATGAATCCACCCTTGCAGTTTTGCCTCCATCTGCCTGGGGAGGCCTCTCATTGCGAGAGCTTTCTTCTGAATCTCACAGTGGCTCTGTCTGGTTTGGACTGAGACGATTTCCATCTTGTACATGAGATAGCTGAGGTCCAGAGAGGATGGCTTCTTTCAGCAGGGTCTGAGCACAGTTTGCAGCAGGAGGAGGATTGAGTCCCAGGTCTCCTGACTCCATGTTTGGTGCTCATTCCATCCCACCCTCAGAGTCTGGAGAATAACGGGGGTGGGCTGGCAGAGGAACGGTCATGAACTGCTTCCCCAAACCCAGGTCCTGCGGAGGCCAGAAAAGGCTCTGACACTTCCACTCCATAGCCTGCATGCCTCCCACGTGGCTGCCAGGAGGCCTCCAACGGAGATGTGAAAAATGAACCAGTAAATGTATCATGACTTGTGAGGCTGTCTTAATAATTAAGTTTTATTAAAATGAACACCAAGAAATTTCCTGACATGGTCTGCCTGGTGGAACTCATCAAAAGGTGATAAATGAGTGGGTTCAGGGGAAAGAGGATCTAAAGGAGGAAGTAGGGACAGAGAGAAAGGCCCCAGGGTGGAGAAGAGAGGGAGGAGGCAGGGGGAGGCTCAGGAGCCCTGAGCAGCAGTTCAGTTCAGCACCTGGCCCGCTGCTTCCCTGCTTTGCTCGGAATTACTGCTGAGGGCACTCAGGGCCTTGCAGACTGGCATGTGGAGCCAAGCTTCAGTCATGGAAGACTTTAAATCCCAGCTGGGCCACTAGTAACTGTGGCAGCTCTCCTTCCTGGGTCTTCCTCCCTCCCTGAGCTGTGAAAAGGGAGATGGATCAGAGCAAACTACCCTGGCCCTTGAAGGGAAGTGGATGGCCATCCATTTATGGAAAACTTGGTCATCCGGTCTGCAGACATTGGCTAATATACTCACCAAACAGTGGTTTCTTCTGGACAAGGTATTGGGACTGGGGAGGGTGTTATTTAGAGCAACTCTCTTATTTGGGTTTTCCACAATAAGCATTGATTGCTTTTGTACAGAAAATGAATGAACACTTCCACCCCATACAGATTCTAGAGCACCCAACTGATAGTTCAAGATAGGGGGTGAGATGGAGCAGAGACCCCTCTTAGGAGCCTGCCAGGTACTCCTCTCCCCAAGCATGGAAATAAAGGAAAATCTCGAAATTCCAGGCACCTAGCAAGCCTTGAAAAGTAAATGAGCAACTTGACAAGCAATAAGGTAATAGTAGCTTAAGACAATAGCCAAGGCAATTAGAGTCATAGGATATTTGGTTTCCTGTAGAAACTAAAGATAACATCTCAACTTACGTCCCTGAGTTGTGCTTCAGAAACCCAGACCTCCACCAAATGGAAAGTGCCATCTGCAGGCACAGAGACCTTGGATAAGGGGAAGCTGAGGACCGAACTCCGACCACCATGCATTCTTCTAAGTTTCTTGCTGAGGGACCTGGAAGAGATCATGCCCACGGGCAAGAGCTAACGTTCTTTTCTGCCTACACCAAAATTTTAGACAAGCCTTCACCTCTTTAACCCATCACAAACTGGAAAATCTTTGAATCCACCTTTCACTTGCCGCACTCCCAAACTTCCGCTTCAAGATGCTTTGCCTTTTCAGGCCAAACCGGCACATAGTCTCCATGTATTAATCTATGATTTTGCCTGTAACCTCTCCGCCTCTACCTTTAAAAACCCTTACCTGTAAGCCATCAGGGAGTTCTGGTCTTAAGCATGAGCTGCCCAATTCTGCTTGCTTGGTGCCCTGCAATAAATGCCTCACTTTCTCTGGCTGCAATCCCAGTATCAGTGTTTGGCTTCACTATGCCAGGTGGGCAGACCCAAGATCAGTTCGGTAACAAGAGTACAAGTCTGCTGAGAGACAGGCCCTGCCCTTGGGGAGCTCATGGTGGTCTAGGGGAGAGGGGGCATAGGGCAATTCTGTTACAGGCATGTTGATTCTGTTGTGTTAAGGGCTGGGGCAGAGGTAAGCCCAGAGTGGCTAATGTGGGGCATAGGGAGGAGCCTCAGGAAAGGTTTCCTGGGCAAGGGGACACCTGAACTGAGATGTGAAGAAGAGCTCTTTTACTATTTAGTAGAGGAGAGGAGGAGAGGAGAAAGTGGGGGCCGGATGTGCTCAAGTGAAAGTGCAGAGGCCTGAATGAGCACTGGGAATTCAAAGATTGGCAGCTAGTTCTGTAGGAATGGGGCGACAGCTCAGATTGGCTCTTCTGTTTTCACACAGGGATATCAATTCCACTATCTGTCTGGCTGATAACTCTGCCCTCAATCAAGAATAACGGCATTCTGGGCCTTGCCTAGAAATACGTGAACCTCTGCTATCCCTATCTCTTATTAAGAAAGAGAGAAAAGCTCTGTTGAAGGAATTGTTATTTATGGAGGATTGAGTGAAGGACATTCATTCTGCAAGAGTATAGGTTTTATCCTTGAATCAAGTCAGGTCATCAGAAAACTTGTACCCAAGGACAGAGAGATCAATGGAAGAGAATGGAAAGGCCAGAAATAGACCCAGATACAAATGGGAATTCATTGCTAGATAAAGGTGGCTTTGCAATGCAGCAAGGAAAAGATGGCTCACGTGTTGAAAGCCGGAGAGCAAGAGATATGAGAACTGAGAAGCCTCTAGTGGGTTTGGTAAGGTGGAGGACATTGATGCCCTTAGAAAGCACAGTCTTGGTACAGTGAGTGGCTGGGGAGGCAGGAAGTAGAGACAGTGAGAGGATCCACTCTTGAGAGAAGTTTGGGCACGACCCAGAGGGGAGGCATGAGGCCACACCCCAAAGGCGATGAGGAAGGGAGAGAGGGATGTTAATCTTTATTCTTATGGGAAACATGAACATGTTTTTAAGATATATTGTTTTTTGTTTGTTTGTTTGTTTTGAGGCAGGGTCTCCCTCTGTTGCCCAGGCAGGAGTGCAGGGCATGATCATGGTTCACTATAGCCTTGAATTCCTGGGCTCAAGTGATCCTCCTGCTTCATCCTCCTAAATAGCTGGGACTACAGGTGTACACCACCATGCTCAGCTAATTTTACATGTTTTTTTGCAGATCGGGTCTCACTATGTTGCCCAGGCTGATCTTGAACTTCTGGCCTCAAGGAATCCTCTTGTCTCAGCTCCCAAAGCTTGAGGATTACAGGCACGAACCACCACACCCTGCTCAAGTTATCTTGTTAAGCACAAAAGTAGTACAGAATATTAGATTCAGAATATACCTCTTTGTTTAAAAATGGGGCTGGGGAGAGATTCCATGCTTATGCAAATAACATTTCTGGGCAGAAACACAAGGAACTTGTAACGATGGTTACCTCTGGGAAATGGGGCAAAGGGCTTCAGCTTTTTCCTTCCATACTGGTTGATTTTTTTTTCATTATAACCATTAAAAAAATTTTGTTTGAGACAGGGTCTCACTGTGTCTCCCAGGTTGGAGTGCAGGGGCGCGATCTCGGCTCACTGCATCCTCCACCTCCTGGGCTCAGGTGATCCTCCCATCTCAGTCTCCTGAGTAGCGGTGTGCCACCACACCCAGCTATTTTTTGTGTTTTTTTTCAGTAGAGATAAGGTTTCTCCATGTTGCCCAGGCTGGCTCAAACTCCTGGGCTCAAGCTATCCACCCACCTCGGCCTCCCAAAGTGCTGAGATTACTGCACCTGGCCTAATGGTATTTTTTAAATAATAAAAAAACTATTAATTAGATGCCCTCAAGAGCAGCTCTTAGGCACCAAAAATATCGATGAAAGGTTTCTTTGTTTTTCAAAATTAACATTCAATTTATTAAAGTAACAAATTCATGCGGACCCAAGTTCCTCCATAAGCTTTGAAATTCAGCTTACGAATCTTATTATTTATTTATGGGTCTAGCAAATTTTAACAATCACGTTTAAGAGTACCTTTGAGAAATGTTTCGTCTCATTTACAAATGTTTTTAATTAAATTGCTCTAAACATTGTAAACTGCATTTATAGGCTTAATATATTTTAATTCCTTTTTAAGTACTTAAATTGTCTAACAAACCTTTTCAAATATTTAAGTAATTGTTATAAATCTAATTCATTAAACTTCTAAATACGGCAAGGCTTAAATTCTTTTACAGGTTCCAAATCTTATTTAAATACAGTAAGATTTCAACTTAGAATCTGATGTCAATTGCTCCATTAAACATTTTATATTAGAAGGAAAAGTTCATGTATGACTCTGAAAGGCCACAGATTCTTAAACATTACAAGTGTGTAAACGTAGCTTATTTCAAAGCACAAATATCTTAATAGAAAGAATATAGTTCTATTCCGTGTTTCTTTACTTAGTTTCTTTTTCTTTTTTTTTTTTTTTGAGATGGAATCTGGCTTTGTTGCCCAGGCTGGAGGGCAATGGCGTGATCTCAGCTCACTGCAACCTCCACTGGGTTCAAGCAATTCTCCTGCCTCAGCCTCCTGAGTAGCTGGGACTACAGACAGGCGCCAACACACCTGTCTAATTTTTGTATTTTTAGTAGAGATGGGTTTTTGCCATGTTGATCAGGCTGGTCTCTAACTCCTGACCTCAGGTGATCCACCCACCTCGGCCTCTCGAAGCCTTGGGATTACAGGCGTGAGCCACTGCGCCCAGCCTATACTTAGTTCTAAATCTTCCTTGGGTTAGAAGATGCTCACCTATGGTCCTGCCAATGTCATCTTCCTCATTCTAAGAACCTGAGCATGGGTGGGGCCCCCCTCTGCTCCCTGCTACCTCCCTACCCCTGCACCAGCCTCTCCTTCTTTCCTGTGGTAGTAAAGAAGCTGTTCCTCCTCCCTACTCAGGCCAAAACCACCTTTATTTTGTGAAGATCCTCCAACTTTCTTATTAGGTTGGTGCAAAAGTAACGGTGGTCTTTGCCATACTTGCCTGATAGTCATCATTCTTTTCTCTCATATAGATCTAATTGTTTCCTCTCAGCTTGGACAATGTCACATCAGCATTTTAAATGTGCTCAGGTCTCTCTCTTAAATACAATAAAGCTAAAAACGTCGACCTCTGCACTGTATTAGTCACCTTCCTGTGTACCTCTGGCTCACAGCCAGCTGCTTTCAGAAGCTGTCTACACTGGGTATCTTCATTTTCCCATCTTTGCCATCCGCCAGCATATTCCATCTGGCTGTGCTTGTCAACTCCGCCAAAACTTCTCTCCCTAAGGTAACCAATGATAGTCATGTCATCACATCCAATGCCTACTTTTGAGTCTCAGTTTTATTATGCTCACATTCTCAGTAACGTTTGACTCAGGACTTGGTTTATTTGAGACATTGTACTCCCTTGCCTTCCATGAAATCATCCTTGTATGATTTTCATTCATCCTTCTTGGCTATTCCTCCTGTTATAGACTGAATACTTGTGACCCCTAAAGTTCATATACTGAAATCTTAACCCTCAAGGTGATGGTACTAGGAGGTGGGGATTTTGGGAGGTGATTAGGTCATGAGGGTGGAGTCTTCCTGAATGGGATTAGTGTCCTCATAAATGAAGTCCCAGAGAGCTTCCTTACATCCTCTACCATGTGAGAACATAGCCAGAAGGCAGCATCTATGAGCCAGAAGGCAGACTCTCACTTACACCTTGATCCTAGACTTCCCAGCCTCCAGAACTGTGAGAAATCAATTTCTGTGGTTTATAAGCCACTCAGGCTATGGTACTTTGTTATAGCAGCCTGAATGCACTAAGACACCTTTTCTGTTTCTAATAATGGATTTCTTTTAGCCTTGGCCCTAGATCCTTTACTCATTTCACCCTCTGCTTTTTCCCTGGAAATTCCATCCATTTAAAAATTGTATTTATTTTATTACCATCTCTTTGCAGATGACTGCTAGGGTTAGATCTTCACCCCAGACCTTTCTTCTAAGCCCCAAACCTACATATCCACATTCTGACTAGACATATTAATGTGGATCTACATATCAGCTTGAACTCATGCTCTCTCCCCTGCCAATCACATCCTCCTCTTGGGTGTCCTTTCTCAGTGAATCACCGTTCATTCTGTTTGCAAGTCAGATTTGGAAGTCACTCTTGACACTGCCTTCTCTCTCTCTACTCCATGCATCATCTGTCACCATTCCCTGTACATTTTAATTTAGAAATCTCTCTTAAACCTCCCCACTTGTCTTCTTCTCAATTTGAGCCTCCCTAGCCCCAATCACTATTATTTCTTTACTGGAAAAATGCAGTAGTCCCCTCCTTGGTCTCCCACATCTGCCCTGTGTTACACATCCTCTCACTTGTCTTCCAAACCACAGTTCACCGTTCTGATTAGTTACAAACATGGCCTTTCTGACCCTCCCCCTGTCGGATTCTCCTGCTGCTTCCTCCTGCTCCATGTGGTTCAGAAACATTGGTCTTCTTTCAGTTGCAGGAATGGACCATCTCCCTCCCTCTTGGGATGTTGCACATGTTCTAGAATGTTCTTCTGAGGACCTTCCCCCAACACCCGCTTAACTAGCAAATTTCTTCCCATTTCTTAGATCCTAGTTCAAGAAGCCTTCTCTGCCCTCTGGACCCAGATAAAGTTCAGAGCAGTATCTGAATACATGTATTTCTCTCTCACTCGCTCTCTCTTTCTCTCTCTCTCTTTGTATTTGTGTGTGTGCGTGATCAAGGTCTGACTCCACCAGTGGACTGTCCCTTGAGGTTAGGAAGCATCTATTTTTTTGTTTCTTCAGTGTCATCAGAACCTAGCACAGTACTTGGTACATAGTAGGTGCTCAATAAAAGTTGACAAATGGCAAAATGCTGCGGAGGCCAATGCCCTTCACATCCCTTGGTTCCCTTGGATGAAAACATTTCTTTGAGCAATAACAGCTTGGAAAAGCTCAGTTTTCTCTAAAGGACCGATGTGTGAGAGAGAAGCAGGGGAAGGAGGATGGGAAGAAAAACAGGTGGTTTATAGCCTCTAATAAGGGGCAGGCTGGGTTTTCCCCCTAGGAATTTGCAGAATCATGCTCACATTCTAATGAGAATAATGGATATATTGTAGGATCTATAGCAAAGGTTTGTTGTACAGAAAAATTTTATCATCTGTATGAAATTTTGTGTCTCCTCCTCACAAGGAGGCTGTAGCATGTTAGCTCAGCCAGCTCTGGGTGTCTGCATCTCTCTCCAGCGTCCAGCATGTCCCAGTGCTCATGTTCCTGAAGGATCCCTCACATGGCTTGGAAGTTGAAAGACTAAAAGATCATCAGAACAGGTGGAGCATACGTGTACAGAGAGCACTTGTGGCACACAGGTCACAGTGGAAGTGATCATATGGGAGCTCTGCAGCTTGCCTCCTAACCATCTGGGCATCCACACCCAAGCCAGTAGGGCAGAGACTAGAAAGCAGGCTGTCCACTGAGTGGACACTTTCAGAAATGTGGATGTCTGGTCGCTGGATGAGGTCCCTAAGCCAGGCTTTGGGGGTTAGAATTCCATCATTCCCAAGCGTCTTGGGCTGTCTGTTCACAGGTCCTGTGTCGAAGAAACTCAACAGTGGTGTAGGTAGTGGCTGAGAGGATGCAATGTCTTTATACTCAGGGCAGATCTGAATGTGGACCCCCATTTGTGGTTACCCAGCTCTCTGACCTCAAGCGATTCCCCATATTTCTTTAAGCCTGGGCTCTGCATCTGAAATACTAAGATAGTGGTTCCACTTGACTGCATTGTTGTGAGGTTTTGAGATGATAAATATTACCGTACTCAGTTCAATGTTTTCACTGCCATAGCTTTAAAGTAAGATTTGAAATCAAGAAGTGCAAGATGGACTTTGTCCAGCTTTGTTCTTTATCAAGATTGTTTTGGCTATTTGGGGTCACTTGCAATCCATATGAATTCCAGCAATAGCTTTTCCATTTCTGCAAAAATGGCCATGGGATTTTGACAGGGGTTGCATTAAATCTGTAAATCACTTTGAAGTATAAATAACTACAAAAAATGCGATGAAACTTTGATAGAGATTGCATCGAATCACTTTGAACCTATAAATCAATTTGTAAATCACTTTATAATATTGTTAAGTATTGCCATCTTAACAATATGAGTCTTCTGATCATGTACATGGATGTCTTTGCATTTATTTCCATCTTTAATTTATTTCAATGATATTTTGTCATGTTTAGAGTATATATAAGTTTTAGACTTCTGTTAAATTTATTAATAAGGATTTTATTTTCTTCATGCTATTGTAAGTGGGATTGTTTTTTGAATTTTATTTTTGGATTATTCATTACTAGTGTATAGGAATTTTAATTTTATATCCTGTAACCTTGCTGATCTTGTTAATTAGTTCTGATAATTCTAATAATGGATTCTTTAGGATTGTCTCTATATAAGGTGGTATCATCTGGAAATAGTTTTATTTCTTCCTTTCCAATTTGAATTCATTTTATTTCATTTCCTTGCCTAATTGTTCTGACTAGAACTTCCAGTACAATATTTAATAAAAGTGCTCAGAGCAGACATCCTTGTATTTTTCCTGATCTTAGAGGAAAAACATTCAGTCTTTTACCATTATTTATCATATTAACTGTGGATTTTTGGTAGATGTCCTTTATCAGATTGAGAAAGTTCCACTCTATTTCTAGTTTGTTGCGTGTTTTTATCATGAAGTCAGTTTGGATTTTGTTAAATGATTTTTCTGTGTCTAATAAGATGATCATGTGTTTTTTCTCTTTTCTATTGAATTATGTATTATATTCATTAATTTTCAAATGTTAAACCAACTTTGTGTTCCTTTGATAAATCCTATTTGGTCATGGTGTTAGTCTTTTTAACAGACTGCTGGATTCAGCTTACTAGTATTTTGTTGAGGATTTTTATGTTTATATTCATAAGCAGTACTGGTCTGTAGTTTTCTTTGTAGTGGCTTTGTATGGTTTGGTAATGGGATAATACTGGCCTCACAAAATGAAATGGAAAATGTCCCCTCTTCTTCTACGTTTTAGAAGAGTTTGTGAAGAATTGGCATTAATTCTTTAACTTAAGTATTCTGTATAATTCACCAGTGAAGCTGTCTGGGCTTAAGCTGTTCTTTGTGGGAAGTTTTAAAATGACAAATTCAATCTCTTTATTATTTAGTAGTTTTAAAATTTAAGTTTTAATTTTTTTTATTTTCATAGGTTATTGGGGAACAGGTGGTGTTTTGTTACATGAGTGAGTCCTTTGGTGGTGATTTGTGAGATTTTGGTGCACCCATCACCCAAGCAGTATATACTGCACCATAATTGTGGTCTTTTATCCCTCACGCACTCCCCACCCTCTCCCCCTGAGTCCCCAAAGTCCATTGTGTCATTTTTATGCCTTTTCATCCTCATAGTTTAGCTCCCACTTATGAATGAGAACATATGATGATTGATTTTCCATTCCTGAGTTACTTCACTTAGAATAATAGTCTCCAATCTCATCCAGGTTGCTGTGAATGCCACTAATTCATTCCTTTTCATGGCTGAGTAGTATTCCATATATATATATATATATACACACACACACACACACACACACACATATAAAAACTGTGATTATATATCATATATATGAGATATATGATATATATATCTCATATATATGAGATATATGATATATATATCTCATATATATGAGATATATAATATATATATCTCATATATATGAGATATATATATCATATATCTCATATATACACACACATATATATCATATATATCATATATGTGTATATATCATACATATCATACATATATACCATATATATGATATATATATCATACATATCATACATATATACCATATATATGATATATATATCATACATATCATACATATATACCATATATATGATATATATCATACATATCATACATATATACCATATATATGATATATATATCATACATATCATACATATATACCATATATATGATATATATATCATACATATATATCATATATATCATACATATATATCTCATATATATCATACATATATATCATATATATATATATCACAGTTTCTTTATCCACTCGTTGATTTATGTGCATTTGGGTTGGTTCCACGTTTTTACAATTGCAAATTGTGCTGCTATAAAGATGTGTGTGCAAGTATCTTTTTCATATAATGACTTCTTTTCCTCTAGGTAGATACCCAGTAGTGGGATTGCTGGATCAAACGGTAGTTCTACTTTTAGTACTTTAAGGATCTCCACACTGTTTTCCATAGTGGTTGTACTAGTTTACATTTTCACCAACAGTGTAGAAGTGTTCCCTCTTCACCACATCCATGCCAGTGTATATTATTTTTTGATTTTTTTATTATGGCCATTCTTGCAAGAGTGAGGTGGTATCACATTGTGGTTTTGATTTGCATTTCCCTGATCATTAGTGATGTTGAGCATTTTTTCATATTTTTCTTGGCCATTTGTATATCTTCTTTTGAGAATTGTCTATTCATGTCCTTAGCCCAATTTTTGATGATTTTTTTTTTTTTTTTTACTAATTTGTTTGAGTTTGTTGTAGATTCTGGATATTAGTCCTTTGTCAGATGTATAGATTGTGAAGATTTTCTCCCACTCTCTGGGTTGTCTGTTTACTCTGCTGACTGTTCCTTTTGCTGTGCAAAAGCTCTTTAGTTTAGTTAAGTCCCAGCTATTTATCTTTGTTTTTATTGCATTTGCTTTTGGTTCTTGGTTATGAAATCCTTGCCCAAGCCAATGTCTAGAAGGGGTTTTCCAATGTTATCTTCTAGAATTTTATAGTTTCAGGTCTTAGATTTAAGCCCTTGATCCATCTTGAGTTGATTTTTGTATAAGGTGAGAGTTGAGGATCCAGTTTCTTTCTCCTACATGTGGCTTACCAATTATCCCAGCACTATTCCTTGAATGAGGTGTCCTTTCCCCACTATACGTTTCTGTCTGCTTTGTCAAAGATGAGTTTGCTGTAAGTGTTTGGGTTTATTTCTGCGTTCTGTCTTCTGTTCCATTGTCTATTTGCATTTTTTTTTTTTTGAGATGCAGTCTCATTCTGTCGCCCAGGCTGGAGTGCAGTGGCTCTATCTCAGATCACTGCAAACTCTGCCTCCCGGGTTCATGCCATTCTCCTGCCTCAGCCTCCCAAGTAGCTGGGACTACAGGCGTCTGCCACCACACCTGGCTAATTTTTTGTATTTTTAGTAGAGACAGAGTTTTACCATGTTAGCCAGGATGGTCTCGATCTCCTGACCTCGTGATCCGCCTGCCTTGGTCTCCCAAAGTGCTGGGATTACAGGCGTGAGCCACTGTGCCCAACCCTATGTACCTATTTTTATACCAATACCATGCTGTTTGGGTGACTATGGCCTTATAGTATAGTTTGAAATCAGGTAATGTGATGCTTCCAGATTTGTTCTTTTTGCTTAGTCTTGCTTTGGCTATGTGGGCTCTTTTTTGGTTCCATATGAATTTTAAGCCTGTTTTTTTTCTAATTCTGTGAAGAATGATGGTAGTATTTTGATGGAATTGCATTTAATTTGTAGATTTCTTTTGGTAGTATTGTCATTTTCACAATATTGAATCTACCCATCCATGAGCATTGGATGTGTTTCCATTTGTCTGTGTCATCTACAATTTCTTTCAGCAGTGTTTTGTAGTTTTCCTTGTAGAGGTCTTTCATCTCCTTGGTTAGTATATTCCTAAGTATTTTATTATATATTTTTTGCAGCTATTGTAAAAGGGATTGAGTTCTTGATTTGATTCTCAGCTTGGTTGCAGTTGGTGGATAGAAGAGCTACTGATTTGTGTACATTAATTTTGTATTCAAAACTTTGCCGAATTCTTTGATCAGTTCTAGGAGCTTTCTGGAGGAGTCTTTAGGTTTTTCTAGGTAAACAATAATATCATCAGCAAACAGTGACAGTTTGACATCCTCTTTACTGATTTGGATGCCTTTTATTTCTTTCTCTTGTCTTATTGCTCTGGCTAGGACTTCCATTACTATGTTAAAGAAGAGTGGTGAGACTGGGCATCTTTGTCTTGTTCCAGTTCTCAGACGGAATGCTTTCAGCTTTTCCTCTTTCAGTATTATGTAGGCTGTGGGTTTGTCATAGATGACTTTTATTACACTGAGGTATGTCCCTTGTATGCCAGTTTTGCTGAGAGTTTTAATCATAAAAGCATGCTGGATTCTGTTGAATGCTTTTTCTGCATCTATTGAGATGATCCTGTGATTTTTGTTTTTAATTATGTTTATGTGGTGTATCACATTTATTGACTTTGCGTATGTTAAACCCTCCCTGCATCCCTGCATCCCTGGTATTAAACTCACTTCATCACGGTGGATTATCTTTTTGATATGTTGTTGGATTCGGTTAGCTAGCACTTTGTTAAGGATTTTTGCATCTATGTTCATCAGGGATATTGATCTGTAGTTTTCTTTTTTGGTTGTGTGTTTTCCTGGTTTGGGTATTAGGATGATACTGGCTTCATAGGATGATTTAGGGAGGTTTCCCTCTTTCTCTATCTTGTGAAATAGTGTCAGTAGGATTGGTACCAATTCTTCTTTGAATGTCTGGTAGAATTCTGCTATGAATCCACCTGGTCCTGGACTTTTTTATTGGTAATTTTTAAATTACCATTTCAATCTCACTGCTTGTTATTGGTCTGTTCATGGTATCTAATTCTCCCTGATTTAAGCAAGGAGGGTTGTATCTATCCAGGAATTTATCCATCTCCTCTAGGTTTTCAAGTTGATGCAAATAAAGGTGTTCAGAGTAGGCTTGAATGTTCTTTTGTATTTCTGTGGTTTTCAGTTGTAATGTCTCCCATTTCGTTTCTAATTGAGCTTATTTGGATTTTCTCTCTTCCTATCTTGGTTAATCTTGCTAATGGTCTATCAATCATATTTATCTTTTCAAAGAATCAGCTATTTGTTTCATTTATCTTTTGTATTTTTTTTGTTTCAATTTCATTTAGTTCTGCTCTGATCTTGGTTATTTCCTTTCTTCTGCTGAATTTGGGTTTGGTTTGTTCTTGTTTCTCTAGTTCCTTGAGGTGCGACTTTAGATTATCTATTTGAACTCTTTCAGACTTTTCGATGTAGGCGTTTAGGGCTATGAACTTTCCTCTTAGCATCACCTTTGCTGTATCCCAGAGGTTTTGATAGGTTGTGTCAGTATTGTCATTCAGTTTGAATAATTTTTAAATTTGCATTTTGATTTCATTTTTGACCCAATGATATTCAGGAGCAGGTTATTTAATTTCCATGTATTTGCATGATTTAGAAGGTCCTTTTGGCCTTGATTTCCAGTTTTATTCCACTGTGGTCTGACAGAGTGCTTGATATAATTTCAATTTTCTTAAATTTATCAAGGTTCATTTTGTGACCTATCATATGGTCTATCTTGGAGAAAGTTCCATACGCGGTTGAATAGAATGTATATTCCACAGTTGTTGGATAGAATGTTCTATAAATATCTGTTAAGTCCATTTGTTCCAGGATATAGTTTAAATCCATTGTTCTTTGTTAACTTTCTGTCTTGATGACCTGTCTAGTGCTGTTAGTGGAGTATTGAAGTCCCCCTCTGTTATTGTATTGCTGTCTATCTCATTTCTTAGGTCTATTAGTAATCGTTTTATAAATTTAGGAACTTCAGTGTTAGGTGCATATATATTTAGGATTGTGATATTTTCTTGTTGGTCAAGGCCTTTTATCATTATATAATGTCCCTCTTTGTCTTTTTTAACTGCTGTTGCTCTAAAGTTTGTTTTGTCTGATATAAGAATAGTTACTCCATTTGCATAGAATGTCTTTTTCTACCCCTTTACCTTAAGTTTATTTGTGTCCTTATGTGTTAGGTGAGTCTCTTGAAGGCAGCAGATAGCTGGTTGGTGAATTCTTAGCCATTCTGCAATTCTGTATCTTTTAAGTGGAGCATGTAGGCCATTTACATTTAATATTAGTATTGAGGTGTGAGGTACCATTACATTCTTCATGCTATTTGTTGTCTGTATACCTTGGTTTTTTGTTGTTGTCTTAATTGTATTTTTGTTTTATAGGTTCTGTGAGATTTATGCCTTAAAGACGTTCTGTTTTGATGTGTTTCCAGGATTTGATTGAAGGTTTAGAGCTCCTTTTAGTAGTTCTTGTAGTGCTGACTTGGTAATGGTGAATTCTCTCAGGATTTGTTTATCTGAAAAAGACTGTATCTTTCCTTCATTTATAAAGCTTAGTTTTGCTGGCTACAAAATTCTTGGCTGATAATTGTTTTGTTTAAGGAGGCTGAAGACAGGGCCCCAATCCCTTCTAGCTTGTAGGGTTTCTGCTGAGAAATCTGCTGTTAATCTGACAGGCTTCCCTTTATAGATTACCTGATGCTTTTGCCTCACAGCTCTTAAGATTCTTTCCTTCATTTTAACTTTAGATAACCTGATGACAATGTGCCTAAGTAATGATCTTTTTGCAATGAATTTCCCAGGTGTTCTTTGAGCTTCTTGTATTTGGATGTCTAGGGCTCTAGCAAGGCTGGGGGAGTTTTCCTTGATTATTCCCCCGAATATGTTTTCCAAACTTTTAGATTTCTCTTCTTCCTCAGAAATGCCAATTATTCTTAGGTTTGGCCATTTAATATAATCCCAGACTTATTGGAGGCTTTGTTCATATTTTCTTATATTTTTTCCTTTGTCTTTTTTGGATTGGGTTCATTCTAAAACCTTGTCTTTGAGCTCCGAAGTTCTTTCTTCAGCTTGTTCAATTCTATTGCTGAGAGTTTCCAGAGCCTTTTGCATTTCTGTAACTATGTCCATTGTTTCCTGAAGTTTTGATTGTTTTTTATTTATGCTATCTATTTCATTGAAAATCTCTCCCTTCACTTGTTGTATCATTTTTTTTTTATTTCCTTAAGTTGGTCTTTGCCTTTCACTTGTGCCTTCCTGATTAGCTTAATAACTAATCTTCTGAATTCTTTTTCAGGTGAAACAGGGATTTCTTCTTGGTTTGGATCCATTGCTGGTGACCTAGCATGATTTTTTGGGGGTGTTAAGGAACCTTGTTTTGTCATGTTACTAGAGTTGGTTTTCTGGTTCTTCCTCATTTGTGTAGTCTCTGTCAGATGGAGGGGCTAGGGCTCAAGGCTGTTGTTCAGATTCTTTTGTCCCATGGGATGTTCCCTTGATGTATTACTCTCCCCCTTTTCCTAGGGATGTGGCTTCCTGAGAGCCGAGCTGTAGTGATTGTTATCTCTCTTCTGGATCTAGCCACCCAGGATGTCTACCAGGCTCCAGGCTGGTACTAGGGGTTGTCTGTACAGAGTCCTGTGATGCAAACCATCTGTGGGTCTCTCAGCCACAGATACCAGCACAGTATTTGGGGTGTCTCCCAGGTCCTGCAGGAGCAATCCACTTCCTTCAGAGGGTCTGTGGGTTCTCTTGGCTCTCCTAATTTATTCCTGCAGTCGTTCTGCCCCTCCAGGGCCTCTCTGTACTCTTCCTGACATGTGGTGGTGGTGGTGGTGGTGGCCCCTGCAGTTTTGCTGCCCTGTCTTCAGCTCTCAGTTTAATAATCTTTTTTAAATACCTATTTAGATTTTCTATTTCTACTTGAGTTAGTTTTTGTAGTTTGTGTCTTTCTAAGAATTTGTCCATTTCATTTGTAATTTAATTTGTTGGCATATCATTGGCTTGTTGTATTCCCCTATACTTTTTATATCTATGAGGTTGGTAGTAATGTTCTCTCATTCTTTCCTGATTATGGTAATTTAAGTATTCTTTTTTTTTTCTTGGTCAGTTTAGCTAAAAGCTTGTCACTTTTGCTCATCTTTTGAAATAACCAGCTGGGTATGGTGGCTCAGCATTTTGGGAGGCTGAGGCAGGAGGATCGCTTGAGCCCAGGAATTTGAGACCAGCCTGGGCAACATAGGGAAACCTCATCTCTACAAAAAATTAAAAACATTAGCTGGACATGGTGGTGCACTCCTGTGGTTCCAGCTACCTGAGAGTCTGAGGTAGGAGGATCACTTAAGTCCAGGAGATCGAGGCTGCAGTAAGCTGTGATTGCACCACTGTACTCCAGCCTGAGTGACAGAGCTAGACCTTGTCTCGAAAGAAAGAAAGGAAGAAAGAAAGAAAGAAAGAGAGAAAGAGAAAGAAAGAAAGAAGACAAGAATCACTTTTTGGTTTCAGTGATATTCTCTATTGTTTTTCTGTCCTCAATTTCATTAATTTCCACTTTTATTATTGTCTTCCTTCTGCTTGCTTTAGGATTGGTTTGCTCCTTTTCCCCTAGCGTCTTAAGATAGAAGTCTAGGTTATTGATATGAGATATTTTTTCTTTTTTTAAAAAAATTTAACTTTAAGTTTGGGGATACATGTGCAGAATGTGCAGGTTTGTTACACAGGTGTACATGTGCCATGGTGGTTTGCTGCACCCATCAACCTGTCATCTAGGTTTTAAGCCCCATATGCATTAGGTATTTGTCCTAATGCTCTCCCTCCACTTGCCCCCAACCCTACGATAGGCCCCAGTGTGTGATGTTCCCCTCCCTGTGTCCATGTGTTCTCATTGTTCAGCTCCCACTTATGAGTGAGAACATGTGGTGGTTTTTTTATCTGTTCCTGTGTCAGTTTGCTGAGAATGATGGCTTCCAGCTTCATCCATGTCCCTGCAAAGGACATAAACTCATTCATTTTTTGGCTGTGTAGTATTCCATGGTGTATATTTGCCACATTTTCTTTGTCCATCTATCATTGATGGGCATTTGGGTTGGTTCCAAGTCTTTGCTATTGTAAATAGTGCTGCAATAAATATACATGTGCATGTGTCTTTATACTAGAATGATTTATAATCCTTTGGGTATATACCTAATAATGGGATTGCTGAGTCAAATGGTATTTCTGGTTCTAGATCCTTGAGAAATTGCCATACTGTCTTCCACAATGGTTGAACTAATTTACACTCCCACCAACAGTGTAACTTTTTCCATTTTTAATGTAGGTACTTGGAACTATAAATTTTCCTCTAAGCATTGCTTTAGCTATATTGCATACATTTTTTTATGTTGTGTCTTACTTTTCATTCATCTCAAAGTATTTTCTCATTTATTTTGTGATTTCTTCTTCAACCAATTGGTTACTTATGGGTATGTTAATTTCTATATACTTGTGAGTTTCCTAAAGTTCTTTCTAATTTTATTCTTTGTGGCCAAGGAACAGATTGTGTATAATTTCAGTCCTTTTATATTATCAAAGCTTGTTTTGTGGCCTAGCATATGGTCTATTCTATAGAATGTTTGATGTGTGCTTAAGGAGAATATGTGGGCCAGGCATGTGGCTTGTGCCTATAATCCCAGCACTTCGGGAAGCTAAGGCCCATGGATCACCTAAGCCTGGGAGGTTGAGGCTGCAGTGAGCCATGATCACACCACTGCACTCTAGCCTGGGCAACAGAGTAAGATCCTGTCGAAGAAGAATAAGGAGGAGAAGGAGGAGGAGAAGGAGAAGGAGAAGGAGAAAGAAGAAGAAGAGGAAGGGGAAGGGGAAGGGGAAGAGGAGGAGGAGGAGGAGGAAGGCTTCTGTTGTTGGGTAGATTATTCTATAGATATCCATTAGGCTTAGTTAGTGTATAGCTTTGTTAAAATATTCTATTTTCTTGTTGATCTTATGTCAAGTTGTTCTACCCATTATTGAAAGTGAGGTATTGAAGTTTCTAAATATTGCTGAGCTGCCTATTTATTTATCCCTTCAACTTTGTCGGTTTTTGTTTTATGTATTTTGAGATTCTATTGTTAGAAGCATATTTGTTTATAATTGTGGTATCTTCCTGATATTTTGATACTTTTATTATTATAAAATGTCCCTTTCTATCTGTATTAACATTTTTGTTTTAAAATCCATTTTGTCTAATATTGGAATAGCTACTCCAGGTTTATCTCTTCTTTTTTTAAGAACAATATTTTTTTAACCTTCATTGAACTTTGTAGTGAGGGTAAAAGTAATAGAAACATCAAATGAATACACAGTCTAGATAATCTATAAAAATAACTAGTTCTTTATGTTTACACAGAAGTCTGTCACACAGATTTCAGAATTATATAGCTTAAAGAGTTCTAATTATATAAAAACATTCTTAATTCTTAAACATTTCCAACTTCCTACTAATTTTTCTTAGAAATCTACAGGCAATATTTCATAGTTTTACCAGGTAAAGTTTAATATCTTTTCATATGATCATCAGGAAGTTTTTTAAACTTCTAACCTACATTCTTAATTCTTAGTCTATGTAAGACAGGGTACAAAAACCAGTTCTCCTGGGCATCAGGTATCTCCTGACTTATAAGTAAGGGTCTCTGGCAGGATGCAAACATTTTAGGTCAAGGCCACTTCTTAGAATTTGCTTCAGGTTTAGGTATACTCCTCTAGTCCTTTATTACATTTAATGCCAATCTCCTTGTTTCACATTGCTCATTATAACTTGGAAGAAGCTCCCTGTATGCATACCAAAATTTAATTTGTCGCTTCCTCCCACCTTTTGTGAGTTAATTATACTCACTTCTTTGAGTCAACTATGAAAACAAGTGCACTTCTTGCAGGATTTTAAAGAAATTTGGGTGTGTTGCGAAAGAAATGACCTTCTAAAACTGCAGGACGCTTTCCTCTTTTTGCAAAGCATGAATTATTCTTCTAGGAATAAAGCTTGCTTTCCTATGAATGGATTGAAATCTGGGGCTAGCTAACTTTTTGAGCGCTGTAATAGTTTTCTAAACTGTGTAACAACTAACATACCTTTATTATGTGACAGTTTCTGTGGGTCAGAAGAATGGACACGGTTCAGCTGTGTCCTTTTCCCCAGGTCTCACAAGACTGCAATCAAGGTGTTGGCTGGTCTGTATTTTATTTGTCAGGCTCAACTTGGGGAGAATCTAGTTCCAGGCTTACTCAGGATGTTGGCAGAATTCATTTCCTGTGTCTGTAGAACCAAGGACGTCTGTTTCTTGCTGGGTGTTTGTTGGATGCCAGTCTCAGCACCTGGGCTTCCCACAGCTCCTTGCCATGTGGAAAGTCTTCATCATGGTTACATACTTTGTCAAGTCAGCAAGGAGAATCTCTAGCATGAATCTTCCAGCATAAAGGAGCCACATGACGCAATGTAATCACAGGAGTAACGTCCCACCACCTCCACCATATTCCACTGGTTAGAAGCAAGTCACAGATCTCATCTACCTTCAAGTGGAGGTTACTACATAAAGGTGTAAATACCAGAAGGCAGAGCTTATTGGCAATTAATTTAGGGTCTGTCCACTACTCGTGTTGGAGTACTCCTCAAAAGATATGCCCCAAAGTTACTTTCAGATTTTCTAAAAAGGAAATTGGAACCAGGAATGTGGTACCCCTGCTAAATGATGCCTGGAAGTGCACCTGTTTTCTCTGGTGGTATGGTGGCTGCAATATGTGAAAACTGCCTTTCCCCATCCTTCAGCACTAAACCAGCATGTTGGAAGATGCGACAAAGACCATTACATTGAAATAGAGGCCACTTCCCTAATAAGGCAACTTTCCTTTAAAGTTAAATTGAGAAACTAAGTGACTGGATGATATCCTTTTAATGGCTGCTGAGCGTAAATGCATTTTGAGAGCAAATGCTCCTTCAAGAAAGATGATTTCTAATGTTCTTTCAAATCGTCAATTTGGAGGGTGAAGAGGAATGTGATTAGAAGACCAAACTATCAAAGAATTTTGAGACCAGCAAAAATGTTGACTGCACGGATGTGTAATTTAAACTGCCAAAGTGCTAGCACATTTTTGATGCAAAATATACTTAATCAGTAATAATCCTGTTCCTCAAGAAGGCTTCTAATTTGTTTTATTGCCTTTTTAGATTTGTCCCCTTTCATTTTCTAAAATATAATCATAGTTCAGCGACTCCATCTGTGAACGATCCGGCGATGAATTCTGGGTGGTAATGATGTACAACGAGTGAATAACAATTCCTTAATCACGCTGTTTCCTCTGTTGTCGCCTCATTTGAATTCCTGGTTTTCAGAAAATTCAATTATATTTGCAATTTCATCAGGAAATTACTCAGATAAATAACTGACAGAGAGTAACAGTTTGCTTCTTTTTCAGGATAAAGGCAGAGGGAGCAGGGTGGGGAGAGAAGTGGCAAAAGACAGATTTGATTAAAAGTGTCGTAAAGAAGTTTTGCTTTCCTGAGAGGCAAAGGAGAAGGGTGACAATTTTACAGCCACGGATGTCAGCTTGGCCTGAAGATGGGAAGTGACAGGAGCCCCTACATGAAACTTCCTCATCCATCAAGGCTGGCCTAACATCCCTCTGTGGACCCATCACCAGCTTTTGTTGACATTTATGAGGCCCCAGCCCTCATTCCAGGCAGAAATTTACGATGGGTGATTAGAGGTGCCCATGGCTACCTTCATCATCTGAGTTTCATATTGAATTCCGCAGCCACGCACACTAGGTGCTTTCTGGTTGCTAAGGAGAAGACTTATCTTGACTTCAGTGTTGCCAATAAAGATTCTCTGAGTTTTCGAAGAAGGAGATTAATCATCCTCCTCAACTAACATCTGTTGGCATTCTGTCTCCATTGGGTGATTTAGCCCATTACCCAACCACTGTCAGAGGTGATGCAAGCACCACACAGTGCGTCTCTAATCCACACTCAAAGCCTGAATTTTGTTCTGTTCTCAGTCCCCAGTGCCATAAACCACGTTTCCCTCTGGGTCTTTCCATGGGAAGCAGGACTGAGGAATGGAGACGGAGTCACAGGGGTGTCCATGGATTGGAGCGATATCAGCAGGACTTATGAGGATGGCCTTGCAGACAGTTACCACTCCATGACAATAGCCACCAGCCCAGGCCTGGGCGGGCAGCTGCTGGGATAGAGAGTGTCTGCTCCATGCTGCATGCTCTTACCTCTCTGGAAGCAGATGTAATCATCCAATGATAACATTCTTTTTTTCAAGGAATATTAGCTGATGTCTTTCCAGATGAGACATGCCCAGTCACAGACACCCAGGACAGCAAAGCTTGCATCTTCCCCCTGCAAATACACACACACACACACACACACACACACACACGCACAATGCAAGGGAAGCTGAAGCAACTGTCCGGAAAACATATAGTATGTACAAAGTTGTCTACTCCAGCTGATGGTCCCTATCAGAAATACATTTCTCACTATCAATTAGCTTGCAGAAATTGTTTAATTAGGTATTTTTTTTTTTTTTTTTGCAAGTTCAGGTTTCTGGGAAATGGGTGGTGTCAATGCCCTTTAGCCAAAGACCAGGAACACACCTGCAGTTGAACGGAGCTGGGTTTATTGGCTCATTGCAGCAAGGAGGCTGAGCACTGTGGGGAACAGTGAGGGGTCTTTGTGAGAGGGTGTTGGGAAGAATTTACAAAAGGATAGGGGCTTGTATTAGGTGACTAGGGAGGGTTCAATTGGACGCCATCAGGCAGTAGGAATCATTCTACAATTGGGTACCTATAGTCTTATCTATAAGCTAGAAGGACTAGTGCAGGGCCAGCATTATAAACATTGGTAAACAGTTACTCCCATTAGCCAAAAAAGCGGGATGTCTGGTCATTTTTGTGGTTTAGACAATGTTCTTGTTTTGTCTGCGTTTAGACATGACTACGAAGTGCTCTCGATTTTGTCTTGCTCCAACACAGTCAGAATAGCCTTGTCTGATGTCAATGTTCTGTGAAATTGTTCAACAGGAGACTAGCTGTGAGGACCAGGCCAGCTCCCGTCAGTTGGGGCTGCTTGCCTGTTTCTCAGTGACAAACTTTTTCAAGGTCGTGATCCCCTTCTTCCTATCCATGCTCTCGGTAATCACACACACACTCTTCTAAATACTAAGCACCTTCTCTATGGCAAGTGTCAGGTGATGGGACTGGAGCACTGAACGTGTCAGCCACAGTCCCACCCTCTCAAAGCCCCTGGCCTTGCAGAGGAGATCATCACTGATGGGGTGTGATGAGCACTCAGCTTGCGATCTGCAGGATGTTATCAGCCTCAAAATGGAAGGGATCCTGCGTGGCCAGGGGAGACGTCTTGCAAAAGCCGAGCCTTCAAGGAGCCTTAAAAACAGATAGAAGTTGGCCAGAGATAGAGAAGGGGGAAACTGTTTCTGGAGATCGGGGCAGAGGTGGTCGGAGCAACTGGGTCAAATCTTTAATTCTTGAGATCTGAGAGCTACAAGGGGTTTACGGGGGCAGGAATGAGGGACGAGGGTGGATAACAGGCAGGAGCTAGAACACAGGAGGCCTTGCAAGCCCTTCAGAGGAGTCTGGGCGGAATTTAGCCTATGGTGAGTAATAGGGAGCCATGGAAGGGTCTTCAGCTAGGGAATGCTGTGGTCTGATTTACGTTTTACACAAGATACACATACAGAGTGACTGTGAGAAAGGAAGACAGACAGGGGTTGGTGGCTGAACTGAACATCTTGATTTGTGAGTAGATGCGGGGTCCGACCCGCAGACCCTGGCTGAGTGACGGATGAAAAAATGTATGCAGACACAGGTTTTTTGCCTGGCTGCATGGCTAAGGGACTGGGCCACTCACAGGCACCGAGGAGGGTGTTGTAAAGGGTCAGCAGCTGCAGCCTCGACAAGCTGGTGCTGTGGGTATATATTCAGTACAGATTTAGTGACAAAGGCTTTGAGTCAACTCACTTGTGGGTAATTAACATGGTGGCAGGGGGTGGCGGTGGGGGTGGGGTAGGGGGTCGGAGGGGTCCTTTCCCCCAGGAGAGCAGTCCTGCGCATGGATCGTTAAAGGCCGTGTTTCAAGGCCTAAGTAAACTAACTTATCTAGATCAATTCCCTTACACTTCCTTGTTATTTACTCTGAGAAAATTCAGCTGCCTTCAGCCAAATCCTTTCCCAAAACTTTTGCAAAACTTCCCGGCCTTCCAAGAAGGTTTGAGTCTTTCTATAATTTTTATAATTTTTCCCACCACCCTGACTGAACTCCTACAGGTAGAGACCCCAGGCCCTATATGGCTGCTTCTAGTTATCAAAGCAGGAGAAGGAACTGCGAAGGAGGGTGGGGCCTGAGGGTAGAGTGGAAAGAGCTGACCCATTGCTCAGGAGCACCTGGCAATGCTGCTACTTCTAATCCCAACTGGTGTGCACTCAGCATTTAACATACACCGCCGGCACTGTTCTGTTCTAAGTTCCTTATGTGGATTATTGTATTGTACCAGCACAATAGCCCTATGGGGTAGGTGCTTCTTATTTTTAGCCCTAGGTTATAGGTGAGGAAACTGAAGCACAGAGAGGCTGAGCAATTTGCTCATCATCCAGCTGCTAAGTGGGGCGGGAGTTCAACCCAGAGCAGCCTGATTCAGGACCTGCCCGATTTTCCTCTGGACTCCTTGGAGCCCTGGAAGTGCCAGGCTCTGCCCTGCACATTGTGCTCATCTGGGCCTCACAAAACTGTGGTCCAAGGGTGTGTGGAGCTCAGGGAATGTCAGTGCCCGAAGCACAGTTTGGAAGTTGAGGGCTGCTTTTCAGGAGTTGGGACGAAGAGCTTAGAAGCTCAGCAACTATGAGGAAGCTCCTCTTAACTTAGCAAGTTGCTATATTTGAGTCTGAAGTGTCCAGTACGGGGCTTGCTGGTTTTGCCCTAGAAGTTTGAGTTAAATAAATGTGTATGAATGAACAAATGGAGAATGAATGAATGAACCAACTCACTACCTCTCTTCTAAATAGATGGCAATAGGATATTGTGCAGATGAGACAGGAGAGGACTAGTGTCTCATTTCCAAGAAGGACACTTTCTTATGGAGGCACTGGAATTGCCACTGTGATGATGTTAACCACACAAGGAGAATTCGCTTCCTTGAATTAAGCATGAAGTAAAGTGCTGCATGTGCTTCCCAGCTGCGTAGCCCTAGACGAGTCCCTTACACTCCCTGAGCCTCAGTGTTCTCATCTGTAATATGGGAACAATTACCTTGTAGGGTTGTTTTCACAATTATAGAGTACATTTTAAGTGTCTGTTAGGCATTTGGTACATAATGGGTGCTGGGTAGATGAAAGAAGGTATGAAAATGAGTCATTTTTGAACAATTATAAATCACTGAAAAGTATGGCTTTATTCACTACAACCAGAGGGAAAGAGGAGTGGGAAACAGGCCTTGTTGGGTCCAGACCAGCTCATACACTATTATTTGTATGCAATGCCTTTTCACTTGTGGCTTTTTATCTTGCCCATTCTTGAAAGTTGCTAAAGAAATGGCCCTTCTCTGGTAATTGTTCCTTTTGGTGGTCAGTATTCCTCAGGCAACTCTCTCCATTAGCATCACCATGGCAACCTGCCCACTCAAGGGGCTTTCAGCCCATGCTTCCCCCAGGGAGCAAGCAGCCACTCCTCCAAGCCCCCAGGGCCTCCGTGGCTGGGCAGAGAAAAGGGAGCACAGCAATGTGAGCACTTCTACCTGCAGGATCTGGGATGTGGGCGTAGGAGGACACGGGGCCTGGCATACAGCACATGTACAAGACATGCTGGTAGAAGTGAAATGAGGCAACTCTATTTTGGGGTTTTCTGGAACAGGGCAATTGTCCTGAGTCCAAAAACTGAAGCTGCTCCACGCTGCCAGGCAGTGATAGTGGGGGATCACTCTGGCCTAAGAGAGTTCAATCCATCCATTCATTCAACAATATCAATAGGCTGGGCAACTATACTAACTACTACTAACAATGATGAAATAGATGCATTCCGTCCTCATGCAGCTCACAGAATAGTGAGGAAACACAGAAATAAACAGTAAAATCTGGGGTCAGGGTGCTACTAAGAGGAACATGCAGGGTGGGTGTGGGAGCCCAGATTTGGGGTGATCTGGGAGGGCTTCTCAGGGGAAGAGTCTTCAAGCCTGACTCTTGGATGAATGGGTAGGAGTCATCCAGTAACAAAAAGAGGGTGAATGCCTGCTCCAGGTGAGAGAAATGACATGTGCAAAGGCCTCAAGGTGAAAGGGAATAGGATGACTTCAACTGGAAACTCAAGACAACTTGTCTCAGTCAAGGTCTCATTTGTAAGCAACAAACACTGAGTCTGGCTCATCCAAGCAGAAAAGGGATTGATTAAGTGACATTAGTTGGCCCACTGGCATCTCTGAGAAACTAAAATAAATCCGGAGGCTACGGGCCAGGAGCAACCCTTGAAATAACATGACGAAACTGGCCCTGTGAAGATACCCCCGTCTTGGCTGCTGGCACTGATTTGGTGGCTTGCGTGACCAACATCCCTGAGGCTGAATTCTGGATGCTGCCCCTGGGAGCTAGATGCCATGCACCTTGTGCCACCCTCTTCACAAACGGGGTCATGTGTGGTTCCTAATTCTTCAAGTCAGAACTTCCCATTCAAACTCTAGGGCGGAAGGGTTTGATTGACTGAGTCTAGCTCATTTAGGCTCACCATAACTGCAAGAGAGGCTGGAATGGAGGGAATGTGGCATTTCCAGCTTTACAATGAGAGATAGGGTCTGCTTCATAAAGAAAACAGGAAGATTCCTGAACATAACTTGAACATGTGAGTGCCTGTGGTCCTGTTATTTGACCCAAATTCAGTCATTTGGGCCAATAAATGCCCCCCTCCCAATTCTTCCCCTTAGTCCCCTTTGTGGTGTGCCTCTGTCTTGCAGTAGGAGCTTTCCCAGCTGTCATACAGCAGATGTAAAGACATGCAGTAGGAGCTTTCCCAGCTTCTACTGGGATGTTTTTGAATTCCTACTCTGTGAGTGAGGCGTGATGCCAGGCATGAGGAATATTCAGATGAATTAGAAGACGGAGGTTCACCTGGGCTTCAAGTCGGTGAAACATCAAATGGGAGAGACATCTGAAGAATGAAAATAAACCAAATTAAGCCATTGCTTAATGCAGGAACACCTATTACTCTTTGGGCGTGTAGAGAGAGGAAATTTGGTTCAGTCAGGACCTGGAGCAGGTTCACAAGTCTTTTCACAGGATCCCCAGGGAGGGGCGTGAGGGCCCAGTTAAGCCATTTAGTAGAGTGCTGGGGACAAATGGAGATTTGGACATATGGCAGGTCCTGCCTCACCTAGAACTGGGGAGAAGATAGAAGTGGGAGAAGTTGAAGCTGGGTGCAGTGGCTCATGCCTGTAATCCCAGCCCTTTGGGTGGCCAAGGCAAGAGGATGGCTTGAGCCCAGGAGTTCCAGATCAGGCTGGACAGCAAAATATATAAATAAAAAAAAAATAGCTGGGCGTACTAGTACACCTGTACTCCCATCTACTCGTGAGGCTGAGGTGGGAGGATTGCTTGAGGCAGAAGTTAAAGGTTGCAGTGAGCTATGATTGCACCAATGTACTTCAGCCTGGGCAACAGAGCAAGACCCTGTATCTAAAAAAGAAGCAGGGGAGGTGGAGTATCAGGAGCTGTACCCAGCACTGTGATTTTTTTTTTTTATCAGCAAGGTCAAAGGTTAGTACACAAATAACTCAAAGCAAGACTTGAGCTCAGACTTCTCAAAGAGAAGATGCAATTTGCCCATGTTCACATAGCCTGTGTAAGAGTCCAATACCTTCAAACCCAGTCTCACTGCACTACTCAATAGCAGCAGCTTTCAGAAATGGATTTTTCTAGGCACAAAGTTTTCCAAGTCTCACCACACAAAATAAAAGGGGAGAACATCCCCCGTTCTCTGTCCTGTGCTGCCAGCAAGGGTAATGACTGATGGCTGAGCTGCAGGGAGACTTCCTGGGCGACTGTATCAGCCGGCTACTGCTTAGAGCGTGCTCAAGGGTAGTAAAGAGAGGGACAGGAGCTACTCCAAGCATTTTACACTGTCAGTTTCTCCAGGTCAGACTGCATGCTTATGAAGGACTGAACGAAACAGAGAGCCATGTGGCAATTTCCCTTATCTTAGCACAAACTTTCTGGATACTGGGCAAATCAAACTTTCTTCACCCAGGGAAGGGAGCAGAGAGTGCAGTGATGAATTAGGATTAAAGACTTAGGATTGAAGGAACAATGTTGCTCAATGCAGCCGTTTTACCTTCTTTAACCTCGTTAGTATGGCCTGGCTTTAGGCCCTGATAATTTAGACCCAAGGAGATCTCTGCAGATGGAAAGGGAGTAGGGGATAGTGAGATGGGAGAGGTTAATCGCTGCCGGATGAAATTTGGGAAGGCCGACTATGTGCCTGTGAGGGAAGGAGGCGAGCTGCTCTCTCCTCAGTGAGCATTCAGGTTCACATCCAAGCTCTGACACTTACTAGCCATGTGGTCTTCAGCAAGTTTCATCTCAGTACCTCAGTTTCTTCATTTGCAAAGTGAGAATGATAACAGGAGGAAACTTGGAAGGGAACTGTGTGGCTTAATAAATACCAGCAAAGTGCTTTGTAAGCAGTAGCTGCCACCCCAGGAATCCACCTCGGGATCCGCAGTCCTCTCACTTGCAGCCACGGTGGCAGGCGCTGGCCAGGTCTTCTCTTGGCTCGTCATCTGCTTTTCCAGTTGGACTAATACAGTCACTGACTCTCCGATCAGGGAGGACCATCTATTCATTCATTCATTCGACAAATGAGCATCCACATGCATCGGAGGCACTGGGAGACAACAGTGAAGGAAGCAGTCCAGGCCCTGCCCCCAAAACGGAGCTCTGTACTGGACGTGTAGGTGCTCATGTGATTACAAAACCCCGGGGCCCACAGGAAGGAAAGCTCCCGCCTGCAGTGAGAGAGCTGGCCAGTGAGGGCCAGGCACATGTACCTTGTTCATCACCCTTGTGTTTCCAACCTCACTGGCACAGGGTAGCTGCTCAATCAATACTTGCTGAATTGATGAAAAAATGGATTAATAATGCCTAGCTGAGTGCTCTTTCATGACTTCCATCAAAATAATTGGAAAGTGAGGATTTGTGTGGACTGAGGATTAGTGCTTCCCACGGTGTGGTCCCAACTCAGTTCTCTGTCTGCAAAGGGTGGGCTGAGAGAGCTGGAGGGGGTTTTATTTCTGCTCTCAGGCCACTGCATCTGGAGCCAAAGTAATGCAACAATGTCAATCAGAAATGTGATTCTGTCCAGATGATCACATAACTATCTATGCCTGCAGATCTTCTCAGGTACTTAGTCCTGAGGTCTAAAGGAAACCAGACTTGGGGAAGAAGGTTTTTTTTTAAAAAAGAAAAAAATATAATTCATAGACACTGGTAGCATTTTATTCAGAATTCAACAAATTATATGCCTCACTTTTGTAGAGGTTGGGACAAGAATCCAAATGGAGGCTGTGGTAGGTACAACAGTGGCCCTCTAAAGACATCCACATCCTCATCCCTATGCCTGTGAGTATGTTACCTTGCATGGCAGAGGGTCACGGAGGTTGGGGATGGGATTAAGGTTGTCAATCAGCTGGCTTTAAAGTGGGAAGATTATCCTGGGTTATCTGGGTAGGCCTGTGGAATCCTCTGGGTCTTGACAAATGACATAGGGAGGCATGAGAGAGAGAACAGAGGTAGCAGCCTGAGAAAGACTCGGCCCGACACTGCTGGCTTTGAAGACGGAGGAAGGGGCCATGAGCCAAAGAATGGGGTCAGCCTCTAGGCACTGGAAAAGGCAAGGAAACAGGGTTCCCCCAGGACCCCAGAAGGAATGCAGCTCTGCCAACACCTGGATCCAGCCCAGGGAGACTCATTTTGGATTTCTGACCTCCAGAAATGTCAGATAATAAAGGTGTGTTGTTTGAAGCCACTAAGTTTCTGGGCATTTGTTCCAGTGGCAATAGGAAGCTAATACTGAGGTCCACTTACCACATCTGCATACTTAAAGTCATGAATCGAGTCAATTACTGGTTAAATATAAAATGTTCTACATTAACAGATATATCTTCTTAACCATTTGGGTTTGCAAATTTACACCCACCTAGGAGGTCCTCACCAGAACCTGGCAGTGTGGAGAAAGCAGACTCCAGCCCCCACCCCTCCCCTGGGCCTAACTCCCTTTCTCTTTCTTCCACTTCCCACCCATTTCTGGAGGGGCACATGCCTGTGGGCACCCCCGCCTGCTGCCCAAGCCCCTCCATGGCTCCTGCAAGCAGCTGCTTCATGTGCATCATGAGATGTCCTCAATAGCACCTTCTAGGGTGCAGATCTTTTTGCTGCTGTGAAAGAGGAGCTTATGCATAATGATATTGTCAGTCTAGACATGTTTCATGCAGAGGAGAACTCAGGATGAGGACAGGAGTGGTGGCAGGAACTCAATCTATTACAACAAGTTTTCTGATGTAGTTATGCTCCAGGGATGTAGAATTCTGTGCCTTTGTATGTAAGGAATCCTTTCTACAAAACCCCTAAGAAATAATCATTCTACCTGTTCTTGAATACACCTTCCACAGGAGGCTCACTGCTTTACATGGCCGTCTCTCTAATAGTGAAAATGTTGAGGCCAGCCCGGCTTTCTTCCGACTTCCATGAATTGGTTTTGACCTTGGCCTCTGCATCTCCTTTTCCCAAGGTTGATTTGGTTTCCAAGCCTTCCCCACGCATTGGAACTGTAGGGTGTTCACCGAATGTGTAATAAATAGCAGGCTTTGGTTCAGTAGGGTTGCCTCTCTCAGTAAATAGTCACTTCAGGGCCAGGAGGGTGGGGAATGAGGCATTTTTATGTGGCAACAAAACACAGCTGCTCATCAACTTATCACCCAGCTGCGCCTAGGTGGTGATCCGAGCCACGTTTGGGTCTGGACAAGAGCGGTGCCTACCATGGAACCCCTGCTTTAGACCCTCTCTGACCCTCCACTAGCTGAGCCCCTCCCCACAGGATGAGGGAAGGGAAAGGGCCAAGGTGGGTTTGCCCACCCGGAGCCTACTCCCTCCTTCTGTCTAGACCAGGCTCTGGGTACCAGGACCCCAGAATCCCCTATCCAAATAGGCCTGGGGCTGATTCCAGGGCCTGTCCAGGCCTGTTTTCTGGGATTGTCTTTAATCCCAGAAATCCTGAAGGCACAGGATTCTACATCCCTGAAGCATAACCACATCAGAAAACTTGTTCTAATAGATTGAGTTCCTGCCTCCATTCTTGTCCCCTGTCCTGAGTTCTCCTCTGTGTGAAACATGTCTACACTGACAATATCACTCTGCATAAGCCCCTCTCTCACAGCAGCAAAAAGATCTGCACTCTCGAAGGTGCTGTTGAGGACATCTCATGACTCAAGTGGGGCGATGTCCTCTCCAGATTGTCTTGGCAGAAATGGGAAACTCCTGAGTGTAGTGATCGAGTGTCTTGAGAGTCCCGTGTGGTCCCCAGAGCCAGATCCGGCAGAGTGGAGCTAGAAGGCCTTTCCCTGGAGAAACTCATCCTGAACACAGAACGAGGTCCTGTCTCTCCTTAACCTGACATGAAGGCCCAGGGTCAGTGTGGATCCTAGATGGTTCGGTCCAGAGCCCTTTGCAGACAAGAAACCTGAAGCTCAGAATAGGACAGCGACTTGGACAAAGTCACATAATCAATGCCACCATTTCTAGGTACAAGACCAGATTCCTTTCCAGGGCCCCTGGGCCCCTGAGGATCTGGCCCCGATGACCTCTCCAGTTTCACAAAGTCTCCCAGCTATGTGGCCTTTTCTCTGATCTCTGAAAGGCCTCTGCTTACTCGGCCCCCGGGGTCTTTGCAACGCTGTCTCCTCTAGGGCCTCAGAGCTCATGTGGGGCCAAGCTGGGATTTGACTCCAGGGTGCACCGTCTTAAGTACTGCACATGTCAGTGAGTGAGGATGCTTCATAAAGGTTTGGGATGGACAAAAGCTTGAGAACAGTCTTGGCTGGGGCACTGAGTGGTGGCTTCCTCTTGCTGGATAGAGTATCAGCTATGCTTATTATAGTAAACAGTAGTCAGCACTTGTTCATTCTTTTTTTTTTTTGAGATGGAGTCTCGCTGTGTTCCCCAGGCTGGAGTGCAGTGGTGCAATCTCGGCTCACTGCAAGCTCTGCCTCCTGGGTTCACGCCATTCTCCTGCCTCAGCCTCTGGAGTAGCTGGGACTTCAGGTGTCCACCACCATGCCTGGCTAATTTTTTTGTATTTTTAGTAGAGACGGGGTTTCACCGTGTTGGCCAGGATGGTCTCCATCTCCTGACCTCGTTATCCACCCGCCTCGGCCTCCCAAAGTACTGGGATTACAGGCATGAACCACCGCACCCGGCCCACTTGTTCATTCTTTAAGACTGCATTTTCTCTCAAGAGCCAAGCCCTGGGATGGTTCTGGGTATATGGCCCTCGAGGAAAATCTGCAGTGGGCTCTAGGGCTGCAGGTGCCTCTTGCCTCCTGGGCTTCTCAGTCTCCCACCTGAGTCCCTGGCTGAGACAGAAACGCCACTGATCGCCTGCCACACAGAGGTACAAAGTGCACAAAGATACAAACCCTGCACGTGGGCACATGGGCACCAGAGACTCACAGACAGGCCCCCCACCCCTCCCCAGTACCAGAGGTACACATGCTCTGAGGTGTCTGTGCCCTCGGGGGTCTCATTTGTTCCATACTCCCTGGAGCTAGCCCTGTTATCTGAATCACAAAGCCTCTTTACAAAGCACCAAGTTCTCACTGCTTCCTACTAGTTAGATTTTAGACAGATCTGTGTGTAACTGTGCACACACGGTTGCATGAAAGGGGCTTTGAGTTCTGATCCCATCCCTGCCAGGGCAGAGGCCCTGCTGGGCTGGGAGGGCAGCTGGAGGAAGATCAATGCAAACTGAAAATAAAGTTTAGTTATAGGAACTAAAGGAAGCCATGTTTCTTACACACCTGAGCGTGCAGAGACTAAAATTCATGTCTGTTATCCATGGTCACAACTGATCACTGACAAAGAGGGTGACGGCAGACCGAGGGAAGGAAGCAAGAACAGAGACACGGAAGGGAGGAGCTCAGACAGGGCAATGGGAACCAGGGCACTGGGCTGGGGGAGAGAACACCTGTGAGCCAGCAGCCCAGCCTGACTCCTGGGTTCTCCATGCTGTCCAGGGCGGGAGCTTCATCCAAGGACATACCCTCCACTTTTCCATTGCCTTACAGCTTACAGGTTTGTACATCATGATATCAGTTAACCCCCAACTCTCCCTGGAGGTAGGTACCATAAATTTCTGCACTTCAGAGATAAGCAGATGAGGCCCAAGGTTATACCATGAATCTGTGGTAGGGGCATGACGGGAACTCCAGATCTCTGTGTTCTAATTCCGTCAAGAGGGACCATGTGTCATACTCGCCTGGCTTCTACCCCTTTACTCAGCCATGAAACACCCTCCATCTGTAGTCTCAGCATCCTCATGCTCCTGGAAACCCTTCGACTCTCCCCTAGGAGGGGGTCAGGCAAGGGCCCTTGCCTGGGAATCAATTTCTTTCAGTTCCGCGTTTCCTCTAAGTTGTTGTGTGGCCTTGGGGAGGCCCCCCTTCGTCAGCATCCTCAGTTTTGTGATCTGTGAAATAACTGAGACCCTGCTCTGGGATCTGGGACCCCCGCTGTGTATTTGTGGTTTAAATGGCCTTATCACGGTTTTCTGTTTACCTATCTGGGCCCTTGTGTATTGGTTTGCTCAGGCTGATATCACAAGGTGCCACAGACTGGGCGGCTTAAACAAAAATTCATTTTCTTCCAGTGCTGGAGCCTGAAAGTCTGAGATGAAGGTGTCAGCAGGTTGGTTTCCCCTGAGGCCTCTCTCCTTGGCTTGCAGACGCTGCCTTCTCCGTGTCTTCACATGGTCTTACCTCTGTGTGTGTGTCTATGTCTTATTCTCTTCTCACGAAGATACCAGTCATATGGGATGAGGACCCAACCTAATGACCTCACTTTAATGTAGTTACCCCTTTAAGGCCCTGTCTCCAAGAACAGTCCCATTCCAAGGTCCTGCCTTCAGCACGTGAGTTTGGGGAAGACAGAACTCAGCCTGTAGCACGTGGATGGCCGCCTGTGGACAGCCAGCCATACCCCGGTTGTATGAAGGAAGGGATGGGCCTCTCCTCCAGGCTCTAAGCCCCCTCAAGGCTGAAAGCCCACTTCTTCTCAGCAGACTGCCCCAGGCCCACAAGAAAGGAGCCCACTTGGTGTCCCATGACTGAGTTGTGGGCTGGCACTGCCAAGCCTGGGGAAGGGGAATGTTGCTAGAAGCCTTAGGGACTTGCCAGGCCTGCTCCTGCAGGCTCGACCCGGGAGTACTGAGGCTGAGGGTTCTTCAGGCTAGCGCGCTCCTCACAGCAGCCTGCCACTGCTCCCAAGGCTCGTGTAGATGAGCCTCACAAAGTGGTCAGGCTGGATTCCGCCTTCTGCCCCAGCAGGCCTCCAGCCTCCTACGTGTGGAGTGGCAGCTGAGACCACCAGGTGGGCGGATGCCGAGCTCCGCACCCCCCCGCCCCGTCCCCCACATTGTGCCAGGCTCTCCTGACACATTGCAGGAGAGAGCTGCAGTGGCCTGTGTTGAGGGGACCTGCCTTCCAGGCAGCCCAGCCTGGGGCTGTTGTTCCTCACTTGTGCCTGCCTGCCAGGTTGCCTGCCGAGCTTCATAAATGCTGCAATTTGTGGAATTAAAGTTTCCTTTTTATTTGCATTGGGCGGCATGGGGTCAGGGAACAGGGGACGGGAGGTGAAAGCTGAAGGCTTCCGATTGATTCTTGGGCCTCCACAGCAGCCCTAACCCCATCCAGTTCACCCGGTTTATTAAGTGAGTGTAGAAGCCCTTATTCCCAGCTGTTCAGTCTTCCCCAGGCATGTGTGTACAACTGATTTTTTTTTCTCCTGTGAATCTGTCCATTGTCAGTTAATTTGTAGCCCTCCACCCTACCACTAGGATCTAAGTTGATAGAGAGGGAATATTTTCTTCCCAACAGATTCTTAGAAGCAAAAACACACAGAAGCCATGGGAAGAGTGCTCAGAAATGGTGAAAGGTACCCGAGGGGTCTGGGTGGCGTATGGACAGGCCCACATGCAGTGTCCAGGCACAGAGGAGTATAAGGATGTTTCCAGCACCACAGTGTGCCGCTCGGTGCAGGGTGCTCCAGACGCTGGGCAGTCCTTGGAGGGGGAATGGGGCATCAGGGAGGGCTTCCTGGAGGAAGAAACATGTAGAAGTCAGATACGGGGAGTGTTCTAGACCAAGGGAGCAGGCTGTGCAATGGCTTGGGGGTGAGAAAGAGCATGGGCTGACTTTAGAGCTTCGTGTAGCCCTCCCACCCCCACCCAAGAGTGGGGAAGTCTACAGGAGTGTGGTGAGGCTGGTGGGGTGGGCAAGTGGCATGGGGCCTTGGCAGCCAGGATGGAGAGGAGCTTGGGTTTCATGCTGGGGCCAAGAGCAGCCTTGCAAAGGCTTTAAGCTGGGCAGGTCCATGGGCAATTTTAAAAATTTTATTTTAGAAAGCTCCCTCAGATGAGGAATTGATTTCAGGGGAGTGGCGAGGAGGCCAGGGCTGCCTCTGGGCCAGCTCCTCAGCCTAGGACAGGAGACCCTCCTCACCTCTCCAGTGTGTCCTGCTGTCCCCACATGAGGTATTTTCAAGCCCAGAGTGGGCCCTGCTCTGAGCTCAAGCCAGAGTTTGAACACTAGAGCCTTGTCTGCAGTGACCCAAGGGGCTGACAGGAAAAGCTCAGTGCTGGTCTGGGGTCCAGGCTGAGGGAGAAGGGGTGGCACAGCCTGTGTGGGAAGGAGAAGCCACTAACAAGGCTGGACGAGGTTCGGGGCCTGAGTAACATCCGGAGGGACGGAGAGAGCCAAATTCCACCAGGGTCAGAGAGCCTTCCAGAGCCTCTCGATAAAGCCAGTCCTCCAAGCCTTGAGCCTCTGCATGTGTTTCTGGAAATACTGAGGCTGGTGCCAGGAAGCACAGCGGGGAGCAGACAGGGGGCGCTGTGGAAGGACCAAAGCTAGGAATGGTAATATAGTGTGAAATTGGGGGATTGGCCTCAGAGCCAACTCTGGGGAAGGAGCCCTGCTTGGTGGCCCAAGGTTTGTTCGGTCATGTGCTGATGGCCCAGGAGATCACCTCAGTGCTGCTCTGAAGGCTGCTCAAAGGCCCAGAGGTGGGGGAAACCTGGATGGTTTGGGATCTTCTTGCAGTTTCATCTGAGAGAGGGAAGAGGTCAGAGGAAGCATAGCAGGCTGGAGGATTGCCTTCCTCTGTGGACCCTGTCCAGAGTGGCTGCTCAGGGCTCAAGGGCAGAGTCCCGCTTTGAAGGGGAGGGTCCGTTCTGCTCCGGCCGGTCCACCTCCTGTCTCTGAGCCTGCTGAGGAAGATGTCTGTGCTGCACTGGATTTCAAGCCCTTGCTCACAGGCCCAACAGCCCTGGTTCAAATCTTGGCTCTGCTCCCTTGGGAAGGTTGCTTCATGTCTCTTGGCTTATCTCTGGTCTCTCAAATGGGGATAAGCAGAGATTTGAAGGTTCATTTGGAGGATCTCACAAGTCAATACACATTCATGGCCGTGAGTGGCTGGCCTGTGGACAGCCATGGATGTGATGGAGTTCAGGACACACTGTCCCAGATCTGCCACCTTGGCATTTGAGAAAACCGCAGAAGCAGGAAGGTCGCTCTCTGACCTTCTCCTGCCCTTTTCCCCTGAAGCAGGCCATAAAAGAATTTCCTGAATTTATTCTCAAGTGGGTCATGAAACCTTCATTTAAGAGGTGCCTTCCCTAGACCCACAGGGAAGGAAAGTCCTTCTCTATGAAGATGCAGGCACGCAGAGAAGAATCTAAACAAAAAGGCCTTCTAAACGCCACTTAGGTCGTTACCATCAAATCATACCCCCTTTTTCCGATTATACTTCTCCACAATTATCTGCTTCTTCATCAAACTTGGCAAAAAATCACATAGATGTCCCTGTTTCTTTGGGTCTTAATTTCTCAAGGCTCCCATGTCACACAAAACTTAAATTACTTGGTTGCTTTTCTCTTGTGAGTCTGTCTTTTGTTACAGGTGCCTCAGCCATGAACCTAGTGATGGATGAGGAAAGAAATCTTTTCTCCCCTACAGATGCGCTTTTAAAACGAGCTTATGGGGCTGTTATGGGGCCTGGAAACAAAGGCCATAAGAGGGCTTGTGGGCTCTAAACAGCTGGGCATGTATTACTATTTTTCTAGGTCTAGACTGGGCCTCTGGTCAAGAATGGGACCCCAATCAGGAAGTCTGAGCTAAAACACTGCAGAAAGCAGAAAACAGGGGAACACACACATGCACGGGCCCAGACACACGTACACATGCATGCATGCATGCATGCACACACATGCGCTGCAACACCTGGGAACTTGTCGAAATGCAATTTCTCTGGCCTCATCTCAGATTTGCTAAGGTCAGCTCTGGGGGTGGAGTCAACTCTCGGGGTTTCTGTGTTCCCTTCTGGGGATTCCAGTGCTGACCCAAGACTGAGAACCACTGAGCCGGATGGGCGGATCTTCTTCATTCTGGCCTCAGTCCTGGCAGCTGTGCCCTGTGACCCAGTGGGAGGCCTGTCATCCTTTAAAGCTGGTGTCTGAGACCTTTCTGCTCACCAGGCAGAGCAGGAACAGGCCCTGCAGGGCAGCCTCCTGACTGCCTAATATTGTGGGCATTCTTTACCCAGTGTCTACAGTCTCTCCTGCAAATTAACAACCTTGAAAGGCCGGAATTTGCATAATGGCTGTCCTGTCCCCATCATGGGTCTTCATTAATTGTTTTAGAATACTATTAGAATACTATCTCATTGCCTAGAGCAGTGGTTCTTTGATTCTGTGGGCCTCAGAACCCCCTGGAGAGCTTGCGGAAAGGTAGATGCTCAGCCCCACACCTTCTCAGCTCCACAGTCCGGTAGGGTGGCTTGAAGGTGCATGTGTACTTTACAGAGGATTGGGACGAGGCCAGGGTCTTGGTCAATGAAGGGCTTTGGGCGTGGTGGGCAGGAAAGGGGGTGGCTGATTGAGATCGAGGGGGCAGCCCTGCAGCAATTTGCAGGCCCTGGCTTTAGAAGGGGGTGATCTGGCTTAGGTAGTGGTGGCCTCCCTGCGCATGAAAACAAGAAGGTGATGTAGGAAAGGGAGAGAAATTCTGGGTAATTTCTCTCTGGGTCCTCTGGGTGGTCTCCCCAAGATGTAACCTGAAAAACAATAGCATCATTTCCTGAGCACCTTGCTGGGCTTTGTGCACGTGGTCCCTCACTTACTTCTCCTGTAACCCTGTGGGGTACGGATTTTATCCATCACTCCACAGAGGGTCCGTGAAGGCTTGTCCATAAACACATAACAAGGCAGGAGTAAGCACGGCCCTGTCCTCTTCCAGAGCCTGTGCCTTCAGCATCATCTTATGCTTTCTCCTCCTGGGATAGAATGGCAAGCGCAAATAGCTCACCTGGCCCTGGTGAGCTTGCAAGAAAGCCCCAAAAACCATCCTGTTCAACCCCACTCTCCAGATGAGGAGGTGGAAACCCGGGGGTGGTGGGGGTGCACTGTCTGCACCTACAGGTGCTGGGGCCCTCTGCCCTGGAACGCGAGCTCAAAGTCCCGTTTCTGGTTTGCAGTGAAGCTCTGAAATATGCTACCAGAGTCCAGAAAGACCTCAGAATCTGGGGATGAGGATGAGGCAGGGTGTCTGTGATAATGTCCGGGACATCTCCGGCCTGCAGAGAAGAACAGGGAGACACTGAACTCAAGATGCTACCCGTTGTAGCAAAATTTCACTAGGAAAAAGCCAGCCGGTGGCCTGTGCTGCCCTCTGCTGGTCACCAAGTGGTACTGGCTGCAGCTGGCCAGAGCCGGCTCTCTGGGTTGGGTGGGCCTCAGGCCAGGCTACCAGGGGGAAATTGTCTGAGGACCTGACGCTGGCCCCTTCTGCCCCAGCCCAGACAGGCTCACATCAGTGGCGTCCAAGGCCGTGGGCTGGCAGCTGACTGAGAGCTGGGCGCTCCCTTCCATCCTGTATTTTATTGATAGATGGATTGATTGAGATGGAGTCTCGCTCTGTCGCCCAGGCTGGAGTTCAGTGGCACGACCTTGGCTCACTGCAATCTCCCCTTCCTGGGTTCAAGCGATTCTCCTGCCTCAGCCTCCCGAGTATCTGGGATTACAGGCTCGCGCCACCACGCCTGGCTAATTTTTGTATTTTTAGTAGAGATGGGGTTCCACCATGTTGACCAGGCTGGTCTCAAACTCCTGACCTCAACTGATCCATCCGCCTCGGCCTCCCGAAGTGCTGGGATTACAGACATGAGCCAGCGCACCAGGCACCATCTTGTTTTTAGAGGAGGTTTGATAGTCATCTCACCCCACCCCCCGAGCCGTCCCCCAGTCAACCCAGGTCCCTGGCTGCTGCTCCTAGTCTGCAGGGACCAGGAAAGGCAGCAGCTTCCTGCCTGAGCTTCCCTGGTGCACATCTTACCTCCAGCCTGAGTGCTCTTACAATTCCCTATCCTGATCTCCTGGGGAGAGATATGATGATACCCTATCCAGGATGCCACCCGATTGGGGGCTGGAAAGCAAACGCTCCAGGAGGCCTCTCACTCCAGCCCATAGGATAATATTAACAATACTTGACATTAACTGAACATTGGCTATATTTCATGCACTATTCTAAATGTGTGTGTATATATATATGCTTACATACATACTTAATCTTGTATGTATATGCGTACATGCGTAATTCTCACTTAACATGAATCTTAACACATACATACTTAATCTTCATAAGAAACTTATGAGGGAGGTGCTGATATTATTCCCATGTTATAGAAAACAAAAAATTGAGGCTCAAAGAAGTTCCACAAATAGTTTGGGGCTCAATAGCCAGTAAGCAGCATTTGAACCTAGATAGCCTGGTTCAACTTTGGTCTCTTTTCTTAACCGTGGTGAGAAAAGTGGGCACAAATCTACGAAACTCTTTTTGAGGTCAGACCAAAGAAATGCGGCCCAATCAAGGCATTCAGGCTGGGAAATGGGAGCTAAAGTGAGCAGGAGGCCCCTCTCCATGGAGACAGGAAAGAGTGTGGTCTCTACAGCCAGGTGGGCCTGGAAGAGGGTCCCCCACTGCCCTGATGAGCTGTGAAATCCTGGGCAAATTGGTGCCTTGTCCTGAGCCTCAGTGTCCTCATTTGTAAAATAATAAGGTTTCGGTAAATGTTAAATGAAACAAAGTGAAGAATTTAGCATAGTGCGTGACATACACCAAGCCCACAACAGAGGTAGATTTCCTTTATTCCTTTGACATTGGACTTGGCTACCAAATGATCTGGAGGAGGCAGAGGTAGTGGTGATGACAAGGATGCTGATGATCTACCTGCTCATTATCACTGAGCATCTCCTCTATTTACTCAATAGCTGTTAATGGCTATTGTTTGGCTGGACTATATGAGCTTTGGATTTACTTTTTGTTTCATTTCGGTGGTACAACCATAAAGCTTTTAAAAACATTGGTACCGGCCAGGTGCAGTGGCTCATGCCTATAATCCCAGCACTTTGGGGTGCCGAGGCGGGCGGATCATCTGAGGTCAGGGGTCCGAGACTAGCCTGACCAACATGGTGAAATCCCATCTCTACTAAAAATACAATAATTAGCCAGGTGTGATGGTGGGCGCCTGTAATCCCAGCTACTCAGGAGGCTGAGGCAGGAAAATTGCCCGAACCCAGGAGGCAGGGGTTGCAGTGAGCCATGATTGCGCCACTGTACTCCAGCCTGGGTGACAGAGCGAGATTCCATCTCAAAAAATAATAATAAATAAAATAAAAATAAACAAAAACATTGGTACCTGGGTTCTACTGATTTAATTAGACTGGGATTGTACCAGGTAATGATACTTTCTTTGTGTTTGTGAACCTCAAGTGGTTCAAGTTGTGTATCTGGGATTGAGAGCCATGGAGAATATTTCCCTCCTGCCCAATCTTCTCCTATGTAACACTCGTTTAATCCTTTAGACCTCAGCTTAAATGTCACTTCTTTAAAGAAACATTCCCTGATCGCTTAGACCAGGCCCATTTTCTTTGTTTTACACCATTGTAAATCCCTATTCCTTTCCTTCAGAGAGAATTTATCTCATTATTTATTCTTGTGGTCATGTCAATAATATCTGTCACCCTCACTAGATAGTTTACCCCTCTGCAAAATGGGGATATTAATTTCCACCTCAGAAGGTTGTAGTGAGGATATAATAACAAAATGTAGGGAAAGAGCCTGGTTCAAGGTAGTCTTTGTGAATGGCTGCTCACTGCATCTTGTCCCAGGAGTCTTTTGGGATAACACATCATCACTTTCTAATTTCCAAAAATGAACACTTGCCAGTTTCAGAGCATTAGTCTGGCTTTAGTTTCTCTGGATTTAGGCTACCAAGTGGTTCTCATGTCCCATCTGAACTTCTCTGATTATATGGGCTTGTATCATAGCCCCCACCTCCAAGCCATGAATATTCTACTGAGCCCTCAAGTGCCAGCTCTGAGCTAGCATTCTTATTGTGTCCAGCTGGCCTGTCTTTTTAATAATCAAGATGATTTGCTCAATAAATATTTATTAACTAAGGATTAGGTTAGGTGCCAGGCACCATTCCAAATACATATATTATCTCATTTAAGCAGTTTTGCTGTTTAAATAAAGCTAATCCTCTTGTTTCTAGTTAAAACCTACAATACATGTCTGCAGGGGCAGGGGTTGATATAAATGAGTGCAGGAAGGGATTTTTTTAGGGGGTGATAAGTCCTTTGGCTGCTGGGAGCTCAGGCTTTATCAGAAGCCCCTGTTTTTAGCTCTACCTAATTGTTTTTACACGAGCCCAGAACTGCCAGATTGCCCTACTTTTAAAGAGAAACCAGCAACTTGCTTTTTTATATGAAAGCCTCAGCTGTAAGAAGATGGCTCAATGTGAAAAAAAAAAAAAAAAGAGAAAGAGAGAGACAGAGAAAGAGAGAGATAAAATGCTGTTGAGGCCAAACAGCTCAACCATGAGATGGAATCTGCCCACCAGCAACCCCTCAGGCCTGGGCCTTTGAGAAGAGAGTGGAATGTCCTGGGGGACAGCAGAGGCAGGCATCAGTGGGGACGCAGAGACAGAAGGAAGCCTGGAGGGAAAAGGCCAAAACCAGACCCATCTCCTCAACTCCAGAAAGGTGCTGAGCTCGTGGGTCCTGCTGGGTAGGTGGCAGAGCCCTGGCGGGAATGCCTGGCCCCCTTGCACCAGGTCTGGGGAGCTCAGCCCGTGTAGACCTTGGGTGCCCCGGCAACCTCTGTCTTCCAGGGCCCCAGTGGGCTTGGCTGAGAAGGAAATGAAGAGGCCTTCTCTCTGGATGGATCCATTTGGGAGATCTTGTTACTTCTTGCCACCACCCTTTCCCACCAGGTGACAGCTTGAAGTGTTAAGTTCCTCCATGGAACCCAGGTGATTTCCTGGAAATTTCTCAGCTGCATGGGGATCCCAGCTGTAAGCAGAGGTCTACGAATGTGATTTCTTTCCCCATTTTCTGAGCACCACCTAAAATCCCCCAGATTCTCACATAAGGCTAGAGAAGGAGAAAGCCTATCAGGAGAGAGATGATCCTGTGCCCTCCCGCAGCCTGATCCTTGGTTTTAAAAAGACAAATTAATGGAAATTTCTTCCACCGCCAGCCATGGAAGGCAGGATCTGTGCCGACTCCTCACTCACTCCACACAATTGTTGAGTAATGGAGAAGATGTCTCCTGACAGGCAGTGGCAGCAAGGCCTTCTGGCTCCTCTGCCAGCCTAGCTTGTAAACGTTAATGCCCGCTTCGATTCACAACCCAATTGCTTGTAAAATGAGGCCACTTTCCGCAAGTCCCTTAATTGGAATCCGTTTCTCTGCCTCAGAGGCGAGGGGTGGAACGTGCTTTGCCAGCATCTGCAGATGGAGTCAGGCAGGATGATCTGTCCTGCAGGAGGCGAGGGCCTGGAGGGATGGCACTTTGTCTTCCCCTCTTACAAGTGGGACCAGATCCTGCCTGAATGTTCCCGGCCATGAGAGGAAGTCGTGGACAGTGAGCAAATTCTGGGATCCAGGAGGCAGGCTGGCCCCTCATCTATGAGATTAGGGAAGGGGTCACTTAAGAGAAGGGCTGAGATCAGTAATAACACAGTAACAGTAGCGGCAACAATCATCGCTGCAGCTACCATTCCTGGGTCACCTCTGTGAGCCAGGAACTGCATATGACCTCACATAGTCCCCATGCCCATGATAACTCTTTCCCAGCTCTGTCGTTCACTGTTTCCTGACGAGGGGCTGAGTCTTTGGTTTAGCAGGCACTTCCTAAATGATGGGAAATGAGGACTTTCCCATCCTTGGGGACAGATGAACGTTTGGGAAAGTCACCAAGCACCAAGCAATGTTAAGTGCTACACTAGCCATACAGGGTATGATAGGAGCCAACGAAGTAGCAATGTCATCTCCTTCAGCTGGAATCGTTGTCAGGGAGAGGACACATGAGCTGGGCTTTGAACAGTGTGTAGGAGTTTGACAGCTGGAGAAGGTGGAAGAGAATGCTGGGCAAGTAGAACAATTGGAACAAAACATAGAAGTGTCAGGGGCATTGGCTTATCAAAAATTGGAGAAGACAGTGTTACAAGAAGCACCTGAGACAGTGAATGTAAATGGTGTAGCCCTGACCATAAATAGAATGCGGGCCTGCAGCATGGACTGGCATGGTCAGAGGTTTGGAGCTGGAACCATGAAAAGCCCCTATTAGGTCCTACCTTCCACCCACCACACCATCCAGACCAACAGATGCTCACTGTCCACAGGCTTAACTGATGATTCCTGTACCTGATTTTCCAGGGTGAGCAGGGTCGCTGAAGTATCTCAGGTGACTATCCTCTAGAGGAGGGTGACTTTGGAGTAGAGTGTGTGGAACAAGAGGAATAAGTGATGAAATCTGTAAGGACATCAGTGGGAGTCTTTGGTCTGTGGTCTAATAAGTAAACCTGAGATCGAGGTCAGGATCTGAAATACCTGGGTCTACCTCATGGATTTGTATATTGCATCTGCCTCATGTCCAGCATTGGATATGATCATATTTCCCGTAGGTTACATTTCACAAAGTTTTGTTAGTTTTGTGTAGGCAAATACAAAGGGGGTGTATGTGTATATATAAGCATTTAAAATTCTGTGAGGCGTCTTTTGCAGCAACCGGACTGAAACTGGAGTTCATTATCTTAAGTGAAACAAGCCAGGTGAAGAAAGTCAAATATCACATGTTCCCACCCATAAATGGGAGATAAATAACCTGTATACATGGATGTAGAGAGTGGGATGACAGACAATGGAGGCTTGGCAGGGTGAGGGTGTGGGGGAGGAATGGATGATGAGAAATTAGTTAATGGGTACAATATACATTATTTTGGTGATGGATACCCTAAAAGCCCTGACTTCACTACTACACAATCTATGCACGTGACAAAATTGCAGATGTACCCCATAAATTTGTACAACAAGAATTTGAAAAAAAAAAGTGTCAGGAGAATAAAAAGCATTTCAGTTGCTTCACCTATGGTATGAGAATATATATATATATATATATATATATATATATATATATATATATATGTAGGGGAAGAATAAGGAAGAGAGACTAGGCTGAAGTAGGACTGTGGTGAGCCTCCAATGCCATGAAGCTTGGATTTTATCCTGTAGACACTGGGGACTCACTGAGGGGTTTAGCAGAGACAATGGCATGCCCAGTCTAGCCCTGTGTTTTAAGATGTTCCCTCTGGTGGCTGATGTGGAGAACAGGGTTGCTGAAGGAAGATGCAGGAGAAAGGAGTGGGTCAAAGAGAAGTTACCAGGAAAGCACCTTGGGCTCAATGGGAGAAAGTCAATTTTGTTTGTTTTTTGAGATGGAGTCTCAGTCTGTTGCCCAGGCTGGAGTGCAGTGGCGCGATCTCAGCTCACTGCAACCTCTGCCTCCCAGGTTCAAGTGATTCAATGGGAAAAATTCTTAACACTTCAGGCTATCATATGATGGGAAAGGGTGGTATCCAGAAGCAGCAAGTTCTCCCTCAGCAGAGGAGTACAAGCAGATGGCAGACCTCTCACATCCTTCTTATTTAGCCCCTACAGCAGACTGTCAAACCCCAGATACCTTCTTTCCTAGCACCACCCGCCGCTGGGCAGGGACATAGAATCAGACTTTGATCAAAGGGGCATTGAGAAGGGAAAGGTGGGTCACCTGGCAAATATTTTCCTCCCCCATAAAAGGTGGGAAGGTGAAGGCGACACACACCTTTCTTCCTACTGGCTTTAGTGTAGGTGGTTTCGTGAGGCTATGATGTCTGTAGCAGACACAGCCACCCCGTGAGTATTGATGGGACAGCAGACAGAATCCCAGAAACCACCCAGAGCCTGGACATAACGGAGCTGCCCTAAAGTTCTCAACACTCTGATCTCTTGCTATATAAGATGATAAATATCAAGGCTTAGGCTATGTTTATGTCACATATTATTTTCCTTGTTGCTAAATTCCGTCAGCCTGGAATATTGTTTTAATTAAAAAAAAAAAAAAGACAGCATTAAGCCCAAGTCTAGCTCCAAAGCATGGGTGAGTAATGTGTACTTTGACTGTGGTTTTCATGAAGAGACTGAAGCGGGCCTTATATCCTATCTTTTGCACTGTGGCGAAGCCCCTTAAGCATAGCTGCCCTGGCTGTCACGTTCCTTACCCTCACCTGGCTGCCACAGCATCCCCACAAGTCCTTCCACCAACCCTGCGTTTCCCAGCCTCCTCCCGTTTCCAGTTTACCTCCTTATTCTTTTTTCTTATGTAGAGCAAATTCAGGCTTCTCTCGACTTCACTGAGGAACACAGATGTTGTCCCTGTGACACACCCACATTAGAAGGGGAGGAGTGGAAGGAAACGGGTGGGCAGGGAAGAGTTGAGCATGGTTTTGAAGTATGAATAGGAGCTCACCACGTGGAGGAGAGAGGAAGGCATTCTGGAAAGGGGAAATCACACTTGTACATCTAACAAAACTATTTTCTTTCTACCATATGCTGAATATGCTAAATGTGAAGTTAACCCGTAGGCCTCCTCTGGGAGGCTCTGGGCGGCTTGCCAGCTCTGGGGTTGGGGGTTGGACTCAGATGCTGCAGGGAGTGTGATGGGAAGAGTTGTCTCTGGGCCATCTGGCTCCAGCTGCCTGGCAGCACACTTTCCCTTGAGAGGAAGGCGAGGGGGTGGGAGCAGCTTCTCAAGAGGAAGTCGGGGAGGTGGCAGACCCCACAGGTGCAGCCTGGGAGCAGTCCTGGGGCCCAGCAGCAGGCCGATAAGGTGGAGACCTGGCACAGGGGACCAGTGGAAACTGGTTATGTCCCTGTTTGCATTGGCTGGGAACCCCTGGGTGAGGATGCAGGGGTTCTGAGCTGGGGATGAATTCCCTTCCCCATGGCAGGCTGTGCTTGTCAGGGCCTCGTCCTACCACCTACTGGCAGCGTGAACCTGGGAAGTTGCTTCCCCTTTCTGTGCCTATCTCAAAACTGGGGAAATAAGAATGCCCGCCTCATAGGGCAGCAGTGAGTATTAGATGAGATGGTTGTAGCTATAGTGCTCCTGTCCAGACACAAGAAAAGGGTGGCAATAAGCTGCCAGAACCTGGCCCAGAGTCTTATACCTTACACCTTTCTCTCCTGGTCATTGCAGGCCGCAGGAGAGGCTTGGAATGCAGGGGTTCTGGCCGATAGTCCTAATGCACCAGAAACAGCTGCCTTGGGTCTGTGTAACTAGTGACTCTCAGCACCTCTTTAAGGCCATGACTTGGAGAGGAGGATGCTATTATCTCCATTTTGCAGAAGCTCTGGGAGGCCATGACTCTCCCCTACCCTGTGTTGTAGCAGAAAGCAGGGAACCTGCGGCCCCTGCTCCAGCCCTCCTTTGGCTGAGTCAGAAAAGGTCTGTCTTGCCCTCAGCTCCCCACCCCTGAAAGGAGGCCTTTTCTCTCTCCCTGTGGCCGTGCAAAGGCTGCACATGGGGTAGCTTTTATCTGGGTTTCTCCTCCCTGAGGCCAAAACATGGCTTTCTTTCTGCAGGCTGGTAGGGGAGGTGGGCTCTCAGCTCCACCCTCTACCAACCCCTCCTGGGAGTCGGGTGGAAGCAGATGCTTTCCCAGAAGTTCTTTCTTGGCTGCTGCAGTGAAAATCTAGGTGGAGTGTGAACTGTTCCTTCAGGTAAATCAGACAATACTGACAGCAATTGCCATTTACCAAGCACCTGCAAGCACAGGCACTGTGTTAAGCCTCTATGTGCAGACTGCGCTCCATGCTCACAGCGCCCCTAGTGCTAGATGCAGCCGATAGCTCCATTTTGCAGACTGGTAAAACTGAGTCCCAGTGGCAACTAATGTGCTTAGTGTCATGCAGACAATAACTGCCAGATCTAGGATTTATCCCTGTGACTTTGTGACTCAAGCCTTCGTCCTTCAGTATGTCCCAGTATTAACTCTCAGTAGGAGGCAAAGCAAGACAAGGTCAGGCTTCCAAATTGAGCTGGAAAATGAAACAAAGAGGATAAGAATGTTATTAACAGGGTTTGTCTGGAACAGAGCAGCTGCCTCAGGGGGCTGATATGACTGATAATATTAAAAACTGTGTGTGTGTGTGTGTGTGTGTGTGTGTGTGTGTATGATTCCTTTAGAGTCACAAAGCGTTAGCAAACATTTTCCCAAGCATGCTGGGCCTGAGGATACAGGGGCCTAAGAGAACCAGTCCCTACCATGGAGGAGCTCTGCATCAATCAGTGGTTCAAGGAGGAAGGGGCTTACAAGGAATCAGCCACTTCCAAGTCACAGGAAGGGCTGGAGAAGTGGCCACCAGGCTGGACCTCCAGGAATGACCCCCAAGCCACTGCCGAACCGACCTGCCTGGGGCCGCTACCTCAAAAGCTGCTGAAAAAATGCCTGAGTCCTAGAGCACACCACGGATCAGTGCTGCAATTCAGGAACCAGGAAGCTGTCCCCGTGGCTGCCACCGATGCAACATTTTCTGTCACCAGGAAGCAGTAGGATGGTCAATGGGCCAGTGCCACAGACAACCTTGTATTTCCAGGACCTTGCCTGCCTGCGGGAAGGTGGCTTCTGCCTTCCAGATCTTGCTAGGGCATAGGGAACTGACACCCAGAGCCCTCACCTGGAGAGGTCTGGTGGTCCTCTTCATGGCACAGAGGCCTCCGTGGCAGAGGAAGAGGCGCTTGCAGGAGGGAGGGTGGAGTTGCAGCCAGTTCAAGAACTGTGCCCAAGTCTCTCTCCAGCCAAAATGGGGTGTCAGAAGCTTTGGTGGCAACAGAAGGATGTTCTGTGTATCCTTTAGACTCAGCTTTGCAGAGTTGGGGGCATGGATCCAAGGGATCCTCCTTCCTATGAATGCAGGGAACCCCAGAGGGCCTCCCGGCTTTTTTCCAGCAGCTCTCTGCCTCCCCCCATGACTGCCATCACCTGCATGGCCAGGCCACCTGGAGAGAGGCTCCTGCATGGGGCCTGAGCCTGGAGGTAAGAATCGGTTTTCAGAATCAAATTGTCTCTTTCTAGGGGCCAGGTCAGGGTTTACCCAACTTGGACGCAGGGGCAAAGAATGAGACAAGTTAATTCATTTATTTAATTAATAGTTATTGAACACTTACTACATTACAGTCAGCATTCTAGGGCTGGGGAAGCAGTGGAGAACCGCCCAGATATCTGTCCTGGAGCTTACATTATAGTGGGATAGGAAAATAGCAAATAAGAAATAGAGACAGTGTTCAGTACTGCAAAGTAAATGAAACAGCTATGGTGTGGAGCGTGCGCAGGGGAGGGCTGTTTTCAATCCAGGGTGCAGGGAGGGCCTTTCTGAGGAAGTGACTTGGAGCTGAGGTCTGAATGACAGGTTGAAGCTAGTCATGGGAAGGGTCTGAGAAGGACGGTTCCAGCATGTGCAAAGGCCCTTAGGTAGGCATGAGCTTATTGTGTCTGAAGACCAGAAAGAAGCCAAGACGCCCAGATAAAGGAGTGGGGTAGGAATGAATGAGCAAACGTTGGCAGGGGTCATATCATAAAAGGCCTTGAGGGCCATGATGGGAGGTTGGGCTTTATTCTAAGAGTGATGGGAAGCCATTGGAGGCTTTTGAGCAGGAGAATGACATAATCTCACTTCTACTTTTAAATGATCGCTCAGGCTACTGGGTGAATGATGGATTGAGATGGGCAAGAATGGAGGCAGGGGAGTCAGAAGGAGGCTGTCACAGTGAACAGGGGAGAGACGATGGGGATTTGGACTGGGAAAAGGAGTCCAAATCCTTTGGATCAGTATCTGCCCTGCCCCACCCCTAGACCCAGCCCAAAGGATTCTGCAGTTTTCTGAGTCTTGGTCTAGTCTTCACTGCTGTCATCATTGCTAAAAGGCCTGAGGTGTGTGGAGTCTCAGGGTGGGATGCACCCTTTGTTTTCAGGCAGCGTTGTGTGAGTAGGCTCAGACACACCTGAGTTCACATACAGGCTATATTCCCTACTCTGGGGGCAGCTCACTTCATTTCCACAGGCCTCAGCATCCCTATCTATAAAATGGGAACACTAATGCCTCCTTGTGGGAAGGATGAAATGTGACAATGCCAGCCCAATGGGACATGTGCAAAGTAGGCCTTCGATAAATGGCGGCTTCGTGCCTGCTCTTCATTCCTCATCCCTCCCTCGGTCTCCTGCTACCCCACACTTGGGTAAGGACAGGGAACCCAACAGCATGTCTGAGAAGCTCCCTAGTAATGGAAATGTCAGCAGCAGAAGAAAAACAGCCAGTGCTGCTTTGACGACAGTGATGGCGATGAATGATTTATGTCCAGCCTAATGGTTACATAAGCAGCTGTTACATTTTAAAATCATCATGCAAACAATATGAAACATTTATTTAAGTGGTTCTACACTATGGGGAATTTGATTTAATCAGCCTTTATTTCTGTTCTCATTAGAATGAAGTCTGGCAAATCTAGTAGACAGCGCTACCTCCGTTTGGTAGCTTCCAGCTACTGAAAGCAAATATTTTTACTGAGCCACAATTAAACATTTATACAGCACCCGGCTCCCCATCTGGCCTGCGGAGGGGAGGGGTGAGGCAGTGAATTCATCCAAAAATTCCACACAGAATAAAGCCAGATGCACCCCCGCATCTCACAGAATTAATAAACCATCTGAAGAGCCCATTTGAGAATGAAAAAGTTCACCAATTCATAAAATTTTTCCAATGTGCTGTGAGCTGCAGGTAGCCAAGCTGGGGATCCTCGAGGTTGGCTTTTAATCTTTGCTCTTCTGGGCCAAGTGGGGTTTTTGGTTTTGTTTTGAATTCTAAGACCATCACAACTTAGAAATCATGGGAGATGCTAAGAAGATCCTCTAAAGACAATATGACTTATTTGAAATTCCACCAGAATTTTCATGTATTATATCTCTGAATTCAGGATATGGGTTCCCTTGGGGAGACAAATGGAGACAGGTAGACAAGGGGGTTTTATTGTGTTTGTGATGTTTTCTTTCTTACACTAGGTGGTGGTGCATGGATATCTTGTCTTAGTTTTTTAATCTGTTTGTGTGTCTTAAATAGTGTATAATAGGAATTGAAAAACAACAAGGGGGAAGAAAAAGAAATTCACTGGGTATTGGAGTCAAAAACCAAAAATCCAGTCTTGGCTCTGCCACTGTCTTTGTGAAATTTGGACTTGCCTCTTACCTTTTCAGTTTCCCTATCTATAAAAAGTCAGGACTAGAGCAGTGAGGGTTCTGTGAGGTTTTTGTTTGTTTTAAGAGTCAGTCACTGAAGTTTGTTTGTTTGAGACAGGGTCGTGCTCTGTCACCCAGGCTGGAGTGGAGTGGTGTGATCATAGCTCACTGCAGCCTCCACCTCCTGGGCTCAAGCAATCCTTCCACCTCAACCTCCCGAGCAGCTGGGACTACCGGCATACGCCACCATGCCCAGCTAAGTTTTGTATTTTTGGTAGAGGTAGAGTTTCGTCATGTTGCCCAGACTAGACTCTAAGTCCTGGACTCAAGCAATCCACCTGCCCCAGGATAACAGGTGTTCACAGTTAAATTTAAGTCTGAGAAATGCTGCATACTCTCTGTCCTTTGGGAAAATCATAAAATGTTAAAGATTCTGAGAAGTCTTGTGGCAAAGAAGTCTGTTTTGTTACATATCTATTAATATCATGAGGTACTAACATTCTGTAAAATAATCTCTGGGACCTGTTTTTCTGGATTATGTCAAAGAGCCCTTTAGATTCTAGGTTCTTTAAGGCAACAATTTTTGCCTATTAACGGAGCAATCTCTAACCATCCCTGAAACAGATAAACTAGACACTCCAGTCAATCACTTTCCTCTAGGTTAGCCAGCTGAGCACCTTTCCTTCCTCTTCCAAGTCCCGGCTTCTTGCCCCTGGGATCATGCTGGCCCCCTCACTGCTGAGTAACTCTTCCTGAGCCAGTCACTGAAGTCCTTGGGTATCTATCTTTTTTTCTTCTTGTCTCCCCATTCTAGAAGTGTAAATTGTCCAGACTGTCTCTTGCTCAGTATGAGACGATAAAGTTGAAGACCTGAGAGGCAGCGTGACAGAGACATAGTCACAGCTGTGGGTGGCAGAGTTGAGACCAGGACCAAGTTCCTTTCTCACTGCCCTCAAATGCTTTGTTTTACATCCAGTTTACATTCTGCCCAGTGCATGTGCATCCTTGATGCTGTTTTCTTGCTGTTTATCTAGGATGGTTTTGCATGTCTCTCCTGGGAAGACTGTATTCTCCTTCAAGGCACAAGTCACATCTGTGTTTATATAAATTCTAACACTATTCCGAGGACAGCATTGTGCTGAAAACACTCTCAATGCCAAGTTATTGAATATCCCAATGGATTCTTCTCCCTGCCAAGTCATCTCAGCTCCAAACACTTCTTCCTGGAGAGATGCAGACACATCATTTTATTCACACAAAGTTGTGTTTAAAACTCCCCTTCAAATGTGGGAGTGATTCAGAAGTCCAGAATAACATTGACCCTAATCAAGTGTTCTTAATTAATTATTCACATTGGAAAAATACGTCTTGGTTCATTGAAACTCTGGAATAACAATACCCGCCCAATTTGAGTGAGGAAGACACAACTTGGCAGACGCTATGGTCTCAATGTTTCTGTCCTCTCCCAAATTCATATATTGAAATCTAATCATCAAGGTGATGGTGTTGGGAGGTGGGGCCTTTGGGAAATGATTAGTTCATGAGGGTGGAACCATCGCAAATAGGTCTAGTGCCCTTAGAAAAGAGGCTGCAGAGAGCTGCCTTGTCCTTACCCCCCGGTGAAAACACAGCAAGAAGACGCCATCAGTGAACCAGAAAGCAGGCTCCCACCAACTCTTAATCATGGATTTCCCAGCCTTCAGAAATGTGAGAAATACATTTCTGTGGTATATAAGGCCAGCTTATGATATTTTGTTATAGCAGCCGTAATGGGCCAAGACAGAAGAAATGTTTTTGCTGTGAATTAAAAGAGAGACCACACAATGAAGAGAAGCCCTTCACACAACCACATGGTGAAATTGGGTGTGAAAGAAACTCCCGCTTTTTAAAGAGCTGCTTAAATATGCCTTCTGAAAAAGAGTTACCATTTTCTGCTAAATCCTTTTGCAACCAGGAAACAAGAGTGCACCATGGCCAAGGTTTGCCGACATCGTAAGTGACTTGAGTTCGCTCCATGGCTGTACATCTTCTCTGGGGACATCCTCAGCAACAACACCCCCTCCAACCCCACGTTCTTTCTTGGGGGCTGATCCTGAGGCCCACTGTGCTATTGTCCTGGTTGCTGATACTTTCCTTCGAGGTGGTTTTTCAAGCAAGGAACATCTGTCCACCAGATGGCAGTGTACCAACAACCCAATCAAATGGCTCTTGCTTAGATCAAGGCTAGACCTCGCTGTCCAGCTGGCCGACCCCAGCCATACGTGGCTATTGAGTCCTTAGAGTGTGAGTAATCCGAATTGAGATATGCTGTAAGGTTAAAATACCCACTGACTTCGAAGACTGAATACAAAGAAGTGGGGTTGGGGGGAGAAGAAGAAGACACAGTATTTCATGAATGACTATTTCCTATTGATTACATTTTGAATACTATTTTGAATATACAGTTGACCCTGAACGATGTGGGAGTTAGGAGTGCCAACCACCATGCCGTCAAAATTCTGTGTATAACCTTTGATTCCCCAGAAACTTAACTCCTAATAGCCTGCTGTTGACTGGAAGACTTGCCCATAGTATAAACAGTTGATTAACACATATTTTATATGTTATATGCATCACATGCTGTATTTTTTTTTTTTTTTTGAGATGGAGTTTCACTCTTGTTGCCCAGGCTGGAGTGCAATGGTGCGATTTCGGCTCACTGCAACCTCGGCCTCCCAGGTTCAAGGGATTCTCCTGCCTCAGCTTCCTGAGTAGCTGGGAATGTGCTGTATTCTTACAGTAAATGAGGCTAGAGAAAAGAAAATGTTATTACAAGAAATCATAAAGAAGAGAACATATATTTGCTATTTATTAAGTGAAAGTGGATCATCAAAAAGATCATCATCCTCTTTGTTTTCATGTAGAGTGGGCTGAGGAGGAGGCGGAAGAGGAGGGGCTGGCCCTGCTGTCTCAGGGGTGGCAGAGACTGAACAAAAGCCATGTGTAAGTGGACCCACACAGTTCAAACCTGTGTTGTTCAATCTTCAACTGTATTGGGTTAAATAAAATATCACATTAAAATGGATTTTACCTGGTTCCTTTTTCTTTTCAATATGGCTATGAAAAAATGTAATGTTACATATGTGGTCTCATTGTGCTTCCGTTGGCCAGAGAGGAGAGACAGTGGGTGGGGAAGGGTCGCACTGGGAAGCTGGGTAGATCTAGCGGTCACAGTCCCATGAAAAGTGAAAAGAACACGGCCTTTGGTAAATGACCACCTGGGCTTGAACTGTAGCTCTGTCATTTATTTTGGACTTGTGACTTAATCACTTTAAGTGTTGGTTTCCCCAGCTGTCAGTGGGCATAAACATGCTGCCTTCTCCCATGGATGCTGTGAGGGTCAGATGTAGGACAGCCATAAATCGTGGCCTGCTCAGGCCTGCATCCCAGTGCAATTATTAACAGCACCTCCTTCAGTTGCAGAATTTTGTCAGTTAAAGCAATAAATTATACAGTTTCCCTGGTGAAATGAGATCACATATATTAAGCACTTGGTACATTGTAAGTGCACAACTTTATGTCTAAAATGATCATACGACTCAGAGATGGAAGATGGTGACTTTCTCTTCTATAATTTCACATAATTTCTGACTCCAAGCTCCATTTCTGGTTGAAGCAGAAAACTCAGCCTAGTCATTTTCAGATAAATTTGGTTATTTTAGAATTATATTCAAATCCAGAGTTCTATCTTCTTCCTTGTTCCATGGGTAGAGTCTAGACTGGGGGAGTGGTGGCTTATGCAGATCACAGCATTGGACCGGGAGGAATATTTGGTGTTTACTTGACTTCCCTTGGCTTCCTTCCTCCACCTCTCTGATTACTTCCTCCCCTGCTGATGGCATCAGGGTTCTGCTGTGGTCCACAGCTCCTCCTCTGCTGTGGAAGCCCCAAACCTCGCTGGGGTCTTGGCCTCTGCAGCCTCCTAAGGACTGGCCATGTTTTTCCATTTCAGAGGTCAGCACTGGACACTGACTCTGTCTGTCCCCTCTGTCTCAGCTCTCTTCTTCCATTCACCTGGACAATGACGTTTACACTTTAGGAAGATCTGTTAAATTCACTAACCACGTAGACTTTGCACCTGTTCTGTCCCTTGTTTTTCGCTAAGTTCATGGGATACAGAGACATATAAGAAAGGTTACTGCCCTCAAAGAAAATATCGTCTTAGTCAGGACACTCACTCAAATGGCACGTGAAAAATGATAGCTTCCAGAAAAGAAATGTAAATAGAGGGCTATATGACTGGAGAGGATGAACTGGTTACTTGTGGGCAAGAAAGCCAGGGTTGAGGAACTTGTATGGATAGCCGCTGCTGAGTAGTCTTGAGGGACACCTGGAAATGTGGAGGGATGGTGATCCAGCAGAGAACCCAGTGTGAACAAAGGCTCGGAGGTGGGACAGGCTTTTTGTAGGTACAATGGATCAGTTTGCTTGGAGGGAAGGGTGTTAGTGGCGAGGAGGAGACATCAGGCTGAAAAGTACCCTTAAAGCTCTGAATGGAAGGTTGCAGAGTTTGGTTTTGATCCCATGGGCACAGTTTTGAGTAGGGGACTGCATAGGATCTGAATTGTATTTTGAGAACCTTTACCCAGAAGTCACACATAACAGACTGAGGGGGAAGCAGGGAGCCAAGGGGACCCAGTCAGGAGGACTTGAGGAGGCAAGGGCTGGAGAAATGATGGGAAGGGGTTATTTGTTTTGTTTTTTGAGACAGAGTCTCACTTTGTAGCCCAGGCTGGAGTGCAGTGGTGCAGTCTGAGCTCTGCAACCTCCACCTCCTGGGTTCAAGCAATTCTCCTGCCTCAGCCTCCCCAGTAGCTGGGATTACAGGTGCATGCCACCCTGCTCAGCTAAATTTTGTATTTTTAGTAAAGATGGAGTTTCTCCATGTTGGTCAGGCTGGTCTTGAACTCCTGACCTCAAGTGATCCACCCACCTCGGCCTCCCCAAATGCTGGGATTACAGACATGAGCCACCACGCCCGGCCGGGAAGGGGTTATTTGAAGGAAACATTACTGAGGTTGATTTCTGAAGTTTTGGGCACTGATGAGATGTAAAAAATTAAAGGAGGGGCGGAGAAAGGTGATTTTCAGGTTTGGAGTGGGTGGAAAGTGAAAAAGCGGTGCTCATGGAAGAGAGAATTTAACTTGGCAGCACAAAGACTCTTGTGGTGGGCATCAGGGGGCTTATAAGCTGCGTGGTTGTCCAAACGAAGACGTCTAGTGGGCAAGACTGGGTATGAGGAGAGAAGGGCAAGGTGGACAGGCGAATTGGAGAGTTATTTTATTTTAGGAAATTAGGACTTAGGAAAAGAAGAGAGGGCAAATCAGGTAAATGTATTCGTTGGATTCTCAACAGGAAGCAGATGCTACTCTATGTTCAGGTGATTTGACTCATGATCAAGGTGTCAGTGGAGTAGAGAGAAAACACCAGGGGGCATTTAAAACCAGGGCCAGGGCAGCAGAGCTTTTACTGTCTCTATACTCGCAAAAAACAAAACAAAACAAAACAAAAAACAGGGAATGGGGAGTTTACCAGAACCCAGACGACAAGAGGGTTTTGCAGGGTCAGATGCCTTGGGAGGGGCAGTGACTTCTGCCAAGGTGGCCTCACGCAGAAGGGACCAGGTGAATATAGACCCTGTCTCCCATTGGCAGAGAGTGGAGCATTTGGGACAAATGGAAGGTTCCAGCAAAGCAGCCGTAGCCTCTACTCTCAGGAAAGAAGAGGCTCACTAATTCCCCAGGAGAGACAGATTTCTGGCTGCTTATTCTTTTATTCAATAACTTTTATTGAGTTTCTTTCTTATTATAAATGTAGTACATGTTCATTGTAAAGAAATTAGAGACTATAGACACGTGAAAATAAGAAATTAAAAGTCAATAGAAGTACCAGTCCTCAGACAAAATGACTGCTTACAAAAACGTGATTATTCTGGACTTTTCTGTTAAAATATATAATTTAGATGTCTTTTTATGTTGGTACATACAAACAGATGTCATTTTGAACAGCTACTTTTATATGGAGGCATCACAGTTTATTTAACCCCTCTTAGTGGAGATTCTCACTGAGTTCCACATACTAAATAATACTGCATCCTTCTAGCTAAATATTTATACCTCCTTAGTCTCAGTTCCTAGTGGGAGAATTGCTGGGGCAAAAGATATTGCACCATATTCTAGCATCAATTTTAAAAAGAGGATATTATTTAAGAGTTAAAGGGTGGATTTCTTTGTTAAACATATCTTAGAAATTTTAGTGAATCTGGGAAAATTACTAAACTTCACTGCCTCAGTTTCCCCATCTGTAAAATGGGGATGATAATAAAACTATGCACCTTACAGGGTTGTTGTTAAGATTAACTCATTTCCTGTTCACCCCAAGAAATGAGTGCTGGCAGTGAGCTGCACATTTTGTTTTTCTAGGCAGGAAATGGGTAAAATGGGTTACAGTAAGTATTAAAAAAAATTAGCTGTTACTATTGCCAAATGTCTTCTTACACTGGAGATACTGAGTGACTTGATCTCCATTTTAAGTGCAGAAATGTAGCTTTTTCGTCAAAGACCTTCAACACCAGCTCTGTCGTAGCATTGAGGTAGAAGGGAAGGCCCCTGTGACAAGGCTGAGTTAACAAACCCCTGACCTCCAGCATGGTTTGACCAGGAATGATGAGTCTCTTCAATGATCATTCCTCCACATCATTTCTTTAAGCTGACTTCCGGGAGGAGCCAGAAGTGGAGGATCCAGGCCTTCCCTGACTGGGCCTGGTATTTGTGGTTTCTGATTGAGGGCCCGCCCATGAGGGTTAGAGGGGTGGGCTGAGCACTGAGCTGCCCTAGTAGCCTTGCTTCCTTGATGGAAGGACTCTCTCTCACCCTGAGATGTGACTCGGGGGCCACATCAGATCTGGCTTCAGCCTCAGGAGTTCAGACCAGATTTAGGAATCCTCCCCAGCCTTCCCAGAGTGAGGCTGGGAGACGAGGAGAGAGGAGAGTGAGCGAGGGCCAGGGGTGGGCCTTGGGACATCTGGGAGGTTTCCAGAGGGCTTGTTGTCACTCCTGGAACTGAGTTTGCACCCCTCACTGTGGCCTCCTGACTAGCTTTTCTGGCTCTTGGAGCATGCTTCTCCAATCCCGCTCCCCTCTCCTCTCCAGCAGCCTTCCACGAGGCAAACCTGTTCCTGCCTGAGAGCTGTGCAGTGACTGTGCCCTCTGCCTGGAGTGTTCTTCCTCATGACTTCCCAGGGCTGGCAATTTCATGGCATGGAGACGTCACTCCACAGGGTGGCTCCCCTAGTCACTTTGTCCTCACCTTCGTCCACTGGAGAACCTATTGAGTACCAGGGACTTCTGGGCCCCAGGGATAGAGAGATAATCAAAATAGAAAAAACTCCTTGTGGCACTCATAGCCCAGGGGAGAGGGGCAGACAACAAACGAGAGAGACACCAGGGAATGATCTGAGAGCTCCTTGGAGACACGAGTCTGGAGGGTCGATAGGACGGCGGGCCTGACACTGGTATGGACCATGAAGTCAGAAGGCTTGTTGTGGACTTGATGTTCCTTCTGAAACTGTTCAGAAAGAAGGAACCAGCCATGTTCCCCGGGGAGGCTAAGCAGTGGTTCTCACCTGGGTGGTGTGTCTTGAGACATTTTTGGTTGTCACGGCTGGGGGTGGGGGGTGCCTCTGGTATCCAGTGGGTAGAGGCCAGGGATATTGCTAAATGTCACAGCACACAGGACAGTCCCCCATAGCAAAGAATTATCCCATCCAAAATGTCAGTAGTGCCGTTGTAGAAAGTCCTGGGCTGTAGGATTAGGGATCCAAGGATAGGAACACACTGAGGGAAATATGAGGGAGAGGCAGATGGCAAACACAAACACAAAAGCGGGAAGAAATCAGCAGGAAAGCCCCTCCCCGGCTTCCTCCATCAGCCCCATCCCCTCACTCAGAAAGAATGAAACAACATTCTTGTGGGTTATCCCGATTGATTATCATGGTGTCTACTCACAGAAAAAAAGAGAAAAATATATATGACAGGAGATAAAATACTACATTTAAACTTAGCTAAGGTAACAGCATTTATGAATCATGAAAAGTTACGCAGAAACTGAGTTCATCATTGAAAATTCATTCAACAAACATTTGCTGAGCACCTACTACGTGCGGGGCATTGGAAGCCTTCCCAACACCTGGAAGAATCTCCTCCCCATTTCCACAGCTCCCTTTTTGCATCACACATAGAAACATGAAGCCACAGAGTGAGAAAAGCCCAGGTAGATTCAGCACATTTATTTATACTCCAAAGAATACTCATTGAATTTTTAGTTGAAAAGCTCAAGTAGATTTTGATAGAGAAGGGACAGCAAGTAATGATTTCCTTCTTTCAAACAAACACATTTTGTAAGTTCCTGAAACCTGGATCCATTCAATAGTCAACATCTAGCATTAATAGAGTGATAAAAGAAAAACTTCAGCAGAATTAAATCTGAAAGAGTTTAATTGAGCAATGAATGATTTTGAATTGGGCAGCCTCCTGAGCCAGAGTAGACTCAGAGACTCCAGTGCAGGCATGTGGTGGTAAAAGATTTATGGACAGAAAAAGGAAAGTGATGCACAGAGAACAGAAGTGAGGGACAGAAACAGCTGGGTTGGTTATAGCTCAGCATTTGCCCTGTTTGAACATGGTTCAAACAGTTGGCCACATTTGATTGGCCAAAACTCATTGATCGGCACAAGTGTAGGCTATAGTCTGTTTACATCTCTACTTGTTACAGTTCACAATGTGCAGAGAAACCTTTAGGCTGACCTTAAAATAAGCTTTAGGTTAAACTTGATTTAACAATAGACTTTTTCCTAAAAAGCTTCATCGGGTTGATTGCACGTCTCACAGCAGAGGGTATCTTACATATAAGGGAGAATATTAGATATGACATACAGACCGTAGTTTCTTCTCCCTTGGCTGAGGCAGACATTGCTAACTGATTGCAACACTCTTGATTGGATTTACAGAATTCTGGAGCCAATCTCAGAGTTCTTCCCAAGGCAGGGCTCCTGACACTCAATGCCCATTAATCTTAGTCACTGTGAGGATAAGACATATCTGCCTTCTACATTGACTCTTTGTCACCTTAGGTCACTTATTTCCCATCTTCAACTTGCGCTGCCTTTTTTTTTTTTTTTTTTAACTTCCACTCAGGATTGGTAGCAGATACAGTTGGACAAGACTAGGGGAACATGCAGGATTCATAAATGGTTGTAGTTTGTTGATTTCCCCATGTAAGAGAGAGGTGAGTGGGTTCTGAGTTGGTTGATGGCTCCTTCTCACTGTGACAAGGGGAGGCTGGGCTGGTGGAGGAGACCAGTCTGTGCTGAGAGGGAGGCCCTGCCCTCAATTCCATGTGGCAGGCCAGGAAGCCAAGGATGCAGTCAGGAGACCATTTTTACATATTTATGTGTAAAAGTCATGTCCAATGTGTGATGCTTTGCAGCTTCCAAAAATCTCTCACCGTGCTTAATTCTTCGGCCTTCACAACAGTCTGTGACACAGCTACTGGTACCATTCCCATCTTACAGATGAAGAAACTGAAGCTCAGAGAAGTGCAAGGCCACACCCAGGAGAGAGACATGGCTAGATATTTGGGATTTGAGTCCATCTCTTCTGACTCAAGACCTAGTGTTCTTTCTAGTACCACACAGCTGCAGCATTTGCACTGTGACATTTTAATTTTGTGTAGCTATGTTTAGAAAGGTGTCATTATGACCAGAAATGAGCCCACCGAGTGCCAAGGCCAGGCGCGATGAGTTTGAAAGTGTCTGCTGCAGCTGTGCCTCCTGGACCCAGCCAGAGGGCCCTGAGAGACCCAGGCCAGGCTTCATCTACCAAGACCCTGCAGTCCTCTGCAATGCAGGTTGGCACAGGAGCCAAGGACCTGCCTTGGTCGCTCTCTGGTGCTCAAGCTAATGTCCTGTGTAGGCCACACACTCGCAGATTTACCCACCATCATTCCTTCCTCCCTTCCTTCATTCACTCATTCAACGGATCTTCACTGAGCACTTACTATGCCAAACGCTGCTTTAGCACTGAGGATACCACCTGCGTGCCAAACAGACAACAATCGCTACTGCAGTTTCCATTCCAGAGGGACAGAATATACACAAATAAAATGAAGGGTATGTCAGATAGTCATGGGGCTGGGTGCCTGGGGCGGCAGGTGCGTGGTGTAAATGAGGGGGTGGGGGTATGGAAGAAAATTTGAATAGGGTGATCAGGGAAGGTCTTGTTGAGAAGGGGGCATTTCAGCAAAGATAAGGATTGAGCCATGTGACCTGGCAGGGAAAAGCATTTCAGGCAGAGGGAACATCTGATGCAGAGGCCCTGAGGTGAGAGCCAGCAGAGAAAAAGCAAGCTCCCTCACTCTGTACTGCACCCCTAGAGGAAGTTGCATTCTAGTTTTCTCCATCCAAGACAGCACTGCAAGGACCTCCAGGAGGCATTTTGCTGGTTTTTGTTCGTTTTTTTTTCTTCACACTTGTTCTGTAATCTTGGGGCAAATGTCCAGAAGTCACATTTCTGGATGAAAGGGTTTGCACATTTTAAATAGCAGTAGTCACTTCCTGAAACCCTCTCCTACAGCATTTTTCCTCTTTCCCCCTTGGAAGGCCAGATCAATCTCCCCAAATCATTTACCTCTTGCTACTTGAATGTCCAGAGGCCTCAATGGCTGCCTCCTGCCTGCAGGGAAAAAGCTAACATGTTGGACTCACATTCAAGGCTTCCTCCTTCTGTCCCCCAAGGCTTCTCCCATCTTTTCTCCTGCTTTTCCACTATAGAGTCTACTTGCTTCTCCCACAGATGTGCCTGCATGACCTAAAAAAAAAGGAAAGCCGAGGAAGGTCATCTGACTGGTGGGGCCACAAGTCAACTAAACTGTATTGGTGGGCTGGGTAGAGGTTCAGTGGTCACACATCCCTGCAACCCAGAGTCCCTTTGTTATGCCTCATCTCTCAACCATTTGTCCTTTCTTTTCATCAGGTCCAACATTTATTCATTCAGCCAGCATGCACCGTCACTTTCTATGGGTAGGCCCTCTGCTAAGCATGGGGGAACTTGTACTGCCAAACACTAGGCCCCAGCCCTCAAAGTGCACCCTTTCTGGAATCTTCCATAACCCCTCCAACCTCTCCCTCTCCATCTACCCTGGGAGCCTTCCTTGACCAACCCAGAGCCCAGACAGTCCCCTCTTCTGACCTCCACTCACCTACTCACTGACTTTTATTTGGCACTTGGCATTGGTTTATTGACACTGTTACTTATTATCTTCTAAATAAATCTGTGTTTCATCTCTCCAACTAGACCAAAGCTAGGAAAAGGCAGAGACTACATCTTATATTAGTGTCTGCAACCCTCTCTGCACCTAGAAGATTGTCTGGCACCTTGGAGTTGCTTATTAAATACAGATTTGTTGGGGATATAATCATGTCTCAATTCTGCTCAAAAAAGAAAAAAATGTTGATAAAATCCAAATTCCTTAGTGTTGCATTTAAGGCCTTTTCTTTAGGATTCCACTAGATATCACCACCTCCAAGAAGCCTTCCAAGTTGACACAGAGCCACTGCCTTACTCATGTGCACACCTGTACACACACAATCTCTCTCTCTCTCCTGCCTGTCCTCTGTCAGAACATTTGTCTGCACAGTGGATGAGAACTTGGTCTTTGAAGGTACAAACCCCTGGGTTTGAATCATGACTCTGCCACATATTGTCTGTGTGGCAGTCCCCTCATGTCTTTGAGCCTCAGCTTCCTCATCTGTGAAATGCACATCGTATTGATATTTGCCCCCTAGCGGGGATAGAGGAGGTAAAAGTGAGGAAGTGCTACCAAGGAGCTCTAGCACCTGGCCAGGTCCATGCAAGGCTGCAATCAATTAGTATCACTTGGATGCAATCATCTTGGCCACACGATATGTGTGGGTGATCCTTAAGGGCAACATAGAGCTGGCTCTGTTTCCCTCTAAACCTCCAGTACCTGGGAGGGTCTGCAAGAGGGAAGGTGCTAAAATCACATTCACTGGGTGGGTGACCATCTATATTTGCTTTGATAGAAAATCTGACAAATACAGTCATCTCTCATCCCAGAATAGCACTGAAGCCCACTGGTGGGGCATGGCAAACAGTAAGAAGGCAGGACTCTGGAGCTGCACCTGCGTCTGTGTGGGGCCCTGTTCCACCATCCTCCTAGGCATCCTTGTGCACCTACACTGAGCCAACCTCACAACTCTTCTGACAGATTCACAGAGATTCATTCGGACACCACTAATTTCTTCCTTTTTATCCTGATCCAAGTAATTTATATTTTCCCATTATAATTTAATTTTCTCCCTTCCTCCCAAACCAGAGCACATTGCCCACAGAGACATGGGCCATTGTTTGTATTTATAGCTTCCTTATTAATCCTGCCCTGACCTCCGGCACAGAGCTCAGCCTGGGGAAACAACTTCAGTTCCCTTTCCACAGGGCCTATTTAAAATGCCTGTCTTTTAATTGGTCCAAAACAGAAGATGAGCTAAAAAAGAAAAAAAAAAGCCAGCTTTCCTATTCCATTTCAGGGTGCAAGAAGAACATGCAGGTGCACCTGCACTGTGTCCGTGATCCCCTGTGTGGGGGACCTGGTGCACCCATGCTGTGTCTGCAATACCCTGCATGGGGGACCCAGGTGCACCTGCACTGTGTCTGCGATCCCCTGAGTGGGGGACCTGGTACACCTGCGCTGTGTCTGCGATCCCCTGAGTGGGGGACCCAGGAGGCCCTGCACAGGGCAGGCTGACGAGACGGGATGGCTGGCAGGGGCTCACAGCACTCTGATGGCTTTGCCCAGGATTCCTGATAGTTACACTGGATCTTAGAACAAAATCATGTAAAACTGGAAAACACTATGGATTCAAATTTGGCCTTTAGCAAAAGAGGCATTTAAAAATGCTGGTCGAATGCTAACAGTTAACCTCTTAGATACTTACTACTTGTTTTTGAGTATTTAGCAGGCTTTAGGCACTGATCTAAGTTCTTTCTGGGTATTAACCCCTTGAATGCTCATGACAACTCAGAGGAGAAATAAATTGTGTTGCCCATTTTACAGGTAAAGACACTGAGGCACACTGAGGGTATGCAACTCAACCAAATTCCTCAGCTCCAAGCAGCACACAGGGCCAGGCCTCGCCCATGTGAATACTTTGTAGAACTGGCATAAGACACCCTGTGGTTGGTGGAATTCCAGGGACCATGGCTTAGTAGAGGGGCACAGGCTGGGCCCCCCTTGTCATCTTGGCCTGGAGCTCTGGAACAGGGCATAAGCCACCCAACCGTACATGGTGATCCTGGTGGCATGGGTGGATTGGAACCCAGACTGCCTCAAGAGCCTGTGCGTGTCACTACTGCACAACCCTGCCTCTGTGAACTTATTCATGGGGTACTGTTTGTCCCCAAGTTACAAGAGCAAAGCCATGGGACGGAGAAGTGACTTGACCTTGTTGGCTTGCTAAGAGCAACTGGACACATGAGTTCACACCCACATTGCACACATTGTGACTCCAGGTCTAATCCCTGAGGGCAACTTTTTGAGGTCTCAAGACCCTGAAGGCAGGTGGTCCCAGGGGAGTGTCCTGATGGATTTTTGTAAATTAGGAAGCCACTCCCAGCCAAGGAGGAGAGTGGTGACACAGCCAAGTTTGAGATTTCAACTTCAGGAGACGGCATGAGGGCAGAGGAATGGCACAGTCTCGAGTATCAGCCAGACCAGTGTTCACATCCCGGATCTGCCTCATAGGTCTGTGTGAGCTCGGGTGCATCAGTAATCAGGCTGAGTCTGGAGATGAACAGTCACTGATTGTTGGGTCCCTAGAATACAGCCTCTCCCTACTGCCCCTCCTGCCTCTGCAGCCCTGAGGGTGGCTTACCGGCAGACCCCACCTGCTTGCCCACTTTGCAGTGCCTGGGGAGTGTGTGCTATTGATGGCACCTTTAGAGACCAGGTGTTCCAGGACTGAAACGTTTCCAGAGCAGCCTGACTTTCCTTCCAGCACCTTCCTTCTTCCTTCAAATACTCACGCAAAAAGACCCACCGCCTGACTGAGCCTTCACTCTGCTGCTCTTTTTCTGTGCATTCTTTTTTCTTTTGACTAAGGTTTTCTTGACAAGGACTGCAGTGACAGCAGAGAAAGCGTTCTTCAAGAAGCCAGGGGGTATTTAAAATACAAGTTTTCCTTTATGCCAATAAGAAATACCAAATACCCCAAACCACCACCTTCACCCCACCCAAACTATGCCAATTACTTTCTCTCATCGCCCGAGAAGGATAGGAATGCATTTGGAATTTGACAATTTCCTCTGTCTGACACATGGAAAGCAGCTAGGGACAAGTGTGCTTCTGCGAGGTGTTTTCCATCCTCCTAGTTTGGGGTGCAGGATGATTCTGCTCACGCTCTCGGAAATCACAGACACCTGGCTCCTATTAAATTACATGACAATGAGCTTATTCAGTCAGCCCATGGTGAGAGCAGATTACAGACCAGGATCTGGCTGAGCCCTGGAGATTCCCTGAGGATTAACAGCTTGCATTCAAGCAACTGGTCTCCCTCCAATGGCCCTGTTCTATCTAACTGAGGCTCTCACCAGCCAAGGACTCTTTCATAAACAGTTCTCTGCCAGTCAATAATTTGAATCTCCTTCTATCATCTAGTAACCATCTTTTATCTAACAATTCCCTCCTCCAATTAATGCCATCCACTATTGACTACTGCGGGATTTCAAGATAACATTAACAGGCAAATGACAACAGCTAGCATTTGAGTTTTATCTCATGAGCTACTCTAAATGGTCCACTCATATTAACTCCCTTAATCTGTTCTAGAAGCTAAAAACTGTTATCTTGCCCAGGTTACAGGTGGGAAAATTGAGGCTGAGAGAGATTAAGCTATTTGACTTAAGTCACACAGCAGAGTAAGTTGTGCTTCAACAAAGCCCATGCTTTTTGAGGGACACCCCTATACCTAAGATGCCACCATAGTTGAAGGTCACTGTCACTACCCTACTGAAGATGAGGTGGTGTTTTGAGCAAAGAGTATAATTTACACCCATAAATCCGCTATGACATGTTTGGAACCTGAGCAGGAATGTGACACATTTTCAGATTGGGCACTTGTTCTATCAATGATATTCAAGTTTGCCCTGCCCTCAGGAAGCTTGTTGGGCAGGTTGGAAGTCAAAACTAGCAAATGTAAAATGATGACAGAAACAACACAAGGCGGTTCCTAAAATGTGTTCTGAAATTTATAAATACTGTAGGGCAATGCTTTCCAAAGTGCATTCTATAGAAATGCAGTTCCCTGTAGTATTAATATGCCTTAAAAAATATTCAGCAGTCACAAATATGATGATAGTCTTTCTGTTCAAGGATTGGGATTGTTGGTAAAAATTTCAAACCTCCCTATCTTTACATAGTATTTAAAAAATTTTTTTTGTTACACTTATGGATAGAAGGAAATAAAAGTATCAGCCAAGGCAGACAGTACCCTTACCTTTCTAAATTCCTGCCCGTTCTTAGATCTATAAATGTTTCTCCCATTCCCAGCAGCTGCACCCACCTTAGTTGTGGGAAAGCACCTGCAATCCTTGTCTTTCTTGTTATGCAACACGATGGGGCACAGACCCAGCCCTGGGGTCCTTAACCATGGCACGTGCAGCTTCCCCCGCTAGAAGTAGCACGCTGTTATTCTTAACTTGTCCATGGTTAGCTGGTCTGTGGTGTGGACAGGCAAGGGCTGCTGCCCACCATGAGCACCACAGACCCTAGGCTGCTTCCCAGTGTCAATTCCTCAAAATCACCCCCAAGGCTCCATGCTGCTCTGAGGACTCCATCAGCTGAGGGTTTCATAGGCTGAGTATCTTGTGAGCAAGAGAACAGTATGGACTTCTTGGTCTTGAAAGCTGCTCAGTGGTGCTGGGTTGAGTCTGAGTAAGCTGATGCCCCCACATCTCTTGGGGTTTTTATTTGGGGTCTCCAGCTTTGCGATCTTCTGTTGACACTCATGGCACAGATTTGGGCCCATGGCCTTGCCTCCTGCCTGGCCTTGGACCTCATGAATGCGGAAGGCCTGGGGTTCTCCAAGCTCTAGGCAGGAAGCAGATTCCTCTCTGTGCAAAGATCCTCCAGGCCTCGGAATGAGGAAGGAGCCTAAGAGGGAGAGGGCATGAACCTTCTGGGGCCGACATAGGAAGAAGAGAGGGATGCTGATGTGGGAGGAGAAACAAACAGCTTCCCTGGATATGAGGGCCAGTAAGCTAAATGGCCCCTGCTGAAGGTCTTCCAGGCTATGCTGCCTTGAATAGGCCTCTCACCTCTTGTGCCTGAGACACTTTTTAAATTCAATAGGTGTAATTATTGCTATCTGCCATTTCTTGTCAAAATCCTTACAATAACCCTGTATGGGTTATTATGACCATTTTAGAGATGGGAAAACCAAGGCACAGAGCGGTCGAGTAACTTGGCCACATTTACACGACCAGTAATGGGTAGGTGATTTGAGGCTGAGTGTGTTGAACTCCAGAGCCCTTGCCCTCAAATGCTGTACACACAAGCTCTCCAACTTACTCTTCCTTTATTTGCCCAAAGGGCCAGTCCTCTTTTAACTTCTAGACCCACGGATCCGTGATTTTCCATAAACATACCCCCAATCTCTCTTCCACCAACTCACTGCTGATGGTGATCCCAATTTCCCTTATATTAGAGCCAAATATTTTTCGAAAATCTTCAATGAAGCTTGTTATCTAGGAGGAAAACATAGTAACCATAAATGCAATTATTTATCAGTTAGCTGGTGTTTTAGACAAACAAGGAATTGAGGAAGTAAAAGAGGAAACAGATAAGTTTTGAGGAAGTGGAAGAGGTGTCTGGCTGAGATGTCAAGCCCAGGGGAAATGGGGAGGGGAGAGGTATTCTAGCCCCTAGTCTCTATCTGGATGTGGGACAAATCTTGGTATTGCCAATCACAAGAGGTTTCCATGAGAATCGCATGGAAACATGATTGAACAGGGGCTGGTAACACAGCTGTGGAAGGAGACTGCGAGAGCCAGCCTGGGATGGGAGCTCGTCTGTGATACCACCGGCTACCCAGCTCAGGGTGCAGGTGTTACCATCACTGGTCCAGGAGACTCCTCATCCAGTCTGGCACAGACAAGAAGATCGCAGGGGCCTGAACCAATCGTTATGTACCACAAAACTGACTGACTGTCAGAGAACAATGACCACAGACACTAATACTTTTGCCCAAGGAAGTTTCTGTCCAGTTGTGCTTCATTCCAGCTCCCTGGCATGAGGCACCAGGAAAGCAAAATGAATCAAGGGAAGCCAGGAGGCCCTGCAAGGATGCTGGAGTCCAGGCTGCTGCTGAAAATCCCTCTTCTCAGCTGGGCACAATGGCTCAGGCCGATAATCCCAGCAGTTTGGGAGGCCAAGGTGAGCAGACCACCTGAGGTCAAGAATTTGAGACCAACCTGGCTAACCTAGCGAAACCCTGTCCCTACTAAAAAATTAAAATATACTAATAATTAGCTAGGCGTGGTGGTGGTGCCTGCAGTCCCAGCTACTTGGGAGGCTGAGGCAGGAGAATCGCTTGAGCCTTAGAGGTGGAGGTTACAGTATGCCGAGATTGCACCACTGCACTCCACCCTGGGCAACAGAGGAAGACTTCATCTCAAAAAAAAAAAAAAGAAAAGAAAATCCTTTTTCTCTCTGGGGCTGGAGGTAAAGCAGCATAATTTTGCAGGGCAATTTGGCATATGTATTATTAAATCCTTTTTTTTTTCATTTATCAGAATATCTAAAACCATTTATGCCTTGTTGAATCCACTTCTGGGAGTCTATCCCAAGGAAACAAAATTACAGAAATACCTGTCTGCATCAAGATGTTCCGTGCAGCTTTATTTATGTGCTGGAGAACTGGAAGTCATCTTTATGTTTAATAATTGGGAGATGTTTAAGTAAACTCTAGTCTATCTACTATCTAAATAATGTCATGAATCCTTTGTACTAATAAGGAAAAAATCATATATACCATAATAAATTAAAAATGGAAAGGTAAAAAACTTCACACAGTCCTTAGATTGCAAAAGTGGCCACAATATTTTGTAGTTCCTCCATCAAGAAATAAACTTTCTTTACCCCATTGAGTCTGGGCTAGCCTCATGATCTGCTTGGACCAATCAAATGGTTGTAAGTAACAGTGCGAGTTTCAAGCTTGGACCTCGAGAGGACTTGCAGTTCTGCTTCCCCTACTGCTTCTGCATCTTGTCACCATGAGAACAGGCTCGTCTAGCCTGCTGAGAAACACATGGCACAGTCACTAGCCTGTCACCCACGATAGCCAGGCAACCACCCGACACAAGGGAGGCCCCTGGGGCCCACTGACTGCAAGTACATGAGTGAGCCTAGCTGACATCAGCCTAGCCCAGCCCAGAAGAACCACTCAGCAGAATCACGAGCCTTTGATGCCACTACATTTTGAGGTGGTTTGTTACACAGCAATGGATAACCAATACACCAGTCTATGATGATAACTATGTACAGAAAAACCATGTACAAAGGGAAAAAAAATCTTGGAAAAAAATTTATAAATGCACATAGCACATTTATTAAATGGTAGAATTATAGATGATTTTTTATTAGTTTCAAGTTTTTAAGACTATGCTTAAGCTATTTACACTGAAAAATAAATGCACATTTTAAAAACTAAAACCTGAAGCTTAATTTTCCTCTCTGGAGAGTTGTAATTCAAACCTCTCTGGCATGTTTGTGTTCAGAGTTAGGACTTCATTATAATCCCCTACCTCCTGCCCACAAGAGATGCAGGAGGAGACTTAAGCCATGTCCTCTAGTGCAGGACCAAGACAGTGGTTTCTGGAGGGCGGTCCTCAGCCCCACTCTGCGTCTTCCCCACAGGCTCTGAAGTGGGAAGCTTAGGAGCTGTTTTCTGCTACAATATGCATCTTCCCTCTGTGAATCCCTCTGGTATGCAGTGCAGGTGGCTGCACACCAGGAGTCACTCTTTAATTGCTTCACTGTGTTCAAAGAGCTCCTCAACAAAAGCCGGCTTTGTTGAGGAGGAATCTGGCATTTGGAGTGTAAAGGCCTCAACTCAAACTATAGCTCGGTTCTTCCTGGCTTCTGCATTCATTTCTTGGGCACCTGCTATGCATTAGGACCTGAGCTATGCCTGAACATTCAGAGATAAGCTGACCACGGCTTCCATCCCAGAGGAGCACTTGGCCTTGGGAAGGAGACCCTCAAAAGCCGCTGTCCTCCAAAGTTAGGATAGCCACTTCATTTACTCAAACTAGGACACTTTTGAGAGTAAAAGGAGATGACAGGAGTAAACAGGGCCTTTCCACGGCTGATGAGGACCTGTGGTCATGCTACCTACAGCCCCATCTCTCTGTATGGGGTCATAGTCAAGACGTACAGTCTAGCCAACAAAAGGAATTTAAACAAATTCAGAAGAAAGTCACTGCTTTTCCATAAACACATAAAAGAGGATCATGTTCATAATTCTCAGTTATGTTTCTCGTATTTTTCCTCTGCTCTTGAAACTTTCCTAACTGAATCTGCTCCAAAATCCCTTACATGTCAAACTAGGAAAACTTTTCTAGGACATCTGGCCCACATGGAGTTTCTTTCTATCTTTCTGCCACCCCGTCCCTTTCTGGCTCTTATCTCTGGTACCTCTCTGCCTCCTGCCTTTCCAGCTCTAGCTCTCTCTACCCATTCTCCAAAGGGACAAATGAGAGAGGGAGGAGAACTGAGAGCCAAAGTACAATTTGGGAGGTGGGGTAAATCAATCTTATCAATCATGTTCCTGGCACACACATAGATAAATCATATAGTGGGTTAAATCCAAAGATGGAACAGGCCTACATGAAGGAGGGGCACCTAATTCAGCACACATTAATAAATAATAATTGAACTGTGACTTAAATGCTCTGTGACAGTCAAATCACCTAACTTTCCTGAGCCTCAAAGTTCTCTTCTGAAAAATGAGTGAAATAATGAATTACATGAATGAAGAATAAGTAAATGAATGACACTGTGGCAGCCATGGCCAGCTGACCAACAAGGTGTGGTGCTTTCCCCCTACCTCCATCCCAAGAGTGTGATATTCATGCTGAGAAGCCACTGAGCCTTCAGGGGCTACATTTCCCAGACTCCCTTGCAGCTGGGCAGACCACATGACTAGTTCTCACCAATGGGATGTGAGGATCGGTAATGTATATCACTTCCAGGCCAATGTGTGTGTGTATCAGATGTTCAATGATTCACGTGCTCTCTCTGCCTCTCCTGCTCCCAGTCTACCTGCTGGATAACTCCAGGGGGACCTCAAGGCCACAGGATGGTGCAGCCACAGATGGAAGAAGCCTGGTTCCCCCAGCAACCACCTAGAGGACAGCCTCCCAAGCAGGAACATCCATACTGGACTTCCCACGAGTGAGAAATGCACTGTTATTGTATAACGCCATTAAAACCTTGGGGTGGTTGCAGCAGTTATTCCATCATGGCTAATTTACCTCCCTCTCAGAGTTGTTATATAGATTGAATAAGATGACTATAGTGACTTGAATGGTGCCCCCACAAAAGATATGTCTATGTCCAAATTTCTGGTACCTTGAATATGATCTTATTAGGAAAAAAAGAGTCTTTGTAGACATTATTAAACAAAGGATCTTGAGATCTTCTCTGATTAGCCGGGTGGGCCCTAAATCCAACAGTAAGTATCTTCATCAGAGACAGGAGAGAAGAAGCCACTGACAGAGCAGGAGAAGGCCACGTGAAGACGGAGGCAGAGCCTGGAGTGCTGCAGCTACAAGCCAAGGAGTGCTTGCCACTACCAGAAGCTGGAAGAGACAAGGAAGGATTCTCCCCTTAGAGCCTTTGGAGGGAGCACAGGCCTGCTGACAGCTTGATTTTGAACTTCTGGCCTCCAGAGCTGTGAGGAAATACATTTCTGTTGCTTTAAACTACTCATCCAGTTTGTAGTGATTTGTGTCACAGCAATTCTATGAAAGTACTGTAGTGAGGCGTGTGCCGGGCCTAGTGCAGGGCCTGGCATGAAGAAGGCACTCAGTAAATTATGAGGGATTTTTGTTTTGTTTTGTTTTGTTTTGTTTTTGTTTTAGACAGAGTCTCAATGTCACTCAAGCTAAAGTGCAGTGGCGAAATCACAGCCTACTGCAGTCTTGACTTCCTGGGCTCAAGCCATCCTCCCACCTCAGCCTCTCAAGTAGTTGGGACCACAGGCATGTGCCACCATGCCTGGCTCATTAAAAAAAATTGTAGGGATGGGGTCTCACTATGTTGCCCAGGCTGGTCTAGAACTCCTGGGCTCAAGCGATCTTCTCATCTTGGCTTCCCAAAGTGCTGGGATTATAGACATGAGCCACCGTGCCCAGATTAAATGATGATTTTAAAAAAATCAGTCCTTTTATGCTTCTTCACTTCCCTCCTTAGAGACAGAGTCTTCTGGTGCTCCACTGAGAGAAGGCACAGCTCTCATCTACCTTGTTAACTCCCAGAGAAGATTCTAGTGAAGTTCATAATAATATTCATTGAGTGTAAATGTAAACCTTGAGCTTTGCAGGAGCAATCCTATTATTTATGGATTACAGACATACATTTTCATTAATGTGTAACAAAAGGGGATTAAAAAGCCTCTCTCTGCAGTGTGTCTTTTTAAATGCCCACAGGAAGTAGCTCCTGGGACTGCCAGCCCTGTAGGCAGCTGAAGAATCTGCCTCAGGCACAAGGTTCCGGCTCAGAGAGAGTCTCTGGCTCAGGATTAGTAAGGCGTGTCAGGAGGGCTATTCTGAGTCCCACCCCAGGCTGAGGTCCAAGGATGCTAGGGGAGCCCTCTTCAGAGCTGCCTGCAACAGGCTATGATGGAGGGAACAGGGAAGCTTAAGGCTCCAGAGATACCTATCCAATATCACTAGTTACATGTGGCTATTTCCATTTACATTAATTAAAGTTAAAAATTTAGTTCTCCACTTACACTGTTCACATGTAAGTGCTCAACAGCCATAGGTAGCTAGTGGCTATTATATCGAATGACTTAACATTACAGAACATTTCTACCATCACAGAAAATTCTATTTGGACCACACTGCTCAGACAAGAAGGAATGGGGGTTTTGGCTCTAAGGTACTAGCATCGTGACCTTGGACAAGAAACGCTGCATTTCTGCCTCAGTGTCCCCATCTATAAAATTAGGATAACCACAGTAACTACTTCAAAGGGTCAGGATCAAATGAGATACTGCAGTTCAAGCACTCAGCACAGTTCTTGGCACATGTTGGTGATCAGTAATTGAGAGCTCTCACTGGTAGAGAAATATTCTACAGAGAGGAATGATATGGCTAGACTCTGTGTCCCCACCCAAATCTCATCTTAAATTGTAATACCCAGGTGTTGAGGGAGGGACCTGGTGGAGGGGGTGGTGAATGGATCATGGGGGAGGTTTCCCCCATGCTGTTCTCATGGTACTGAGGGAGTTCTCATGAGATCTGATGGTCTCATAAATGGTAATTTCCCCTGGGCTTCTCTCTCTTTTTCCTGCTACCTTGTGAAGAGGTGCCTGCTTCCTCTTCTCCTTCCTCCATGATTGTAAGTTTCCTGAGGCTTCCCTAGCCATGCATAACTGTGAGTCAATTAAACCTCTGGTGCTTATAAATTATCCAGTCTTGGGTAGTATCTTTATAGCAGTGTGAAAATGAACTAATACAAAGAATAAGGCAAGAATATGGCATAGGTGTCAGGAAGCATGGGTTCCCGGCTGGGTTCTGGCACTCACGAGAGGCTGTAGAGACAGGCCTGAGTTCCAATCCCTGGTCTAACAAAGCTATGTAGCTTTGGGCAAATCACTGCACCTGTCTGAGCTCAGATGGCTCACCAACAGAACAGAGGTGTGTATTTTATCAGATCCTATGCTTCCACAAAAAGAGAAGAGGCAGAAGCCTTTAATGGCTAGTATTCTTTGGCTCTGATCATGCTTTTAGGAACCTGTTGGAAGGAAATAATCAGAGAGGTGAGCAAAGAGGACATGAACAGATCATCATTGGAGAGTAGTCTATAATAGCAAAACCTGGAAAATAGCTTAAATGTCTCAGAATAGGAAAATAGTAAAACATTTTATGACATATCTATATGAGGGACTATTATAGGGCCATGAAGTAGTATTTTGAAAAACAATATTAGATAAATGGGGGAAGTGTTTCTGTTTAAAATAAGAACGTATTTTAAATTGTATAGTATATTCCTGAGTTTGTTGTTAGAAAGCATTTGTATCAATCTTTAGAACATAATCCACCAATATTTTGACTGTGGTTTCCTCAGGACATTGAATCTTGATTGATTTTTATTTTCTCCCTTTTTTACTTTTCTGTATTATCAAGTTCTCTATGACTTACCTCTATTAGTTTGTAAATAGAAAACATTACTCAAGGACAAAGTGATCATGTAGGCCTGTTATAGAAACCCCCGTTTACCAGGCCTCTGGTTTAATAAAATGTGACTAGAGTGACTCCATATTGAAGTGAGCAGCCAGGCATTCACAAAGCATGTTTAAGGTTAATGCTAATGGTCTGAAAATAACCAAATTCTAAGCTGACCACCACTTATAATTATGTAACATTTATGGCCATACCAAACATCTCCCACCAAGCCTGTACAATGTCCAGATATCTTAAGAGTACAGCCAATTTTACTTAAGATAACATCAGTTAGCAGCCTTAGGATAAAAGATTCATGGTCATTGATAGCACCAATAGCCCTTACCTTTGGTGAGCACATCTACACATTCCAAGTTTAATTATAGCTCCTTCTAATTTCTTATAAATAGAGACGCTAACAAAAGATGGCATGCTCCTCCTCCTGCTGAGGATGCCCTACTCTGTAACAAAGTAGTTTCCAATAAACTTGCTTCTTTCACTGTGCTCTGTGACTCTCCTTGAATTATTTCCTGCATGAGATCCAAGAATCCACTCTAGGGGTCTGGATCAGGACCCTCTTTTCCAGCAACAAGCCTAGATGACCTCTAAGGGCCCTTAGAGGGCTGACATTCTATGGCTCAGCAAAGAAAGTTTACAGAATAACCTGTTTATAACCTCAAAACCCCCTGCCCATGCTGAGAGGCTGGGAAGGATTGGGGTGGGGCATTCAGCCCCTGGAGCTGGTCCTGACCTGAACCACTTAGAGCAGCTGATGAAGATTGGGCTTCTGAATCTTGCCAGAGAAAAAGGACAGTTAGAATGGTCTAAAACAGGGGCTTCTTATTTATTCCTGATCACAATTTGGGACAAATAAAATATTTCACTTCCAATGAACATATAAAGGACTGTACAATCTTGCTAGTAATTTAAAGAAAGCAAATTTAAAAACAGATGAAAGAGTTTTCACCTAGCCAAAAGACACGTATTTCCAAATTTAAGAGTGTTAAGAATTGGTGATTATGTGTGAAATTAACCAGTCTCCTCTACCAGCTGTGAGTACAAAAATTGGTATCCGTATTCTGGTAAAAGGTGTGCAATATATACCAAAATCTTAAAAATGTAGAAACCTTTTGCCCTAGAATTTTGGCTTGGAGGTCCAATCTTTATTCTAGGGAAATAACAAAAAGTGTGCAAACATTCATAAACCAAAAATAAAATTTTAAGGTCCTCCCAACCATCTGAATGGATCCCTTCTGTCACCAGGGCATTCCAAAATTAACCTGAAAAACTGGTTCAGGTCATGAAAGAAGGGTCCAGACATGCCTCATTACGCCCTCCTCCCTTTTGGATTTCAGGAAAAAGCTGACCAGTATTTAATGTCGACACAAACCTTAAGTCTGATAAGAAACATCTACAATCTATTCTCTCTGAAGCCTGCTTCCTGGAGGCTTCATCTGCATCATAAAACTTCAATCTCCACAACCTCTTATTATAACCCCAACATCCCTTTCTATAGATTATAACTCTTTCAACCAATTGCCAATCAGAAAATGTTTAAATCTACCTATAACCTGGCAGGCCCCCTTCAAGTTGTCCCACCTTTCTGGACTGAACCAATGCATCTGTTAAATGTATTTGATTGATGTCTCCCAAAAACGTATACAACCAAGCTGTGCCCTGACCACACTGGGCACATATTCTCAAGGTCTCCTGAGGGCTGCATCACGGGCCATTGGTCACTCATATTTGGCTTAGAATAAATATCTTCAAATATTTTACAGAGTTTGACTGTTTTCATCAACCTATTTTATGCAAAGAATATTTAATGAGGCACTGTTTATGGAATCTGAGTTTCCTGAGCTCTCACCAGCCTGGGGCTCCAAATTAGCCACATAAAATTTGACTTACAAATGTTTTGGTTTAGAGTCCCTACCTACGTACCTTTCAGACCCCTACAAATATTTCTGGGGGATTTGGAGGGAGTCCCCATGTGCTCGAGCCCTCTTTTTTTTTTCTCTTACCTAGTTTTCCTGTCCCAAAGCCACATACACAAGGAGATGGACTGATACCTATGTATGCCCCTCCTGACCCCTCCTCACTCTCTGGCTGGCTCTGCCCTGGAAGCTGATCACTGGGATTGCAGCAACAAGCTCTTTGTCTGTCTACCAGTTGGATTCAACCAAAGGAGATCAGGTGTCTGGAGAAGGGTCTGTAAGCCAAAAATAGAACGCTAAGCCCCTTGATTTACTGAATGGATCCCACCTCTTGGCCAAGGGGATTTCAAAGAAACCTGAAAAACTAGTTCAGGCCATAATGGGGAGGGGATGCTGGACATGCCTCATCATAAAATACCTTCCTCCCTTTGGCATTCAGGAACAACTTACCAGCATTAACATTAAAACAGAGGTCTTAAGACTGACAAACAGACCCTTTGCAGTAATAAATACCAAATTCCAACCTGACTGTAGTATAGCATCACATGACAGATAGCAGGCTCTGAAAGAAACAAGTATTTTACCCCAAACTATATTTATTTGACATATTTTGAGATAGCCCTGCAAAGCTGTCATTTGTGGGGAAAATCTGCATTCTGCAGAGAATCCCCTTCCCTTTCCAAGTCTTTTTCTCATCCCAGAGAGATTTAACTAAGAGTCTAATCAGACCTTCTAAGGACTGATAAGAGACATTTATCATTTATTCTTTCTGAAGCCTGCTACCTGGAGGCTTCATCTACATAACAATAACCTTGGTTTCCACAACCCTCCTTCATGGTTCTTTCTGTTGACTTCAACTCTTTAGGCAAAACTTAATTATTTCAACCAATTGCTATTCAGCAAATCTTTGAATCCACCTTTGAATCTTTGAATCCACCTTTGAATCTTTGAATCCATCCCCATTTGAGATGTCCTGCATTTCTGGGTGGAACCAATGTTAATCTTATGTGTATTCATTGGTGTCTGCCTGTAACTTCTGTCTCCTTAACATTTATAAAATCAACCACTATGGACACACGTTCTCAGAATCTTCTGAAGCTTTGTCATAGGTCATGGTCCTCACATTTGGCTCAGAACAAATCTCTTCAAATAATTTACAGAGTTTGGCTTTTTCATCAACACATCCCAGGAGAGTGAGGACAGCAGTCCATTCCCCAGTTCCTTCCCTGAGGGTCTCCTCAGGCTGGGAGCATCCCCTCTCAAGAAGATTCTCCTGCTGATCCTGGACATAGCTCCCTTCCCTCAGCCCTCAACCAACATTGCGAGCCCCTAGGTCACTATTCCCTGTGGTTTCCTATAACCTGTCCACACCTTTATTCCTAATACCTCCCCAGGTTTCCCAATTTAAGTGTATCCTCTAAAGTGGTGTGCTGGCAAATCAGCTCTCCAAAAAGACAAAAGCCCTGATTTGTATTGTTTGTAGATTTCCACAGTATAACTACTCCCATCACTGCGGTGGATTTTCAGCTCCTGATGGTTGAACACTTGGCTTGCACAGGCTGTCACAGTGCCAGTGTGAGCCAGCTCCAGCACACCTAGGGACCCTGATTCATACAGGAGTCTACCTTTGCTGCAGCTATTTTAGATGATAATGATGGCCATTAGCTATCAGGGCCACAGCTAAGCAGAAGTGGAAACACCCTCTCCGTAGGTCCCAAAGTGGCATTGCTTATGTTCTGAGTCCCATAAGCCCTAACAACAGCTTTCTCTCTCTTGCTCTCTATCACTCACTAAGGCTCAAATCAGGCCTGGGACAGGGTTAGGAAATTGCCAACCTGTTGCCATCTCCCACTTCTATGATGTTGCCATCTCTATCCACCTGTTCTGGTCCCCAAACTTTGTGCTTACAGATACAGTCTCCCTTATACCTGTCCATTCATGAAAAATGACATCTGGGCATGGGTGTGGTTCAGGGGTAGAGAATAAAACAGGTCTGCTGATAGCAGAGGCGGACTCTGCCTTCCACTAAACACAAACAAGCACGCAAGGAAGCAAGCACCCTTCCTAAATATCTGACAGCATGGCTTTGATGAAATCTATCCCGAGTTAGCCATAACATAGAAAACTGTATAGTCTTTCTAGAGAAATGTTTTATGAAATGCTCAGCATCACTAATCATCAGAGAAATGCAAATTAAACCACAATGAGATACCATCTCACACCAGTCAGAACGGCTATTACTAAAAAGTAAAAAAATAACAGATGCTGTCAAGGCTGCAGAGAAAAGGGAATGCTTTTACACTGTTGGTGGAAATATAAATTAATTTAGCCCCTGTGGAAAGCACTTTGGAGATTTCTTAAATAACTAAAAATAGAACCATCATTTGACCCAGCAATCCCACTACTGGATGCATACACAAAGGAAAATAAAGTATTTTACCACGAAGAGACCTGCACTTGTACATTTATTGCAGCACTATTCACAATAGCAAAGGTGTGGAAACAACCTAGGTGCCCATCAACAGTGGATTAGATAAAGACAGTGTGCTACGTATACACCTTGGAATATTACACAGCTGTAAAAGAGAACGAAATCATGTCCTTTACAGAAAGATGGATGCAGCTGCAGGCCATTATGCTAAGCAAATTAATGCAGAAACAGAAAACCAAATATCACGTGTTCTCACTTCTAAGTGGGAGCTAATCCCCGGGTAGACACAGACACAAAGACGAGAATAATAGACACTGGGGACTCCAAAAAGAGGGAGGGAGTGGGGCAAAGGCTGAAAATCTTCCTGTTGGGTACTATGTTCACTCTCTCGGTGATGGGATCAACAGAAGCTCAAACGTCAGCATCACGCTTTACACCCTCACAACAAACCTGCACGTGTATCCCCCGAATCTATAATTAAAATTCAAGAAAGAAAAATGTTTTATGTACAACTATGAAACTACAATATATCAATTTAAAGAAGAAAAATATTTCATGGCATGGGAAAATGATTATAATATTCTGTTACATAAAAAAGCGAGAGATTTTTTCCCCCAAAACCAAAGCACGATGACAACAAAACCGCAAGATCTCTGTTTATTCCTCCTGGCGCTAGAGATGTGACAGTGAATAAGAATGGTTCCAGTCCCTGATTTTAGAGAGCTTGCCCTTGGGTTGGGAGACATGTTAATGGAGGATGCACATGAATAAATGTTGAATTACAGGGGGAGGAAGTGTTCTGCGGAAGAGGCATGCAATGCTCCCAGCCTGCAGAGCCAGAGCTTCCACCAGGCCCAGGAGGCGGGGAGAGTGGCTAAGAGGCTGGGGGCGAGGGAAGGCCCCCAGCGGAGAGTCCTGTGGAAGAGGAAGAGCTGGCCAGGAGGCAAGGACAGCGGAGATATGTGACATGGAAGGAGAGGGCACATGCTTCCTTTATGTGTGTTGAAAAGGCCACACACCACTCTTACAGCAACTCTCTCTGAGCAGTGAGGCTAACACTGTGCCTCATCTTCTCCCTGCACTTCCAGATCATGCCACTTTCCCACAGAGCGGGGATGATTTGCACTAAGAAAAAAGCACTTTTTTAAAAAACCAACCTTACCACACAGACAGACAGCAAGGCTGTTTATTTATTTATGCTCCTCTTTGTCTCAAAGAGGATTTTCAAGGTGCTTACAATTATGTTAACAGCATGGCAGGATAAAGCAAGAAAAATTAGGCCAAGGGAAAATATGGTGAAAAGAGTCAGAGGAGAAAGGAGTGAGTGTCACCCCATACAGCAGGGAACAACCTTACCATGTTTTTTGTCGTGTCTTGTCGTGTGGCCATTTAATTCTAATATTGACATTTACTTTTGTCGTTGTTATATTTTTGTCATCTCAACTCTACTAAAAACCCCCCCATTGTTATTTCCTCTGCCTTTTATTACTCTCTCTCATTTAAAATACATCTTTCACTTTCTGTTCTGCATTTTTGTAGTTTAGGAAATCTGGCATCGCTTTTCTGCAGTGAAGGGACAGGGTTTGAGTCGCCTCGGCACAGTGGTGTATCCAGAGCCTCTGCATAGCAAGTGCTGAGATATCTGTGAACGCACAGCTTTGCTAGGACTAAGAGTGACTAACACCCATTCCTGCAGCACTCAGAGAGGCACACACAGGGGCTCAAGACCCAGGTGCCAATTTGATTTATGGGACTTATTATCCCAAGTGTCGGCAGAGAGGAGATACTGATTCAGAAGGACTTAAATAAACAAGCAGATGCATAATCCAGAGAAGGGCACAGACTGAGCTGAGGGCGTCTGGAAAGCAGTGGAAGCAGACATCGTGAAGAAACCTGGGGTCTCTTGAAAACTGCTCTCAAGGGAGTCATGGGGTGACAGAGGGGCAGGGACAGGCTGTGGAGTCAGCAGGCACAGGTGCACTCCAGGCTCCATCACATCACATGCTAGGGGCGTGACCTTGGGAAAATCACTTTGCCCTGTGCTTTTACAGAAAGAACAAGGCCTTTTGTTGGGGATTGTGAAATGTCCATGTGTATGTGTATGTATATGTATTGCATATCTATGTGGTCATTCCCTGGTACATAGTAGGTGCTCCATAAACAAAAATACCCTCCCATATCACTGCCCTTCTATTCCATTTGTGCCATAGTGTGTGACCTAAGAGTAGATAAAGCACTTTTTTTTGTTTGTTTTGGTTTAGATGGAGTCTCACTCTGTCGCCCAGGCTGCAGTGCAGTGGCTCAATCTCAGCTCAGTGCAACCTCCGCCTCCTGGATTCAAGTGATTTTCATGCCTCAGCTTCCCAGAGTAGCTGGGATTATAGGCACCTGCCACCATGCCCAGCTAATTTTTGTATTTTTAGTAGAAACCGGGTTTCGCCACGTTGGCCAGGCTGGTCTTGAACTACTGGCCTCAAATGAGCTGCCTGCCTTGGTCTCGAAAAGTTCTAGGATTACAGGCATGAGCCACCATGCCCAACCTAGATAAAGCATTTCTAACCTCTCCTGTAACACTCCATATAGCAATCTCAGGTGTTTTAATTCCCTCTGGTTTAATCCTACCACTGTCATCAGCAACAGTAACAGTCCCCCTTTGAAATCACTTGCAAGTGTGTTCCAGTTCCTATGACTGCATAACAAATTACCCCAAAACGCAGGGGCATGAAACATTAGTTTTTTTCTTCTCATGGATTTTGTGGCTCTGGAATTCAGAGAGAGCACAGAGCAGGTGGGCTGTCTCTGCTCCACATTCTCTGAGGCCTCAGCTGGGAGGCTGGCAGGCTGGGGGCTGGAACTGTCTGCAGGCTTGTTCTCTCCCATGCCCGGTGAGAGACGCTAGCTGTTGGCTGAGATCTGAGCTGAGGCTGTCAGCTGGAGCATGGGGCCTCGGCTTCCTACAATATGGTGGCTGGTTCCCAGGTACATGTCCCGAGAGTGTGTGGGGGGGAACTCGAGCCCCCGTCTATGACTTAGCCTTGAACATCGTGCTGTGTCCTTCTACCATATTCTACTGTTGAGGCCCTTACAAAGCTCCACCCAGGGTGAAGGGGAAGAGACATAAATGCCCCTCTTGATGGTGGAGTGTTGATGCCACACTGTGAAAAGGGCACATGGAATGGGGAGTACTTCGGTGTGACCATCTTTGGAAAGGACAATCTCCATACTATGTGTCAGGCAGCTTAGCTGATCTCTCATTCCTCAAAAACCGTGAGGGGCTAGGTATAATTATCTCTATTTTAGAGACAGACAAACTGAAGCTTAGAGAGGCAAAGTAACTTGCCTTGGGCAATTTATTTCACCTATCTGAGCCTCAGTTACTCTCTCTATCAAACGGGTAGAAAAATCTCCACCTCAGTGGTCTATTGTGAGCCTATTGTGCTAGTACCTTAAGAAGCTGTTGGAAGAGTCAAAGAAGATATTTTGTGATCTCTGACACCCCGTACTAATGCAAACCGTCAATATTTATTGTTGCAGCATTGTTATTTTCTTGCCCTTCACCTGTAGCCATCTGTCACACACAACCCCGCAGCCAGCAAAGGACCTGGGTTTTCACCCACAAACCCTCGAGGACAAGGCTTGTCAATGCCTTTTGGTTGTGGCTCATTTAGGGGCAGCAGAAGACTCCACAGCCCCCCTACCCTGTTTGTTCCCACCTTCCCTTGGGAAGAGTGCTAAAGTTGGTTTATAAATTCCAAATAATATGTAGCCCTTAATAACTTATTTAGAGTATTACGAGCAGGGAGCCCTTCAGTTATACTCATAAATGGCAGCCTGTTGCACTGTGTATCTCTCCCCCAGGGAAGCAGGAGGGGGGCCTGACATTTCTGGATTAGCCCCAGGAGGACTTTTCCTGCTTCTGAATGGACAGAGGATCATCCTTGGAAAGTTGCTCTTCTGAGATTGAATTCCAGATCCTACATCCCTCTGTCAATCTGCCTGCAAGGTCTGACGCTGGCCTTAGACCCTCTGGTGCTATGGTGCCCATTAAACAGACAATGTAGTCTCCTGTTAATAAGATTCAATCAGGAAAGGGGTGGAGAAGGGCACTCACCGCCTGAGAGTGTGTCAGGGAGGCCTGAGTAGCCGCCTTCATTTTGCGCCTGCTGGAGGCAGGAGGGAGGGAGGTGGTGAGCTCGCTCAGCAGGGAAGGCCAGGCTGCACCCACCTCCCTGGGGGCTGGGGAAACTCAGGGTGACCTCCAGAGCCTCAGGTGGCAGCTTACTGTATGACAGAGGTGATTTTTAATGTCTCAGAGCAGCCCCAGGGTCAGCAGAGACAGACCGGGCTGTGCCATCTGGAAGGGCCAGCTTGGAATCTAGTTCTGGCCCCTAGGGCTGGACCAGTGACTTCAAGCCTCGGAGTCTCAGGTTCAGGTTCTTTGATTCTTGGGCCAAGTGAAGGGTGGAGATAAGCTGCCTTCTACCATCATGTCTGAGACTTAGGAAAGCCCCAATATCTGGGATTGTTTTTGTTGTTTTTTTGAATACATATATATATACATATATATATATATATATATATTTTTTTTTTTGAGACGCGGTCTCGTTCTGTTCAGGCTGGAGAGCAGTGGCACAATCTTGACTCACTGCAACCTCCACCTCCCAGGTTCAAGCGATTCTCCTGCCTCAGCCTCCCAAGTAGCTGGGACCACAGGCGTGCACCACCACGCCCTGCTAATTTTTGTATTTTTAGTAGAGATGGGGTTTCGCCATGTTGCCCAGGCTGGTCTCAAACTCCTGGGCTTGAGCAATCCGTCTACCTTGGCATCCCAAAGTGCTGGGATTATGGGCGTGGGCCACTGTGCCTGCCCTTTGTTGCTGATTTTTAATCCTTACTTCCACTTTACAGATGAAGAAGCAGAGATCTAAAAGCACGTTTTTTTGCCTGCAAATGCTGACATTCACTTGTCTTATTGCTAAGAACAAATCTCTGTACTTTCACAGTCTCTGGGAGGGCCGCTGGTGAGCAGACTGTCCCTGGACCTGGTTGGAAGCAGTCGTGGAGCTCTCACTACTCCCAGCTTCAGCTCGCTTGGTCCTTAAAAAGTCGGTTCTCTCCCCTTGCCATAAATCCCCACCGTCTCTAACCCCCATCACTACCCTAAAGCAAAGTAGGTTTTAAAAATGCCAGTAACACAAGTGAGAAAACTGAGGTCCTTTAACGATAAGTTTGGGAGTAAAACAAAAAACAAAAAAAGGAAACTGAGGCCCAGAGAGGTGCCATAACTTGCTCAGGGTCACACAGCACGTAAGTGCCAAAGGCAGGGAGCTGTAGCTGCTCCAGCGTGGATATGCCAGGGACTGGTGACAAGCCCAACCCCTCCAGCCCAACTCCACCCTTCCTCATGCCAATAAAAGGAGAATCATTTCCTATTTCTGGCATCTTTGCCAGCCCACAGAGACACAGAGAAGAAGAAATATTTCCAAATATACCAGGCTGATCTTTCGTAGTTTCTCAGTCTTGCTGTCTGTTGTCCTTTGAAATCTGTTTCCCACGAGACTCTGGGAAGATGGAGGTGCAGGGCCTGGGTAACAGCTGCCTTCCTCAGGGCTGGGTACCTGCTCTCCGAGTCTGTGTCTCCAGGCTGTGTGCTCAGACTTGACCATGTTTGGGCATGGAGGCTTGCCCCAGATGGGGACCAAAGGCTGCTTCCCCAGAGACGGGCGGGGAGGCCAAACTTCCTGCTGGAGCTCTGTGGCCTCTTTTGGGGTGGGGGCTGGGGGCCAGGCAGAAAGAAACCATCTGCTGCTGAAGACCCACAGGGCGCCAGGAAGACTGTGAGTACCGGGTCTGAAAGCACTTGGGAAGTGATTTCTCTGAAGACCGGGCTGGAGGGAGACTGGGGAAAGCAGCCTGCCACGGGGCAGGGAGGGAGGCAGGCAGGAGGACTCCCTTCCTCTCGGGGCTGTCCTTCTGGATGGAGGGCCCGTGGTCTGGTGGCCAGTGGGGAGCATGGCACAGTGGCCAGGTTACTGTGGTACTAAGTGCCCTGGCCCTCTAGGTCCCAGTTCTCAGAGTGGCCAGAAGACTGAAGCCTGGAGATTAACACCAATGCTGGCACTTGTCACCGGTAGAGAGGTGGGACAAAAATAGATTCATCAAGAGGGGTCCAGACTTCTGCTCCAAACTTTCAGGGTATCCTTCATTAGTAATAATAGCTAGTATTTACTGAGGGCTGATTTGGGACTAGGCGCTGTGATACATGTCTGATACTCAATATGGCATTTGATCTTCAGCTGAACTCTCTGAGGCCGGTACCATGCTTCTCATTTCACAGTCATATGGTTGCTAAGTGGCAAAGTCAGGATTTGATTCCATGTCTGAGGACCTCAGAATCGCCCTGTCTACACCCCACCAAACTGTTAAACGATGTACTCTATTCCTTGTCCTTCTAAGGAAAAGGATGCCGACCCAGCCATCAGGTCACCCAGGACACTCCAAAGTCTTGCCTTCCTTTGTCCTTCTCCATCTTCTCTGACTCTATCCCAGATCTCAAGTGACCTTTCTAAATGGGAAGATATATCCTGGAACTTCAGAGATATTTAGAAACGCTCAAAACTGGGAAGTTCTTCTTACAGTCTAACTGAAATCCCTCCTATGATAGCTGAAACCCACTTTTTCCTGTTCTTTCTGTCCCTTGGGGGATATTGACAGTTCCCATCCTTCCTCCTGCCAAACGTTCTCCCTTTGGATGCTGAATACTAACTTCTTGCTGAAGTCATATCTACACTGAACCCCATGCATGGTCTTAGGAGGATTTGTCATGACTCTGTAAACTCACTCAGTGCAGGCAACAATTTCATCAGAGCATTAGAGATGGGTCAGACCCGAATAAGCCAAGTTTCCAGACTTCTCTATGACAGGGAAGCCTCTCCTTTCCTTTCCTTCTGAGTTCCTAAAACTGGTAAAACCAGGTTCCTGCCTTCACCAGCCTCAGGAGTGCCCAGGGGCCTGGGAGGGCACTAGAAGCTACATAGCAGAGAAGGCTGTGGCCCTGGGCGGTAGGGGGCTGATTAGCTAGGAAGGAGCCCTCACGCTGCAGGAAGCCCCCACAGGTAGGCTCCAACTCCCCCAGGAGAGAAATGGTTTTGTTGTGGGCTCTCAGCCCTAGGTTTCCAAGATGGGATTTCCCAATGGCTTCAAATGATTTTTGTCTCACAGTATCTGGGGTGGGGCCAAGTGCCAGTGACCTTTGCAGGTCCTGGGGAAGCAGGCTGTTAGGGCTTTTAGCCTACCTCCAGGTGATTCTGTTGCTTTACCTGTGAATACATGGAGAGGCTTGTTCAACTGACGCCAGGTAGAAAAAGTGTGGGCTCTCCCATTCCCACAAGATCATAGAACAGAAAAAAGGATAAAAAGGAGTTGAATAAAACATCTGTCTTTGTCGGGGGCAATTTCTGCTTGCTTGTGCTTTTATAATGTCTCCATGAGAATGTAGGGGAACCTCACCTCCTGGTGCCAAATAAAGGAGAAAAAGTTGTCATTGGATGTCACCTCTGCTGATCGATGGGGAGGTGGACCAGCTCACTGGGAAGGTGTGATAGGTATCCGTGGTGTCTGACCCTGGTCTCTTCCCTTTAGGGGAGATGCCCGGGTATGGGGGCAGCCTGGCTGAGGGGAGGGAGTCAAGAATCTCTGAATATTTGAAACAGTCCAGTAGTTAAGAGATGCCTGAGCAGAAAATAGAGGACTTTGCAGAAAATCTCTTTGGACTAATGCCTGTCCCCCGGACACTGGCTAATTAAACAAAGAAACAAAAACCATAATATGTTTATTACTTTAGGGACCTGGCAAGGAGAATAAAGTCCCCCTGATATGTGGCTAAAATTTCCCCTAAATTCCCCTAAAATGGAGGATTACATTGATAGCTTCCTGGTATTTTTGGTAGAAATGGACTCTGGTTACCTTAAACAAATAAAAACAACAGCAAATAAATTTACCAGAGGCTCTAGGACAGCTTGCGGAACGCATGGGAAATCATGCAGGGACCATGGCTGGGCATCTCTGTGGCTCCAGGTGGCATAGATTGAGGGGCTGTTTCTTGAAGTCTTTGTCAAGATTCACACTCCTGGGGGAGCGATCAGGAGCCTAGCAGGGGAGGGTGGAATCTTTGCTTGCACTGGGGTGGAGTCAGTGTCCAGGGGAAAAACAAGGAGTTGCTGCCTAAAGAAGGAGGAGAGAAGGAAAGCCACCACCAGCGGTGTGCCCATTCCGCTTTGTCCCAGGTGGCTTCAAGGCCTGAAATAAGAAAGCAGTCGCTGAGGACACCATGATGCCTTCTTTCTTCTTTCTTTGCTTGAAGTAGGGGAATGTTCCTTACAAAAAAAACGGAATATGGTAAACCTCCTGCCTCTCCTGACAACCTGCAGCTGCCTTCTGGGGCCCTCCTCTCCTTTCCCTGCCTGCTGCCCGGCCCAGCCAGCCCTGCCACAGAACTGTTTCTGGGCAGAAATACTCCAAGTATCCCTGTGAGATAAGTGCCGTGGAAGGAGGTGTGTGGATGATGCACACGTACTGCTCGCTCACCGCATGGGACCTATGACCACTGTAGCAAATGATCATAAACCTGACGGCCTCAAACAACAGAAATTTCACCAGAAGTCCAAAATCACCAAGGTGTCTGCAGGCTGCACTCCCTGCAGTGGCTGTAGGGGATGAGCCATTGTTCCTTGCCCCCGCCAGCTTCTCATGGCTGCCCACACTCCTTGGCTTGTGGTCACATCACTCCAATTGCTGTCTCCCTGGTCATATCACCTTAGCCTTCTCTTCTGTTTAATCTCCCTTCACTTCCCTCTTATTAGGACCCTTGGGATTACATTTAGGATCTACATGGATAATCCAATATTGTCTCCTCATTTCAAGAAACTTTATCTTTTTTTGTTTTTTTTTTTTGAGATGGAGTCTCACTTTGTCGCCCAGGCTGCAGTGCAGTGGCTCATCTCTGCTCACTGCAAGCTCCGCCTCCTGGGTTCACACCATTCTCCTGCCTCAGCCTCCCGTGTAGCTGGGACTACAGGCTCCCACCACCACACCCGGCTAATTTTTTGTATTTTTTTTTTTTTTTTTTAGTAGAGATGGGGTTTCACCATGTTAGCCAGGATGGTCTCAATCTCCTGACCTCGTGATCTGCCTGCCTCGGTCTCCGAAAGTGCTGGGATTACAGGCATGAGCCACTGCACCCGGCCTTCAAGAGCCTTTATCTTAATCATTTCTGCAAAGTCATTGCCATATAAAGTAACATTGATAGCTTCCAGAGACTAGAACATAGACACCTTGGGGGGCCATTACTGAGCCTATTACATACTGTGTGACCTAGGGCAAGTCACTTTACTTCTCTGAGCCACAGGTCTTTTATCTGCAATTGCCTCTCAATTGCACAGGGAAGGCTTACATGGGGTCCAAAAAGCAAGTCTTCTGGAAGTTGCAAAGCTCCAAATATAAACAAGAGTGATATTAATATTTGAGTACCTTCCCCTCTCACCTGTCCTCTCTTTCTGTGGATCACCTGTGAACTGGGCTGATCTCACTTTTGTTTGCTTCTGTGGACCTAGAAATGATCACTGCCCCCAGTGAATATGGTGAAGAAGCTGGTGATGGCCCAGAAGCGGGGAGAGACACGAGCCCTTTGCCTGGGTGTAACCATGGTGGTGTGTGCTGTCATCACCTACTACATCCTGGTCACGACTGTGCTGCCCCTCTACCAGAAAAGGTACTGAGCTCTCCTGGCCTGCCCACCCCCCGACCCTCTCCTAAGGGTCTGGCCTCTGTAAGGAACCCTGGCCTTCTACTCACCCCTCTCCTTGACCCTCACTCGAGGCAGCAGGGTCAAGACGATGCTTATTCTTAGGTTCTAGGATTCAAGTGCAGGGAAGGTAGGATGAACTGAGCCCCACTGGTCTGAGATTCTAGGACCTGGTGGTAACAGACACATGATGCCCTTCTCACAAGAAATAGCAAAGAATCAGAGCAAAGGTTCCAGTGCAAGTTTGATCCCAGGAGGAATCAGAGAATTGCAGATGCTTACAGCTCAGCTACATAATTCTCTCCCCTCTGAAGCCTCCCTGTCAGGTGGGCATCCAGCCTCCTGATGAATACCTCAAGTGAGGGGGAGCTCCTTGCCTCACTGAACATACATTTCATGTTTGAGGTTTTCTGATGTGTCTGCATTGAGCCAGCATCTGCTTCCCTGAAGTTCTGCTCAGGAATCTCAGAGAACGGTCCATGCCCTTGCTCCCTGACATATCAACCACTTGAAATTTTAAGGAAAAGCTGTGAATTCCTAATTCGTGTTCTATTTGGAACAAAGACACTCAGTTCTTCCAGCCTGTCCTTAAGATAAGTCTCAGACCTGTGCTCTGGGCACGTTCCAGCAGCTGACAGCCCCCTTCTGACTGGCAATGGGTCTCCCACAGGATACTTGGGAGATGAATCACAACTGATTTACTAATATGTTGATGAGCCTGTTAGCCTCTCCCGGGCCTGCTGCAGCCTCACTCTTCACAACGCTGAAGTGATTCCAGGCTGGACTCTTAATCTGGTGAAGCACCATTTAGAGACTGTCCTCACCATCTTTCCCATCCTGGCTCAAATCAAGCCCCTTCTACATCTGCTCCTTTTAGGGGAAAGAACACAGCTCTCGAACCCACTCAGACCTAGCTTCAGGTCCTACATGGCCTCAGCAAAGTCACTTGACCTTTCTGAGTTTCTCTTCTGCCCCTGCAAAATGAAGATGACATGGATAAGAAAGTCTCAGGTTTGGCTGCTCGTCAGAATCACATTAGGGAGCTTTGAAAAAACACCCAGGGCCTGGGCCAAACCACCCAAGAAGCTCTGATTCACTTGCTCTGGGGTGTAGCTTGGACACGGGAATCTTTTTAAAAGCTCCCCAGGTTTTTGGAAGAGTAGCCAAGGTTGAGAACCAGTCATATAGATAATGTCTAAGACCCTATCCAGCTTCTACAATTCCTCCCTGTGTCCAGGGACTGTGGGGTCGTGTGCCTTTATTGCTGGATGCTTAAGAAGAGATGAGGAGCCCAGCCCTGGATCCCTCTACAGGCTCCCAGGGGATCAGGGGTTCATATGGGTGTTCTGTGTGTCACTCAGTTCTGAGATGTGTATGTGTGCACGTGTGTGGTCTCCTCAGCGTGTGGACCCAGGAATCTAAGTGTCACCTGATTGAGACCAACATCAGGGACCAGGAGGAGCTGAAGGGCAAGAAGGTGCCCCAGTACCCATGCCTGTGGGTCAACGTGTCAGCTGCGGGCAGGTGGGCTGTGCTGTACCACACGGAGGACACTCGGGACCAGAACCAGCAGGTACTGAACTGGAGGGATGGGGACACATCCTTTTATCCCTGTCAGGTGTGTGAGCCTATTCCTAACTGTCCCTGTCCCCAAGGCTGAGAAAGATCAGCCCACTTGACCAGGTCTCACAGCTGGAATGAGATTGAGCCAGCCCTAGCTCTTCTGTGTTGGAGTCACACAGACCTGGGTTTGAATCTGCCGCTAACTGGCTGTGCAAACGTAGGCAGGCCACTTAGCCTCTCACCTCCTCAGTTTCCACACTTGTAAAGTGGAATGCTAATGTTGCACCTTGAAGAGCTGTTTTCAAGTCAGAGACGCTGTATATAAAGTGCCACGCTTGATGCTGGGTGGATAGTGGGCACTCAAACAAAAGCAGTGATTAGTGTTAGTACTTTCATTCTACAACCTCGGTCAAATGAGGGACCAGGCCCAGGGCCAGATCCTCAAAGTGGAATCCCGGTGACTCCCCAGGAAACCAGGGACTCAGGGCTGGAGTAACCTCCATAAACAAACATTTAGATCGTTTCTCCATCCTTGCCTCCCAGCATCCCACCCTCCCCCTCCAAAAAACAAAACTCACCACCATATCCTTTCCTAAAGCGATCATTTGGCCCATGTTCTGTCTCTCTTCCTTCCTTCTTTCTTTCCTTCTTTTTTCCGTTTCTTCCCTCCTTCTTTCTTTTCTTTTTTTCCCTGGCTCCTTCCCTTCCTTCCTTCCTTCCTTCTTTCCTTCCTTCCTCCCTTCTTTCCTTCCTTCCTCCCTTCTTTCCTTCCTTCCTCCTCTCATTTATTTATTCAACAGCCATTGAGCACCTCCTGTGTCAAGCCTGTAGGACTCAAGAGGAGAGAGCTCATGCATGAACAGTGCCTAGCAGGGAGGAATTGGCACCGGGGAGAAGAACAGAGGAAGTTACAGGGGTTAGAGGAGGGGGATGTTTTCCAGCTGACAATGATGGGGGTATCAGAAAGGCTGTTGGTGAGATTGCACCATTGCACTCCAGCCTGGGCAACAAGAGTGAAACTCCATCTCAAAAAAAAAAAAAAAAAAAAAAGAGAAAGGCTCTTGGGTTAGGCTTTTAACATCAGGCAGGTGCAGGATGCAAGGCACAGAGAATGAGGCGATACAGAGAATAGGGTATGCCTATAGGATAAGGCATGGCGGAGGGAAAGGCTAGGTGGAGACAGGGATCAGAGGGCTGACTACAGAAAATGACCCATGATGGGGTGTATGCAGCTGGAAAAGGTTGTCAGGGCAGACTAAGGTCTGTTCCCAGAGGCCTTTGATCACCATAGTATGGAATTAAAATGTGAGTGTGTGCATCTCAAGATATGTCAACTTTGGCTACGCATTAGAACCCTGTAAGAGTCTTAAAAAACAAAACTAGGGTCCAACACTAGACCTATCAAGGTGGAATCTCTGGTCAGAGATCCATTCATGGTGCTCCCAAGGTGCCTCCCTGGTCCTGAGATTGCCAGCTCAGAGAAGCATCCCCTGAATGAACTGTCAGCAGGATGTGAAGGAAGGACACGCTGGAGCCACTGCTGTCCTCTCCTCTGCCGCCCAGGCTTGACCAGGTGTGGTGCTGAGAGCAGGCTGCAGGGGCTGGGAGGAAGCAGTGGAAATGCCCTTCGTGTTTTTGCCAAGCAGCTGGGTTGCGGGCTAGCTGCTCCTTCCGCCTATGTCCATCATAGGGGTTCAAGTAGCTGGGGCTCCAGGCTAGCTGGGTGTCCTCTGGAATCACTGTGAAGGGCTGAGAAGACTCTCATCCCACCCTCCAACTCTGAAGGTAGGGGCCACAGTCTGCCCTCAGCTTTTCCTGTGAGTCTTAGCCTGGAGCAGGTGAGTTCTAAATTCCCTCCCATTGTCCGTCCTGGGGACCTTACACTGCAGGGCTTGGGAAAAAGCTGGTTGGTTTCAGATCATTCAGATAACTCAGGCTTAGCTGGACCCAGGACAGGAGAGAAAGGTTGCATTCAGGCCCCGGCTTCTGGGGTTGGCCATGAAGAGTGAATTCCTGCCCAGTGTCTTGCCAAACAGGCCCAGCATAAAAGATCCAGAGGAAACCTGAGCAGGCAGAGGATATACTAGGCCCAGGATGGACAGAAGCCTCCACTTCAGAGCTCATCAATAGACCTCTTTTTAAGAAGGTAAAGAAGGAGCTGTTGTTGCAATATCATAGATAAGTCAAAACATATTATTATTAATAATAATAGCATCTTCCACTTTTTTAAGTTCTTATCATGTGCTGGGCTTCTGTGCTCAGTGCTTTACATGCATCATCTCATTTAATCCCTATGACAGTTCTCCTAGGCAGGTAGCTTCACAAACCCATTTTACAAGGCCCAGAGAGGTTGTGGCAGTTGCCAAGGTCACGCAGCTCAGAACTCAGGCCTGTCTGACTCCATAGCCACACTGCTATTTAAGGAGCTAGGTTAGCCAAGGTCACAGTCAGAGGCATTGGAGAGACTCAGGTCAGGCCCCCTCACCCTCAGCTCAGGCCCCCTCACCCTCAGCTCAGGACACTGGATTATATGCTACTGAAGACCTGGCAGCGTCCAGCAGTTCTGAATGCCAGATTCCTGAGGAGCCAGCGTCTCCCCAGCCTCAGCTGCTCCCTGGCTGGCTGGGGTCCTATGTCTGAGTGCAGCGTCCCCATTTCCCAGGCTGTGAGAACCACAGTGCAACCCTCCTCTGTGCTGCTGGAGTGAATGCCCTCAGGGCAGGCAGCTTCCAGGGTGGCACCTCATATAAATCCAGGGAGTGGCCGAGGCCTGCAGGGAAGCTGTCTCAACACCTGCCATTTGGGTTTCAGTTTTACACATTTTGATCTTGCACATGATTTCACTAGGGCAAAATTAAGTGCATGAAAGAATCACACATTCCTGGGCCCTGCCCTCAGTGATGCAGAGTGGGTGGGGACCCGGGCTATGGGGGCCCTGAAGGTATTCTGCTGCAAATGGGGGCACCACACTTGCAGCACAGAACAGAGATAAAACCAGATAAAACTCCGCTTTACGACTGCTTTGCTTCACTTTCCAGCTGGCCTCATCTGAACAGGGCAGAAGATTCCTAATAATAATAATCAGTGTCAGAATTAAACGTGTGTAATGCTCTGCTGGCACAAAACTCTTTTCAATGCATTCTTTCTTTCTTTTGGGTCCCAGTGTCAAATACCCGCTTGCCAACATATTTTGTTTGCTGTACACAGGTTGAAACTGCAAAGGTTTTCAATTTTAAATTTAGCTAATATTTTACTTTTTTTTTTTTTTGAAATGGGATCTCACTTTGTTGCCTTACCTGGAGTGTAGTTGCGAGATCATAGCTCACTGCAGCCTCCAACTCCTGGGCTCAAGTGATCCTCCCACCTCAGTCTCCTGTGTAGCTGGGACTACAGGTACACCACCATGCCCACCTGGATAATTTTTAACTTTTTTTGTAGAGATAAAGTCTTGCTATGTTGCCTAGGCTAGTCTCGAACTCCTGGGCTCAAGGGATCCTTCCCCCTCGGCTTCCCAAAGTGTTAGGATTACAGGTGTGATCTGGTTTCTAACTTCTCTTAAAGTGTTGGAGGTCTGGCTCTTATAGATCTTCTGGATGGCCTGACATCCATTGCCTGGAGGGAGTGGTGACTGCCTGTCTGGAGGCAGCTGGCTCTCTCTCTACTGTCAGGCCCTGCCACACCCTGGCAATTCTTCCTGGCACCAAGGCAAGAGTCAGTGGGCACCTGTCATCTCATTGCTTTGCCTGCTTCACCCGCTGACAATACCTTCATGAGCCCTGTAGGCAATTGAGCACATGATCTCGATTTCAAATACACAGCCCACTTGGCCTGTGTCCCTCCCTGGTTTCCTTAGCTCTGTTTGAAGTCCTTCTTTCATAATATCCTTTGAAACTGATATTCACCCATTTAAGTGATGAAGCGTCAGGGCTCCGAAAGAGTGAGCAATATGCCAAAAATTCTACAGCCAATCCAAGCAGAGCCAGGACTCCAAGGCAGGACCTGCGCCCAGGTGTGTAGCCTGTACCCTGAGCAGCTCCAGCACCGCCATCCACACACACAATACAAATGAGAGCGTGCTCTCCAGACCTGTACAGCGCATGGCCTGCCAAGCTTTAGACCAAAGCCCTGACTCCAATCCAGGGGCCCGACTACAAAGCCGGTATTTTTCTTTACTCCATATCAAGCCCTTGGCTAAGAAATGGGGATTTCCAAGCCCACGGCTGCTCTTGCTTCTCCCCACAGTGCTCCTACATCCCAGGCAGCCTGGACAACTACCAGACGGCCCGGGCCGACGTGGAGAAGGTCAGAGCCAAATTCCAAGAGCGGCAGGTCTTCTACTGCTTCTCCGCACCTCGGGGGAACGAAACCAGCGTCCTATTCCAGCGCCTCTATGGGCCCCAGGCCCTCCTCTTCTCCCTCTTCTGGCCCACCTTTCTGCTGACCGGTGGCCTCCTCATTATCGCCATGGTGAAGAGCAACCAGTACCTGTCCATCCTGGCGGCCCAGAAGTAGAGCCATCCATGCCATACCACTTGTCAGGGCACAGGGGACTGGCTGGGCCCCCAGGGCTGCTCCCCACTTGCGGACCCATGCCTTCTCCACCTGCCCTCCCACGCTTCCACTCCAATCCACCCTGTCTTCTGTTGCAGGACTAAACTTTGAGAAATCCTTTTGTGAAGTCATTGCCTGCTCAAGAATGTACAATGGCTCCCCAGTGCCTTGGAGGCCATAAGGCCAGCCAGTTTTAGCTCTCTATTACCTGTCCCCACTCAACTGACTCATACCTGTTTCCAGCTGCATCACTATATGCCCCACAGAGAACGATGATCGTCACCTCTGTGCCTGAGTTCTCCCTGTTGACTCAAAGCGGTACCCATCCTCCCCCGGAAGCTGTCCTTAGCGAGCCTCAGTTCTTTGTTTGAATTCTCTAATAAGAACAACAGCAGCTCCCATTTCTAGAACACATTTACAGTATTACTATTTTCTGGGATATAAAGTGCCACATATATTTTTAATTCCAATATTAATAAATGTATGCCAAACAACAATCAGCTGCAAGGAAATACAGGAGAACTCATCAAAATATTAGCGGCGGGATGGTGGTTAATTTCTGTTTTCTTCCTTACCCCCTTTATATTTTTGCTGCTTTTCTAAATTTTTGATTATAGGAAGGGTGTGTTTTGTTTGCTTATAATCAGAAAAGCCATGGTAGATGCCATTTTGGAAAAGTTGAAAGAGTGTGTCCCCCTCACAGAAAAAGATGGAAGTGGGTCTGGTGACAGAGTTGGGTTCCAGTCAGAGACAGGCCATTCAGAACACACAATCTTAAAAACCCCTCTGGGCTGGGCGCGGTGGCTTATGCCTGTAATCCCAGCACTTTGGGAGGCTGAGGCTGGCAGATCACAAGGTCAGGAGATCAAGACCATCCTGGCTAACATGGTGAAACCCCGTCTCTACTAAAAATACAAAAAATTAGCCAGGCGTGGTGGCGGGCACCTGTAGTCCCAGCTACTCAGGAGGCTGAAGCAGGAGAATGGCGTGAACCCCGGGGGTCAGAGCTTGCAGTGAGCCGAGAATGTGCCACTGCACTCCAGCCTGGGCGATAGAACAAGACTCCGTCTCAAAAAAACAAAAAACAAAAAATGAAAAACAACCCTCTGGAGGATGGGTCATGATATAGAGGAGGATTTATTATTTAAATTGAGGGTATGGACTCTGGCACTGAGCCTGCTGGGGAAGCAGCAGGTGAAAAGGGCAAAATGGGAAGAAGCCATCACCTTTACCATTCCCACTCCAGGAAGTTTTCCTAGAACGATGACTGTCCAAGTGTGGTCCCTGGACCAGCAGCGTCAGGATCCTGTGGCAGCTTGTGAGAAATGCACACTCTCAGGCCCCTGTCCCAGCCCCACCACGCCAGAAGCCCTGCACGGGGTGGGGGTAGCAATGTTCTGTGTTCTAATAATTCGTAGGGGATTCTGTGGCACGCCTCGAGCTGGAGAACTACCGGTGTAGGAAGTGAGCGTCCTGTCGCCAGGATTTTCAGAGCAGATGAGTGACCATTCGGCAGGGCCAGTCCTGAGCTGGGTGTGAAGTTAGACCGGTGTCTGAAGTTTCTTCCAGTGTTGTGAGTCTAAGATGCAGCTCTTGGGTTTGAATCCTGTCTCTACCTCTGCCTGATTTCATCTCTTTGATTCTTAGTTTTTTCATCTATAAAAGAAGGACTCTTTCTGGATAGATGGAAGGGCTGAATGAATGTTTGACACATCATAGGTTTCTAAAATGGCAACTATAGTTTTTTTTGTTTGTTTTGTGCGTGTTTGTTTTTCTTAACTTTCATTTTAAGTTGCAGGGTACACGTTCAGGTTTGTTATATAGGTACACTTGTGTTATGGGAGTTTGTTGTGCAGATTATTTCATCACCCAGGTATTAAGTCTAGTACCCATTATTAAAGAAAATGTGGTATGTATACATCATGTCCTTTGCGGGGACATGGATGGAGCTGGAGGCCCAATATTATCCTTAGCAAACTAACACAGGAACACAAAACTAAATACTGTATATTCTCACTTATAAGTGGGAGCTAAATGATGAAAACACATGGACACAAAGAGGGGAACAACACACACTGGGGCCTATTGGAGGGTGGGAGGTAGGAGGAGGGAGAGGATCAGGGAAAAAGAGCTATTGTTAATAACAAGAAAAAGTCGGCCAGGCATGGTGGCTCACGCCTGTAATCCCAGCACTTTGGGAGGCCGAGGCGGGCAGATCATGAGGTCAGGAGATCGAGACCATCCTGGCTAACACGGTGAAACCCTGTCTCTACTAAAAAATAGAAAAAATTATAGCCAGGTGTGATGGCGGGCGCCTGTAGTCCCAGCTGCTCAGGAGGCTGAGGCAGAAGAATGGCGTGAGCCCAGGAGGCGGAGCTTGCAGTGAGCCAAGATCGCACCACTGCACTCCAGCCTGGGTGACAGAGCGAGACTGTCTCAAAAAAAAAAAAAAAAAAAAAAAAAAAAAGAATAAGTCATGAATACTCAGAAACTTCCAGAAGTTATACTGACAATGTTATCTGGCATGTATGGGTGCTTATTTATTCTGTGCCAGGCACTGTGCTAATTAGTTTGCCTTGGAAAAAAAAATGAGGTACTCCTGAACCTGCCTCATAAATGACGAGAAGCACCAGAGGACAGCGGCTAAGTATGTGGACTTGGGATGTGCACTATTTGGGTTCAAATTCCAGCTGTCCGTTCCCAAGCTGGGTGACTTTGGGCAAATAACCTTTCTGTGCCTATTTCCTCATTTGCAAAATGAAACTAATAATAGTATCTTTCCATAGAGTTTTGGCATGAAACAAATTTTTATGTAAATTTCCTAGGATAGTGATACATGCTAAGTGCTATATAAGTTACTATGAAAAACTGAGGCTGTAAGAGGTAACTGGCCAAGGCCATCTGTAAAGTGAGGGGCTAGGACTCCAGCCTGGAGCTGTGTGATTCCAGAGCCTGGCATCTCAACCACAGAACTCAGCAGAGCCAGCTGAAGGGCTGAGGGACACAGCCACTCAAAGCCACAGGGGCCAGGCAGGGAGCTGTGTTGCATCCCTGGAACCCAGGTGCCCTCATGCAGGTTGGAGTTCTGAGGGGAGGCCCTGGAATCTGCACCAGCATCTGCCACTTCCAGCCTGGCAGCCCAGAGGTATCCCTATGGCCTCCAGTTTCTTACCTGGTGGACCTTCCTTCCAAAGGCAGGCAGTTCATCATTCCCTGAAACTTTTTCCTTCTGGGGTCAGGAAAGTCTCAAGGGTCCTCATGTGAGTCTTTTAAGAAAGTCTTAATTGTAATATTCTACTATAGTTTTGCAAAATATTAAATATTACCATTGGGGACATTAGGTAGAGGGGGCACGGAATGTCTCTGTATTATTTTGTAAAGCTGCATGTGAATCTACAATTATCTCAAAAATTTAAGTTAAAAAAAGGAAGAAAAATAAGAAAGGAAGTCCCAACTGGGAGTCTGATTTAAAGGGTCTATTTCGTCAATGGTTTCCATGCACCTGAATTTGGGACTAAAATACACAGAAACTCAGAATACCCAAACAATCCCTGCAGGGGAAAAGACCATGTTCCTCTAGAAAAATTAGTATGTGGGGATGCGTAACCCCCACTGTTCCATAAATTATTAATGATGACCTTCATTTGATTGAGACAGATGTTCTCCTCTTGTCAGTAAAGACTGGCCTTCTAGCAAATGCCACAACTGTCTGCTGCTCACAGAACTTTATGCACGGGATAAGCATGAAATAATGGGAATTTAGGCATGATGGAGTTAGACACTGTGCCTACATGTTTTTTGCAATAATATCTGCCTGGGAGCAGAGAACCTTCATCAGTTCTTAATAAAGCACTCCGCTAATGAGTGTCTAGTGCTTCCATCATTTATTATTGTCCTCTCATGGACCAGTGACTCACACCTGGAGAGGTGCACCTGGATGGTTCTCCCATGTGCCCTCCTCCAGAACTCAGACAAAACGGTGGAAATCAGAGGTAAGGGACCCCCTGAGCTCCAGAACTGGGGTGGAAAGAACCCTGGGGGACATCCTAACAGTGCCAGGTCTCAGACAGAGCTTCAGCTCATCAGTCCAAGCTGCAACCAGAGGGGGAAAGAAATGAGGATTTCTTCTATTTATGAAGATCTCAGAGGACTGGAATTTCACTTCACTTTTATCATGTATCTACTCGCTTGCCTGCAAGGAACTTGGTGTCTTCTTGCCATTCTCCCTCCCTACCCCTCACCAATCATTGTGAGGGGCTTCCTTCTTCACAGTGAAGATTCAGCATTATGCAAATTTAAAATAGTGCAATATAAATATTAATATCTTAATTTTTGTGACTTACTGAAGTGATACCAGCTCCTCCTCTAAATCAACAACTCATCCAAAATTTATCTTAAACTCCTTGGGTCAGGGCATTGCAAACTGCACTTATTTTATTGTTCATTGGCAGCACAGTCTGTTATGTGAGAATATCCAGTATTCTTTGAATTAGTCTTGTGTTTGGGGGAGTTTGAATTCTATGAAATATTTAAGAAGACACTGTTTGTACAAAGTGCCACCTTCTTGTACCTCACCAGCCATTGCCCTGTCACATGGAGGGGAAAGAAAATGACCAAAGAAAGATCAGAGAGGCATGGAGAAATTCACTACAGTCCAGTGTAGCAGTTCTCAAAGCGGAGGCCTGTGAAGCCAAAACTCTGTTCATAATAATACTGAGACATTATATGCCTTTTTCATTTTCATTCTTTTATGAGAGTGCAATGGAATGTTCCAGAGGTCATGTAACATGCATTGTTACAACAGTCTGAATGCCGAGGTAGCAACGAGATTCTAGCTGCCTTTCTAAAGCCGGACATTAGAGATTTGTGAAAAATGTAAAACAATACCACTTCTCCCAATATACTTTTTGGCACGCATAATTGCTTTTCAAAAAAATATGTTATTTTTGTTAACAACTAATGGATGTATTATTATTTTAAAATAAGTAAACTCAAATTGAATATTTTTACCATTCTTAGTTCTAATCTCTAAAATGGTAACTGTTAATAGATATAACCCATATACACCAAAGTTCTTAGGATCCTTGATATTTTTTAAGTATGTAAAGGGTCCTGAGGATGAAAAGCTTCAGAACTGCCAGTCTAGTGCATCCAGAGACAAGGCCTCCAGGCCCCTCCCACACAGTGCCCTGTAGAAATGCAAAGCTCTCCACCAGGCTCCATCAGATTCCCACTGGGGGCCAGGAGGAGGGCTTTAGTTTTCTCCATCACCTCTGGCTCCCAGATCCTGTCCCCCAGATGAGTCAGTTGATGGATCATCCTCCTCTCCACAGTGCTTTCCTGGTTCTTTCTCATGTCACCTCTGATGCAGAACTCAGCTTCTTCCTAGCTTTGCACAACTCTCCCTCCCCACTTATATAAGTACATTTTCACCAGCCAACTTCCTCAAAGGATTTGAGAGATGAGAAAAGGAGGTATATGGAAGCAAAGCCAACAACTCTAAACTGAGTGTTGGACCACATTTGTGATTCCTTCCCAGGCCAGCTGCATCTCCCCCGGCTGCAGAGTCAAAGGGAGACTTAGATGGACTCTGTTCTCCCATAATCTCCATCATTCCATACCAACCTCCCTATCCCCAGTACACATACAACAAAAGCAGGGGCTTGGGAGGCACACGAAGCTTCGGGATGTGTCTTCCGTCCCCCCGCCCCACGAGATTGCTGCACTGAGTCCTCCTCCTGTGTCAATTCTGGAGCCCCTGCTACTCAACTCCCTTTTGATTCCACATGTTCAAATACAGACGCTTGTTCTCCAAGTGCCAGTAAGACTTTAGAGATCATCTAGTGCTTCTCCACTTTATATCTGGTGCTTGAACTCTCTGTTGTGCCGCAGAAAGATATTTGGTCTTTGGTACAAAGATCCTTTAGGGGCGATAGGAGTGTCTTTTTTTCTAATGAGATAACTCTTGGTGGGCCTGTAAATAGCTTCGGCATGGGAGCTGCTTGCCAGAAGGACAAAGCCTTGATTAGAAGGTTAGAACCTTCAGCTCTACCCTGCAACTTCTGCAGAGGGAAGAGGGGCTGGAGGCTGAGTTTAATCACCAATGGCCAGTGGTTTAACAATCATGCCTATGTAGTGAAATCTTCATAAAACCCCCTAAATAATACGGTTTGGGGGGCTTCTGGGTTGGTGAACACATCAAGGTGCTGGGACAGGGCTCGGAAACTCTGTACCTCCACCCTGCATCCCTCATACCTTGCCCTGTGTGTCTCTTCCGTCTGCCTGTTTCTGAGTTATAGCCTTTGCAATCATCATGTAATAGTAAGTAAAGTGTTAATAGTAAGTGAAATGTTCTTTTGAGTTCTGTGGATCACTCTAGTAAATTATTATATCCTATCTGGAGGTGTGGGGGAGGTTGTAGGAATGTCCTGTCAGTCAGGTAGAAGTGTGGATAGCCAGGACACCCTATTGGTGGCTGGCGTTTGAATGGGGCAGTCTTGTGGGACTGAGTTCTTAACCTGTGGGGTCTGAGCTAACTCTGGGTAGTTACTGTCAGAATTGAATTAAATTGTAGGACACCCAGTTGGTGTCAGAACTAGTCGGTATCAGTAGGGGGGAAAAACCCTCTTATGTGGTGTCAGAAGTATTGTCGGGGAGAACACAGTCACACTCTTTCTACAGTAGTTCTCTTCAGTGACAACCTGCAGCAACACCTCTTTGGATGAATAACTCACTATAGCAAGATGGAGCCACTTCCATTTGGGCATATATTTAGCTGATCACTTGCTGTGCAAGAACCTGTCATTCCTAATGGTAATAAGGGCTAGCATTTGTTGAACACCTACCTGAATGCCAGGATCTTTCCAGGCACAGCTCATTGAACAGTAACAATATCCTTTGAGGTTATTATTAGTATCTCCATTTCACCAATGAGACAATGGAGGCACAAGGAAAAGATTTAACTTGCCCCAACTCAGAAGTTAGCAAATAGCAGAGCTGGAATTCAAATCTAGGCGGTATTGCTCCAGAAAACACTCTAACCACTGGAAATCCTGTTCTGTCTTTACCCCATATTAAAAGTGGAAAATGCCAAGCAGGTCAAGGTCAACTATTGAGAGCTTGTTAGATGTTTCCATATACCTCTCCATCACAGAGCCCAGGCTCTCAATTGACTCCCTGGGGCCACACCTCTGAAGTCTCAATAGATGTGGGGGTGATGGCCAAGCAGAAGGATCTGAAAATGTCTCACAAATGTTCTGCTGTGGGCATTGCCAACACAGACAGGACCACACGGCCAGCTGGCACCTGCCTAAATCTACGCTTTCCAGCTCATAGCTCATCACACACCCAACTGGAACCCAGGCACACCATGGTTGCAGCGATCCTTGAACTGGTCACTATGCAGAAGCAGAACAGAAGGGAGTCTGGTCCACCGGCACAGCTCCTTCTCAGTGACTGCACCCTCCTCACATTCATCTCTACTTTCTTTCACAAGTGTTCCCAAACCATGGGTTTAATCATGCGCTCTAGAATTTATCCAGGAGTTGACAGCGTGCTTGCTTACATATTGCCTTAGAGTCCTCTTTTACTATCGTTTACTAAACTTAGGCCATGTCACACCTTCTTGGCACCTAACTAAATTTTCTGTGGCTCCACTGGTCATGATCCCTTATTCCCCTCTGTTGTTTCTTTCCAGTCCTTCTGAATTGAAATCCCCTCAGCCACAAGCCAGAACCCCGCTGGTTTGAAGCAGTCTGAGCTGTGGGAGGAGATCCTGACCTCACAGGAGCCTCTCAGCCATGCTGGGCCATTGCGCCCAGGTCTCAGGTCTCCCTCCTTGAGGGACAGATGGGAGCAAAAACAACACCCAAAAGAGAAGTAGATATTGTTAGCTCTTCCATCAGATCATTCGCCCCAAGCAGCCTCAGCCACCATTTATTTTCACTCTCTCAGGACTTGTTTGAAAGGTCTTTTTCTCATGCTTACAATTTTGGTGGGTAAGATACAGCTGAATATGGCATTATCCTTACGGCCCTAAATGATGTTTTTGTATCTGCCTTTGAGAGGGAGCCTGCCGGAAGAAAAGCTCAGGAAAACAAGAGTTTGAATCTGCCTTGTTTATGACTTTGGGCAGTTTATTTAATCTTCCTGAATCTCAGTTTCCTCAATTGGAAAGTGAGCCTCACAGTGTTTGTTTTACAGGGAGCATTGAATCATCAATCATGAATGTGAAGTAGTCAGCACAGTGCATAAAAGATGCTTCACAAATGTCTGTTCTCTCTTCAAGCAAGTGTGTCTCCTTCAACCGATAATTCAGATTCTTTTCGGTTTGGGCTCAGAGAACTACCTCCTGCCGTCTTTTTCTTACTAGCAACTTCCCGCCTCTCTTGCTTGTGGAACTGATTGATGACTGCTTCACCTCCCTCTCTCTCCCCCATCTCGCTTCATTTCTAGGGGTACCCCAATTAAAAAATTTTGGCCACAAACAGACTGCCTATCTTTGCTTTGAACTTTCCTGACTCTACTTGTATAAACTTAATTCCTGGGGAAAAACGGTCCTACCCACAGAGGCCGTATTTCTGCTTCACTGAACCATTCCAAGGGTTGAAGGACCAACTTCCTTGAGAGTCCACTTCATGGGAGATTCATGACCCGTGATAATAATAGGCATGACCAGAATAATCCTTCCAGTGCGAGGTAGGCAAACTTCTTGGCCCAGAAATCAGGCTTAATTGGAAATTAAATTGCTTTCCCATGCCAACTGCAAGATGCCTATATCCACAGCTAATTTATCAAGGTGATGCCTTATCTCAAAGAAGCCCATGGGAATAGAGTGGCTGCATCAGCAAAATTGCAAACTTGGTCTTGATGAGAAGAGTTTTCTTTAAAGCACAGCTTGAACCCTTTGAGATTCTCATTTGGGGTTCAGTGCATTTAATGGCTTCTTCCCCCTTGCCAGGCTCTGTGCCAGGGCCTGGAGGTATGGATACCAGCGGGACAGGCACTGCACTGGAGCAGCTTCCAGGGCTAGTGGCAGAAAAAGAACTGTGCAAGCAAAGTTTCCAAAGCTGTAGCACTTTACTTAGTTGTCCGGGGATGAGTAGCTTATGGAGGTAGAGAATATCATGAATAGAGTCATGGTTAAGAAATTGATTTCTATATTTAGCACTGATAATAACTGTTCATGATCAAGGGTGTGTGGCACTCCGCCAAGCCCTTTACACACATGCATTCCATTCTCTGGGCAACTGTAGGAAACAAATACACTAGGATTTTCATTATCCCCACTTTACTGATGAAGAATCTGAGTCTTAGAAAGTAAGTACCTTGCCTAATGTTACTACTCCCAACTAATAAGCAGTGGGACTGGAATTTGAAATAAGGTAATTTCATGCAGAATTTATGCCTTTAAATACTATACTACACTGCTCCTTTATTTCCCCAGCTTTTTATTTTGAAAATATCCAACTACAATGCAAATTGTGAGCATGCCTCCCCTTCATCTAGGTTCACCAATGATGATCAGTATTTTATCATATTTGGATTTTCTCTCTGTCTCTGTCTCTCTCTGTGCACATGCGAATTTGTGTTTCTGAACCATTTGAGAGTTAGGCTGAGGAGCACAGAACAGAAGGCTGGTTTGGAAACATGTAGGGACCTGTTTGGCTGGAGGAGAATGTGTGTGTGGGTTTGGTCATGGGGACACAAGACTAGGGAGTGGGCTGAGGTCTGAGACTTTGGGGTTAGGGCTGGGAGTGCCAAATCTGGTAGTTCGGGGTGTATTGCCACGTGGCATGAACAGCCAGTGATATGCCAGTGAAAGCAGAACTTTCATTCGTTCCCATATTGAGAACTGTATGATTGAAGATGTGTATTTAGTGAATGATATGTTTGTGGTTTCTGATTAAATATGGATGCTTATTGAAGATAAGTCAGACAATGCAGAGAAGCATCAAGAAGAACTTTAGGCCGAGCGCGGTGGCTCACAACTGTAATGCCAGCACTTTGGGAGGCCGAGGCGGGAGGATCACAAGGTCAGGAGATGGAGACCATCCTGGAAAACATTGTGAAACCCCGTCTCTACTAAAAATACAAAAATTAGCTGGCTGTGGTGGCCGGCGCCTGTAGTCCCAGCTACTTGGGAGGCTGAGGCACAAGAATCACTTGAATCCAGGAAGCGGAGGTTGCAGTGAGCCAAGATTGCGCCACTGCATCCCAGCCTGGCGACAGAGCAAGACTTTGTCTCAAAAAAACAAAACAAAACAAAAAAAAACTTTAAAAACTCACCTTTAATCCAAGCTAAAACCCACACTAATGTTTCAGTGTATTTCTTCTCTATTTTACTTTTCCATACACATCTATTCCCACAGACTGGAACTGCATTCAGCATACAGTTTTTTTCTCCTGGCTTCCTACTTGATATGATATCAATAGCATTTCTCTAGGTTATTAATTAGTTCCTAAAATAATTTTTCAACAGTTTAATATTATTCCATCAGACAGATGAACCAAAATTTATTTAATGCACAATTTTTTCCATTGACACTTAGATTGCCTCCAGTTTTTCACTATTATAAATAATGCAATAATACCATAAAAGTCTGTATGCACAGCTGTGATGATTTGCTTAGAATAGATTTCTAGAAGTAGGGCTTCTGGGTCAATGGGTTGGATGGGCCATCTCTTTGGAATGGTGTCGAGGAGTCAGAAAGGGAAAAAATGGGAAGAAATGCAGTCTGCAGGCTGCTGCAGCAAAGCAGGTGAAAGGTTAGAAAGGTTCAGACTTCAGGAACGGTTCTGAGAGTGGAAAGGGAGTGACAGATGGAAAGAACAAGGCTCGAGGCTGGGACATGTAAAGAGAAAGAGTAAAATCAGGAGAGAGAGGTCTGCTTTGGTTTTACAAGGGTTGAATAGGGGCTAGAGAAAGACATTCAACTGGAAGGGTCTAGTGGTCCTTCCTCCCGTCCTCCATCCATCCATCCATTTGTTAGGCCCCTACTCTATGCCAGGTCTTGTGTTGGGTGCTGCACATTCCTTCTTTCTTTCCTTTTTTTTTTTTTTTTTTTTGAGATGGAGTTTTGCTCTTGTTGCCCAGGCCGGAGTGCAATGGTGCGATTGTGGCTCACTGCAACCTCCACCTTCTGGTTCAAGCAATTCTCCTGCCTCAGCCTCCCAAGTAGCTGGGATTACAAGCATGTGCCACCATGCCCAGCTAATTTTGTATTTTTAGTAGAGACAGGGTTTCGCTGTGGTCAGAATGGTCTCAAGCTCCTGACCTCAAGGGATCCACCCACCTCAGCCTCCCAAAGTGTTGGGATTACAGGTGTGAGACACCGTGCCGGACTGCACATTCTTAAATAACTAAAATGTAGCCCCTGCCCTCCCAACAAGTTCACAGTACAGCCAAGGAGTCACCCGCAGGCCTGGAGCTTAAGAAAAGAGCCAAGGCAAGAGAGTGAGACTTGGGGGTCTCCCCCAGAGGGGAGGCCATGAAGGGGAGAGTGCAGAGATGAAGGGAAGAGGCGAGGGGTCTTGCTTGGGCTTAGTCTATGAGTCATTGACTGTGTGGCAATGGAGAGCCGTCTGCTGGGTGGCCACCACTTCTAGGAGGGGCCAGGCTACCCTCCATCCCTGTGGCCCCAGCTACCAGCCAGAGGAGGCTCCGTTTTGAGGGTAAATTATTCAAGGGTGTTCTTTGCTCTGGCCTCAGTTTTCCCATCCTTACACTGAGGACATTTGGAGGATTCTCACACTGGTCACTGTGCCATGTAGCCTTGACTTCCAGTCACATACTGGCCACCTTCAGGCTCTCAGAAGCTCCCTTGGCCAGACTGAAATTCCCAGATATAATGAACCTGGAGGAGCCTGTGCCTGCTGTCTTTTTACCTCACGTGCCCTGTGAGACAGGCCAGCAGGCACAGCAGATGCTCAAAGGTAGTGCCAGAGCTTGCTTGTCCATGGGGCTTTGTGGTTCCAGCCAGCTTCTCCCTTCCAGGATGGTGTCCTCAGGGGGCTCTGACCCAGGGTGCAGTGACTGCCACAACATCCAGGTTTGAGGCCTCCTCCACCTCCTTCTGTTGAGCCCCCAGTGGACTCTATACAAAGACAAGGTTTTACTGCCCCTTGTTATTTTTTCATCAGTAAGAGAGTGTGGGCTGGGAGTGGGGCAGGAGTGCATAGGAGATTTTAAAGGTTCTGGTCATGAAGAGCTTGCTCAATGAATGGAGTGTGAGCTCTCCTGTCTCATCTCCTTAGAATAAAACTCTTTGTCACTGATACTTGCATCCCGGGTAGGGAAAAGAAAGGCAAAGAGTATGTTGAAAACATCTCTCACTCTTTTCTGGCCCACATGGGTGATTTCAATCACTCAGCCATTTCCCAAGACATGAGAGATCCCTGGTTTGCCTAGGATGCAATGAGGGAGATTTAAGCTCAGCCCTGATAAACAGCAAAGCCAAATAAAAGCAAAACCACCCATCATTTGTTGAATCCTTAATTTGACACAAGCCCTGCACTAAACACTTTCAAGTGCATTACTTTAATAAACCTGTGGTATTGGCATTATTGCACACAGTTTACAGAAAAGGAAGCTAGGCTCGAAGGAGTGACTCCCTTGGACTTCCCAAGGTCATACAATTTGGTGGTAATGGATTTGGCATCCAGTGAACTCCAAAATCATGTTTCCAGAAAGTCCTGGATCCTCAAGGGCTGGAGGGGAACACAGCCATGGAAGCCAGCTGCATCTGCAGCCCCCAGATGTCTTCGCTGGTGATTGCTCACTTCACGCCCTCCCAGAGGAGCCCCTTGGCTGAATGGAGCAGAGCACACTGGAAACAATCGCCATCCTTTCCCAGCAGCAGGTTCCCCTCTCTCCATGGCAAGAACAAATCAAAGATGAACCAAATGGCCCACCAGCTCCAGAACCGAGGAGGGCTGTTCTTAGGATGGTAGCCTGAGAAGCCAGATGACTATCTTAATTAACCCCTCATGTCCTGGATGCAGGAACATGGGTGGCCTTGCTAAGGAGGAAGTGTGGATGGACAGACGGACACGGGAATGGTGGATACAGAACTGGAGCCTTTAAAGGGCATGCAGTGCCGAGCCTGTAGGGAATGGAAAGAGGAGGATGCCCAGATTCAAGGCCAGCTCTGCCGCTGGCTTGCTGGGTGGCCTTCCCCAGGCCTCGGGTTCCTCATCTGCCAGCTCGACCTCTCAACTCCCAATGAGGGCCTACCATGTGGTAGGCCCTGCACCAGGTGCTGGGGAAGTAGTCAAGGCCAGGCAAAATTCCCTGCCCTTACAGAGCTGGACTCTTAGTGGATGAGCTGGATCATAAACAAATGAATAACAGGGAGATGTTGGTCAAAGCGTACAGAGTTTCAGCTATGGAGAATGAACAAGCTCTAGAGTAATGCACAGCAAGGAGACTGTAGTTCATAAGATTGCACTGTATACTTGAAATTTGCTAAGAGAGTAGTTCTCACCACACACAGAAAGGTAACTATGAGAAGAAATGGATATGTTCATTAGCTTGACTGTGATAATCAGGCCATTATCTATGTGTGTATCAAGACATCACACTGTATACCTTAAACATAGACAATTTCCATTAAAACATTTAAAAACACCAAGCAAACACATGTGTAATATTGTTGCACGAGCAGTAAGCACTGTGCAGAAAAGCAAGGCAGCATTAGGCAATGTGTTGGGGCAGATGAGGAGGGACAGCCACCGCAGGAGGGGATTTGAATGAATTGAGGGAGAGAGCCCGGGGGGGTTTGGTGGAAAGAGTCCAAGGAGAAGGACAGAAATGCAGAGGACAGATCACGCAAAGTCACAGGCCACTGAGAAGAGTCTGCATTTAATTCTAAATGTGTCAAGAAACCACCGGAGACAGTTTCCAGTAAGGGGATTATAATCGTATATGATTCATTTTTTATTTTAAAAATATGGGAATGGTCCATCAATGGATAAAAAGCAAAATGTAGTATCCATACAATGGAACATTGTTCAAACTTAAAAAGGAAGGGAATTCTGACACAGGCTATAACAGGAATGAACCTTAAAGACATAACACTAAGTGAGGGCCTGGTGTGGTGGCCTGTAATCCCAGCACTTTGGGAGGCCAAGGTGGGCCAATCACTTGAGCCCAGGAGTTTGAGACCAGCTTGGGCAACATGGAGAAACCTCGTCTCTATAAAAAATAAAAAAAAATTAGTCGAGTGTGGTGGTGGCGCACGCCTGTAGTCTCAGCTACTCTGGAGGCTGAGGTGGGAGGATTGCTTGAGCCCAGGAGGTAGAAGCTGCAGTGAGCTGTGATGATGGCACTGCACTCCAGCTTGGGTGACAGAGTGAGACCCTATCTCAAAGAAAAAAGATATTACACTAATGAAATAAGCCAGACACAAATACTCTTCATGACTCACTTATATGAGGAACCTAGAACAGTCAAGTTAATAGAGACAGAAAGTACAGTGGTGGCTGCCAGGGGCTGAGGGTAGGCAGAAATGGGGAAGTGTTTAATGGGTGCAGGGCAGAGTTTCAGTTTTGCAAGAAGAAAAATGTTCTGGAGATGGTTGGTGGTGATGGTTGCACAACATGTGAATGTACTTAATGCCACAACTGTGCACTTAAGAATGGTTAAAATAGTAAATTTAATGTTATATACATTTATCACAATTAAAAATATGGGAAAGGATGCTATGCAAAGAATGGTCTATGGGGCTATATTAGTCTGCTTGGGCTGCCATAATCAAATGCCACAGACTGGGTAGTTAAATAACGAAAATCTATTGTCCCGAAGTTCTGGACGCTGGAAGTCCAAGACTAAGGTTCAGGCAGTGGTTGGTGTATGGTGAAGTTTCTCTTCCTGGCTTGTAGTTGGCCTTCTTGCCCTCACATAACTTTTCCTCTGTGTGTGTACTCCTGGTGTCTCTTCCCCTTCTTACAAGGACACCAGTCATGTCAGATTAGGGTCCCAACCTTATGACCTCATTTAACCTTAATCTCCTGCATCAAGACCCTATCATCAAATACAGCCACCTTGGGGGTTAGGGCTTTGACATATACATTTAAGGGGACACAACTGAGTCCATGACAGCAGTGACGGTGCTGACAGATTTGACCAGGCGTGTTCAAAGGAACATTAGTGTTTGCACATGACCTTTTAAACCACAGTGCTGTATCTGTGATGTTGGCAAGTTTTTCAGCCTATCAAAGCCCCCGGTTTGGAATAAGAACAACTCACAGAGACAGGGCTGGACTGAATATAGGAATCCTTGTAAAGCCCCCAGAAAATAAGTAGCACTCAACAGAGGATGGCGATGGCCCTTCCCCTCATGTTTCCTGTTGCGTTTGAAATGACAGCTGCTGTTTCTGAACTTGTGAGGCCTGGGCAGAGTTAATCAGCACAGGGATGTTGCAGATCATTCTGCAATCCAATATGCTTCATGGCTTAGAGACATCCCAGGCTCCGGGTGATAGCCGGCTCCAAGCTGATGCTTGCAGATACCGAGCAGCAAGCCTGGGCTTGGCCCAGCCTTCCAAACACAGATGGTTTGAAAAATGTCATCCAAACTGGCCCACAGTTAATCAAAAGATTACAGAAAGAAAATTAGGCTAACCCCAGCCTCTCAGATACAAGCCCCAGAATCACACCTCCCTACCTGATTCCTGCCCAATTCTCTGCCTCAGCTTCCAACTGACCTCATTCCAGCAATAAATGAAAATTGGCCAGATTAGAAATACAACTGGAAATCTTGCTGGGTGGTGTTTCCTGTTTTCTCCCCTCCCTGTAGTCTTGGCTGTCGGGCCTGCTCCCCATATGTTTTATTGTTTGACTGTGAAAGGTGACGTATGGGTAACGGTTTAGGGGATGGATCGGGGGGCTTGGGTCTCAGAGGGCATTCTCCTCAATTGCACTTCCTCAGTCAGAACGGAGGCCCTGAAATCTTGATTTCTAAAACAAGAGTGTGTGTTACCTCTTGGCCAAACTGGGAAGGAATCTGTTTTGTCTTCGTTGCCTTCTTACCCTGGATCTGATTTTCAGAAATGGAAAAAGTGTACTGGGGATGGGCTGGGGAGGGCGGTAAAACCCAGGGCTTGAGGCCAGACTGCCTAGGCTTCCAGTTGTGGCTATGCTTCATGCTGGCTGTGTGACTCCAAGTCAGGCCGGTCCCCCGTCTGAAGCTCGCTCTTTATATCTGTAAGTGGGGTAAATTAGAGCACTCCATCTCCTAGGTTTCTCATGTGCACTAAATAAAATGTTGGACATGGAGTGCTCAGGCAATGCTGGGCACATGGCAGGTGCCACCAGCAGTGCCACAATTTTGTTTAATCTTTAAATTCCAAAGCTGAAAGAGGCCTTTGAAATCAGCAGCTCCTTCATTTTAGAGATGAAGAAACTGAAGCCCAGAGAAAAAAGTCATTTGCTTAGTGCAATGGGCTGAATATTTGTGCCTCCCCTCCCCCAAATTCACATGTTGAAATCCCACTCCTGAGGTGATGGTATTTGAAGGTGAGGCCTTTGGGAGGTGATGAGGTCATGAAGGCGGAGCCTCTTGAATGGGGTGTGTCTGTAAGAAGAGGCCAGAGAGCTAGCTTACTCTCTTTCCTCCATGTCAGAATACAGCAGGAGATGCTGTCTGTAAGCCAGGAAGACTCCCCACCAGAAGTCCACAGTGCCAGCATCCTGATCTCAGACTTCCAGCTTCCAGAACTGTGAGAAATACATTTCTGTTGTTGATAAGCCACCGTGTCTTTGTATGGTATCTTAGGCCATCAGGTTGATAAGCAGCCTGATGGCCTAAGACAGCAAGCAATTGTGAGGATTTGGACTCAAATCCTGGTCTGGCTCCAAAGCGGTTGTTCTTTGTACTTCTAAGAACACAAAATGGAATCTCAGTGGCTTCAGCCAGAGGGGACCAAGGTTAGCTTTGTGTTCATGGTCCTCCTACCCTCATCCTAACAGAGAAGGAAGGCTTTCTTCTGCCCCTAGACTGGAGACCTGTGAGCAGTACAGAGAGGGTAGTCAGTGGTGATAGTAAATGACCTCCCATGAGTCTTTTTCAGGAGTCCTGGCTTTTCTTTCCTCCAGCTGGCCTGGGAGGCCTATGCAATTTCCTCATTTCCACATCCTCTCTCCCAAAGCTCCTCTCCCCTGCTGCTTGCCTTTCAGCGGGGTCCCTCCTCCTGCACTTCTGGGTGGGGTGCAGGTGGACAATGGGGAAGAACCGCCACCTCACCTGAACACCTGGCCAGCTGTGATGTATGGGCAGTGTAGGCCTGCACCCAGGGGCAGTCCCCCAGCAGAGCACGAGAGCGGAATGGGGGCAGTAACAGGCCTTTAGTCTTGTTTGCACTGACTCTTGTCTCATCCAGGTCGCTCTGGCTGGTCACTGCTGTCAAACTCCAGCACAGGAATTCAGACAAGGGAGATAGGGAGTGGCAGGCTCGAGAGCAAGCCTGACTAAGACCAGACCTCAAAAAGGGAACTCCAGCCACACAGCCCAATGTTGCTCGGCAGGGAAAGCATTTAGTCGTTATTTATTCAACCTTCCTCGGCTGCAGGTGCTTGAGGCACTCACTCTAGGTGATTCCCACGTGGTGAACGCTTTTGCAGGGCTCCCATTCTTGTGGGAATGGATGACCAATAAATCCATAAACAACTAAATAAAAAGGATCATTTCCGTTGTTGGCACATTTTTAATTATAGAACTTGTCATCAAGAGTGACTGGGGGCAGGGGGGATAATTTTGGAACAGCAGCACATCTGGATAGGAGCCGGGAAGAGGACTTGACCCACAGAGGCTCAGCCTTGTTTCTCTTGGCTACAAGTCCAAGGTTGTATCATAGAAGAGAAGGGTGGGGAACTTGACTTTTACTGAGCAGCTTTTATGAGCCAGGTCCTGTGCCTGTCACATGTCCCATCTCATTCCATCTCCAGTAGCCACATGAGATGGAAATTACTGGCCCATTTACAGAAAGACACAGATTCAAGATGGGGAATGGCTTGCCCAAGGCTGTCCTGCTGGCGCATGGCAGGGTTGGAGCCCAGGTCCATCTGGGTCCAGAGTTTTCTCGCCCTGCATACTGCTTCCTTCCACAGTGACTTCACATTGCCGCTTCCGCCCTTGGGAAGCAATGGCTTTCAGGGATTTGAGACCTGGGTCTGGTGAGAGAGATGGCCCAGGGGAGATTCTGTAACCCTAAGAAGACTGGGGAAGATGAGGGTCCCTGTGGCATGGCAAAGGAGGCCCTGGACTTAGAAGGCTGATGAAGAACTGACTAGATCCACTCCTCCCAGGGCTGTGGTGTTGCAGCCTGTACTCTCCTGCCTGCCAGAGGGCCCCATTTCCAGCTACTTTTAATTTGGAGCAAACTAGCCGCTCCCCTGTGGTCCTGAAGTTAATAGGATGTTTGTGCAGCAGTGCCAGGATAAATGGCCCTGAACAAATTACTCCTGCAGGGTAACAGGGTTATCTAGGAGAAAGACCGGGAGGCTCCAGAGGGGCAGGTGATCCCACCTTCTTCTCCGCCCTCTACTGCGGGACTATGGAGACCCTAGTGAGCTGAGCACCTGCACAACCCAAATGGGTCAGGGAATGCTGGGCCTGCTGCAGAGGGGCAAGGGTGGTGAGGCCAGTAGGCTGGGATGAAGGCTACTGGACATCAGGAAGGCCAAGGTGAACACATGCCCCTCCTGGCAGGTTCTAGCTTGGGGCTGGAGAGGTAGGCAGGGACCCAGAAGCCCTGGATAATCAAGCTTTCTTCCTGTGACAAGACACTGGCACTCAGAGGTTCCAGGGCTGCAGAGAGTGAGTGGGGCTGTTGTAACATGACCAGAGTGCTTGCTCAGCCCCTCACTGCCAGGACAGTGAGCGAGCCAGGACTCGGATGGTGGGGACTCTCTTTCCTCAGCAAGGGGCAGCATTGAAGCTTAGCTTTTCACGGGACAGGTGGCATTCTCCTCTTGGTACAGGGCATGATAATATCTCACAGGTCTCAAAGTCCCCAGGGTGAAGGCCTCTGCTTTCCCAGACAATTCCAGTAAACAGCTGCAACACCTCAATTCCAGCCTGCCCAGTGTCCAAAACTTTATGTATTTTCCCACACCCAAGACCACTTCTCACACTTGGCCTGTAAGAAGGGAGAGCCATGGGGGAGCAGCCCTCATGGGACAGAGCCTATTCAGTGTCTGGCAGGTGCTTTGGGCCCGCACACCTGCCTGAGAAGTGATAGGGATACTGAGAGAGCATGGGTATGGCTGTCCTGCTGACCTTGGCCTATGGAGTGTTCCCTTTCCCCATAACCCAGGTGATGACAGTTTATGGAATTTGTCACAACCGTTTGCATGACAGGTGGCTGCTCTGATGAGACCCAGCAGGGAGAAGCCCACCAACAAAATTAGTGGGACACTGGGGAACTCTGCTGGTGGCAAGATGGGGAGTAGTGCAGGCAGTCGTGACTTTTCCAGCCCTAGAAGTGCAGAGGAATGTACCTTGTCTTGGCCCAAGCAAGACGTGGGTTCTAATCCCAGCTCTGCCACTCACCAGGGGAGCCACCACACTTAGCTAAACCCCAGTTTCCTTATCTGCTGAAATGGTGATTGCAATCCCTACCTCCAGGATCAAGACTAGAAAGAGGCAAGGAAGGTGCCTAGGGCACAAAATGTAAGAGGGTGCCCTACAAGAGCAGAGTTGGGATTTGCCTGTGAGCTGCTATCTCTTACTCATATCATCATTACATTAAAAAAGTCTTGTGCCATTGATATTATTTTTATCTCCAATTAAAAGTGGTGAGCCTTGGCTTGGGGTGGTGTTCAAATGACACAACTTCACACAGCTGGTAAGAGGCAGAGTTGGTACTCCAGCCTGGCCTGCTTGAAGGCAGAGTCCATGCCCGGGTCCAAGGTCAGTCTCTTGAGGATCTTGAACAGCAGTGGGGGGAGGCAAGAGGAACAGTGTCTCTGATGGGGCAGCTAAGGTTTTGCCTCAAAAAAAGAGGAACAGCCTGGGCTGGGGTGGGAGGGGAGAGTTACGGCTCCAGAGCCTTGTCCTTGAGATAGATCTTGTCTTCCCACACCCCTTTTCCCCACCCCCGCAGCCTCATGGGTGGCCTGGAGGACACTAGAAGCTCTCCTGGATTGGATTCCTCCCTTCTGCTCACTTTGGCTCTGTCATCTGTGCCTGGGGTAACATTTGTTCCCAGTGTGCAGAAGGAGATGAGTTTAAACCTCCCCAGCCAGAATGGAGCCTGCACAACTTCTGGCTCCTGCCAGCAGCTCCCAGGAAGTCTGTGAAGGGGGTGGGGAGCTGACTGTGCAGAAAGAGGAAGAGGCAGGTTCCCCAGACCCCTGATTTCACCAAGTATCTGAGCCAGGAGCTGGGCTTCTCCTAGGTTAAACAGCAGGCAAGGACCTGGCTCTGGGAGTCAGGCTTTTAACTCCTAATAAGGAATCAGGTGAGGGAGATGGCTCTGGGCAGGGCCTTAAGAAAACAAGTTGAGCAGAGGGGAAGCAGTGGTCTAAAGTCATCCAGTGGCCGGACATGGTGGCTCATGCCTGTAATCCCAGCACTTTGGGAGGCCAAGGTGGGAGGGTCTCTTGAGCCAGGAGTTTGAGATCAACCTGGGCAACATAGCAAGACTGTGTCTCTACAAACAGTCAAAAACTAGCTGGATGTGGTGGTGCACACGTGTGGTCTCAGCTATTTGGGAGGCTGAGGTGGGAAGATTGCTTGAGCCCAGGAAGTCGAGGCTGCAGTGAGCCACGATTGCATCACTGCACTCAGCCTGGGGAACAGAGTGAGACCCTGCCTCAAAATAAATAAATAAATAATGTCATGCAGTAACTGACAAGGCCATAGGCTTTCATAAAGTGATCATGAGATGTTGCTCTCAGAATCTGTGCCTGGTGCTGAGAAAACAAGTAATGAGTGAGAGTTAGTCCCAGCCCGGAGGGGCTCTCAACCATGAGAGTATCCGCTAATAACAGTAGTCAAATCCATCAACACTGCTGAGCACCTAATAGGCAGGGAGCTTTATTTGCACAATCTCATTCAATCCCATAAGAAGGGTATTGTAACTCACTAAATGCCAGGGAGGTAAGGGACCCAGTCCGAGGCTTCCGAGCCAGAGTGCAGGGTCCAGGGATGTCTCAGTCTAGAAACCAATTGTGCTTCTCACTGCATTTGTGGTTTGCAATTTTTTTTAATGCCAAAGAGATTCTTTAAATTTGGGAGAAATCCAGTAAATAAAACAAATAAAAATAGAGCCGGAGGGGTGGGAGTGGGGATGCCAGAAGCCTGCCCACCCAGCCTTTCCTTCTGGGAACAATCTTAATGCCCTTCCCTAGACACCACGCAAGCTCAGACAGAACTTGAATGTTTTATGTGGCTGGAGGCTCACACAGGCTGGAGGCTGGCGGCTGCAGACTCAGCTTGCTGCAGCTAAACAGAGTTCAGTGAGCATTTGCTGAGCACCTGTGGGGCAGGTGTTGCATAGTGCTTCCTAGAAAGCTCCTGTACCAGGTGTCATCTCAGGCTGATGGCTGGTGTCTGTGCCGTGCAGTGCTGTTTCATTCGTTTAACACAGTAACACACATACTCCATTCTGGGCACCATACTAGTAGCTCTGGCTACAGTGGTGAGCAAGAAAATGCACATGGTCTTGCCATTATGGAGCTGAAGTCTAGTGGGGAAGATAGCCTTTAGCAAACATGTTCCTAAAGGGAACGCAGATCACAAATTATGATCAGGTGTAGGAAGGAAAGTTCAAGGTTGATGAGATATGTGAGCAGGTGGACATGAGCAGTTTATCTCTACAATAAGCACTGATGAGAAATCTGGGCTAGCTGGCATCTTAGACAAATGGCAAGAAGGATTTCTAGCACGGCAGGAGGTGGCCAAGGGTTAGGAACAGGCAGGACAGAGAGGGTGGTCCTGGACCCTCCTTGTCCCCCAGGTATTTGCAAGGCTGGTAAGAAACAGTAAATTGCCATAGAACCAGCAGGTACCCAGTCCAACACATTCTTTACATTCCTCAATTCTGCAAGGGACAAAGAAAAATCCCTCTCCTGAGGGCTGGATTACTGCAGATCTAGAACTCAGTGCAATGAATAATGAATAAGTGAAATCAAATTAAAATCAGAAATCATTAAGCAATCATAATGTATCCACGTAGGGTTGAATCTAAATCCACCTAGGGGAGGTGTAAACATTAGAAAGCCATTTTCCGGACTCTCTGCAGGCCTTTCTCAGTTACCCTGCTCCCAACCTGGCCCTGCTCCCATGTTCCTCACTATTTAACAAATATTTAGCAAACACCTGGATTGGGTAGAACACCAGTCACCCAGCACGTGCCTGGCGCAGAGCCGGGGCTGTGTAAACACTTGGTCCTCTCTGCGGAGCTGAAGCAAAGAACACAGATACGGTAAAGACACAATCCTGCCCCAGTGCCTGCCATGAGCTGCCTCTCTGAGCCCTGGCCTCAGGAAAGGCTCTAATGAAGCAGTTCACAGGAAGGCCAGGTCCCCACAGAGTCCCTTCTGTGTCACATGGGTCTTAGTTTCTGGGATTCTGAGTAGAGAAAGGGAGCCGTCCTGACCCTCCAACTGGTTCCTTGCAGAGGCCAACACTCTGATGCTGCTCCCTCTGGCAGTTTCGGCTTCCTTCCACCTTCTCAGCCCTGCCTCTCCTCGTCTCAGCTTAGATGTCACTTTTTGGAGGCACCCCTTAGTCTGCCCCAGACATCTCTTCTCTATGCCTGTTGACCCCCATGATTCCCCCATCTCAGCACTCAGCGTGACATCCAGGGAGTATCTGCATGTGAGGTCTGGGTACCAATCAGACTGTAGGTGGGGACAAGTCCTCTTGATGGAGAGCTTGTGTCTTATTCATTCACATGTCTGTTGTCTTGCAATAAGCAAGGCACAGAGTAGGTACTCAGTAAACAAACTCTAAGCAAATGAACACAGGCAAATATGCAGAAGAAAATACCTTCCTGATCATTTATTCGAGTGGCCATCTACCCTCACTCTGTTTCTGTCCCTGTCTCTGTTTCTCTCTCTCAAATACACACGCACACAGAGTTCTTTGCACATGCTCTCTCTTTTGCCAGCTCGCTTTTTCAGTCACCCCTCTTGCTGCATAATGGTCTTCTGTGATCTCATTTCCCTTTTGGTGCTGCTTGGGGAGTACAGACTCACCTGCAGGAATGAGTCAGGAGCAACTGAGGAGCTCTGACCCTGGTCCTGCCAGGGGAATGGGTCAGGGTCCTTCTTTGCAGACCCATGTTCATATCAGCCCCGACCCCACCCTCACAACTGGTCACGGCAACACACTCCACAAAGGGATCCCCTAGCTAGGTGCCCTTGGATCTTTGCACCAGTGCTAGGAGGTAGACAGGCCGGAGGTAATGGACTCGTTCTACAGATGAAGAAACTGAGGCTCATGGAGGCTGTGACTTGCCCAGGTAGCAGAATCAGATTGAGACCTAGGTTTCCTTAGACTAAAGCTCTTTCTCCTGCACTTGTGGGAAACCCCCATGATCCCCCCACTCAGCACTCAGTATGACATCCAGGGAGCATCTGGGCTCCCAGTGTGGAGTCTGGGTCACCACTAGACTGCAGGTGGGGACAAGCCCTCCATAAGAGGCTGCGATGGGATGCTGCCCCACACCTATCACCGTCTTAGGTCCTGCTATCTGTAATGTGGAAAGAAAACCTTCCAGTTGTCTCTGAGGATTGAATGGGGAAACTTTGTGAAATTTCCTAAACCCTTTGCTTTCTCCTTCTCCAGGAGGTAAAGCCACTGAGAGCAACCACAGCTACACCTGTTAACCTCCTGTTCACCCCACTTCTGGCCTCCAGTAATTCTGCCAGGCAGCCTGGCCCTCCACATTGGGGGCTCAGCCCACTTGGGTATCTTGGAGGAGCAGCGCCCCATTTCAGAAGGAAGGTAGGGAAATAACAGGAAGGTCGGAACATCCCAAAGAAGGAGATAAACAGAATCCCATCATTCCCACCACCCACACATGCCACACAACATACACTGGGCCAGACCTGCTGGGCGGCAGGTACCTGAGCCATTCATGAGATCTGGCTGCATATAGCCTTTCTCTGCTCTCATTGTTATTTTGTAAAATCCCATCAAAGGTTTGTGGGCTCCTTCCCTGAATATTCTGCCTGCTGCTTCCAGTGCCTCTCCCCCCAGCCCCCAAAAGACTCTTCCTGAAAGACAGCATGAATATTTAAAGACGTTTTTTCAGCCAGTGGAACCACATCACGCTGCTGCTCTCCCTTGACATCATCTCCAGAAAGTTGGCCAGACCCCTCTGAGGGCCTCACCTTCCCTGGTGCCGAGTGTAAAATGGGGTTTGAGACACAGGACTGGGCCCTGAGGAGTTAGCCTTCTTTCTGCCTCCCGGCTGTGGGCCCATCTGGGGCTGCAGCCCTAATTCTGGTCCATAGCCACACTTTCTGGTCTGCCCAGACAGTTACTCCTGCAAACCACCTGCCACCCCAGTTCCTAGAGAAGCAGAAAAGACAGGCATGGACATAGGCATGAAATGTGGAGGGACAGGGATCTAAGAAAGCAGAACGATGAATGAAGCCCCAGAAGCACGAGACCCTGGAACCCTATGAGATGAAGCTCTTGGCACCTGAGGTGCAGAGCTGATCCAGTTTCTGAATCCACCAGGGCAAAGCAGATGCCGGCCCATCACCACCTCCCGCTGGCCCCCTCAAGCGTCTCTGTTCTGCAGAATTAGTCACAACCCACTGCATCAAATCTCTCTTTTATCAACAAAATATAAACCTCCATGGATAACTTCTTGAAACTCCTGTCACGCTAAGCCACTTCCAATGCTCTGGAAAGGGTTCTGTCCCTCTGCCTGCTCATAACCTATCAGCCACACACCACCAACTCCATTTCCAAAGTTCCAGGCAATTACAGCCAGCTGAGTTCCCTGGCTGGGTGCCCGCCTACTCAGAGCCAGGACCCAGGTTGTCAGCAACCTCGAATCCCAGCCACCAATTTCCCCAGCCTTTTCCAAGACCTGGGTGCACCAGAATGGCCACGCTCACCACACCGAGGCAATGCAAACAGCCAGGCCATATGAAGACAGAAAGCAAGGGTCAAGGCCAGTTTCCATACCTTTGCTGAGGGTCCCAGTGATGAGCTTAAAGATGGTCTGGGCAAATTTCACGAACCCAAGCTTGCATCTTTTGGAGCAGCCGCTCATGGTGGCGGAGGGGAGCCAGGCTCTGCTGTCAGCACCCAGAAGGGACAGCACCCACCTTGTGCACCCCAGGAACTTGGAGCCTGCCTGGATGAATGAACCCTGAGTGACGGATGCAGCCCCGAAGCCAGGCTCCGGGAACAGCACAGCTGCCTCTGCAGTGAGTCTGGCTTCTGCATCCAGAGAGCCTGCAGGGCAAACTCTCCCTCCCTCTCTCCACCCACTTCTGCTGTCCACTTAAGTCCTCGCCACGGGAGGACCTCAGGATGCCGGGGCCGGGACAGCACTGCCGGGGCACAAGGTACTCCAAGGGAACCGAGGAGGAGAGTGAAGCTGAGCAGAGCAGGGAGGGAGGAGCTGGAGCTCTCCCAGGCTTTGCTGACTGTCTTTCTTACATGGCAGTGGTAATGTAGCAATTAATACTCAAGTCAGAAGGGAGGGGACTGCTACGCAGAAAACACTCAGCCCCACGGCCTCCCACACTCGCTCTCCCACTCTTTCCTTCCTGGTTAATCTGATAGATCAATTCTCTGTGCCTTGATCAGGATCTGGAAGAACTCCCCGCAGAGCAGAAAGTGGCTGTCGGCACTCAGCAGAAAGTTTGTAGGCAGCCTCAGAGTGGCCTGATTTGCATCTTGGAGAAGCTGGGCTGAGTGCTGAGCCTCCGGGGAGCTGGCCTGTGAACATCGGACAGACAGACAGAGCCTTCGCAGCCTGTCCAGTAACCTTGGCACCAACAGCAGGTGCTGTCTGCCTTCCTGACTTGGAAAGGACAATGCCCCTGACCTCCTCCTGCTCCAGGCATCCCGGACTCAAAGTCAGACTACTGAATTCCATCCTCCACCCCTGCGGAGCAGGCACGAGTCTGTGCTCTCTCACCGGGATGGGAGACGAGTGCAATTAGGGCTTTTCTTGATTGAGATAGTATTCCTCAGAAATGTCATAAAGGAATGACCGAGATTCATGTAATTAGAATACACTGCAATATTCTTAACAGTGAAACTGCAAGGCATTATGCAAATGTGAAGTCCAGCTATTGCTCCATAAAAAACCTGGCTGCCATTCAGTACTATAGGCTGCGTGAGTTGGAAGGGACCTTGGTGGCAGGGACATCTCATCCCACCCTCTTCACCAGGTGTGAACCTCCCCCAAAACAACCCTGCTTTGCTTTCTTCAGAAAGTCCTTGTGGGCCCTGGCCATGGGCACATCTGTGAATGCAGTGTGGCTACTTGTGAACAGCGGATATGAAACACCTTCATCTGAATAAGGCTATGCCTTGGAAAGTCTCTTCTTCTGCCTCAACTGTCTCCCTTTGATCTGCTTCTCTGGGATGTTCAAGAGGAATCCGTTGCTTAAGAGACAGAGAATTGAGACTGCCAGTTGACAAAATGCCAGATAAGCCAGAACTCGTGTATCAGGTCTGATTTTTACCCCATGTTCTGGGAGTCAATGTGGAAGTGAATCTTGAAGAAAGAAACATCAGCCCTCAGAGTGCTCATCAACAAATTTCAGCTCTGAAAAGAGGCCTGGGAGACAGTCTGCAAACTCAGAGCCTTCTCAAAGCCCCAAAGCCCTCAAGCCTTCCCAGCATGGTAGGAGTCAGAGCATATATAACAGAAGTAGCTCTAGCAGGAAATACCCCGTTGTGCTGGATGTCTTAGGGCTTAAAATTGCTGTGTTATTCACTCTCTGTCTTAAGAGTTGAAGGTCCCAGTTAAAAGGCACATGGTGGCTGGGTGCAGTGGCTCACACCTGTAATCCCAGCACTTTGGGAGGCTGAGGTGGGTGGATCACAAGGTCAGGAGATGAAGACCATCCTGGCTAACATGGTGAAACCCCATCTCTACTAAAAATACAAAAAAATTAGCCGGGTGTGGTGGTGTGCACCTGTAGTCCCAGCTACTTGGGAGGCTGAGGCAGGAGAATGGCGTGAACCTGGGAGGCGGAGCTTGCAGTGAGCCAAGATTGCACCACTGCACTCCAGCCTGGGCGACAGAGTGAGACTCTGTCTCAAAACAAAAAAAAAAAAAAAAAAAAAAAGGCACATGGTGTCTGAGAGTGTTAACGGCACTTAGCCTAGCCTTTGGTTCACTCATTCACTTATCCAATATTTACTGAACTCCCAGTGTGTAGGAAAGAGCTGAGCACCCAGGCTGCAGAAAGGGCTGAGCCAGACAAATGAGATGACAAGGTCAGAGCCCTCATGGACTTACAGAGGAGGAGATTCACCACGAGACACTCAGTCCTTGTTGAGAATCAGTTCATCTAACTAACTTCTTTCACTTTGCAGCATCTTAGTGGGATTGAGGCATGAGGCAGGTAGGTGTTAAGACGGTCATGGAGCATGACCTGGCAGGAAATGAGTGGGCAAAGAGCAGGCAACCTGGGCACCATGGAGGAGAAGGATCAGAGACAGAAAGTTTGGAAGGGAGGGTGTGGGACCCATCTGATCATTTTACCAACAATAATACTGTCCTCTGAATAGGTGAGTTCACTTTGCAGGACACAGGACTCTCAACTATGCCCAGTTGCTCCTCTCTTCCATCCCACCAGAGAGGGTAAGACTAAAAATTGAGAAGCCAAAGGAAAAAAAGCTGTGACCATAGTGATATGAGGTGATCCAGAACTCAGTCTTCAGCCTGGAAATCTGGCCAGGAATCCTGCTGGAGGAATGGCTCCCACAAGACAGTTAGCAGCCTCTGTTCAGGGAAGATAAGAGATGTCCAGGGTGGATCTGCATTTGGGCCCCAGCTCAGGAATCTGGAATCCCAACATTTGACCATATTTTGGGAAAGAAACAAAGGCATATGTTGTTTGATCTGACAAATCCTATGAACATCCCATAACTCCTCCAAGCCAGATGTGTAATGGATAAGAGCACAGATCTTCGCACTAGGTATTTACTGACTCACTTGTTCATCCTACACATGCATATTCAAAGTATATGATTATCATGGACTCTGTTCCAGGTGCTGAGGATACAGTGGTAGATAGAACAGACAAAGTCCCTGGGCTTATTGACATTATATTCATGTGGTCCAGGGACAGAAGTAGTCAACAAATGGGCCTCTATACAAGAGATAGTGCTTTAAAGAAAAAGAAAACTGATCAAATGGATAGAGAGTAACAGGAGTTCTGATTTCACATAGGGCCACTGGGGAAGGCTTCTACTAAAATGACATTTGAGCAGAGACCCAAACCAGTATACAGCTCTCTGGTGGGTGGAAGAATAGTTAAGGCTGAGAGAATAACAAGCGCAAAGGCCAAAGACAGCCCTGAGCTCAATCCTGGGGTTGAGTTCAACTCAGCAGCTGTTGAACAAACAGGTTAGCCTCACTGAGTCTCAGCTTTTTCTTCTGTAAAATGGGAATAATAATCCTTATCTTGTAAGGTCTGGGGAAGGTTTAAATGAAATTAATGTGCTTAATACAGCGGCTAGCATAGTATATGGCAGAGGTTATTATGTCAATGGCAAAGGTTATTGCTGCTGCTCCGACCTCTCCTACTGTTGATGCTGATGCCATTGCTGCCCCAACCCCAAAACAACCCCCTACCATCTATGTGACTAGACAAGAAACATTCTCTATCAGTCTGGAGTCATGAACACCTGCTATGTGCCCAGTCCCAGGCAAATGCTGTGGAGGGCTCCAAAGGAAGTGTGAGATGGGATCGCTGCCCTCACATGAAACCATTATAAAACACTGTTTTTATCAAGGGAGGGGTAGAGAATTCCAGAAGAGGAAGAGAAGATTGAGATCACTGAAGCTGCGGTGAGTGGAAAAGAACTCACAGAGGTGGAAACCAAGCAGGCACAGAAAAGGGAAGGTGAAAATAAATAGAGGCTGTGCAGGTGAGACTTTACAATTGTTCGAAATTATGCAGCCAGCTCTTTGATTTTTATCTCTCCTAGCAGCAAGCATTTTGGATTCTCCTCTGATCTCTGCAAGGCATCATGTGTTTGAACTCAGCCTTGGACAAATAAGTCAGGCCCAGAGAGGGTCAGCAGTATCCAAAACACCACACAGCAAAATCCCCCCAATACATGGGCAAGGAACTCAGTGTGCCAAGAACATTCCCAGCAAAGGAAGGCAAGGTGTGCCAGTATGCAGTTCATGATAGAAGAGTACAGGAGAGAATCGTGCTCTGCTCAAGGAATGTGCTATTCTGCAAATAAAGAACAGGGAAGAGGATTTACATAGCACCCGAGACCCTAGAAATGAGACCATCAGAAGGCATGTGTTAGTCAGCCTCTGGGTCACAGATGTGCGTTATCCAAAGGAACTTGGGAAGTCAGAGTTTTCTCTCCACCTGAAACGTTTATGGGAATCTTCACACCCCAGTTCCAGGCGGAAGTAGGACAAGCAGACGGGGGCTCCAGCTGGTGTCTGGGCCTGGGAAAGTGCTCCGACTTCTAGTGCAAGGCTAAGAGAGGACAAACATGCTGTCCTTCAGAAGGTTGAAAGGCTGTCCTCCTCAATGATGATAATGATAGTATCATTCACCAAGTTTCTTCCCCGTGCAGGTGACTGTTCTAAGTGCGTACACACCTTAAATCTTTATTATAGCCCTATGAGGTAGCTATTACGATATTATCTATTCTATAGATTAGGAAACAGAGGCCCAGAGAGGGAAAGTAACTTCCTGATGGTCACACAGCTGAAGCTGAATTTGAATCCAGGATCATTTGACATTTGACTCTAAAATTTACAAAAACTTATTTGATATCTCACCAGGGCTCAAAATTAAAGTGACTTACAGTGTTAGAGAGGTATATTTTGCATCGATATTGGAAGAAATTAGTAGCTGTCTATTAAATCATACACTCTCCATCCCTGGATGCATCGCGGAGCAAGATTGAAGATGTTTGTCCTGGAAAGAATTCCCTCTAAGGCCAGAGCTGTGGCGTGGGAGGGGAGGCAGCGAATGACTAGACGAGGGATCAGTCACTGTCCAGCCGGGAGAAAAAGACCATAGCAGCCAGTTTAACAGAGAGGATTTCACATAAAGACTTGTTAAGCTAGCATTGGAGGACCACAGGAGGCTAAAAGGAACATTGAGGAATCACAGAGGTAGGAACTGCAGGAAGCAGCTACCACTCCCAGAGTTGGGTGGGGGTGAGTAGAGGACAAAGGAAATCAAGACTGGAATCCCCTGGACCTAGAACTTCAGCAAAGGGACCCAGTGAGGCAGAGGCAGTGCCTGCTGGCTGGTGCTGATGTCTCTGAGGTTGTGTGATGAGCTTCATTCTGGGAGTTAAAGAAAGAAAAACACTACAAACTGGAACCAGCTGCTGCAGCTGGAATGTATTGATGCTAGGGTCAAGAACTATTGCCGTGGAGATGCAGGCAGAAGTGAACTAGAAAAAAGCGCTCTTCTTCCAGCCTGCACCTCTCTCCCCGCATAGTGACAAAGCTTGTCACACGGCTGCCTGCAAAGCAGAAATGAGCAGAGCAGAGAAGGGAGCCCTGAAACCTGAGTGTTGAAGGGCTTAAAAACCAGCACCGTCTAGATGTCTTCCTTCCAAAAATCTAGAGCTTTTTTCTCCTCATGTGTTCATTCAGCAAATATTTATCCGACACCTACTATGTGTCAGCCATTAGGGATATGCTGGTAAATAAGACAAAATCCCTTGCCTCATGGAAGTTGCATTTTACAGGCTGAACAGGGGAGGGGGTACTCAGGCCACAAACAAACAAATTCATAAGGTAGAGAATTTCAGGCAGTGAAAATACTGATGAAATGAAGAGTGTCCGGTCTGTGTTTTCTAATGAGCAGGATAGGGCTCTCTCAGAGTTTGCTGGTCAGCTCATAGAACAACTACAAAGAGGAAAGGGGCAGGTTCCATGGGGGTCATGATCATTGTCATAATCATTATAGAAATATCACTGTGATGTGTTACTCTGTTGCCAGATGCTGTTCTGGGTGTTTTATTTGGATTAGCTCATCCTAGTCCTGTAACAAGCTCATGAAGTACGTATTAGTATTTATTAAACCCATTTTATAGATGAGGAAATGGAGGCTTAGGCAAGTTATGTTATTTGCCCCGGTGGGAGGGAGGTTAATCAGTGTGATTAATGAGTGATTGGAGGAAAGCATGGGGGAAGCAGAGGGAGGCAAAAGCCATCAGTAGTTCTGGAAACAGAAACAGGAAAGGTATAAAGAGAATCTGGTCTGGGAAGGGAGACAGTTACAGATTTTGTATGTCTTGGGAAGACAAACATCCAGCTGGTAGATGGAAATGAAGATGAGGAACTCAGGAGAGCAGGTAGGAGCTAGAATTCTCATAAATAAATGATTTTTGTTGCTGCTAAGGAAGAAAATAAATGTGGCATCCCGGCAGGCCAAATATATTAGCATTTAAATACAGGCTTACACAGGTGGGTTAAAAAAAAAGCAATTTCCTAAGAATTAAATCAGATTTTGTTTCTTCTCTAAGTCTTAGAAAAATCAGTTCTGCTTGAGTGTGGTCCTCAGAGAGGGATTCTGCCTTGCTCTAGGGGCAGGCTAGCTCCACGTTCTCAGTGGGACTCTATGTCTTCTTCCCATTATAATTACAAGAAAATGATGCCTAAGAAGCCGAGGGCAATTCATTAGCACTGTTTGCTGGCGTTTCGAAGGCTCATTTGTTTTGAGAGAAGGGCGCCTCATGTTGAGGTCTAGTTGCACTCCGCACTCAGCTGTATCAGCAAGTCTTCAGGGGCCGGCTAGGCGAGGTAGAGAAACCTCGGTTTTGCCATGGAAGTGATCAGAAGGTCCAATGTGCAGCTGCTGGTACTGCCAGGGCAGAGATGGGAAGAGACCAAGTTGGTCCTTGAAGCAGACCTTTCTCCTTCTGTTGCCTCCAAATGCCCAGGGTCTTTATACCACTCATTGCTGCCTGTTGACATGTCCTTCCCAATTCTGCCTTTTCTGCTCTTGTTGCACGCTATGCTAAAAACTGGACTCAGTCCTGGAGCACTGTATATGGGGGCTCCTTTACTGTGTGATCATGGAAAGAGAAGAACTGCCTTAAATTGGATACCAAAGGCCACAGGTATGGACACTGGCTGGTCCCGGAATGGGATCAAGAGAAAGCCCTACAAGACAGACTAATTTATATCTTACATCCACTTTCTCCTCTGTTTTCTAGAGTCATGAAAAGCAGGACGTGGCCGCATAAAGTAGAGAGATTAGGGCAGCGATCCCAATTCCTAGATGCAAATTGATTCTTGATGCTACTTTTCTGTCACTTTCCCATCAAAATATACCTGACCTGTGTTCCAGGTGCTCTGCTCTTTCCAAGTGGCCCAGCTGGCTTCTTCCACACCCTCTGTCTCCAGGAACTGCATCATCAGTGTCCCAGAGCACCCAGGTCAGAACAGTGGGAGTCATTCACAACTCGCTCCTGTTACTTCTACCTCCTTCATGTTTCTCTGATCAGCCCATTTCCTAGAAATCACATGCAAGTTTTTCTCAAAGTATGGCCCAGGGTCCTTGTAGTGGATTGAATGGTGGCCCCCAGAAAGACATGTTCACAGCCTGGAACTTGTGAACATGGTGACTTATTTGAAAAAGGAGTCTTTGCAAATATAATTAAGTGTCTTGCAATAATAAGATCATCCTGGATTATCTGGCTAGTCCCTAAATCCAATGACAAGTGTCCTTTCAAGAAACAGAAGATAAGGAAGACAAAGGAGGAGGTGGCAATGTGAACACAGAGGCAGAAATGAAAGTGATGAAACCACAAGTCAAAAAATGCCTGGAGCCACCAGAAGCAGAATTCCCCTGAGAGCCTCAGGAGGGAACACCACCTGATTTTGGACTTTCACGCTTCAGGACCATGAGAAAAAAATTTCTGTTGCTTTAAGCTACCCAGTTTGGGGTAACTTGTGACAGCAGCCACAGGAAACTAATATGGTTTATTTAAATCATAATTACTTACAGGAGTTACCAAAAATGTGGGTTTCAGGGCCCATGCCCAGACACTAGGAGGACTGACTCTCAAATTTCAGCAAGCATCACAATCGCTTGGGAACCTGGTAAAATGCTGAGTCCTGGGCCTGCTCAGAAAACTAGCCTCTGGGCATGGGCCTTGGAATCTGTATTTTAATAAGTCCTCCAAGTAATTCTAAGGACAGGGACTATGACCTTTTCATCTGGTACCCCAGTGCCTGGCACAAAGCCCAGGGCAGAAGAGGAGTAAGAAAGTTAACTGGAGGAATGAATAAGTGACATTTAGAATCACACAACTATGGCTTCTGACTACATAGAGACAGAGTCATCAAGCCTATTCAGCAGCTGGAGAGAATGATGTTCCCCACCTCCTTCCCTAAAAGACATCTTTCTTGGTCTCCTGACTGACAAGGGCAATCATTTCATGTAGCTGTGGAGGAAGGGAACTTGTGTCTGTGTACCTACTAAGTGCCAAGCACCATGCCAGGCAAGTTCATCTCACAGAATAGTGAATGGACTCCACCCTTCTCAAGTCCCAACACAGTGCTGGCTGTGGAGAGCTTGTAGAGACTGTGATAATCAGACAAAAGTTCTCTGGTCCTGGAGTAACAGGTGGACATGGAAGAAGGCAGAACCAGGCCCCAGGGGAAGGGATCAGGGAGAAGCTGCTAATGGAGCCTCCCATTCCCAGCCCTGTCTTCTGGGTCCCAGAGTCTGATCTAACTGACATCACAGCCCTGGAGCTGATGAAGACATCACCTCCATGGCTGAGAGGCTGAGTGTTGGACAGCGGGGCTGGGAGTAGAGCCTGATCTCTTTTATTCCCCCACAAACCATCATGTCCTTCTCCTACCCCAAGACCTCCAGTGACCTCCCATTGTCATTCCAACAAAATCCGACATTCTTACTGGGACCCACAAAGCCCTGGGTGACCAGGTCTCAGTTGCCTCTCCATTCTCACATCTCTCCCCCTCCCTCACACCCTTCCAGCCCTTCTGGCCTTCTTGTGGCTCGTCACACAGGCCAAGCATGCTCCAGATGTAGAGCCTCTGCATTGCTCTTCCTCAGCCTGGAACATTCTATCCCCAGCCAAGCTGATTCACACTTTTTTGAGGTCTTTGCTCAAACATCACATCCACAGAGAGGTCTCTCCGACATGCATTAGAAAGGCACTCCCCAGTTTATCTTTCCTCAGAGTATGTGCCACTCCCTGCCTCTCTGTTATATATTTGTCTGCCTAGTATCTGCTCCCCTACTAGCCTGCACGATCCAAACAGCAGGGACTTGGGCTGTGTTCTTCCACACTATCCCCAGCGCCTAGGGTGGCATGAGCCTTTCAGTAGTGGATCTGAAAAATGTATGTTGAAAGCGTAAACCAAAAATAAAATTCTAAGCCCCACCAACTCACTGAATGAAACTTCTCAGCGAAGGGGATCCAACTAAACCTGAAAAACTAGTTTGGACCATGACAAGCAGTCGGGGGAGCTGTTGGACATGCCTTATTATATATACCCTCCTCCCTTTAGAGTTCAGGCACAAAACTGACCCATTAAACATCAAAATAGAGACCCTAAGACAGACAGAAGAGACTCTCTGCAACAATAAGATACCAAATTCCAACCTGACTCTAGCATCACATGACAGATAGCAGGCCCTGAAATAAACCAAAGTATTTTACCCCAAAATATATTTCTTTGACATCTTTTGAAATGATCCTGCAAAACTGTCTTTTGTGGGGAAAATTTACATTCTGTAGAGAATCCCTTTTCCTTTCCGGGTCTTTTTCTGGTCCAGAAGAGATTGGCTGAGAAGTACCTTTCCATGGTCTGAATAAGAAACATTTGTCATCTATTTCCTCTGGGGCAGCCATCAATGAGACTTCATCTACATAATAAGAACCTTGGTCTCTACAACCCCTTATCTTAACCCAGACACTCATTTCTATCGATTCCAAGTCTTTAGATAACAATTTAACTCTCAACCAGTTGCCAACCAGAAAAGCTTTGAATCCACCCATGGCCTGTGAGCCATTCCCCACCCCTCAAGTTGTCTCACCTTTCTGGACCCAACCAATGTATGCCTCACATGTATTGACTGGTGTCTTCAGTCTCCCTCAAACATGTAAAACCAAGCTGTAACCCCACTACCTCGGGCACATGTTCTCAGGACCTCCTGAGGCTGTGTCATGGGTTATAACCCGTAACTTTGGCAAAATAAGCTTCTGAATTGACCGACCCCTGTCTCAGATACTTTTTGTTTTACAAAGGAAAGAATGCCCACCTCCTCACTGTTGGACAGTTGGCCCGTCCCTCTCTTCAGGAAAGTAGGCTCCCTCCTGCCTCCTGTGTACTTTGGGCTCCAGATGTTCCAGTAGCCACACTCTGTTAAACAAATCCACCTGAACATGCTTGAAATCTGGGTCTGTTCAGGACCTCGCCTAGTTTAGAGCAATACTGAACCTGGATAATAAAGGTTTTGGAGCCTATGGGAGTAGAATTCAAAGCATGCTTTGAGGTATGAATCATGATGGTTGCCTTGATAAACAACAGCTGTCAGAGGACACAGAAAGGTAAAAAGGGCTTAGAAAAGAGGAGAGGGAGGCTGGCCTCAAGTTATTGCAAAGAACCATAGGGATTTTAGGAATACGCAGGTCTAATATTTGACTTGAAGTTGTTTGTGTAACCATTCTTTAGGTATGTGCACATAACCCAGTTATTCCAACCCATTAAGTCTTTATTTCCTTGTCTTTAAAATGCAGCTAAGACCCCCTACCTAGTGGAACTGATGCCTGCATTGAACAGGGGGGGTGACCAACTGCCCTGGATTTCTCAGGACTAAGGGGTTTCTAGGGATGCAGGATATTTTGTGCTAAACAGAGACAATCCATAGCACAGAAAAGCCCTTGAACAGAGCACCAGACTCTCTCAACAACAATAATAATGCCAGTGGAGAGCCTGCATTATTTTAACTAAAGTTCTATACTGCTTTCAAATTTGTGGTCACTTGCATTTTACATTTTACAACATACATTGTCACAAAAGACCCCCAATCCTTTGTGGCACTAAAGTCTGGTGATAGAAACAGTAAAGGGGTAATTAGTCATGGGTACCCAGTCCCTTTGGCTTTTATGTTTTCTTCCCCTGTCCCCCCACCCGTCTGGGTCTTGTCCCCAGAGATCCATTTATGGAGAATATAAGAGCTGCCCCTGCTGTTCACAGTCAGACAACAGACCATCTCCTAACACCTTCAAGGCTACCCACCGAGAAAGGGTGAAGAAAGGCCTCATGATGAGGTCAAACCACAGGTAGCTCCAGGCCTATGTCAGAGCAACCCCTCCAGAAATTCATCCAGAGCCGGTGAAGGAGGGAACTTGGAGAGGAAGTATATCGGTTAAGTAAGAGTCCCTTTAAATATTCATCTCCATTTTGGTAATTACATCACTGCCTGGATAGGCTGGCAGGGTCCTGGGCAGCTAATGGACTGACTGGAGATGATGGAAAGTTTGCCCTGGGTCCCAGAGTGGGGTCCCTGAGTAGGCGCTGTTTCCCACACTCTGGTGCAATGCTCACTGCAGATCCGAGAAAACCACCCTTGTCATTGTGCCCAGGGCCTCAGATGGCGAAATCAACTCAACTCTTAGTGGAATTCCAGCCCAGTGCCAAGCTGGAGCGTTCTGGGAAGGGCAAGAGGCAAGAGGCACTCCAGATGAGAATCCAGGTTTTGGGGTGACTTTACTTCATTTTTCTCTATCTGGCCTGCAAGCTTGCTCATGACAGAGAAGGCTTCTCTTGCTCCTTTTATGCACATGCCTGCCGCACCACCCCTGTCCAGGTTATCTCCCTGCCTGAAGAATGCCAACATCCTTCACTTTTGTATCATCCTCATGTTCCTGTGAGCAAAGGAAAGGCAGGCCCCTTCACCTGTACAAGTCTCAATTTCTTTGTCTGTGATATGGTTGGAAAAAGAGCTTCCAGGTTGTATATATCCAGGTGAAGTGTAAATGAAATAATGTACGGTCTCCCACTATATAATAACATTTCAGTCAACATTTGACCTCATATATGAAGGTGGTCCCATAAGACTATACTACTGTATTTTCACTGTACCTTCTCTATGTTTAGCTGTGGTTAAATAGACAAATACTCACCATTGTGTTACAACCACCTGCAGTATTCAGGACAGTCCCATGCTGTGCAGGTTTGTAGCCTAGGAACAACAGGCTGTACCAGAGAGTCCAGGTGTGTTGTTGAATATGCCACCTAGGTGTGTGTACGTGCACTCTGTGATGTTCACACAACAGCAGATTCGCCTAAGGACACATTTCTGAGAACACATCCCTGCTGTTAAGTGATGCATGACTGTATGAGAATTTCGTTCCTAATCGTAAATTGTCACACGAGCATGCAGTGGTATACTGAGTGAGAGGCAGTGCCTTCTGGTGGTGAAGAGCCCAGTTTCCATACCTTCCAGCTATGTGATTTTACACAAACTGAACCTCATAAGCCTCAGTTTCCCCATCTGTAAAATGGGAATACTAATGTTACCTACATCATATGATGTAGTTAATGAGAAATGTGTGTCAGGACCCACCATGTAATAAGGCTTGGACCATGGTAGCTGTCATTATTGTCACTACTGTCATAACGATGATCATGAATCCTACTAGAGGCATGAAGGAACACAGACCCGTGACAAGCCCCTCCAAGGGGTTATATCCCAGAATCACCAGGAGTCTGGCATTCTTGCCCACAGCTCTACTCCCAAGATCCTCGTATCTCTGTCCCTGGAAGCGAGTCTGGGATTTGGATGTCCTTGGACTACAGAGCTTCCCTGCAGGAGAGCAGAGGACTGGACACAAGTGGACTTGAGGAGTTCCCAGGCTCCTTTGCATCTGTGGCTTCAGCTCAGGTTGGGAAGGGTATGGGTTGTGTGTCTCCAAAGTGTCAATAAAGGACTTAATCACAGGACAAACCTCTATTAAGATCCTGCCATGACAAGGGAAAAATGCTTGAGCTTGGCTCCACGCCTTCCATCAGGGAGCTCAGGCCGTCAAAATGGCTGCGAGGGGCTGGGTGCAGTGGCTCATGCCTATAATCCTAGCACTTTGGGAGGCAGAGGCGGATGGATCACCTAAGGTCAAGAGTTTGAGACTAGCCTGGCCAACATGGTGAAACCCTGTCTCTACTAAAAATACAAAAATTAGCCGGGCATGGTGGTGGGTGCCTGTAATCCCAGTTACTTGGGAAGCTGAGGTAGGAGAATCACTTGAACCCAGGAGGCAGAGGTGGCAGTGAGCCAAGATCATGCTACTGCACTGCAGCCTAAGCAACAGAGCAAAAACTCTATCTCAAAACAACAACATCAACAACAACAACAAAATGGCTGCGAGGTAGAACAATGAGAGGCATTGGAACCCCTCTCTAAAGCCCCCCACGGGATCCCCTGCAGTGGTGTCTGTCCCTTTCAGTTCTCACTCATTCCTATCTCTTACCCATATGGATGGAAGGTCCGGAGATAAACAAAAATGTTGTCAGGACAAAGAAATTACTATCTCAACAGCTGGCACCTGCTTTCCTCTTCGGGAAGGAATTGTGTTTGTCGAGGGACGGATCATGATGGTCACCTTGATAAACAACAGCTGTCGGAGGACACAGAAAGATGAAGAGGGCTTAGAAAGAGGAGAGGGAGGCTGGCCTCCAGTTATCGAAAAGAGCCAAAGGGCTTTTAGCAATTTTCAGGGCTATTATTTGACTTGAAGTTGTTTGTGTGGCTATGAAGTAACCCCCTTTGTCTCCTCAGACCTCCTGTGAAGTCAGCTACACACAAGGGACTGGTCAGGTTTTTAAAAGTGAAAATTCAGAAGAGAGATTGAATGAAAATTCAGATGCTTTTGATGCAGAATGGACCAATACACAAAGGAAGCCAGTCAGCTAAACTGGCCTAGTTCAGGGAAGCAGGCACTCAGGGCTCCAGGTGACTGGGGAAACCCCACCTTACACATACTACCATCTGCCTTAACACACACACACACACACACACACACACACACACACACACACCCCTATACAATAGCAGATAAATCAGCAAAAGAAGGGGTCCACTATTTGGTGTGAGGACATTCTGGCAAAATCCACTTGAGTTTTATAGGATAAGGCATCTTAGCTGACTTCCAGATTTTAAAAATAATAGATACTAACATCAACTTGCACACTATACTGTCCAAAGTGCTTTCCCATGTTTTCCTCCCTTTTAATCCCAGCAATTTTAGTTTCCATTTTCTGACAAGGAGACTGCAGCCCTGAGAAGTCACACTGCTCACTCACAGCGACACGGGCCAGGGTCTGCTCCCCACTGCTGTGGGAATCTTTGCTGACTCAGCAGAGCTCAAGCATCTGGTTGCAATAGTTTTCTGATCGTTAAGATGCTAAGTAGCTCCAAAAATACTTTGGGGTGATTTCCAGGAGGCTAAGCTAAGTCTGAAAATGGGGCTCAATCTCTGTCATGACCTACCCCTCACCCCCAACCAGGGCAGGGGCTGGGACAAACCCAACCCAAGGCCCAGCAAGGGGAGCAGAGTGTGTGCTTGGTCTGGCAGAGAAAGGATGGGAAGGAGGCTACCTCCAGCAGGGAGGTCTGCGGGGGATCACATGGGCCCAGACCCCAGAGATCTGCATGTGTACAGATGGGGGAATTTTGGGTTCAGAGCCAAGGACCTCAGAAGAGTGAGCATTTCAAAAGATCTCTGCTGGGGAGCCGGGACTGCCCTTGGGACCCACAGAAATGGACTATTTTTGATGGGGAGAAAGTCCTGCAGAGGTCACCCTGTGCCTAGGTTGGAGATGTTTTCTGTGCTGCCCCCACTGCCTCACTAGAGGGAGCTCAAGCTCCCATTTCTACCATCAGCCCACCTGGCCAGGTGAGGTTTCCCTTCTGCCCCAAAGAGGATGTGGGTCAGGGGGCTTGGCAGAGGCAGCTCTCCCTCCCAGTGATGGGGAGGTCTCAGTGAACTTTGGGAAATGTTTTCAGGAGTCACAGGCAGCAAAGGCTAGATTTGACTATAAAATGAGTGTTGTTTCTACTCATAGTTTGCAAGACTCTGCAAGCCTCACTTGGAACCTGATGGTCTGTATCCCACCCTCAACCTGCTCCCCCATCCCCAGGTTCAGAGTTCTTCTCAGCAAGTCCTGCTAAGTACAGAGACCAGAGACCCAGACACAGGGATGGGAGTGGGGAGAGGCAGAGGGCATTCAACTGGGCCAAGGTCACCATAAGAAATATCCCCCTCTCTGGATAACCAGGATTTATTTCTGGACACTTCATACTATTCCGGCCTCCAACCCTCTGCTGGATTCCTTCTGCCCAGCCATGTGCTCAAGAACAATGATAAAAACCATCACCCCTCAAGGAGGCAGTATGAGTGGTGCTGAGACCTAATCTCCCCCCACTGGATGTGATGGTCATGAGACCAGAAACCTTGTCTATCTTGTGTACCACAAAACCCTCAATGCCTAGAATAGAGCCTGGCGCACCGAGAGCATTAAATATTTTATGAGTAAACTAATGGCTCCTACCCTTACTGCCTCTTTAACCTTGGACAAGTTACCTCATCTCTTTGGGTCTCAATTCTTTCCTCTGTAAAATGGGACAAAAATATACTTACTAGACATGGTGGTGATGAGGATTACATGAGAGAATCAGCTAAGGCATCCAGGACGGCATTTAGTTAGAAGTAAGCCTCGATAATAACAGCTAAAATCTCATTCGGAATTCATCTGCATCAGGGTGAGAGTGAGAGAACCTGTTATCTCATATAATCTCATATAATCCTTCCAGGAGTGCAGTTCTATTATTATCTTATTTTTACAGTTGAGGACACTGAGGCATAGCAAAGTTCAGTGATGAGTTCCAAGTCCTTTTGCTGGTAAGTGGCAGTGGAACTCGATTCTTAAGTTGAGGCCATCTGACTCTGCAGCTTTGCTTTTACGCTCAGAAACTGCTTGCTTAGTAGAGCCCTCTTGGATCTGATACTCTGCAACTGACAATGCACTGTTTTGGTTGTCTCATGCAGAGAACAAGGCAAACCTCCAAACACCCTTTCTGTATCTGACAATTGCTTTTGGCATCTTTGATCCCAAGCACCCAAGAGGTGAGTTGCCCAAGGATCCAATGATCAATGGTCAGCTGTCTGATACGCTGTGGTGTAGAAGCAGGATGGGGTCAAGGGGTGTGCAGTCCACATCGGGGGCTCTCAGCCTGCAGAGCCCCAGTAGCATGCAGTTCTCTGGTCAAGTACAAATACCAGTGCCCCTCCTCTTCCATTTTACAGAAGAGGAAACTAAGGCTCAGAGAGACAGTGACTTGCATCTTTAACAAGCACCCTGGGCCATTCTGATGCAAGTACCCCTCCTATCTTTGGAAATTAAAACACAAAAGCAAAAACTAAAGATCTACCACATAGGCACTTACCCTAGGGTGATCTGTTTACTGGGAAGAGAGGGGACAGCCAGCCCTGTTTTGGCTTTTCAAGAAATAGGAAAATGCCAAAGAAATGTCAGTCTCCCACCCATGGCTGATTCCCCATTCCTCCTGCCTTCCATCGTTAGGGGACCACCCCTGTGGTCTGCCCTCTAAGGAGAGTGCTGAGTTGGCTCTGAGGCAGCACCCTACCCTGCAGAGAACACAAAGCCTGGAAAAAGGGAAGGAGTGGAGACTCTGAGCTCCTCCCTGTGTCCTCACTTCTCTACCTCCCTTCCCTTCCACTGGAAAAAAAGAAAATTGCCAAGTAATTGCTCCTCTACAACCCCTGCTGGTCCTCAGTCATTTCTTTCTTGCTGAGATTATAATTAGGGATCAGTAAATTTAAATGGGAAATCTGTGAGCAGCACAGAGCCTTCATTTGTCAAATGCTGTTTCTTGCACCCTGCAAATGGTGCTCATATTCAGCTGTGGGCAGCGGTGACGAGGTGAGGTCCCCAAGTCAGGAGGGGTTGTTAAGTCAGAGAGCACAGCCCCTTGACTCTTGGCAAGGGTACAGGAGCACCAGCAACATGGATAAGCATTTACTCTGTGCCAGAGCCTGGGCCAGGTACTTTCTAAACCTGATTTTACCACATCTACACTTGGAGGTAAGCGCTAGTTTTATTCCTATTTTATAGAAGAGGACACTAAGGTCCAGAATGACAGTGACTTGCCCCAGGCCACACTATGGGAACTTGAAGCCCCATGTGACTGAGCTCAAAGCCTCTCTCTTTTATCCTAAAATCTGACTGCTTTCCCAATGGAGTGGAGGTCTAGGTCCCAGACCTGAATAAATTCCAGGTTTTTGTCTCTTTTCCTTCTCCACTAATGTCTGGATGCAGCCACACCTGGCTTAGGCCTGTCTTCTCCCTCATGTGCCCGGGATGCACAGGTCAAGGCAAGTCTGGTAGGGGTGGGAGAGAGGAAGAGAATCCTGCCCTTCCTCTTCGCTGTGGCTTCTCCCAGGACTAATTAGATTGCTCTCCTATGCTGGGTCATCAAAACATGCTCTCTGGGCAGGTAGGACCCACAACATCCTCTGTATTTTACAGAGGAGGAAACAGAGGCCTCAAAGAGATGAAGTGACCTCACCCAAGGTTCCTTGGCCAACTATTGGCCGAGAGAGTCAGGACTTGGGTGCGGGAACTCTTGACACCCTCATCCCCACCTGTAGGGCTGGGCTCCCTCTGCAGGGAACAGGTCTGTGGAAATGGAAAACCAAAACATCAACAGGTGGGAGAAGGAAATGAAGCAAAACTGTTTTGGGCACCTATATGGTTGCTAAAGGAAAAAGGCTTTGGAGTCACTCTGGCAGTATTAAGTTTTGTCTTGGCTTTTCTAAGCATCATTTAAAAAGTGAGGCTGTTTGTGGTCTTCACCTGGTGGGGAAGATGTGAGGACCCACCGGGATCATAAATGTAAAATGAGGACCCAGTGCACTGTTCAATACATGTGAGTTATGAGCAGTTGCCATTGCTAGTTGTGTTACTTAATAGCATATTGATATGAGTGAGTCTTATAATAACATTGTGAGATATTGGTATGTCCATGTTCCAGATGGGAAAACCAAGGCTCAGAGAGAAGAAACCTGGTTTAGACACACATCTTGTAAGTGGCAGATCCAGGTTTCGGGGTTCTGAGTGGCACCCAGACAGATCAACCCATAACCTCGGTCTCCAGGACAAGCATCAGTGCCTTGACCACTGCACCTCTCAACCATCCTGCACCCCAGAAAAGTGCACAAGGTACAAGAAATTCTTCAGGTCAAGGACAAAGGCCCAGTGAAGTGACTCTCATTTTTCTGGAACCTTCTTCTGTTGCCAGTCACCTGCTGCTGGGGCCCTTTTAGCAAGTGGTAAATAAAGAAAAATCCCTAAAAATAAAGTATAATAAAAAAAAAACTTTTTATTTTATTTTTTATTTTTATTTTTGCAGACAGTCTCACTCTGTCACCCAGGCTGGAGTGCAATGGCACAGTCTTGGCTCACTGCAATCTCCGCCTCCTGGGTTCAAGCGATTCTCCTGCTTCAGCCTCTAGAGTAGCTGGGATTACAGGCGCGTGCCACCATGCCTGGCTAATTTTTGTATTTTTAGTAGAGACAGGATTTCACCATGTTGACCTTACTGATGTCTAACTCCTGACCTCAGATGATCTGCCACCCTCAGCCTCCCAGAGTGCTGGGATTACAGGCGTGAGCCACCACACCCAGCCTAATGAACAAATCTTAAACCTCTGCCCATCTCTTCAAATCTAATTTGTAACTTTTAAAAAAAGTTCATGAGCTGTCAGATTTCTTTATTTTTCCTTTTCCTTTCAATATTTGCTCTCTCTCCTCTCCAGTCTCTCTTTGTCTCTGTCTAACTCTCTCTCTTTGTCTCTTTCTATCTCTCTGTCTTGCTCTCTTCGCTCTTTCTCTTTGTCTTCTGTCTCTGTTTTCTGGCTTAGGAATATCTTAGTAAATTAATACCTAGAATCTGGAGGAGCTATAGACCTCTCCTTTCTGCCTCCCCTCTGAAACTTTCCACTCTGAGCTTAGTGGCCGCCTGAGCCCAACCCAGGCTCAGTACCTCGATGAGTGCAGCACCATTATGTATCACTGTAATTTTCGCCAGCCTCAGAAACTCACAGCTAAGCCTCTCTCCTCATGGTCCTAAATGTAAATGAACATTATCCCTAGCTGGGAAGGCCAGAATCATAAATTTGCTGTGTTTCTGCAAAGCACAACTTTTTAACCAGAAAGATGTACACTCTTTATCTTCTCGGCTGGAGGCATAGAGAGATTTAAAAAGAAAAGAAAGAGAAAAGAGAACACAGGACCCACTGGGAAAGTGGGGATGAGGGGAGAGAGAGAATAAGCAGAAGGCAGGAGAGACAGAGGGTGATTGAAGGAAAAGAGGGGCTGCAGAGAGGCCCACAAGAGCCACAGCCATCTCTCTCATGCCATAGGTAAAAAATTTAACATTAGATTTTTCATTTCACAGACAGATAAACTGAGGATGCTAGGAGCTCAGCAGCAATACGAGGAGAAGCCAGGGTATTATCTAAAATTAAGAACAGCGCAGCCAGGGCAGGGAGAGAGGGAGTGTTGGAGCTCCCTAAGCTCCAGGAACTGAAAAACCACAGTCTGCCTCATCTTTCTCCCTGTCCGCGGAACTGAAATAGCCTCCAAAGCCAAACGGGTTGTTCTGCTGACTTAGCTTTGTGTGGCAAATGCATTTGAAGCTTCTGTAGCTTTCCAGAAAAATAGTGCATTTCCTAAGTAGTAAACACCATAGCTTGATTCATGTTATCAGTTTTGGGGTCCATCTACCCCATAAACCACACATGACTCCACTTTGCTGAAAGAGGAAAGATGGTGCAGTGATGCAGTAATATTAGCAGGAAACAGCCAGATAGGATCTAAATGGGGCAAGAGTGTTGATTTGAGGTTCAGGAGAAGCCTTGTGCCATTTTCCCAACCTCACCATATAAAGCATCGGTGAGGGCCAAAGATAAAAGCTGCTTCCGCCCAGAGCACATTCCCAGGGATCTCCTGGTACAGTCCACAGTACTGATGATCAAAGCAGTAACAGCAGGGTCTTTGCACCACCTAGGCCAACTGAGGATTCATAAGCTAAACGCGTTCAGCTTTGCTACCCTTGGAGAAATGCTGCATTTTCACTAAAGAGCATTTCCTCTTGCAGAGAGGAGAGCTCGGCCCCCTGCCGGGATAATCACAATAAAGTCTCAGTTGATAAAACGGCCAAGGAGCAGTGTCTCAGGTTTCTCTGGTTTGCAGGTTATCGAGCTCACTTGTGAGCTCCAATCCTTGTGAGTGGAAGCATCTTTCTGAGACGCTGCACCCTCTGCTTTCCACTGTACATTCACGGTGCTGGGCTTGGGGAAGCCAGGGACCAGGACTATGGACTGAGTGCTTCCCACACCCATCACCCCAGGACACATGCTGGAAGATGTTCTCTTTTCTAATAAACCATCTACTAAGAATATCCATTTGTTATGTTCTCTTTTCTCCTGAAAGTCAGGCGTGGGTGTCTACCTAATGTCCGGGTCCAGTACAGTGTCTTCTGTGTACTGAATGACAGTCGGAGTTTCTCTTCTTCCTGTGGTTTTGTGGGCAGTGTCGTTTTGTGCCGACCTGCTGTCTGGGACTGATGAGCGCTCACCCAGCCACCCTGAGACTCAGTGATGGACAGATGCACCCTGCTTCCTGAGATAGGTGCTGGGACCCACAGGGTGTTGAACAGACCCCTCTGGTCATGAAAATGGCCCTGTGGCAGCCTCCCAGTGACCTGTGTAAACCAAAAATAAAATTCTAAGTCCCCCAACCATCTGAATGGACCCCTCCCCTCAGCCAATGGCCTTCCAAAGTTAACCTGAAAAACTAGTGCAAACCGTGGTGGGAAGGGAGGGTCGAACGTGCCTCATTATTTCCTGCTCCCTTTTGGAACTCAGGCACAACTGACCAGCATTAACATTAAAACAGACCTTAGGACTGACAAAGCTGACTCTTTGTAGCAATAAGACATCAAATTCCAGCTATATACATGGCTGTAGTATAGCATCACATGACAGAGAGCAGGCCCTGAAAAAAAAATCAAAGTATTTTGCCCCAAATTATGTTTATTTGCTGAATCTCAAAATAGTCCTGCAAAACTGTCTCTTGTGGGGAAAATCTATCTTTCAAAGAGAATCCCCTTCCTTTTCGTGGTCCAGGAGATAATTAATTCTGGTAAGAAACATTTACAACCTATTCTCTCTGAAGCCTGCTACCTGGGGCTTCCTCTGCATAATGGGAACCCTGGTCTCCACAACCTCTCATCTTAACCCAGACATTCTCTTCTATTGATTCTAGGTCTTTAGATGATAATACAACTTTTTCAACCAATTGCCAGTCAGAAAATCTTTGAATGTATCTATGACTTGAAGCCCCTGCTTTGAGTTGTCTTGCCTTTCTGGACCAAACCAATGTACATTTTCTATGTATTGATTTATTTCTTATATCTCCCTAATATATATAAAACCAAACTGTAGCCTGACCACCTTGGGCAGGATCTCCTGAGGGCTGTGAGATGGGCTATTGGTCACTCATATTTGGCTCAGAATAAATCTCCAAGTATTTTATAGAGTTTGACTGTTTTTGTAGACACCAGGGACAGGAATTCCTGGCAGAGCAGACCCCTGGAGGCAGCACCCCTGCGGCTGTGCCTGCTTTCAAAAACCCATGGCTCTTCCTTCGTCCCCTCCTCTCTGTCTCTCTGTGACTTGAAGAAGGATGAAAGGTGGCATGCAGGTGGACCACAAGAGTGGGAAGCATCATTCCCACCCGAGAAAGGAAAGAGAACAGAAGACTCCTGATCAGAGCCTTCCTGAGGACTCATCTCCCCTATCCCCAGGGAGCTGAGAACCACCCCCAAGGATTTGGTGGGTCCCCTCCCCAACAGGCCCCTCCACCTCTGGTGAAAGAGCTCTGCCCACTTCTCTGCTTAGTCTGAGCTGATAGGAGGGAAAAGGAGAGCACTGTATGAGCCACAGGTCTCATTACCTCCCCTCATAGCCCAAGGTAAGGGAAGATGGCACAGGAGGGTAGCTTGCAGGGCTGGGGATGTGCCATGGGGTTCCCCTGGCTTCTCTCCCCAGAGGCTGAACCTCCTGGGGGAACATTTGAAAGCCTTAGAGACCAGCTATGGTGCCAAATACTAATGGCCTCAGTTTCCCTTCCTATTCCCCACCTTTGCATGAGTGTGAGTACTCACCCCCCCCCCCCCCCGTCAACTATGTGACCTTGGGAAGACCCCTCTGAAAGACCTCACACCATTCATGTCAGTCCTCCTTCCCCACCTCCCCACACCATCCACACACCACATGCATCAAGCCCCACAGACTTCAGTCCTCAGCATCCTCGCCGCTCCAGAGGGCTGAGAAAAGGAACCATGCTCTTCACGAGCCACCATACAGACGTGGGAATTCCCCTGAAGGTCAGAACCACAGCTCCTTCTCAGCATCTCCTTCTGGCCCCAGGAGTGGGAGGGCTCATCGTCCCAAACAAAACGGAATTGCCTGTGACTCATACCCCGCCCTGCCTATTGAGAAATCTACTTCCGGTGTTGGGGGTGTGGGGTGGTGCGGAACTGGAGCCAGGGAGGGTGTGTGTGTGTGTGTGGGTGTGTGTGTGTGTGTATGTGTGTGTGTTCCTCAGCTTCCTGGCTACTGAGCCTTCTCAAGACCAGAGCTCCCTGGCTTTTCAGAAAACCAGCTCTCAAATCATCTAGATCATCTTTCCCCCTTACTAGGTAGTCCAGTGTGACCCAAAGCCTATTTGGACATTTTTTTTTTTAAAGGAGAAGAAAAAAAGAACTAAGTGAAAACAGAAAATAATTCAGCCACGTGAAGCTGAATTATTATAGCTGCCCCATGTGAGTTGGGAAAGAGAAAGGTGCTTCCTAAAACATGTTAGACGAGGCACTCTGCGGCTTAGTCCCATCCTCCACTCCCCGAAGTCTGCAGCTCTCTCATCATCTTTGCTGCTTAAGTTTTGAGAGGGGCCCAGTGTGCTTTCTGCAAAGCCTGTGCCACTTGCTTCGAAATGTGGCTGTCTCTGGAGGGTTCTCACGAGTCCCACGCTGGATCCCGAGGGCACAGAACTGAAGCTGTTTCAGTTTTTGGTTTGCATGTTGTTACTGTCGCAAAAGGGAAATATCAACTTGGATATTAACAAAATGGAGAAGTGAGACCCACCCTGCGATTTTTGCCATTTTCTCATTTTGGTAGAACAAGAGCAAAGAACAAGGCGCCTTCTAATGGCATAACCTAACTTTTAAGGTAACAGCATCATTATTTGTATAAAGCAAGAAAAGAAGAGGAAATAATGTTTGTCAAAATCTATTATGTGTCAGACATTTTACCGAATTGCCTTAGTCAATCTTTCTCCCCTAAGCCCAACGACATAGGTACTTGTGTCCCCATTCCATGATGGGGAAATGGGGGCTAAGAAAGCTGCAGTGACTTGGTTAAGGTCATACGTGTAGAGATGAATGCTAGAGAAAGGGTTCAAAATCAGGTCTGGCTGTTGCTGAGTTTCCTGTATTTTCCAAGTTCTTACACTTTCCCTAACTTCCCTGCCTTCATCTCTGTCCTCTCCTCTGCTTACTCTGTTCTTTTCTGTTCCTCAAACGCACAAAGCTCATTCCCACATCAGGACTTTCTGTCTCTCTTTGTTTGGCTGCTTCCTTTCTTATCATTTGGGACTCATCACAAAGGCCACCTTCTTGTAAGGTGACCTGACCATTCCTTCTAAAATAATGCCCTCTGGGATATTGCTCTGTTAATTTACTTTACAGTACTTCTCACTCACCTACTTTGTTTATTTCCATAGTCTGTGACCCCCTACCCACCCCTCACTGACCCTGCAACAGACACTAGAATGTAGGGCTAGTGAGAGCAGAGGCCTCATCTTTCTTGTTCTTCTCTATATCCAAAGAGTCTGGAGAAATGGCTGGGACATTGAGGACATTCAGAAATATTTGTTGGATGGATAGGTGGGTGGGTAGATGGATGGATAAACAGGTGGGTGAGTAGACAGATGAGTGAGTGGGTAGATGGACAGGTGGATGGGTAGATGGATGAGTGGATGGATGGACAGATGGGTAGGTAAATAAATAAAATGGTAGATGGATGGACAGGTGGGTGGGTAGATGGATGAGTAGATGGTTAAATGGACATGTGGGTAGGTAGATGGATGAAAGAGTAGGTGGATGGATGGATGGGTGAGTAGGTAGATGGATTAGTGAGTAGATAGATGAATGGATGGATGGGTAGATGGATGGATGGATGAAGATGAATGAGTTGGTGAATATACGTATGTATGAATGGATGGTGTCTACTATATGTCAGGTTTCAGTGAGGATGTAGAGATGAATAAAATGATGTCTCTTTGATCCAAATGTTTGCTTTGAAATGAGGGAGACCTTCTGAATAGTCCAGTAGTTGCATCAAAGTATATTAGGTGTTCTGAGGGAATATCAGATCTCAAAAGCACATTTGGGATAGAAATGAGGAAGGGATCCATTTTTGCTGGTGCAGGGTGATCAGAAAATGCTCTATAAGGGAGATAGCACTGTATCTGATCCACGAAGGATAAGTGGTTATTATTCAGGTAATCAATGAATTTAAAAGCTTCCCTGCAGCCTAGGAAAAGGGAAAGAGGCTGAACACAGTCTTAGAGTCTAAAAACTGCAAGCTATTTGGTATGATGGGACAAGAGGTGTGAAAGATCTGGTCTTGATTGCTATTGCATATTCAGTGTTTAGCATTCAATTACCCTACTATTGGCACTTGATAATAGTACTCAAGAATAGGTCCTCAATAATTATTTGTTGAAGAAAGGAACAAAAGGAGAGCACAGGGAAAAGTAAAGCTGGCAAGATTGACCTGTGCTGGGTACTGCTGAGCTAAGGAATGTAGATGCTAGTCAGAGGAAAATGGACCATCACAGAACGGTTGATGAGATGCCTGTTTCTGATGGTCACCCTGCTAAGCACAGGAACTGTGTTGGGGAAAGTCCAGGAAGTGGCAGAAATAGACAGAGTGGACTATGGCGATGGTCCGAGTGTGGGATGTTGAGGACCTGAGCTAATCGGGATAGTGTACGTGAAGAGGTAAAGAGGGATTCTAGAGACGTGAGGAAGGTAGAACTAGAGTGCTATCCATGGTTCCATGTGGATGAAGAAGGGAAGAGGGAGGGAATATAAAGAGAAGAATTTTCCATGCCCCTGCTGGAATGACTAGATGCTAGCCACTGGAATACAAAATGTATGGGGTGGGGTTCACCATGAAGCTAATGAAGGTTATGTGTGAGAATCCCTCCCTTTCACATCCACTATCAAGGTCCTAAACCTACTCTTGTATTCACTGTTTTCTTTTTATTTATTTTTTCCTAAAAAGCCCCTTCCTGCCCAATTTATAGAATCCTCAGGCTCCACCAAGCCTGGATCTTCCCCTGGAAATACAAGGAGAACAGTTTGGGGGAAAGGATTCCATTTGGATTGTGAATTCCATTTGGGGCATGGCAGGTTACAGGTGGATGAAAAACCTTGAGGTGGAGATGTTCTGCAAGGAGCACAGTACAGGACAGGGCTTGAATCCTGGCTTCATGCTGTGTGGACATGGGCAAGTTGTTTGAGCTCTCTGTGCTCAGTAAAATGGGATGTTAATGATAGTACACCCTGATAGGGTTGTAAAGATTAGATGAGACAATGTAGGTCAAATGCTTAGAACAGTGCCTAGCACATAGTAAGTCTTGAAAACAAGTTGCATGTTGGCTTTTGGTATTCTGTGGGGCAGTGTATATCTGAGAGTCACTGGAGTTGAGGGTGGCCTTGGGAGGAGTTGGATTGTGTAGCAAGAGTGTATTAGGGCTTGATATGAGGAAGACCAAGGACAGAGCTCTGATATTTATCAGGGTGAACAGAGGAAGGGGAACCAGCAAAGGAGGCTGACAAGGACTAGCCAGAGGGGTCCTGGAAGCCAGGGGAGGGGAGAACGCCAAGCAGACACTCAGTCATGGGTGTCACCTGCTGCTAAAAGTCTAGCAAGAAGGTGACCACAAGAGGCTGCTGGCATGGGTTTTGGGGACATCTCAGTGACCTTGTCAGAGGGCTCTCCGTGGAGAGTTGGGTACGGAGGAATGAAAGTCCCATGCAGATGACAGGTGTAGATGGTCTTCTGCAGAACTTTGGCTTTGGGAAAAGACAGGAGGCAAGAGGCAGAGGAGAACACAGGCAGAGAGAAGGTGTTAGGGTGGTTGATTTGTTTTGCTTTGGGAGGACATGATTCACTGTTTAAAGATGAGATTCACAGGCTTTGGGGGCTGTGATGAAGAGTTGGTGCATAAAGTTTAACAATTTGAGGAAGAAATAAAATAATTGATTTAAAAAAAGTGAATGCCTTGACAGAATTAGGAAGGGGAGGAACAAGTGACACAATAAGGGGCCAACCCTTAACTGCTATCTGAGTCTCGAAGGAAGGGGGCAAGGGTGGGAAGGTTATAAATAAGCTTCTAGGTAGGAGGACAGGAAATGGGGCAGTTATGCCTGATAGCCTCAGCTTTGTTGCTGTGAAGTAGGAGGATAGATCATCTGCAGAAACATAAATACACAGCTTCTCCCACACCGTGGGCACTTAGGAGAAATTATGATTACAAAACTTAAAATCTCAAGGGAATATTAGGGTTAGAGGAACCCGAGTTGATGGTAAAGTTATTAATATCCTTACAAATTGTTTTACATCGATTAATATAAAGCAGTGAACAAAGCATACCAAGTAAAAACAACCTCAGAGGCAATTTGCACATCTTTGTTAGTGCTCCACCGTTCATTTTAATTTGCACTCCTTTGTTTGCTTGTAGGTGCTTGAAGCATTTCAGGATCTTCCTACCCTGAAGTTTCAACTTACAAATAAATGCTAGCTAATAGATAAAGTTATGAATCATTTCAAACTTACAACGAAGTTGAAAGAATCTTACGATTAACACCAGTATACACACAACCTTTGTTCAACCATTAATGTTTTACTAAGCTTGTTTATTTAAATAAACCTTTTAACTACAAAAAGGAAAATTGGAAAAGTACAGAGTTCCCATATACTTCCTAGACAGTTTCCCTTATTTTTAAAATCTTATATTAGTATGGTACATTTGTAATAACGAATTAACTAATATTGGTGTTTTATTATTAACTAAAATCCATACTTTACTTGGATTTCCTTAGCTTTTGCTAATTTCCTTTTTCTGTTCCAGCATCCCATCAGAGATACCATATCATCCTTAGTCATCATGTCTTCTTATGCCCTTTTGGCTGTGACAGTTTCTCAGGCTTTTCTTGTTTTCCATGGCCTTGGCAATCTGAGGTGTACTTCTTCCCCCTGCCCTCCCCCCGCCTGAGACAGAGTCTCATTCTGTCGCCCAGGCTGGAGTGCAGTGGTGCGATCTCAGCTCACTGCAACCTCTGCCTCCCAGGTTAAAGCAATTCTCTTGCCTCTGCCTCCTGAGTAGCTGGGATTACAGGCACATGCCATCAGGCCCGGCTAATTTTTTGTATTTTTAGTAAAGACAGGATTTCACCATGTTGGCCAGGCTGGTCTTGAACTCCTGAACTTGGAGGTGTACTTATAAGGTATTTCATAGAATGTCCCTCAATTGGGATTTGTCTGATGATTTTCTGGCAATTACACTGTGGTTGTGGGTTTTTAGAAGAAAGACTGCAGAGGTAAAGTGCTTTTCTCATCTCATTATGTCAAGGATATACACTGTCCACATGTCATCACTCTTGTTGACCTTGATCACCTGGCTGAGGTAGTGCTGGTCAGGTTCTCCACTGTGAAGTTACACTTTTTCCTTCCTTTATATGTGTACTTTTTGAAAGGAAGTTACTAGGTGCATCCCACAGTTCAAAAAACTTAAAAGAATGAGGAACTACGCGTCACCTCCTTGAGGGTGTAAATTTGTATTTTTTTAAATCACGTATCTATCCATCAGTAGCTATTCCTTTACCCATCCACCAATTCATCTTACTTTTTTAGACATTTAAAAATAAGTTTGCAGATTTATATTATTTTGTTGCAGGCAACACATATGCTAAGGCACTTTGTTTCTGCGCCTCGTCTGGTCCTCAAACCAAATTTCAATTCTTTTTAGGTTGTATACAATTTCTGGGTTCTGCCTCCTGGGCCCCCACTGGAATCTCAGAATCACCCACAAAAAGTCTCAGATCATGAAAAAGATACCAAACCTGGGGTATTTATTCTATTATTTGGAAACTGAGTAGACATTTCTCAAGACCCCTTTCCAGTCCCCAAGGTTAGTGGTCTCAGCTTTGCCATGTTGACATCTTGTTCAACACTCTGGGTGGTGCCCCACACACTCTCTGCCTGAAGGCCATCCTCTCTCTCCTGTTCTTCCATGTCTTCCAGGGCTTTAATGCAATAATTAAAAAGAAATAAACCTCCACTCCTCCTTTTCTTCTGCTGACCTTCCATTTCCATTCTCGGTTCCTAGTTTCCTTTTTTGCTAATTATCGCCATCCAGAGGGACACTCCATTCACACCCTGAAACTGAAATTCTTCACTTCCCAATACGTTGGAATATATTAGACTTTCTAGTACTTCATATAAAGTAAATTCAGGGTTGTAGATACAACAATGCTGCATTTTATACAATATATATATAAAACAACTATAGTGTTATACATTTTGCAAATATGCCAAATTAGATATTTTGTGCCAGTGTGCAAATAGCTGCATGGGAATAGCCCAGTGAGTAAAATAACTGAAGGCTGTTAAACGTGATATGAGTCTGGTAAGTTCTTGCCTAAGTGGAAACCACTTTAGAAAATTTTCTGTCTTCCAGTCATCAATGTATTTCTTTGTTGATGCTCATCACACTTAACATTTTTCATGTATTTTGTCTTTCTTTATACGTTCCTCCTCCATCATATTGCCTTCTCCATAAGAATTGGTTGTGTGCTGGTCAGAACAACCCATAATGACTGGCTGGTTGGGTGGATGCCTTGATGGATGGATAAATGTAAGTTCCAGATGTTTTTTAAGAATCATCTAACCTCTTGCTTGTAGCATGTAGTCATCTGTCCTCAATTCAGACGTACTGGTAGTGATGGCTGACCACCATCTCTGTAGCATTACTTCAGGATTAAAAAAAATGTTGTTTTCTAAACTAACATATAGTAACATTGACTTTTTTGTGCGTACAGGTCTATGAATTTTAATGTCTAGATTTGTGTAACTACCACCACAATTGGGATACAGAACAGGTTCTGTCATCCCAAAAATCTCCCTTGTGCTAATCCTTGGCAGCCGTGCTCTCCGCAACCCCTAGCCCTTGGCGATCACTGGTCTGCTCTCCATCACTCTAGTTTTGTCTTTTTAAAGAATGTCTTATAAATGCACCCCTTTGAAACTGGCTCTGTTCACCCAGTATAATACCTTCGAGATTCACCCCAGGTGTTGACTGTATCAATTGTTCACTCTTTTATTGCAGAGTAGCATTGCATGGTGAAGATGTGCTACCATTTATCCATTCACCAACAGAAAGACATTTGGATTATTCACAGTTTTTGGTGATTGTGAGTAGAACTGCTATAAACATTGACATACTGGTTTCTGTGTGGACATACGTTTTCGTTTCTCAAGGATAGCTACCTAAAAATGAGAATGCTGGTTCACATGATAAGTGAATGCTTAACTTTATGAGAAACTACAAAACTGTTTTCCAGAGTGGTGTACCATTTGCATTTTCACCAGCAATATGTAAGAGTTCCAGTTGCTTCCAATCCTCACTAGCACATGGTTTTGTCAGTATTTTTAATGTACTTAGGGTATGTAGTAGCATTTCATCATGGTTTTAATTTCCACTTCCCTAAAGGCTAATAATATCAAACATCTCTTCATATGCTTATGTGATGTCTGTAGGTTCTCTTTGATGAAGTGTTTGGTCAAGTCTTTTTATCCATTTTTAACTTGGGTCTTTGTTTTCTTACTGTGGCATTTTGAGGTTATTTATATATCCTGGGTATGAACCTGGGCCATTATCTCGAAAGACACAATCCCGAATGCCATAATCTCAAATGTTGAAATCTCTAAAGATAAGAATCCCTAAAGTCTAAAATCCTGAAATTAACAATCCTAAAAGATGTAAATCCTGAAAATATAACTCTGGGAATAATAATTTTTAAAAGTTTAGAGATTATTTACATTTGAAAATATGTTTCTTTATTTAAAAACATATAAAACATGACAGAGCACCTCATAGGCCACTTTACACAACATAATAGGCAATAATAACATTCATATTTTTGTAAACATAAACACTCAGGTATACTAATGGCAGTCACATGGGTATAAGGGCTCTGAGCAGATGAACCATATTCATAAATAAATAGGTCAAAAAGTGAAATGTATATACACATATCACTAATGTTGCTGTTGTGTGCACCTCACTTCATAATTGCAGTCGTCTGAAATACCTAAGTCTTAATGAGATGGATCGAAAACTGCAATGGATTACCATGGCATGTAGTTGCCCAAAGAGCTGAGATCTGGAGACATTTTATCTCTCACAAATGCAAATGTACAAAAGGATAGCTCTTCCTTTGTTGAGGGAGTTTTGATTTTTTACATGCACACTCTCTGGTTATGCACAAAGTCAAAATTGCAATAAGGCACCTGCAGGAAGTCAGATTTGCAAAAAAATGCATACAGTGAATTAGAATTTTCTAAAAGTCTATACATAATTTATACCTCCAGTGTTGAAAATAATGCAATGATAAAATACATAGCATAGGGAACTGGTGCTCTGTGTGAAGGAGCAGAAACCATACATGATTGAATAATTTGACAGGGGAGTTTTATTGTATTCTTGGCCTGCATTTTCAGTTGTATAATCTTCTAAACACTTGCTGCACTTGTATTTGGAGAGTGGCTATGGTCTACAAATTTTCCAAGTATATGATGTCCATTTAAAAGTCTGGTTATTGCTTAGCTGTTGCAATTAAGGAATTTTCTGCTTTTGCAGCACTAATAACAATTAGCTTTTAAACTTTTATCTTTCACCATTAAACAGCCTCGTATACTTAACTTATCACATCCTTTTTGTGAGAAATAATTTCACAGAACTCTTCTGTTTTGTTTTAACGAATACAGTAAGAAGGAATGATATTTGGCTTCCCCAATACTAAATTCATATTAGTAAGGGTTTTTTGGAAAGATGGAACCAAAAGGACATGTATATAGGTATATAAGAGGAGATTTATTAGGGAACTGGCTCACATGATTATGGTGGCTGAGAAGTCCCAATGCAGGCTGTCTGCAAGCTGAACTCTGGGATACCTGTAGCATGGCTCACTCCAAGTCTGAAGGCCTCAACACCAGGGAGGCTGATGATGCAACTCATAGTCAGAAGCCCAAAGCTTCAGGACCCAGGTAGCTGCTGAGGTAAGTCCTGGAGTCCAAAGGCCAGTGATCCTGGAGTTCTGATGTCCAAGGCAGTAGAAGAAAAATCTGTCCCAGCTCTCAGGGAGAGACCAATTCGCCTTCTGTATGTGTTCTCTTCAGGTCCCTGGCCTATGGGATGGTGCCCACCAACATTGAGAGCAGATCCTTCCCACCTAGTTCACTGAAACTCACACACTACTGATCTCCTCTGGAAACACCCTGACAGACACACTTAAAATAATGCTTTACCTGGTTTCCAGGTATTCCTTAATCCAGTCAAACTGACGCTTAAAATTAAGTCCGCAAGTCCCTCCCTTGTCAACTTGGCACCCATATGCATCTCCTTAAACCATACTTAATTCTCAAATAAAGATAATAATAAGGTAATAGTTCTGCCTAACATGACGCAACTAACATTAGGTGGCATACAACTGAAAATGCACCAACTTCGTCCCCAGAATTTGGATTTCAGGCTTTCAACATTTGGAATTTTAATCCTTTGGGATTTTGATCATTGGGATTTTTTTTAGACATTAAGGAGTTTTGAATTTAGGGATTTTGAACCTTTGGAATTTCAACATTTGGGATTATGGCATTCAGAATAGTATCTTTTAGGATCATAATCAGTATTGACTGGGTATATTGTCAGATATGTGATTTGCAGATATTTTCTCTCAATTTGTAGTTGTATCTTTGTTCTCTTACAAGTGTATTCATAGAGCAGATTTTTAAAAAAAGGTTGGTGAAGTCTAATTTTTCACTTTTTTCTTTTATGGATAGTGTGTTTAGTATCATGTCTAAGAACTTCTTGCCTAAAATATTTTTCTTAGGTTTTCTTCTAAAAGTTTTATAGTTCTACTTTTATACTTAGTTCAATGAACCAAACATTTGAAACAATTGTTCGACCACATTTTTGACCAACTACCCTTCTTCAATGATTTGCCTTTACACATTCGTTAAATATCAATGGACCATATTTATGTAGATCTATTTCTAGACTCTTTACTTTGTTATCCTAATCTATGTGTCTGATTTGTCACCAACATCACATTCTCTTGATTACTATAGCTTTGTAATAAATATTAAAATCAGGCAGTATGATTTTTTTTCAAGTTTACCCTTTGTTTCCCCCAAAATTGTTTTGGCTACTCTAAGTCCTTTGCAAAAGCAAACCTTTAGAATCAGCTTGTCTATACAGTATGTCTCTCAATTTACTTACGTCTTCTGTGGGATCTCTCATCAATGTTTTGTAGTTTTCAGCATATAGATCCTACACATGTTTTGTTAGATTTTTCCCTAAGCATTTCATTTCTTGGAAGCTTTTTAAGATGGTATTTTTATTTTTAATACCAGTTTACAATTGTTCATTCCTAAGTGGAAACACAATTTATTTTTGTATGTTGACCTTGTATGCATTGATGTTGCTATATTCATATATTATTTCTAGGACTTTCCAAAAAATGAATTCCTTGGGATTCTCTATGTAGACCATTACATTGTCAATGAACAAGAACTCTTTTATTTCTTCCTTTTAAATCTGGATGTCTCTTCTTTTTCTTACCTTATTGCACTGGCGAGGACTTCCCAGTATGATGCTGAATAGGAATGGTAAAACCAGGCATCTTTCCCTTAGTCCCAATCTCTGGCGGAAAGCATTTACTCTTTCACCATTAAGTGTGAAGGGTCAGGTGTGCATTTTTTGTCTGGTTACTCTTAATCAGGGTAAGAAAATTACCCTGTATTCCTAAGTTGGCTAAGTCTAAGGCAAGGAATTCCCTTTAACAGAGTGACATTGAAACTTCACATCCTGCTCAGATTCCACTGGTGAACACTTGGACTGACTACTTTCCTTCACTTCACTATGCTTTAAATCCTTGAGGTCAGAAACTGTGTCCTGTTCAACTTTGGATCATCATCACAAAGCCCTTCCTACCCTCATATAAGACTGGACATGCCATCACTTGCTGTGTAGTCACATACTCAGGAAGAAGTGGAGGATGAATCAATTTTTATAATTAAAGCAATTTCCGCTGCTCAGTTTTAGGTATAGTAATGTGCTCCAATCTGTCTCCAGGACACAAATGCACTAGTCATACCCTACTCCTCAACATCTTCTAATCCCACAAGACAGAGTAGAGTTTAAGTCTGTTCTCTGCAACAGTTTTCAGAGTTCCCCTATCCATGATATGCTCAGGAGCCCCCTAAAATTTATAAGTGTCTTGAAGGGAAGACCAGTAGAGGTGGTCCTTTTTCAATAAAGCTAGGGGATGTGAGCAGCTGCATGAAAGCTGTCCTTGGCTTGCTGTGTCCAATAGCCAGAAGTCCCTATAGTGGGTTAAATGGTGTCCTCCAAAAATTCATGCCCCCCCGCCACCCAGCACCTGTGAATGTATCCTTATTGGGAAATGGGGTCTTTGTAGCTATAATCAAGTTAAGATGAAGTTATATTGGATTAGGCTGGGCCCTTACTCCAATGGCTGGTGTGCCTATAAGGAGAAGGTGATTTAAAGATACAGAGTCACAGAGACATGCAGGGAAGGAGGTCATTTGAAGACAGAGGAAGTGACTGGAGTCGTGCACCTGCCAGCCAAGGAATGCCTGGGATGGAAGGTAATCCCTAGACGCTAGGAACAGGCAAGGGAGTGTTCTTCCCTAGAGCCTGCAGAGAAAGTGTGATCCGCCATGATCAACACCTTGATTTCAGGCTTCTAGTCTCCAAAAATGTGAGAGTAGAGCAGTTGTTCTAAGCTACAACTTAAATGTGTGACAATTTGTTATGGCAGCTTACAATGTAAATACAATCCCCAACATGCGTAACAGTCACAGGTGTCAGGATCTGGAGTTATCTTCAGGAGAAGAGACACCCACTTCCCATGTTATTCAGGGGGAAATTGTTAACAGATCTACTAACTCAGGCCTTTTCCCAGAAAGCTCTTTCAAAATCTTCTCTCTTGGTGCAGGAAATTTCCAATCAAAATGGCCACAGACCTTAGGGACAAGGCATTTTCCTGTCCCCTCTTGAGGGTAAGGCTGCAGAGAACTGGAAGTCTAGTGGACCACAGCCACAGGGCCCCAAGCCCCCATCTCAGTTGTGATTGTGGAGCACAGCGGGAGCAGGAAACAGAAGGTTGTGGCAGGAGAGCGGAGGTTGCCACCTCTCAGAGAAGGGCAGGTTCAAGTGGGTGGAGTGCTGACAGTGCTTCAAAGCTGCCCCTGAGGCTCCAACCTGAGATGCAGTGCTGGGTACCACCCTCTGCTTCAACTGACAGGATTGTGACCCTTCTCGGTTGTGTTTTGGGAAACTGTTAGAGCCCTGAGTGACCGTTGTTTGAGTTCGCAGACCCAGCCGCTTCATAGCTGACCCAGAGGCTTTGGGATGGCACTGGTTCTGGAATCTACCACCTCATATGCAGAACCACAGACCTTCTTGCTTCCCCAGTAATCCCTATGCAAAGCAAGACAGCTTTTTTCTTCAAGCCTTCAAATTACACACACAAAAATCTTGTTATGTGTCCTTGCTCATTTAATCAAAGCAATTGTTTTCTACTTGCTTATCCAAGGAGGACCAGTCTTGGCCATTCCTAGGTGTTGTGCAGGAAGACAGAGAGAGAGAGGGGACACAGACTCACTGGCATCTGGCAGAGCCTTTCTTGTAGGGAGCCTCCCAGGTGATAGGGCTGCGTGGACTTGGAGCCACATTTGACTCCCCTGATGGTAGCATGGGCTTTGGAGCTGAGACTTCATTTTATTCCATGCTAGACCAACGGTGTGAGGCTTTAGGCTTAAAGCTAGCCTTAGCAGGGTGCGCCTCAGCTTATGGGAGCTCTTTGTGATCTGGCCCTGGCTTTCTTCTGCAACCTCAGTTTGTGATCCCACATACTCCCTGCAGCCTCACGGATGCCTGAGCTTTCCTAGAAGCCTGCACTTTCTCTCTAGCTCTGGACTTCTGCACAGGCTCTGTGTTTTAGTTTGCATTATTCAGTCACCACATTTTGAACCCTTCTCTATGCCAAGCTGCTTTGCCGAGCACTGTCTTATTCTTGACTGCTATTAGTAAATATTTCAAACATAATAAAGGTGGTAAATCTCAATGTATACCTTATTCTGGTTCAACAAAGGCAACATTTTGCCATTTGCTTCAGAACCCTTTTGTTTTAAGAAATAAAATCTATAGATGCATCAGAGTCTTTCCCTTCCCAATTCCATTAATCTCCTTCCCCTTCTGGAAGAAAAATGCTTGCCAAAAATTGGAAGGCAGCCCTCCTCCTATGTTTTTATACATTTACTACAAGTATAACTATTCATGTCTGCTCAAGCTCTTTCTCTTCTTTATTGTGAAAAGGTCATAACATACAATCTACTTCTTAACAAATTTTTGACTGTACGGGACAGTGTTGTTGGCTGTAGGCACTTTGTTGTCTAGCAGATCTCTGGAACTTTTTCATCTTGTGTAACTGAAACTCTGTACCCATTGAACAGAAACTCCCCTTTCTCCCTCCCCAGCCCCTGGCAACCATCATTCTGTTTTCTGCTTGTATGAGCTTGACTACTCTAAGTACCTCCTATATATGGAATCATGCAGTATTTGTCCTGTGACTGGCTTATTTCCTTAGCACAATATCTTCAAGGTTCATCCATGTTGTCGCCCATGACTGGATTTCTTTCTTTTTTAAGGCTGAATAATCTGCACTCCCGTGTCATTATTCACAATAGCCAAGAGGTGGAAGCAACCTAAATGTCCACCGATGGATGAATAAAGAAAGCATGGTATATACATTCAATGGGATATTATTAAGCCCTTTCCTTTGTAATAGGTTATCTAATTTAATCTATGAAGATCTTATTATTCCCATTTATAGATAAGGAGACAAAAGCATGGTTAAATTATGTAATTTCTCCAAAGAACAAATAGCCAGTAAATGGGGAAGGCTTGCAAATCCCTGCTTGGCTTAAATAAGGCCTCCCTAACCCCCACACGCCCCACCATTACTTCTGCAAACCCATTTACCCTGCACACACAGTAAGGTCAGGATCATCCCCTGCTCTTTTGGCTCATATGCTAACCAGTACCGTTGCATCCACATCAGCGAACTAAATGGGACAGATTACCCATCTCTCTTGCTTTGGAGGACAGACGCTAGGTACTTGTCCACCCTGGAGTGCCAGTTCAGAGCAGTATCTGGCACCTGGTAGGGGGGCAATAAGGAGTTTTCAATGAACGCTGGAAGCAAACAGTGAACAGGCAGAAGGTGACTCTGATCTGAACCTCTCCACCTCCTGGAGGGAATACTTCACCTGGAAACACACTCTTGCCTACGCCTTTGGGTTAACATTCGCCATAACTCTTGATTTTATATTTTATGGGCTTCCCAGGACTTCCCTCTCAATAATCAGAAAAAACTCAGCTTGCCCCCCTCACTTGCCCCCATCACTTGCCCGTTAGACACTGGGAAAAGAGCCTATCTCCCTCGCCCAGGCTTGTTTTCACTCATATTTGCAGATAAAGGATGGACAACCAATAGCAAGTGAAAACCTAAAGATGATTCATCTCAACCAAAGAGATGGTACCAAGAAGATGCGTCCTTTGCGTTGACACATCTGGAACCATAATCTGCTGAGACTATCCTCAGGGTTCTTCCTGCTCTGCGGCGGACTCTCCCATTTCAGACCTCCATTCATCACCATCCTGGTTTTGGCCCAACTAAGATGAGCCACAATTACTTTTGTTTATTTAGTATATTATTTTAATTCAATTTCTTTTTTCAACTTCAATAAAATCTTTTCCTCTTTCTGACCAATAAGACACATGAAATCATAAATTAGATGAGCTTATTGTATTTTTCTAACACATAGCAATGTGTGTGTGTGTGTGGTGTGTGTGTGTTACGCAAACTTACATTTGTAAAACATCTATATTCATCTGTGTTCTAACTCATATCACTTCGTGTGCCATACCTGGTGGAACCATACTCAGGAACAAGCTGCCATTCTTTGTTGACCTGGATTTGACCATGTTGAATGCACAAGTCAGGAAATAAACTGGTGTGCAGGCCTCATTGAGAAAACCAAACCAAAGAGGAGAAATCATCCCTTTTCTGGATATCAGGATTACAGACCTGGTCCAGCCCAGGCTTGACCGAGTATTCCTGGATACTTGAGTTCTCTAGGAGAGGAGTTTTTGCTCAAAAGTTCTAACCCGAAGCTTAACTTCTTTATCTGCAAACTGGGGTCAATAATTCCTAGAGATCAGACCAGGTCCTTAGTTACAAACAGCAGAAATGGACTCTCCCTTAAACAACAAATGGGGCCCAGCACAGTGGCTCATGCCTGTAAACCCAGCAGTTTGGGAGGCCGAGGTGGGTGAATCACTTGAGACCAGGAGTTCAAGGCCAGCCTGGCCAACATGGCAAAACTGCATCTCTACTAAAAATAAATAATAATAATAATAATAAAAAGCCGGAAGTGGCAGTGTGTGCCTGTAATCCCAGCTACTTGTGAGACAGAGGCAGGAGAATTGTTTGAACGCGGGAGGTGGAGGTTGCAGTGAGCTGAGATGGCACCACTGCACTCCAGGCTGGGTGACAGAGCGAGACTCTGTCTCAAAAAAAAAAAAAAAAAAAAAAATGGAATGTGTTGAACACCTTTGAAGGCCAGGGCCTCACAGAATTGCTGGGAATGTGAACAGTCTTGGAAAGTGGAAAATGGTCAGCAGCCATGGGATCTCAGAGGGCCAGGCTGCAGAAATCACACCGCAGGTTCTCACTGCAGGAGCCAGGTGACACACAGACAGGTGCTGGCTGCTGAGACCCCAGCAGAGCCCACACCTTCACATGCTCAAGGCTCAGTGTCCTGGGACAGAGGGTCTGACAGACCAGATTAACAGAGGAATGTCTGGCTCTAAGGAAATGAACTCCTTTGGGGTCCACAGGTAATGCTCACTTGCCATTGTCATAACGTACTAAGAGGAAGGAGGGGGTGATGCCTGATCACCAAAAGTAGCAGCTGACCCCTAGACTGACCTTTCCAAGATGCCTTGAGAATGAGAAATCATTTATACGAAGTGTCTGATAAAGTGCCTTTTTACAATTATTGTACCCAAATAATTAATTTCATGAACTGAGAAGATATACAGAAACCTTGAAGGAGAGGGAAAAATAGGTGCTCTAACTTAAGCATACAATGCAATAGCAGTTATCTTCCTGGGAAGACTCCAAAGAGTCAGCATAGAACTGCATTTTAAAAGCTCCCTGTTCCGGACCAAGCTGCCAGTCATGAACACGTGGCGTCTGCCGACAAAGCCAGCCCTGTGGTCTGCTGTTGGAGCCAGCTCTTTTATTGCCAAAGGACATTTAAATGGAAAACAGCACATCTACCAGAATAAGTGTGTCCTCAGGGAAGGAAGTAGAATTCTGGGCTATGGTGCCCCGACAACACCATGAACCAAAAATCTGACTTCATGGCCCCCTTAGGGGCTGGTCTAGGGTGGAAAGAGAAATATAACATCACAGCAGAAGGTTTGCAACTGAAAGTTCATCTTGTTAAAAGACCTAAGACCATGTTCTCTTCTGGATATATAGTAGAAATGATGCTTTGGTTAATATTTTTAATATTAATGGAATGAAATGAAATGGAATGGAATGAAACAAAATGTCATTCTTCTTTCTAGAAATCTCCAAATATCCCATTTATGGTTACCTTCTGGCATGCCCAATACCAGTTTGCAGTTTTAGGCCCAGCCAGCTTAAGAATTACCTGAGGAGTTTGTTAATGGTGCAGACACCTGGAATCCCCAGGGTGGCCTGGAGATCTGAGCCAGGGGGACTCAGTGAAGCCCCAGGATTTGTGTTTTCCCTAAGCTCACCAGCAAGGGAACCTCTGCCCTGGTGGCTAAGCCTGGGTTTGCCTTTCCCTTGCCGTGGAGAAGGCTTTGTAGGACAAGCTCGGTGAAAATAGTCCCTGTTACACCAAATAAAATTTCACAGGGAATGTTAAGAAACACTGAATTATGAAACATAGAATATAGTAAATATTTAAGGAAATTAACTCATATGGGGATCTCTTCCCCTGGACACAATTGTTACACTGGCTAGAAATCATTCTTAGCAGTTTAACAGGTCTCTTAAGGACCCCAAGTAAACAAAAGGTTTGTTATATTGGCTCAAATTATTGTGCCTATTTAGTAACAATTCTGGCTAATGTGTCCTGAGGGCCCACTGGGTACCTGCTCTATGCTATAAGATTTTGACACCCGATTCAATTTAAACCTCATCAGGATGGGACAGTATGATTCCATTTCACAACTGAGAAAACTGAGGTTCAGCAAGATCTTGCCCAAGTCAAGGTCAGTATTCAAACCAAGGTCTGTGTGATCCCAGAGTCTATTAATCTCTGTGCTGTGTGTAATAGGATCAGCATGGGATTTCTTCATTTATTGTTCTGTCCTACTGATATTCACACTGGCCACCCCTGGTATGAGCCAGATTTACTGAGGTTTCTCTGGGGCTTCTCTCAGGTGGGTAATGGAGCCAATTGCACGGCCTGCCATCCATCATTTCATGGAAAACAGGTTAAGAGGACACTAAGGCAGCTGTGACATGAGGAAATGTCACAAAATGACAACACATACCCTCATGGCCAACTGGCAGGAACCAAAATGAAAACTGTGCGCAGAACAGTGGAGTGAGATGTAGCAAAATTATAGAAGTTCCTATCCTTGAGCTAGCAAACTGACATCTGGCAATTTATCCTAAAGAAGTAATCATGGCTGTGTGCAGTGGGTCAGCTAAAAGAATGCTCATTTCTGGGTTATAATAATGAAATTTGGAACCAATCTAAACCGTAGGGAATTACTGAAATAAATTTTAGTACCTGCATACAATAGGGCACTCTGCAGCCGTTTCAAAGCTGCTTTGAGATGACATTCAGCCACATGGAAAGCTGTTCATAATATGTTGCATATATGAAAACGGATTTAGAAAACCACAGAGGTATTAAATTAAACAAGCAGGAAGCCTCCGCACTTTGAGTTCCTCCCTAACAAACTACACCCTAACTTAGTACATAAACAAACTGAAACTTAGGAGAATACTTTTTGTAACAAATAGCTGGTTTCAGCCAATCACAAACAGCTGAGCTTCAGCCAATCATGGACAATCAGTTCATCGCACCAGGCCCAAACAAGGCAGATGTCTAGCTGTAGCCAATCAGGTGATTTATCTGCTTTGTTTCCATGTTCAGCCTATAAAAGCTCAGTGCTCATGCTCCTGGGCTCCCAGAACCTCTTCTGGTTCTGAGTGCTGTGGATTAGTGAATCATTCTTTGCTCAAATAAACTCTGTTAAATTTAATCTGGAAATTTAAAGTTTTCCTCTAACAGAGGTTATAAAGAATTCTATGAAGATGGTACTCTCATTTTGACAGTGAGAAAGATTTTTTTACTTGAAGAAAGGAAATACCAACATTTTAAGTTTCTAATTTTCATTATTCTTTTTCTTGCCTGTATTTTATTTATGTTTCCATAATGACTCTGTTTTACTTTTACAGGTAGAAAAAAATCCATAACTTTGTTCAAAGTAAGAAATGATGGTCACAGACAACTTGAAGGGATTTGGATGGTGCATCTATATGAAACCATCTTCCCCCCACCCACCTCTTCTGGCTGTCTCACAGACCTCAGTCTTCTGCTGCAGTTCAGAGCTCCAGACAGTGCCAGTGATTCACTACATCCTAAACAGGGCTGTCTTAGAGTCTTCCTGGAAATGCAGAAATCCCCAGGCCATGCATGCCCCAAAGTGATGATGTCACAGGGAGTCTGGTTTCCCTGCTTGTCATTGAGCAATCCTAGGGTGCTCTCAACACATGTGCTTCTGATTCTCCAACCCTTGCTGCACCTACAGATCCCCAAGAGGAAGTTGAAGAGTCACCCAATCTGGAAGGATTCTCACACCCTAGAGAGTCAGAAAAGGAAATGAACATGTGTTCTGCTTTCCCAGGGTCCATGGCCGGAGGGCTGCAGCGGCCTCATTTATTCATTTGTGCCAGGCACCCTGTTAATCATGGAGATACCATGTTGACCTGCCTTCAAGGAGACCATATTCTAGTGGGAGAGCTGAGCAGCGAGCTGGCCATGTGTAGACGGTGCTACATGAAAGGTAAGTGCAGCCCACCCTGGAAGCACTTAGGAGGGACACTTCACCCATATTTGGAGGTTCTGAGAAGTTTTCCAAAGGACATAATGCTCAGCATTGATAGAAAAGAGAATTAGGGAGGAGTCATTGGCACAATCTCATAGAAGGAACAGGATAATGCTGGAAGATGCCTTTTCGCAATCTACCATTCGTGACTCATGAATAAGGGTGATTCTGCAGTCACTTACCAGATCAATAGGGTCTGAGGGCCCTGAGTCTGATTGTGGGGCCCCAGAACCCTAGTCAGGTGACCAGATAGAATCTGAGAAGAGCCAGGAGGAATCCAGGAGCCCAGGGGAGGGAGGGTAAGCAAACTCAAAGCCAGGCATCAGGTCTGACCAAGCCTCCAATGTGAAGGTGGCTGGGCAGAGAGGGAAAATCTGCGTGTGAGACTGTGGGTAGGGGTGGAGAGGGTGTAGCGGGAGGAAGAACCAGCTGCAGAGGGACAGCGGAGAGCGAGACAGAGGTGTGGCTTGGCAAAGTCCCCAGGAGAAGCCAGAGGTAGTTGCTGCTACTGCTATCTGTCTCGGCTGGAATTGTTCTTTCATCCTCCTCAGACTTTGGTGTCAGCAGGAGTAAACCACAAGCAGGCATAGAGGGAAAAAAAGGACAAGGATTGAAGAGTGGCTTGACATTAAGCATAAGAGAGGAGATGGTATACATGACTTAATAAAGGAAGGCTGGAGATGAATGAAGATGCCCCTAAGTGGCATGGGGATTTCTGCATTTCCAGGAAGACTCTGAGCCACTCAGAGATTCAAGAGATCTGCACCACTCAGGGATTTTCTCCAAGGTCAGCCGCGTACCTCCCCAGTTTCTGACACTCTGCCTCAATCCAAGGCTCTTTCCTAACCTGGATCCCGCCTCCGTCCCAGGGGAGTGTTTCCTTACGGCTGTATTTGGCACCCATCAGCATGCAGCAACCTATTGTCACTCAATTCCCAACCAGTCAATGAAGAAGCCCCTACACTGGGCTCACTCTGGGCTTGTTTCAATGGGACCACAACAGTTGTCCCATCCAGCATTACTTGATTTGTGCATTTATTTCCCATTCATTGCTTTTGCTCCCACTGCTTGAATAGAGTTAGTTATTTGTGGGAAGGACCCTGTCTGCCTCATTCATCACTATAATCCAATGCTTAGAACAGTTGCTGGTACATAGTATGTCTCAATTTAAAAATTACTGAATGAATGAATGAATGATTGTGTATGGGGGAAAAGAAAACAAGCTTCAGAATCAGATGCAGACAATCCTAGGATTGAGCCCAACTCCACCCTTGGGGTAACCTGTAAGCCCAGCATCCTGATTTGTCAAATGGGATATGAAGGACTGTGGGTTTGCAAAGTGCCTCATATCAAATAAGTATTCTAAAAGGTAGTTATTTTCTTTTATAATGATTATAAAGAATGAGGGGAATTGTGCTGTCATACCAGAGGCAGGATGGAGTGAGAGCCCACCCTGCTGACTGGGCAGCAGGAGGCTGGAGAAGCACACCATCTTTATTGGTCAGGAAGGGGAGGAGAGAAGGAGCAGGATGAAATGGCTGGCTCTAAAGACCGCCAACCCATTACACAGAGGAAAGGGAAGCCTGAGCTCCCAGGTTGCTCTACTCTAGAGGGCAGATTTAGTGAGGTTTCTCAGAGCATTCCCTAGGCAAATACCAGAGCAGACAGCATGCCCCCTATCATTGCTCAGTAGCACCTATGTTTGGTGGGGAGGAGGCTTATCTTGACTTAGCTCTCTCCCCCCAACTGCCCTCATTAGCCCCAGGCATATGTCAGTGTCTTTGCATCTTACTATGCAGACCACCCTGATGTAGAAGCCAGATGGAGCATCTTGGCTTCCTGCTCCTTTTCTTTCATATGACGCAGAAAAGTCTCTGGGTATTGCAGTTGGGCCAGACCTGCAGAAAAAGAGAACATTCAGTTGAACAGAAGAACATATTCTGGAGAAAATGGGGAAGAGAGTGAAGACACAGCTGGTTCAAGGGAAAAATGCCAACTGAGCACAGAGAGAAAAATGCCTGCTGAGAGCTCTACAAATAAAGAAAAAACTTACATAAAATGGTGAGAAGCACAGGAGAGGACAGGGCTGGGGCTGGGAGGCTGAAGTTCCAGGACTGGTTCTGCATTTGCTGCTGTGTGACATTGGGCCAGTGACTTCCCATCTGTGGGCTTCAGTTTTCTCAATTATCATCTGTTCTCCTGCTTTCTCTATAACATTCATTTATTGATTCCTTGATTCAAGAATATTTCTTAAGCACCCAGTTTGTGCCAGGTACAGCTGTCAGTGCTAGTGATTCAGCAATGAACAAAGTGGACAAAAAGCACATCCTTATGTGAGCCCTCATGTGTGCAGCAAACACAATCAGTGAAATATGGTGCAGGTTCATTTGCGATAAGGAGAAAACAGAAAGCACAGAAGGGGTCAGGCAGTCTAATCTGGAAGGGTGACCTCTGAGTCAAGACATAAGGAGGTGAGGGAGTGAGCCAGGACGACATCTGGGCAAAGCCTGCTCCAGGCAGAGGGGAGAGCCAGTGTGAGAGCTGCCCTGAATGCAAAGCCTACCCACTGCCCCTTCTTTTGGTGTCTCCACTGGCCTGCTGGCTGCAGCAGCCTTCTATCAGACCTCTCAGCCTCCATCTCCTTCCCTGGGGTCTTCTAGCCTCACATGGCCAGCCAGGGTGACTCTAAAACATAAGTCAGACCCCATCACGTCCCTGCTCAAAACCCACCAGGTGCTCCCACCACATTCAATGCAGTGCAAGTCCTCACCATTGTCCTCTAGCATCTCTCCAAGCCCCATCTGCCTCCTCTCTCCTTCACTTGCTCCTTTCCAGCTACACTGGCCTCTGCTGTACCTGGGACATGCCAAGCAAGCCCCAGCCTTGGGGTCTTTGCTCACAGCCTCTGCCTGGATGTTCTTCCCCCAGTTATCCACAGGTCTGGCTTCCTGACTTCATTCAGAGGCCACCCTCTCAAGAGGACACCCTTGACTGTCTTGTCTAAGCAAGACCTTGTCACATCCAACCACTCACCTGGCTTTATTTTTCCTTACAGCATTTATCATGACCTCCCATCATTTTATATATTTATAATAGTAGATATAATCAATGGATCAGATGTTTATTATGTGATGGACACTGTTCCAAACATCCTAGAATTAATCATCTTCTCCCAAACTCCTTGAGAATGGTATTGTTATTGACCACATTTTATAGATCAATAACCCAAGATAGAGAGAGGTTAAGAAATTTGCTCAAGGTCTCCCATCTGGTGAGTGTCAGATCAGGATTCAAATCCTGGAGCTTCCATTATGAGCCACAACACTCTAGACCAGGGCTGCCCAGTAGAACTTTGCAATGACAAAAATGTTCTGTGTCTGCACTGCCCGAAGTGACTGCCACTGGATACATGTAACTGTTGAGCACTTGAAATGTGTGTGACCAAGGAACTGAATTTGAATTTTATTGCATTTCCATGACTTTAGATTTAAATAGCCAGGCTAGTGGCTACCAAATTGTACATAGAGCCCTAGCACCTCTTATTTGCTCCTTTGTTAATTTCTGTCTGCCACATAAGGATGAAACTGGCCTATGCATTAGTTTCCTCATTTTACAGTAAGGGAAACACCCCTGGCACAAAGTAAATACTCAATGCTTATTAATCACCATCATCATCACCATCATTATAACATTATCATTATTAGTCTCCACAAGACCGATGACTTTATGTTTGTTCATTCCTGAATCCCATTACATTCTTTAGCACATAGCAGGTGTTCAATAAATATATTACGAATGAGCGAATAAGTGAATTGAGTTAAATGTGGCACTTGGATAAGGATAAACTCTCACAAACTCAAACTCTCTCTCAAGGGCTAGGCGGGAACTGTAGCTGAGTGAAGCGGGGTGATACAAGATCATGGGGAGGATTGAAGGTAAGGTGAACAGAAGAGAAGATGTCCCAGCTAAATGCTTTCAAAGTGATTTTTGGGGACTGGGAACAGCAAGGAGCAGTGTGGTTCAAACGGAATGCCCCTAGCTAGAAGACACCCAGGGCCTGCCACTTTGGAGCTAAGTCCCTTTAAAGGCCTTTGTCCCTCCACAATGACAAGTATCTGGTTCCATTCCCCAGAGATTCAACTCTAGACATGCCACAGTCTTAATGAGCATCCTGTGTGTGTAAAGCAATCCAGGCGCCAAGGCCCAGAACAGCGGTGACATAGGTAGTGCTCAACGAAGGCATACTTGTTCCTGTCCTCACTCAGTGCAGAGGTTCCTGGGGAAACTGAGTGATGCTTCCGAAATTACATGTGCCAAAAACAAAAAAAAATAATAAAGATAAAGGAAGAGAAAAGAAAAAGAAATGCAGCTGGCTTGTGAAACAGGAGCATCCGTCTGGGAAGCAGGCCATGGAGTTGACAGCAATGGCAGGTAAAGGGCCCGGCACCGTGTACGCCCATGTGTGGAAGGAAGTTATGCTTGGACAGGGTTTAGCTCAACAGGCAGCACCTACAGCTGGCCTTCTTGAGCTTACCCTGGGGCATTCCTTTGTTTCTTGAATAGAACAGCAGGTAAAACAGTCCACACTACTTAAGCTCCTATTTCGTTCTCCCTCCGGCCACGTGCAGTTGTGTTTATGTAAGTTTCACGTGCTTATGACGTGAACTCCACGTTGGCAGGAACTTACCAATATTACTTCACCTCCATTAGCCTTCCCTCGATGGCTGGAGAGCCATGTGAGTGCTGCTCTAGGACTCAGCCTGTCCCATATGAGTCACAGCTGTGTGATCTTGGCCCTCCCTGCCACTGACTAGGTCATAGAGTCCAGGGTGCTGATTTTCAAGCCCTTCCACCTTAAAAATAGTACCTGTCATTCAGCGATTCTCAGTCACAAGAGGCTCTCAGCGGCTCTACAGCCAACAAATGTGGTTGGTTTGTCCTTTTTTTTTTTTAAGTTAGGTGATGTATTTCTTTTCTATTGCTGCTGTAACAAATTACCACACATTTAGTGACTTTAAAACAACACTAATTTATTACCTTATAGTTCCAGAGGTCGAAAATCTGCAACAGTTCTCCATGGGCTAAAATCAAAAGCCGTGTTGCTTTCTGAAGTTTCCAGGAAAGAATCCCTTTCTTCGCCTTCCCCGGTTCTAGAGGCCGCTCACTTACCTTGGCTTGTGGCTCCATGCCTTCATCTTCAACATCAGCAATGTTGCATCTCTGTGCCTGGCTTCCATAGTCGTATCTCCCTCTGATGCGTCCTTCTCACACCTCCCCTCTTCCACTTTTAAGGGCCCTTGTGATTACACTGCACCCACCCAGATATTCTAGGCTTGTCTCCCTATTTTAAGGCCAACTGATTAGCAACCTCAAATCCATCTGCAACCTTAATTCCCCTTTTCCATGTAACTTAACATATTCAGATTCCAAAATGAAGATGTGGACATCTCTGGGGGGGGTCAATATTCTGCCTACCACAGTTGCCACATTTTTCTCTTTGATTTTTTTTAAACATAATATCTAGCTTTCTACCTTTTCTTAAACAAAGATCTGGCAACACAGGACCCAAATTCTTGCCTAATGTGCCCCATTACAGTATGGCAGCAATGCGCTTGGATTGAGCTGCTCCCTGTTTGCCCCAGGCCCCACCCTGCCTTACTGCACCCTCACACAATGCCCAGAGTAGGTTGCATTAGGCGGTCAGTTATCCCATCAGACCTGCTTCATTCGTTTGCATTTCCCCCTGGCCTTATCAGCCTTTGAGCCTGCAGCACCTCCTTGTAATTATTAGGAAAACCCAACTCTACACTTTTGCTATCTGTTTACATCAGAAATATCACAGAGTACTGCATGCCACTGGCGCACACCCACATGTGATACAGGAGAGGGGAGCTCAGGGTTATCGCCAACCCAGGGATGCACAGCAGTGGAGAACCAACTGTTACTCAGGGCTGGTCCCTGGGGAGGGATGAATGAGTCAGACGTGTTCATGGTAGTGAAAACTGCCAGCAAGGACACCATCTATAGTGTGCCAAGGGCTGTGATCCATGCTTCTAATTCTCTTTCACTGAATCCTTACAACCACTCAATGAGATCCATGTTATTGTTTAGCTTTTCCCATACCCCCATGGCAACTGTGGCACAGAGAAGTAAGTTGCACAAGGTCACACAGCTGAGTGTAACAGAGTTGGGATTCAAACATGTTATTCTGACTCCAGAGTCTGCGTCTTGACTCCTGTAGGTTCTGTCTCTAAAAGAAAAACATATCTGTGGTTTGAAACTTTTGAGGGGTTGGACTTGGGAAGAAAAGCTAGACCAGGGAGGATCGTTTTGCCAAATCTCCAGAATGGACTTGAGTCCCTCTGAGAATCCAGGTTCACACAGGAAGCCCCCAGAACAGGAACAAAGGCCCTCCATAAGGGGACACTGCAGTTTTGTGAAATTCTGGCCTTGAGTTGTTTAGGACAGACTACCTAAATCACAAGCCTGACCGTCAGGGAGCACAAGACCCTGGTGAGATGGCCTGAAACTCTGCAGTAGATAGCAAAGAACAATGGCAGGGCTGAGGGGGATGAAACAGGGCAAGTCTGTTTATAAGAATCTGACACTTCTGCTGGCTAGTCACACGTTTAATTTAGAGCTATGAGCCTATACAGTCTCCTTGGTTTAAAGATAAAGTGGACCCTCCAGTTCCAGTAAGGGCAGGATAAGGCAATGCTCTGAAGAGGCCTCATGAGTGGGAATGAAAAGTTGCTGGGCTCAGGGAACATAAGCTATTGGCATGTGCTCAAACTATCCCCACCTGAGTTACATTTGGAGTTTCTGGCTGTGACAAAAAGTATTCCAATTTTTTGCTAAATGCAAATACAGTCACCATTTGTCACAAGCAAGGAGCAGGAAATTCTGCTTTGGTGGAGCAGATGAAACTCTGCAGGAGGAAAACAGACCAAGGCATCAGTATAATGGGGTTAGAACTCTGTGACTGGGGATCCCATGTTTCCATTGCCAGGGGCAACCCCAAAGTCTGCTGGCCATCCCAACATATCACAAGCAGCATCCCTTCCACTTCCAAAAACATCCTAGTTTGGCAGATCACATGTACCATCACCCTCTGATGATATTCCATGAAAGCTTTTCAGAATAAATTCTTGATATCAGATTATTTTTATTTATTTATTTTATTTTTTTGAGACAGTCTTGCTCTGTCGCCCAGGCTGGAGTGCAGTGGCGCAATTCCAGCTCACTGCAACCTCTGCCTCCCAGGTTCAAGGTATTCTCCTGCCTCAGCCTCCCTAGTAGCTGGGACTACAGGCACATGCCACCACGCCCGACTAATTTTTGTATGCCCCATCTCTACTAAAAATACAAAAAAAGATTATTTGTTTCTTTTGCTTGGGTTTTCAAAGAGAGGTGAACTGAAAATTAATCCGCCACTGAGAGGAGCATAGACTAAAAGGAAGCTCTAGAAATTGTCTGGGGGATGGAAATGAACTTGTAGCATCTCCATGTCAGATATGTCAGACACAGGACAGACATGTAACACGAGCAACTTCATGTGTCAGCAAAAGCATGTGAAGTGGGATGTTAAGTTTTATCAGTCCCTTTTAAAGATGAGGAAACTTTAAAAGGGGCTCAATGTCGGACACCCAGCTGATGGCATTGCTTGAGTAGCAGGGGCCCGGGACCTCCCCATCTCCCAGTCCGTGACTCTTCCTTACTCCAGGATACCTCCTTTTCCCCCTTGAGACTGTTTGGACAAGTTAAAGGAGAATGGTCTATGTATGTGGAAGAGCTGGGGTTTTGGTTGCAAGCAACAGAATCTAACTCTGTGCAACCTGAGCAACAAAGTTACTTATTGGAAGGATATAGAGGCGTTCGCATACTCAAAAGAACGGTTTTGTTATTTGTTTGTTTTTTTGAGACGGAGTCTCGCTTTGTCGCCCAGGCCTGAGTGCAGTGGCGCAATCTCGCCTCACTGCAAGCTCTGCCTCCCGGGGTCACGCCATTCTCCTGCCTCAGCCTCCCAAAGGACAGTTTTAAGAGCAGGCTTGGAACATGCAGGAGCCAGGCAACTTCAGGGTCTCCATAGCAGGAGCAATTCAGGCTTCCTTGAGGCCTCAGGCTGGAATGAATGAAAGCTTGTGGTCATTTTCCTCCCTTATTTTACTCTTTTCCTCCACCACCCTTACCTCCCATCTGCAACTCAGCCTGACCCAGCCAACCTCTGCAGCCCTCAGCAGGTGTCTCTCTACGTGCAGGATACAACTGAGGGACTCTGTGAGCCTGCAAAACTCATATACCATTAGATTGCTAGGCTTAATTATTTTTAATTAGAGAAAAATGTATGCAAACCAAGGATCATCATTTTAGAAGAACTCAAAAACAAAATATCCTGTCTTTCCTAATAAATATGGTTGAAAAGACCTGCTCTAGGTGAGTATTGATAATTCATTTTGTAACATTTCTATTCTTGGAAGGTGCCATCTTTTGGTGGAAAGTCTTAGTGTCAGACATCTGGTTTCAAATCCCACATTTTACCTCTGATGAACTGTGAGGCCTTGGAAAAGCATTTGGTCTCCCCAAGCCTTTGTTTTCAATCTATAAAGTGAATATGTATGACTCTATCCCCCTTTCACAAAGAGCAGTTACGAGGGCTATGTGACATCACACACACAAGGACCTAGCCTTTCTTTTCGCCAAGCCCTTGCAACCTCGTGGAAGGGTTGGTAGACAAATTACATGCAATCAGGATGTGCCCACTTCTCAAACATACTCCGAACCTCTCATCTATGCTGTTCTCATTTACTGCAAGCCACTTCATCTTAGGGACGTGCTTGCACTTTCTGGGCCCACAGCTCTTCCTTGTGGAGAAGCAGCTGAAGTTGGTTGCAGGTGCCTTTGCTGACTGGGGATAAATTTCATTTGCTTTATTTTCTGGCACCCCTTCCCACCCCCTAGAAACCATGCCTTCTCCAGCTTGCCAAGGAAGAAGACAAGGATTTTTCTATTAAGTTGAGAAGCTTGTTACCCTCTCTCCGGCCCCCAGCCCCCACTCCACCCCACTTGCTGGCATTTGGGGAATTTCCCTTCACAGCAGAGCTATCTGGGTTCAGTCTGCCAAAGTCAAAAATAGGGCAGCCAGGGAGGGGAGGTTTGACAGGAAGTCCAAATAAGTACTTCCTCCTACCCACCTTTGAACTTCTGAGGCAACGTAGCTAAAACAGCAGAGCAAGGGACACAGAGAAAGGGGATGAAAGAGTTTTTTTAAAAGAATGAAATTGTCAACTGGGAGGAAGTGGAAAATATTGCTTCTCGTTGCCTTGCACAGGCTGGCCGGCTCATGTTTTCCCCATGCGGTCTCCCAGGACGGAGGAGGTCAGAGCTGTGTCCAGGCTTGGGGGCAGGGAGTTCAGTGACTGTCGAGGTAGAGTGGAGTGTGGCCTGCAGGAGGGCTCCTATGGGGTTGCTGCATGGGCCCCCTCCCCACCGCCTTCCACCCACGGCCTGCAGGAGTGCTGTGAGCACTGGCGATCTGCATGGACGATGCTTTGCACGGGAGGCAGGTCTCCCCCTGCCTGCACACTCTTTCTGAGGCTGGCTTGCCGAGTTCTGGGCCTTCTTGTGTGGCTGCTGGAGTGTGTGGGCCCCTCTGTCCAGCAGAGCAGTCAGGACCCCTTCCTGGTTCTGCTTGCTCCACTGGACTCATGTGGTGGAGCCCTCTGCCATCCACAAGGATCCCAGGCATGGAGGGTGCTCCCACTGCCTGCCTTAAGGATGGAGGGGAAAATTGCCCCCTCTCTCTGTGAGGATGACAGCTGCAGCCTTTGCTTCCATGCAGGCCCTCTAGAAAGTTCCAATAGCAAGGCACTTCAGCCTCTGGTGATGAATCTGAGACATTAAAAAGTTGGTGGGAATGAGGCTGGGTGGACACAGGTGAGGGCATCCTCCGACTGCCTGTGGTGTCTGTCCCACGTCAGCATCCTCTCTGGGCCACGTGCCACCACCTTATTCTCTCTCCCATGGTCAGGACCCTCTGTCCAAGTCAAATTCAAATAAGCACTTCCTCCCACCCACCTTCTAACTTCTTGTGTTCCTCTCCTAAGAAGGTCAACACATTCTCGTCTGTAAAGTCCCTGCTTTCCATTCTCCCCGTCCCTAAGCATCAACTCCCCAGACCCTTCCTCCAACCCCACACACAGAAGTTGCAACTCCCAAGCCTTTTCTAAGGACTTGTGCATTTCTCTCGCCTCTAGAATCAGCAGTGAAGGAAGGCAGTTATCTGCCCACCTGATTCTGCTGTGGGTCAGATGGAAAGGGAGGGAGCTGGGAGTCTGGACGTGGTGGGTGGGGTGGGGAGGAGATTCGGGCGATGCCCTGGGCTGCAGTTTGCTGCTCCCACATCCACTCTCACAATCTGACACAGCCTCCCTGCAGGTACTGCTTTCTTGTCCACAGCCTCCACTGGTTGTGCAGTAAATGTTCCTATCCCTTGGCCAGATGCGGTGGCTCACACCTGTAATCCTAGCACTTTGGGAGGTTGAGGCGGGCGGATTGCCTGAGCTCAGGAGTTTGAGACCAGCCTGGGCAACAAGATGAAACTCCATCTCTACTAAAAATACAAAAAATTAGCTGGGTGTGGCGGCATGTGCCTGTAGTCCCAGCTACTCGGGAGGCTGAGGCAGGAGAATTGCTTGGATCTGGGAGTGGGAGGTTGCAGTGAGTGGAGAGGGCACCCCTGTACTCCAGCCTGGATGACAGAGTGAGACTCCATCTCCAAAAACAAAAACAAAGAAAAATCATCCTATTCCATGAGCCCTGTTTCTGTGTAGGAGCAGAATGTTGTCTTTTTTTTTTTTCTTTCTTTTTTTTTTTTTTTTGAGAGGGAGTCTTGCTGTGTCACCCAGGCTGGAGTGCAGTGGTGCCATCTCTGCTCGCTGCAACCTCCAGCTCCTGGGTTCAGGCAATTCTGTCTCAGCCTTCCCAGTAGCTGGGACTATAGGCACTCATGCCACCATGCCTGGCTAATTTTTGTATTTCTAGTAGAGACAGGGTTTCACCATATTGGTCAGGCCAGTCTCGAACTCCTGACCTCAGATTATCCACTCACCTTGGCCTCCCAAAGTGTTGGGATTGACCCACCACATGACTCACAGGCATGATCCACTGTGCCCAGCCCCCAGAATGTTGTTTTTACTCTGCTCAGAGACTGTTTACCTTTTCCCAAATCTTGAGCTATGCATCGCAAAACCTAAGAAGGCCTCTGTAACCTCGTTCCTTCGTAAGTGCCGAGTTCTCCACCTGGTTGGGGGAGGGAGAGAGACATGGGCGAGGGTATCCCCACCACTGCTTCAAATCACTGTGCCCTACTGGATCCCCACCCTCTGCTCTGCTTCGTGCTTGAAGCCAACAGACAGATGCTGTATACCCAACTACTGCCCCTGGCCTCCACAGTCATGGCAGCCCTACTGTCGGGGGCTGTACCCAGAGGCTGCTGTCATGGCTGCCCCATTTTGGAGGTGAGGGGCCTGCGGCTGAGCCTGCACAGGGTCACACTGGTCCTTCTGGTCTCCTGAGTCTCTTTTGGGGGCTAACTAGCCCGGTCTCTGGAGCTTCAGGAACCTGCTAGGCAGAAACAGGAGATGTGAAACTCGTGAGTGTTGGGAAATCAGCAAGGCCTGGGGAAGAGGAAAGGCTCCAGGCCTGAAGCAACACGCTTCCCCTTGCACCAGCTGCCCTTTCTGAGGAATGGGCCCGTGGTTCTGTGGGGAGAGGGCACCAAGTGCCCGCCTCGTGCAGAGTGCTGCATCCTTTACTGAGCTTGTTCAGATTGACAACCTCTCTTTCTCCTCACCAGGGGCCACAGAGAAGAAACTGCGCAGGCTCTGGAGACAGACTGGGTTTGAATCCCAAGTCTACCTTAGGCAGTTTCTGTAACATCTCAGAGCCTCAAGGTGGCAAATGGCCAAGGACAGGGGCTCTGGACTCAGATCAACTTTGGAAGAGTCCTGGATGCACTCCCTACTTGCTGGGTTCAAGGGCAAGTAGTTCACCTCTCAGAGCCTCAATTTTCTCTTCTGTAGAGTAGGAACAACAATAGTGCCAACAATTAAGACAGTCAGTAAGAAGTTCTTAGCTTGTGCTCTCTGGCGCATAGGAAGAGCTCAAGGCATCGTGTCTCTTATGTTTCTCAAAGTCACCATTATTGTCATCCAGGTTTCTTAGCTGCTTTGTCTGTCTTCTAAATGAGCTCCATGGATCCTCCATCTTGGCCATATTAATTGGATAATTCTTTCTAAAGGAGCCTAATATTTAGTGATACCTTCACTGCAACTGCTTTTTTGTAGATTTTTCTTATCCTGAGTGGGGTGAACATCATTAAGAAAATTAGACCAGTCTTGGTGGCTTACACCTATAATCCCAGCTCTTTGTAATGCCAAGATGGGAGGGTCGCTTGAGACCAAGAGTTCAAGACCAGCCTGGAAAACATAGCAAGACTCCATCTCCAGAAAAGAGTAAAAATAAAAAAATTAGCCAAGCGTGGTGGTGCATGCCTGTACTCCCAGCTACTTGGGAGGCTGAGGTGAGACGATCACTTGATCCCAGGAGTTTGAGGCTATAGTAAGCTATAATTGCGCCACTGCATTCCAGGCTGGGCAATAGAGGGAAACCCCATCTCTAAAAAAAAAACAAAAGCAAATAAAAAGAAGAAATTAAAATAAAATAAAGTAAAATTGCTTCTGGTTTTAAGGATGATCTGGAATGTTCCTTTTCATAGGTGGCATGTGTTTTGAGAGACAGAGAGAGAGAGATTGTTTGATCCAGGTCAGGAATGCCCTCCCCTTTAACTCCATCCTCCGTGGCCCTGCTTAAATCCCAGTTAATTCCATGACATCTCCTGTGCTTACTCTACTTCAAAGTGATTTCTCTCTCTCTTTCTCTTCAAATGGCTTTTTATTGTTCATTGCTATGCTAGTGATTTGAAAGACCAGGTGACCTCTCACCCGTGATGGAGCTTTTGTACAGCAGAGCTGTGCTTTATACAGAATGATCAGCTACCAAGAGCTCTTAGGTGTGGCCCAGGCGCAATGGCTCACGCCTGTTATCCCAGCACTTTGGAAGGCCGAGGCGCACGGGTCACCTGAGGTTGGGAGTTCGAGGCCAGCCTGGCCAACAGGGATACACCCTGTCTTTACTAAAAATACAAAATTAGCTGGGCGTGGTGGTGCATGCCTGTAATCCCAGCTACTCGGGAGGCTGAAGAAAGAGAATTGCTTGAACCTGGGAGGCAGCGGAGGTTGCAGTGAGCCAAGATGGCACCATTGCACTCCAGCCCGGGCAACAAAAGCGAAACTCTGTCTCAATTAAAAAAAAAAAAAAAAAGAAAGAAAGAGAGAAAAGAAAAGAAAAGAGTTCTTAGGTGTGAGGCCCTGCAAGAAGCAAATGGCCTGGGCTACCTTCACTGATGCCCTCAGCACCTTCTAAGGTGAGGCTAACACCAGCTCACATTGATGAGCTAGTGCTGGGCTTGGAGCAAAATGTGTATTTCATTTAAGCTGCCCACCAGCTTGTGAGGCAGGTGCATTACCGTGACAGCGGGGCTCCTCAGAGTGTATATAAGAAGAAAACTGTGCATGGTCAAAGCTATGCTTGAAAACCCTCAGGAAGGCAGCACCTCAAGGACCAACATAGCATCACTTAGTAAGGGCAACAGCCTTGGAACAGATGACTCTGTGTGTGTGTGTGTGTGTGTGTGTGTGTGTGTATGTGTGTGTAGCATTAGATGAAGTAGTAACTTGTGTTTAGAGGTTGCCTTATTGCACAAATATGGTTGCTTTTATACACTGGACTCACCCTCTGCCAATAAGTTGTTCAGTTATGAGAAATGAACGATGTCTGAAACTAAGAAAACAACAGATTCTCACCTCCTATCTCCAGGAAATGTGCTCTTTGGCTAGAATATATGGCAGAATCAATAGTGAATAAAATATATTGTGGAAACAACAGTGAATGGAATATATGGCACTACCAATAGCAATTGTTAAGTTTTTTTTCTTTTTAATTTTTCTTTTTAGGTTTGTCTAGTTAAATGCATCTCAGTTTTATGTGCATATGAAGAATCACTGTTTTCATATTATACAGATTCGGAAACTGAGATTCCCAGCTTTTAAGTCCTTGCCTAAGGTTGCATAGCACAGAAATAGTCACATCAGAAACTGAGCCCTGTCTGCACAGTGTAGCACCTTGTTCAGCCCTGGGTGCCTGACTCACTCACTCACTCCTTGAGGACCCTCTCATGACAACTGTAAAGAGGCAGCTGAAAGAATCCCAGTCTTTGATGGTGGGAGGGGAAGGTGGTTGGAAAGCATTAAAAAACCATGCTGCAGCAGTTCACTGATGTGGGAAACTGTCTGTATTTCAGGTCAATCATCAGGATAGATTTTGGTCTGCAAAGCCCCAGCTGAGCAAGAATGCAGTGTAGACATATGGGTGCCCAGAGTTTAAAGGAAAAATACTCCGACTCACATTGGAGTTTAAGACCCCTTCATTGCGTCTCCTACTGGGTTGGGGTGACTGGAGCCAGTGGGGAATTACCAACCCTGTGGCTCTCTCTGCATCTCAAGCCCCCAGAGCTGGGCTTCCTTGTTTACTTATTTAGAGCCCAGCAGAGGAAGTGGTAAAGGAAACTAGCTGAGTCGTTTTCTGAGAAGAGACCATATTTGTTCGCAGAGGAAGCCGTTGCTTTCTGGGATCTGGCTACGGCAGAAAAGACATCGGCTCCAACAAGGGTGTTCCACAGGGTAGCTGGGAGTTGGAAGAGCCAAGAACGCCTCCGAGCTCTGGATTTGAGCTTCTCTGCCCATGGGTGCAGCATCCATGCTCAGCTTGTGAGCTTCTTCCCGGGAGAGCAGCCATGGCACTGAGGAATGTGCCCTTTCGCTCAGAGGTCCTGGGCTGGGACCCCGACAGCCTTGCTGACTATTTCAAGAAGGTGAGCCTTGCTCTCGTGTGAATGGTCATGATGATAGTGCCCTTGGTGGGCTGAGCTGAGGCTTGAAGATGGAATTGGGGCAGAATGTGGGAGGTGTATAAGATAGCAATGGAACCCTATGGCAACTTTACTGGTTGAGTGAGCGCCATATAGACCGCTGAGTTTTCCTGGCAATGAGTTCTGGAGAGAAGGATGGGAGCAGGAGCCCTCAAATGAGTATGTGCCTATTATGTACTAGGGTTTGAATTCGGTGTTTCACAGGCACTGTACCATTTAACGCTCCCTACTATGTTGTAAGGTCAGCATTGTTATCCCCTTGACTCAGCTGCAAAATCAGCTCAGGGAAGTGAAATGGTCCGAAGCCCTAGGGACTACATGTGATAGAGGCAAGACTCAAGCCACACCTGTCTGGTTTTAAAGTCCATGCTCTGAGATGCAGAGAACTGTTGTAACTGCTAATGAGATCAACGCTACTTACTAGAAAGGGGAGACGTGGTGTCCTGGAGGCAGGAGAAAGAATAGGCAGGGTGGGAGGGCTGGATAGAGGACTATGGTGAGCAGCGCTAGACACAGCATTTGGGCTGTCACTGCTCACGACCCTGAGGGGGGTCCTCAAGCTCCCGCCTGGGACAGTCTCCTTGGAGCTTTATGAGAGTCTTGTGAAGCAGGACAGAAAACTGATGTGAGCCCCAATTTATAGCTATGAAAACTGAGGTCCCTAGAGGGGAAGAGGCTTCTGGCAGTTCTGGGACCAGTGTTGCTGTCTTATCTTCTGGACTTAGAGGAAAGGTTGAAGGATCCCTGTGCTTGGTCATTGGCAGAAGGGGACAATGCATCTGCTTGGGCAGATCTCAAGCCACATAACTTAGTTATAGTCCCTCTACCCTGACCATGTGGTAAGATGACTTATGAGAGACAGTTAAGCTTCTAACACCCTCATCCCTGCAGGCTGGCATCAGATTCTGTTGATATTCCAGACTGTCGTAAAGATGAGATTGTAAAGCTAAGATGGTAGAAGTCATCTAATTCAGCTTCCTGTTTTTCCTGGGGAAATTGAGATTCAAGAGGGTAGACGAGGTTCCCTAGGACGTATAGCCAAACCTGGGGTCTATGCATTTCCAAGGCATTTATAGTCACAGCTGTTCTCCCCCAACCTAAAGAAGAAAATGAGAACATGTTGAACTAGGTGTAGTATGGTAGGGGTACAACTCACAGATCCTGTTTTTTGCCATATTTTGTGCTTTCATTTCTGTTATTTTCCTTCTGCAAGGTCATAATAAACTTAGATTTCAACAAATATTGTTGTACAACTGGTTTTTTGAGGGATGTTTCTAAATATTTTGCTCAAATATAGACCAAATAAGACAGGGCAACAAGGTAAAATTTGCCAAGAGGGAATAAAGTGGCATGTTACCTCGATAAAGGAAAAAGAAAGGAATTGAGAATTATGAAGAGAAAGACTTGGGATGGGCTGAGAGGCACAGATAGGCCTAACCTTCAGGTGTGACCAGGAGAATTATACAATCCAATTGAGCAACAGAGAATTGATCCCTAAAACTCCCGTCAGTACAGGGAGATGGACCGTGGGTCAGGGATGGTACAGGAAGACCTCACTGCCTGAGCTGGGGGAAGGGAGAGTTTTCTTCCTGGAGATCTCAGACTCCAGGACAAATCTACAGCACCCAGGCAGGTTCCTTCTTCTGGCATAAATGGACTGAGGGAAGAAACTAGGAGACTGAGGCGAATCTGTGATCCTGGAAGTTCTAGTCCCTCCACAGACTTGGATAGAAACCCTTCAGATTCTGAGTACCTCGGCCCCCTGAAAGAAACTACCAAATGAATGGACCACAGAGCCATTTGGGAATGGATCTTAGCTGTCAAACACGACATATAAAGAATTGATCTGCAGATGCAAACTCTACCCAAGTAGTGGGGTAAGGCATCCCTTGGAGACACCTCCCGACTCAGCTCTGGAGTCAGACACACCTTGCCCTGGCTCTGCCACCTGCTAGCTTGGCGACTTTCCCGTAGTTGCTTTGCCTCTCTGTGCCTCAACTTCCTTATCAGTGAAATAGAGATATGAACAGTAACTAACCCAATGGGTTGGTTGTGAGTATTAAAGCAAATGATGTGTGCAAGGCACTCAGCAGACAGATGCGTCCTAATGCATGTTCCATCTGCCCTTTTTCCTTCTCTATTAACTGGCTCCTAGCTGGGAACACCCATGCAGACTGGTGGGACTTTGTGTCTTCTTGTCTCTGACATGTGTACCTCATCCTGTGTCTGAAATATAAGCTCCTGAGGACTGAGACCATGTTACATATTTGTTCAATCTCTCCAATTCCTTTTGACTTGCAGGAGAACATCCTTGGGTCGTACAGTGGAAAGGCACTGGCTCAGAGCTGTGTGTCCTAATCCCAGGTGGGGTCCCAGCTGGTATCCCAGCTCACTGTGTGACCTTAGACCAGCCTCTTTCCCTCTAGAGGCCTCAGTCTTCCTTACTACAAATCCAGGTAACTTTTCTGGACCAGTGCCTACCAAAGCTGGATGCCATAGGAATCATCTAGGGTGCTCCTTAAAAATACAGATTTGAGGTCCACAAGCCCAGATCTTGCTGGAGCAGAATCAAATGCCTGGGTCCCAGTCTGCAGGACTCTCTGCTGATCTAGACACAAAGTTAGCACTCTTCAAAATCATCTGGTTTATTTCATAATGATAACAGTGAGAATGATGAATTAAAGGCAGTTGACTCTTCCAAGAACCACTTATCCCCCACTGCCTGTAGATAAAGGGGATACCAGGGCTCCATAGATGGGACGTGCTTTCAATATCAATTTCTAAGTCAGCTTTCTGAGTGTGATAATCATCCCGCCCTTCCAAGCTAAGGTGTCACAACAATTGTATTTATTCTTTGGATTTGCTAGCTATAAGATAAAAATATGGTTTAAAACGTGCTCCAAAAGAAGGCTGCCACAAACCATGAGGCCCACCCTTGTGAGGAGAACCTAGGATCCTCAAGGAGAAACATTTAACCTTAAATTCTCCACCCCAAAGCAGCAAGCTGAGAGATACTTCAAATGTGAACATTTACCCTGTTGAGGACAAGTTGAAACTAGCACTTCATATGATTGCTGATTGGTCTAGGAAAACAACCAATATCTTAAAAATGCTCGTTCCTATGGATCCTATATAACTCAGTTCTGAGATTCTGACTTAAACAATTTATCTCAAAGAGGGAGAAAAAAGTTTGCAAAATAGTATCCATGATGGTCTCTATTTTGATTGGGATGATGTACTGCAAACAAATGAAGCTGCATTTTCATTTGCTCATTTTACTTACTGTATATAAGTTATACTGTTATTAAAAGGGGAATATTTCTGAAAGAGACATTAAAGCCTGTTCTGAAACCTGTCACCTAAAACCCATGGAACCTCATGCAAGTTACTTGCTGTCTGTGCCTCTCATTCCCCATCTGCAAAATGTGAGGGTTAAATGATTGAAGACTAGTTTAACTACTTGGAACACTGCCTGCCACACAGAAAGCTTTCGATAATTGTTCGCCGTTTTTATTATCATTATTGAAACAGCAGCTTGGTAAATAATCTAAATGTTCAGCAATAAGGGAATGATTAAATAATGTTGTGGTCATTTAAATAATGTTTAAATTGAGTTTGCATAACATTAGGCAATGTTTATATTATCCCTTTAGGTAATTTAAGAGAAAAAAGTCAGGATAATGAGATTGAATATAAATCATAACCTCAATTATGTTTAGAAACATGCTAGGAAGAAAGCATTGAAAGAAACATCGAGGTTGTCTCTGGCCATGGAGAGAATGGATGGTATTTCTTTTCTTCTTTTAGCTCCTCCTTCCTGAGGAGCATAGGGCAGAGCTCTGCATGCCTTGAAGGCAGTCTTTCTGTAAGGGTTGGCCCCGAAGCCTTAGAGCAAGGCAATTTCTCCATTTCAGGCAGTCCCAAGGGGGTAGTGAAAGCGAGGCTGAGGTGGGGACTGGGCCCTCTGTTAGCCAAGGGAGGGCAGTGGGGAGCCTGGCTAGCCACAAGTACCGCAAAGTGCTAAGTTTCTGGGGCAGGCAAGAGAGAGGAACCAATGGTAAGAGACTGCCCGTCACTGACAACACCTTCCCCTTCTCTTTGCAGCTCAACTATAAGGACTGTGAGAAGGCAGTGAAGAAGTACCACATCGATGGGGCTCGCTTCTTGGTAAGCTCTGGCTAGTCCAACACACTGAAACCAAGACTGTTCTGCATTTTTCCCCACGGCTGCAGGGCCAACTGGCCTACCCTTTCTCCGGGGACACCCGAGGATCCCTTTGCTTTTTCCAGAAATTTGGTAGGACCCCCTCTCTCACTACCTTTCAGGATCCTACCATCCAGAAACCCTCTCTGATCTTCCACTTACACCTTAAGGAGGAATCCAAGTATAGTAAAAAAAAATAATCTGGAAAATCTATTTAAATGCCATCCATCCTTTGAGAAGCCCAAGGGGAAGAAGGACCATATGGGTGAACAGAAGCTTCTCACCTCCAATTTCTCACTCTGGAGCACATACTCATGAGTGGAATAAAGGATGGCATCACCCTCATTGTTTCAATTACTTCCTTCTTTCTCACTACAAAATTCATAAAGCTGATTTTGTATCAAACACACATGTGATATGGCTGTCTCCACTGTATTATACTTCAAAAAGCTTGAAGTCTAAGACCAAGATGCAGGTATGTATTAAAGACTAAGCCATTAAATGGAAAAGGATGCCGCTCTAATGGTGGAGACAGAGGTGCTAGGTTGTGGTCAGAGAGGTGGTTTGAGCATTTTCCCTGAAATGACACCTTTGCCCATGGGTTAAGAAAGACCCTGACTGCGCCAATCCATCCTTCCTGGGAACTTTGCTTTACTTTTTGAAAATAAGACTTCAAGGGTCTCATGGGGGTAGATGTTCCTAATTTAAATTCAGAGTGAAGAGAGTAAGCTAAGTTGTGTCTCCCTGTAAGACATTGTCAGTAAGGGAACTTGACCATGAGACTTCAGGCCAGCTGGATGAGACCAGAGAGATCACAGCTCCAGCTTGCCCCCAGAGAACACCAATCCATTTCTTATATTACATCTCTGCTACCAACATCTTCTTGAATTCCTTCAGTGATGGTGAGCTCACCACCACCCACAGTCATCTGCCCCTTTCTAGGCAGCTCTCAAGTCTTGTGCTGAAACTAACCTGTGTTCCTATTCATCTGAGTTTTGCTTCCAGGTGCCATGTAAGACATATTTATTCACTGTCCACCTAAATCATTCATTCATTCGCCAATTCATTCACTTGACAAGCAGTTTCCCGAACTGCTTTTACATACTGGAGAGCATTATAGGTGGTGGGGATAGAGAAATGGTTAAGATGTGATTTCTGCTTTCTAGAAACTTGTTTTATAGCAGAAAGGTATGTTCAGAAAGGCTTCCAACTACCTCATTTGCAGATGAGGAAACACATGCAGAGCTGTGATGTGATTTGTTCTATGTCACATACCTACTAATTGAACTAAGGCATACACTTAATTTAGTCTAATACCATTTGATTTTTTAACAATATTACTTATTCGTATTGAGATTTGAGTCAGTAGAATTCCTGGAGTTTTAGTGCCATTCTTGCAAATTACTGCTAAACCCAAATATTTCATTCCGGTGCTATTAGCACTGAGAACAGAGACCCATCACAGTTGAATGGAAAGGGAGGAAGACATCTTTGAGGATGGTGCCTACGAGGCCCTGTTGCCTGGGTCACCCTGAGCAAGCACTTGCCCTTTCTGAGCCTGCCTTGCTTCCTACCCTGTTGACTGAGCACATTGGACTGGGTCATAGTGGGTGATGGCCCCTCCCGGCTCTGTAATTCCCCACAACTGTCCTGGTGCGAGTGTCAGGCCTGGTAGAACAGGGTTGTTTGAGACATGGTATCTAGGCAGCTATGTTTCCTCTGCTCCAATCAGTCCTCTATCAGTCCTTCAGACAATGTGGCACATTCTGTTCATTGTATGAAGAGGAGGAAGTGGAAAGTAGGGTGATAGGAACCAGAAGAAAAGAAGAAGAATCCAGTGCCTGTCCCAGCAACTGGGGGATGTAAAGGCAGCTTCTGCTGAAACCCACCCTCCACCCCCAGTGCACTGGGTACAATTTGGGATGCTTGATCTAAGCTCTAATTATTAATCTATCACCCTTTCCAGCTCTGTAATATCCAGGGCCACTCTGCTATTGAAGGCAAAAGTGAAAGGCCCTAGTTATTTTTCCTTCCTTCCTTCCTTCCTTCCTCCCTTCCTTCTTTCCTTCCTTTCTTCCTTCCTCCCTTCCCTTGTCCTCCCCTCTCCCCTTCCCTCTTTTCCCTTCCCTTTCCTTCCCTGTCTTCTTTCTTCTCCCTCTCTTTCTTTTCTTCCTTCCTTCCCTCTCTCCATCTCTCTGTCTTTCTTTCTCTCTTTCTCCCTTTCTTTCCTTCTTTCTTTCTTTCTTTCTCTCTCTTCTTTCTTTCCTTCTTTGCCATTTTTGTTTTCCACTGAAAAGGTTAGATCCTTATCTTGTAGAAACTATGCTTCTAGAAGGTATAAAAAGAAGAGAAAAGGAGCTTGAGACTTGCGTCAGTTGGGAAGGCATGTGACCCCATGTTGCAGAAACCTGACCACAGTGGCCCAACCAAATAAGGGTCGGTCTGTTTCAAGTAATAAGAAATGTATAGGTGGGTGCCTGGGAATGGTGAAAGAAGATATCAAGAACCCAGGCTTCATCTAACCTATGGAAAAAGCCTGTGGCTTCTGTCCTAATGGTTGTCAGTTGGCTACTTCACCTCTAGGCATCATATCTCCATGGCAGGCAGGGAGATGGGGAGAAAGGCAAAGAGGAGAAGGTGTATGGTGAATGGTAAATGCATGCTCCCTTTTTTCCAGGCAAGTAGTAACTTTTCCAGAAGCTCCATCCAGCAGACTTTGGTTATATCTTACTGTCCACAGCAGAGTCATGTGACCTCCACCATCTGCAAGGGAGCCTGGGGGGTTAAATATTTTGAACAATCACATTTACTGCCCTAGATGAAATCCAGGACCTGTCAGTAGGAAAACAAAGGGAGAGTGGGTATTGGGTAGGCAAGCAGCTGTGTCTGCCACATTGCCTCCCCCACCAGGGCCCAATTTGTGGCTTTCCTCTTTCTGTACCCCTCTTCTCAACACCCACAGCATATAATCATATTCCCACAAAGCCATAACTCTTAACTCCAAAATCATCATGCAAATAACCCAGAGTTTGCTGGAGGCTTTTGGAAGAGGTGGAGGAGGGGGTTACATCACATAGCAAAACTCTCCAAAAATTCTGTTTCAACATCTCTCATCTTTCCTCACAGTTCTTGTCCCTGTTCTGAATGTCTTCCTCTTTCCTAACACCCTGCTCCTCTGTGTCTCCAGCCAGGCTCACGTCCACCTCCTCCTCCACAATCTTCCTGAAATTCCCTCAGCTTACGCCCTCCTCTCAGCAGAGCAGAAGCTGGTGGCCAGCTGCTCAGTGCTCAGCTGCTGCCCCTCTGGCAGCCCTTAGGAAGGCTTCAACTCCTCACACCACACTCAAAACATGAGTCTTGGTACCTTCCTGAGTGGGAGTAGTTCAGAAGCAGGGAGATGCTGCTCAGTGATGAAAAAAAAAAGAGAAAGGAAAGGAAAGGAAAGAAAAAGAAAGAAAGAAAGAAAGAAAGAAAGAAAGAAAGAAAGAAAGAAAGAAAGAAAGAAAGAAAGAAAGAAAGAAAGAAAGAAAGAAAGCAAAAAAAAAAAAAAAGGAGTAGTTAAGAAGCTTAACCAAAAGCCTGATGCCCTCAGGACTTCTGGCTGACTCCCTTCACCAGCCCCAACCCTGCCTCAGGTGGTCTGATCAGCGTCCAGATCAGAAACCATGCCTATGAGCTGGATCAGATGGATCCAGTGAACACATTGCTAAGATGCCCTAGCCCCAGCCTCTGTGCCAGCTGATCTCAAAGAAGAGTGCCCAGGTCTTTCCAGTGGTCAAAAAACCAGACAGGCAGCTCCCAGAATGGAAAAGAAGCAAAAACACTAAACTCTAAGACTCACCCAGACCCCTGCTGCTTCCCCACCAGGGGTAGTAATTCCTCATCTTACTCCTCCATTTCTCAGTCACACACTGTGCCAGGCACTGTGCCAAAACACATTACATACATCATCCCACTCAGTCCTCACAATCCTGATAGGTGGGTATCATTATTATTATTATAGTCCCCATTTTACAGATAAGGAAACTGAGGCTCAGAGAGGCAAAGTGCATGCCTTAAATGAAACAGCTGCTAAGTGAATGAACCAAAATTCAAATCCAGCCCATCTGATTCCAGAGCTCCCACCCTAATTACCCAGCCCTCTGGCCTTAATTAGAATGGTGGTGGAGCCCTTTGTTGGCTCATCATTGGTTCTGTGGAAAGCATGCCCAGTCTCTTTTCTGTTCCCAATTCTGACATGCTCTCCTCTCCTCCTCCCTTCCAGATGCCTCCTTTCACCTTTCCCCCATAATCCTCTCCAACATAGGCCACAGGGGCCATCAAAAGGATCAGACGTGGTAGGATGGAGGTTTGCAGGAAGAAAATAGACTGTGGATGTCACAGAGTGGAATTCCAGCCTCAGCTCATCCCCCACAAGTGGAAATCCCCTTGATATCCCTGAGCCTCAGCTTTCTCACTTTCAAAATGGGAGTGCTGGTAACTTCTGCATCACAGAGTTGATGTGAGGATTCACTAAAGTGTTAAGAGGCGGAGGCCCAGAGTTAGTTCTTGACAAATATGAGTTTCTTTCTCCCCTCCGTTCTCAGTTCCCTCAGGAAAGCCTTTTCATGGCATCCTCATATCTTGAGAGTTCTACCAATAACCCTGGTGAAAGAGGTTCTCCGGGGTGTGATGTTGGTAAAAGAGGCACAGACTCCTCCAGGCTGGCTTCTCTGCAGCTGACCTTGTGGAGACTGAGAGGGCCTGAGGTCTGGGGAAGAGGTCACAACATGGCCAAATGCAGCCCACACAACAAGTCGTTTGGTTTCACAGATTTAGCTCTCACAGTGTTTAAGTCAAAATTATTTGCCAACATTTGGAACTCAGAGCATTTCACATAAAACCCAGACTTAAGGATTCCCTTTGTAAAAGCAGATCCAGCAACACCAGGCCCACAGGCTTTTAGGCAAAACATCTAGAGGCTGCCTACTTTGGGAGGGTGGGTGGGTGGGCAGGGCGGTTTCTCCTCTGTTTGCCACAGTCCCCACCACTCCCTATATTGTTTCACATATCACTCTTCCCCTCCTGCTCAGAGCCCTTTCTGTGGGTTGTAACCTGCCTGCCATATGTGTCTTCATTTCAGAACCTGACAGAAAATGACATCCAGAAGTTCCCCAAGCTCCGGGTGCCGTAAGTACTCCTCCAACTCTATGGGTGATCTGGGAGCAGAGGTGGGAATGGGGAGTAGTGTGAGTGGGGGCTGGGTCAGTTCTATGTCATTGTTGGCTTGAAATAAGAAAGCAAGTAGGAAGGATGAGGGCAAGGGCAGGATGTGGGGAACAGAAGTTACATGAAGAGCTGGAAAACAGAAGTCACAGATCCAGCCCAGCTGGTGACCTGGGTGCTGTTGCCAAAAACAAGCCCAACTCTGGCCCATGTTTTCTTTTCCTCTCTTCTCATGGGGTGCTTGGGCCTGTGAAAATAGCATCAGTGTCAAGGTTTCATCATGGCATCACCATTGACTCAGTGATGGCTTAAGTTTTCTTGACCTCCATTTCTCACACAGTAAAATGAGAGCTGAATCAGATGACAGCAATGGACATGATTACGTGTTGATACTGAGTGCTTGGGAATGGCTGACAGGGGTGTTATGTTGAGAAGAATCCCGAGGAAAGGGAGCTGTGATTGATTATTCATGTCTGCCATAGGTGCTGAAATGGGAAGTTGCAGTATGCATGTTATGCCATGTATTTTTCATCCCTCTAGTAAAAGTCTCACACACTCAAATACCTACAGGAGCCAGGCAGGTGCTATAAATGTGTAAAATTGGCCAGATTGAAAACACAAAGCCCCGTTGTTTTGTTTTGTTTTGTTTTATCATCATTGGACAAAACAGTGGTAAATATTCTGTATGAAGAAATAGTTCTCCATTATAAGAAAAATAATAGCACGCTTATCATATGATGAAAAAAGTAACCATCACAAAGCCTCATTGTTGGTGAAACAATAGAGAATGGTGGGGATTGTGGCAAATCAGTTATCATATGTTCCATTCAAAGAGTGCAGCAGCTCCTCAGCTCCAGCCAGTGTGGACCCAACAATGTCCAATCTTCAAATTTATCAAGAATAACTAGAAATATGGGTTTCATGTGCTATATCTCCATTTTTAAACATTGGCTCAAATGTTTTAAATATCGTGAATGCCACAGTAAACACACCTAAGGGCTACATATAGTCTGTGTGTTACCAGTTTGAGTTCTCTTCTCCGGGCATTCTACAAGGACCCTTCTCTTACTCTAAGGGTCTCAGAGCTCATCATAATAAAAGGGAAGTAGACCAAAGGAGTAGGAGGTGGGGAGATCTCATGAATAGGTAGGAATGCTGGCAGCTCAATTAAGGAGAATATTTTTAGCATGACTATAGGGTTTCCCTTATCCGGAAGGGGGAAGGAAAAGAGAGGAATAAGGATTTGCCTTTGGTGCTGTCTATCTCCAGGGCCATGTGTTGTTGAAGATGGCTTGATCTTTCTAAGGATATCCTCTAACCACATGTGGCTACTTCAATTTGAATTAAATTTAAAATTCATTCCCCTGAGGCACTAGCCACATTTTAATAGCTACGTATAGGTGGTGACTACTATGCTGGAGAGTGCAGATATAAAACATTTCTATGATTGCAGAAATGTGATGTTGTAGAGATAAACTATAGTTCTTTGCAAAAGAGGGAACTTTACACACAGGTGTCAGAATTGGTGGCTGGTGGGCCAGTCCCAGGCTGCAGGTGTGTTAAGTTTGGTGACCACTGTGCTTTGAAATCAGGAAAACTTTCACAAAATCCAGCCTCTTTAGAAACAAGTGAAAGATGTGGCAATTGAGGGCTTATATTCTACTGCGGCAATAGTCAGCCGGATCTGATGTCTGCTGCACTGTTTAGTTGGGATTTGTGCTCCCCAGTTCACCAGGGTCCCACCATTCCCTGAGGGATCATCCTAAGGTACGTCAACCATTTATATCATATCATGGGAACTTTGGCTTTTGAACAAGATGAAGTAATAGGAATCAGATTTACTTTCCCACCTGAAATAACCAAATAACCAGGCAAAATATATGAAAGAGCAATTTTCAAGACATTGGGCATCAGACACCGAGGGATGGAAAACAAAGGCAGTGAAGCCTGTGGCTGCTTGCTGCTTTGAAAATCTCCAGGCCTTGGCACAGGGAGCAGGGAACACAGTGCCGGGTCTGGTGGACGACTTGAGTTGAGGAGGCAGCGGAGAGTCCAGGAGCCTAGAGTTCATTCAACAGGTGTCAGAGAGGAGAGAGCTGCATAGAGACAGCATTCTGGAGAGCTTCAGAGGGGCCCCTCTTTAGCAGAGCACAGATCAGTCCATGCATGAAAGGAGAGACTACCTGTAGGTGGCAAAAGAACTACCCAACAGTATTGGAGGAAAGAGTAGCCACTCACAGGGCTGGAAATGGTGCCTGATTCTACCAGCCTGGCTGGAAAACATAGTCATTGTGTAGAGTGCCTAGAAGGATCTTGCCTTAGTGGTGGGGAATAATTAGCCCTAATCTAAAAATTGTTCAGGTCCTGGCTAGAAAACCTTAAAAGCAAGACCCAAAAGAAACAAACTGCTTCTAAGTAACTTAACTGCATCTCAAAACAAAACTTAAAACTATTTATAGGAATGCAAAAATATTTACTACCCAACAAAATAAAATTTATGATATTAGGCATCTAATCAGAGACTAACAGGCACGCAAATGATCAGGAAAATATAAACCACAACGAAGAGAAAAACTAAAACATCAAAAGTGACCCGTAACTGACACAGAGATTAGAATTAGCAGACAAGGAGAATGTTGAGTGTATTTCATGTGTTCTAAAAGTTAAATTTGGGCATAGGAAATTCAAAAAAAGACCCAAACAGAACTTCTAGAAATGTAAACTATAAAATCTGAGATTAGAAATACACTGCTTGGGATTAACAGCAGATTAGATATTGCAAAAGAAAATAGTAGTAAACATGAAGATACAGTAATAGAAATTGTCCAAATTGAAACACACAGAGAAAAAAAACTAAAACAAAACACTGAAAAGAGCATCAAGGGGCCGGGCGCGGTGGCTCACGTCTGTAATCCCAGCACTTTGGGAGGCTGAGGTGGGCGGATCACCTGAGGTCAGGATTTTGAGACCAGCTTGGCCAATATGGCAAAACCCCATCTCTACTAAAAATACAAAAATTCGCCAGGCTTGGTGGCAGGTGACTGTAGTTCCAGCAACTCAAGAGGCTGAGGCAAGAGAATCACTTGAACCCGGGAGGTGGAGGCTGCAGTGAGCTGAGATGGTGCCACTGTACTCCAGCCTGGGCAACAGATCAAGACTCCATCTCAAAAAAAAAAAAAAAGCATGAAGGAACTTTGGGACAATTTCAAAGAGCCAAATATATGTCTAAAGTCCCCGAAGGAGAGGAAAGAATGTGTATGTGAGCGGGGAAGGAGAGACAGAAATAAAACACTTGAAGACATAATGGCTAAAAATTTTTCAAACTGGATGAAAATTATAAACCCACAGATCCAAGAGGCTCAACAAACCCCAAATCTAAGAAACAGGAAGAAAACTAGCTCTGAGGTACATCATAATCAAATTGCTCAAAACAAATGATAAAAAGAAAATCTTAAAAGCAGTCAGAAAAAAAAAGACATATTAACATACAGAGGAACAAATGCAAGGATCACAGCAGCTTTCTTGAAAGTAAAGTAGCAAAAGAAAAATATTGTCAACCCAGAGTTCAATACTAGGCAAAAATAACTTTCAAAAATGAAGACGAAATAAAGACTTTTTCAGACACACAAAATCTGAACTGTACTGCCACAGGTGCTTTTTAAAAGTCCTTCAAGCGGAAAGGGATGTGTACATAGGAATGAAGAGTGCCAGAAATGGTAACTATGTAGGTCTATGTATGTACATGGCCCTTGAGGGCATTTGAGTTTGCATATTGTGGTCCCTATACAAGATTAATAGTTCAATAATACTTTATTCATTTAATGAACTGCTGTTAGATAACTACAATGTGTCAGGCCTTTGTTAAAATTATTCAGGCTACAAAGACATGGGACAGAACCCTCATCCTCAGGACACTCACATTCTCAAGGGAGGTGAGATAGACAAGCAAAGCAATTATGCTACAATTACAACAGTGCAATGGTCCATGCGTGCACAAGTTCAAGCGCTAGTAGGAAGGCAGGAGTAATTTTCCCCACAGTATTCAGGGCAGACAAGGGAGGAAGGGACCCTAAGTTAAATCTTGAAATAGGAAGGATGGATTGCAGGACATTCTAGAAATGGGAACATATTACAGAGGCACCACCCAGTGTGCTTGGTGGAGCGGCAGTGGGGCAGAGCAGCTGGGGCGTATACCTGGGGGAGTGGAAAGCAAAGAGGCTGAAGTGACTGGTTGTGGGGTGCGTGCCTCAATTTATAAAGGTCCCGTGAGCCATTCTCAGGAGCCAGAGAGTGTTAGTGAAGTGAGCATCAAGGTAAATTTGTGTCTTATCTCTGTGCAGGGCATGTAAGTGATGATTTGGAGGACAGCCCAGCTGGGGACATGGGACCGAGTTAGTTGGTGGTGACCAAGATCCTGCCAGAGAGCTAGGAGCCTCCCCTAGGGCTGTAGCTATGAAGATGGGGGGATGGAAGAGATTTAATCAGAACAGTGGAAGGACAGAGATAAAGAAGGCACTTTCATCTTGGAAGATCCTTTTTCATCTTAAGGCTAAGCTGGGGTGGGATCTTTCTTTAGCTCTCTGGAAACTAAAACAAAAACTTGGCCTGTGATGTAATCCCCTCCTCCAATGTGTTTGAATGTGCACCCTAGAAAGACTGTGAAGCCTGCCCATAGAACATGAAGGGTTAATATGGAGAATGATGGAGAACATATCAAGGGAAGGTCCAGGCTGCCCTGATGAGGTGACTTAGAGACTCACTGTCCCTCTTGGCAGAAATGTGTAACAAGGACCAATTCCAGCTCTACTTCCAATGAGTTGTGTGACCTGGGACACATCCCTAGACCACCCTCAGCTTCCTAAACTATTAAAGGAAGGAATGGGTTAGAGAGACTATACAAGCTCACCAATTTTAAGTGCTACTATTTTGGGTATAAATAGGCAGATAGGAGAGCTTAGTGAGAAAAAGTGCAGGTTCTGAGGTCAGATGCTTGAGACCCAATCCTTCCATTCACAGGCTGTGAGACTTGAGGGCAAGCTAGCTCAGCTCTCCAAACCTCAGCTTCCTTATCTGTATAATGCTAATAATGATAGAACCTACCTCAGAGGGTTAATGGGAAAATTAGGGGAAATAATGGGAAAATAACAATATGCACTGAATAAGTGTTGGCTATTCTTGCTTTATGTAAAATCCCAATTAGAACAATTTTAGCTTTTTAACTATTCTATCTTTCTGGAGAGGAGGGATTAAGAATAGAGAGGACATAGGGTTTTGGAGTGAGGGAGATCCAGGCTCTAAAGCTGACTTTGCCTCCCACCGGCTGTGGGACCTTGGGGAAGACATTTAGGCAATCAAAGCCTCAGCTTCCTTGTCTGTAGAAGGGAAAAGAGCTAACTTTTAAGGAGTGGGGAACATTAAAGGAGGCAGCACACATAAATTGCCTGGTGTTGTCCTTGATACTTACAGGTGTTCAATACTTTATTCATTCCATCTCTTGTACATAGGTTTATTTGTCTTGATCATTACCCCAAAAGCCTTTGGAAAAGAAATTGCGTTCATGTACAGAAAACCAAAACAATATTACACTCTTCTGAATGTCTCTATTTCCTTCCCTGATGTTTACAATATAAGTATTAAATATATTTTTAAGAAGGTAAGTTGTGGTAAGGAAGGCTCTCTCAGCCTGAAAATACAGTCACTCTCTCAGGACATGGTTGATCCCAAGACACCTGCAACATTGTAAAGGTGGAGGATTTTTAAAGAAAAAAAATGAAGGCTCCTTTTATAGGGCCTAGGCTGGCCCTCATGGTACAGCTGATAACGGTCTGGTTAAATGATAGAATATACGAATACATGTTCAAATCTGCTGGTGCCTATTTGAAGTTCATTAAAGGATGGGATGTTATAAGTTTTATATTTAAATCCACAGTGTAACTTTATGGAGAAGAGAGTGACGGGGTGGGTGGTGCAGGCAGCAATTAGGTATTGGATGATGCTCTTTCTGCTGCTTCTCCCTGTAGCCATTACCAATGGTGCAAATAGGCTGGGAAAACCTAAGACTCAAGCTGAGAAGTAATGCAGAAATATTTGTCTGTCTTCCTGTAAGGCTGTGAGTCTAATGGCAGAAACAACCTACTGAGGCATCTCCTTTGTACCTGTTTCTCTACCTGAGACAGAGAAGACAGGAAAGGTGTGGAGGAAGGGACGCAGAGGCAAAATCAACATTCTCATGCCTGTTAAACAATGTGGCCACTCAAATGCCTGTAATCCCAGCACTTTGGGAGGCCAAGGCGGGCGGATCACGAGGTCAGGAGATTGAGACCATCCTGGCTAACACAGTGAAACTCTGTTTCTACTGAAAATACAAAAAAAATTAGCTGAGCGTGGTGGCAGGCACCTGTAGTCCCAGCTACTCGGGAGGCTGAGGCAGGAGAATGGCGTGAACCCAGGAGGCAGAGCTTGCAGTGAGCCGAGATCGTGGCACTGCACTCTAGCCTGGGGGACAGAGCAAGACTCCGTCTCAAAAAAAAAAAAAAAAAAAAAAAAGTATGGCCAGACCTCAGCAAAACCAAAACAGGGCCTCTCTCCAACATGGTCCTCCCCTGTCCCATTCAGTGGCTAATTGCCATCCAGGAACCCAGCTCTTGTCAGTCCTCAAGGGCCCTGCCACAGGAAAGGTGCCTCCCTTGGCTGTCGCTTCTTCTCTTCCAGTGCAAGCCCACAGCACTCAACGTGAAGCCTCCTCTCCCCATAAATGCTGGTCACGTGCCTTTAGACAGCTGCCTCCCTCAGAGCCTTGCCTATTTTTTTTTTTTGAAATGGAGTTTCACTCTTGTTGCTTAGACTGGAGTGCAGTGGAACAATCTTGGCTTGCTGCAACTTCCGCCTCCTGGGTTCAAGCGATTCTCCTGCCTCAGCCTCCCAAGTAGCTGGGATTACAGGCATCACCGTGCCTGGCTAATTTTTGTATTGTTAGCAGAGATGGGGTTTTGCCATGTTGGCCAGGCTGGTCTCGAACTCCTGACCTCAAGTGATCCACCCGCCTCGGCCTCCCAAAGTGCTGGGATTACAGGCATGAGCCACCACACCTGGCCAGCCCTGCCTTTTTTATTTGTAAAAATGAGAATAATTATACTTGTCCACCAGGAAAATGATCGTGAGGAACCAGGAAAACATTCCAGGTAAAACTACAGGGGTAGGGGACATGGGTGACAAGTAAGGAGAACACTGTGTCCTCAAATTATTATGTCCTACTCTTACAGTCTCGACCCAGGCCTCAGGTGATGGTGAAAGGCTCATTCCTGAGTCTTAAAACATCTGGCTGCCCCTGGCTTCTCAGGCGACAAGGATAGAATTTAGAAGGTTTGGCTCTTGGTTCAAGGGGACTGGTCTTTAAAGACGGAAAGAACACTTTGTTCCTTGGAAGAAGGATTGGAATGCAGAGTGAGAGCAGGGCTGAGAGTGGGAATGTGTGCAGGCAGGAGGGGTGGGGAGGAGAAGAGAGTTCCAGGGTCCCACTGAGAGAACAGCGCAGGGAGAGGCATCTGCCCTACCCAGGACCTGGGAGCCTTGTCCTGGGAGGGACCAGCAGGCAGTCTGAAATCTGAGCCCAAGGAACAAGCCTCCCACCGTGGGAGGGCTTTGGTCAGAAGTTGGCCAAAGCTCTTACTATGCGAGCTGTGGCAAGAATGCGCTCTACATCATAAGCCAGTACACAGCTACACGTGCCGCAGTAGAGGAAACAAAGATAGAATTTTCACAGGACAATGCCTATTCTTACTGCCTGCTTTGTGCACTGATATTTTCTATTCTATACCCCTTCTCTTCCCTTCCCTTCCTTTCCCTTCCCTTCACTTCCCTTCCCCACTCCCTCTCTCCCTCCTTTTCCGCCTGCCTGCCAGCCTTCTTTTCTTGTATAGTTTCTTTCTTCTTGTGTCATCAGCAAAGTTGATTTCTAGACCCACTAGTAGGGCTTCCTTCACTGTTGTTCAAGTGTGGGGGAGACTTAAAGGGCTACATCAGAGGCCAGCTAAGGCCCCGCCTACCCCCACTCTCCTGTTTCAATCCCTTCATAATCACAAAGTTCCTTCTCCTGCCTTTGCTTCTCCTCCTTTTTAAAACAAGCAAACAAACAATTTCATCAGTGTCAAGAATAACAGGATTTATTTCACAAGCTTTTTGGATCATAGGAAAAATCACCTGGGGGCCGGTTGATGTCACTGAGCCTCAGGCTTCTCCTTGGAGAGTCTGTTCAGGTAGGTCTAGGCTGGGCCTGGTGATCAGTGTTTGCAACAGGTACAGCTAAGTAATCATGATGATCAGGCCCATCAGGGATTCCCTAATCAGGTTTAACCCCTGTATTGTGCTGATAAGGAATCTGGGGCCAGGTGAGGGCAGCTGCCTTGTCTGAGATCACACAGTGGGCGCTACCCTTGGGGCCAGACATTGCAGTTAGACTGTCTGTGCCTGCAGGCCCTGTACCTTGTACATTATCAGGAGAGACCTTAGACTGAGAAGATGAAGACTGGCCCCCACCATGCTGTAAGTTAGGGATGCAGCTGGGCTGGAACCCAGGTCATTGTAGAATGCAGCCTTCCTACAATGGGCTGGCTTCCTGGGGGGAGGTTCAGCCCATTTCCAGGGCCAGCTAGTTCCTTAAACAAAGGCAAGCAGAGAGGACTACTGTCTATGGCTGCCCAGCCCCCATCACTTCTTGCTCTGGTCCTGAGCGAGGCCTGGGGTTTATGGGGTGAAGGGAGAATGAGTCACCTCCCTCCACTCACTGTCACTTGGTCCTCTGGGGGTAGGGTGTAATTTGAAGGTTTGCACCTAGCAATAGCCACAACAACCACCTCCCTGCTATGCCCACCATCACTGTTGCACCGTCCACCAGACCCTGGCAGTGGTCCCACAGGCTTGGAAGGTGCTTTCTGTAGCCCATTAAAGCAGGAGGACCCTGGGAGCCCACACTTTCCTGCAAGCCGACTGCCAGGACCTGTTCTGCCCCCACTCAGCTCTTTGCTGCTCCTCTGCTGAGGCCTGCGGTTTGGCATTTCCTTCCTCACCCAATTCGAGCCCCAGCAGCCTCCAGCCTGGCTGTTAGAGATACTGGTGAGAGGCAACACCGCAGAGAGCAGGAGGTTCTTTCAAGATCCAAAGCAGCCTTGTGAGCTGGTCAGAGCCCTGTCAAGCTCTGTAGGAGGAGGGCGTTGAGGTGAGCCTCAGTCCCACTTCGCTCAAGTCATTACTGAAATGTCACCTCTTCAGTGAGGCCCGATCATTTTAAATGGTAACCGCACCCCACCCCTGCACTCCCACCCCCCTCCCCAGCCCCCAACTCTGCATGCACGTAGTGCATATGCAACACATTTCACCTCCTTAAAAAGTTTCCTTTCCACTAGCAGGGATCTTTGTCTGTTTTGTTCATTGATGCACCTTGAGTGCTTCTAAGTTCCCAGCACTTAGAAGGCCCTCAGTGCACACTGTTGAATAAACAGGTGACAGAATGGGAGTGGCTGCTGCAGCCAGCACCACCTGACACAGCCAGGACACAGGACACTAATGGGGCTCCCTTGCCCGCTCTGTAGGAGTCCTTTTATCCCACATGCCCATCGTCTTCTTGAAACAATCACTTAAGGGAACCAAAAAGAACCATGTCACAAGCATTCTGACAGCATGGTCAGGAGGCAACTAGGAAGCCCTCACTGCTGCTCTTAAAGCCTCTCTCTCTCTGCGCAGTCACAAAAGCCTGGAGTTGTCAACAATATTATTACAGAGAGTAAACCTTTCCCTTCCCTTTCTCCTTCTCTTTCCTCTTAAGTACCAGTGTGTTTATCAAAATTTGTTTATCCTATTGCTCTAATGAGGTAGGAGATTTGGATACCATTTCTTTTCTTTTTTTTTTTTTTTTTGAGACCAAGTTTTGCTCCTGTCCCCAGGCTGGAGTGCAGTGGCGTGATCTCAGCTCACTGCAACCTCTGACTCCCAGGTTCAAGCAGTTCTCCTGCCTCAGCCTCCTGAGTAGCTGGGATTACAGGCATGCACCATGCCTGACTAATTTTTGTATTTTTAGTAGAGACGGGGTTTTACCATGTTGGCCAGGCTGGTCTTGAACTCCTGACCTCAGTGATCCGCTCACCTCAGCCTCCCAAAGTGCTAGGATTATAGGTGTGAGCCACCGCACCCAGCCTGGAGCCCACATCTTGGGAGAAATGGGGGAGTTGAGGGGCAGGGGAGGTGATGGAGGAATCGAGAAATGGTGGCTGATAAGGACTTCCTTTGCTAACTTAGCAAGTTTGTTTTAGGCTAAACCTGTTACTTTGAGATGGTCATTAAGCAGAAGAAATAGAGATCATGAGCCATTCTCATAGGCAGGCCAGGGACTCAACAGTGTCTGCCTCCAGAGAGCTTGCAGCTGAAAGGGAACTGACACAGGGGTGTGTGCGTTGAAAGGGCACTGGCTTGGAAATTAGAAAGGCTACCTTGTGGTGTTGGTGTGAGTTGTGGGAAGAGGGGTGGCCTTTACCACTAACTACTATGTGGCTTCAAGCTACTCCCCCTTTTTTTTTTTTTTTTTTTTTTTAAGATGGAGTCTCGCTCTGTCGCCAGGCTGGAGTGCAGTGGTGTGATCTCGGCTCACTGCAACCTCCATCTCCCGGGTTCAAGTGATTCTCCTGCCTCAGTCTCCCAAGTAGCTGGGACCACAGGCACGCACCACCATGCCCAGCTTTTTTTTGTATTTTTATTAGAGACGGGGTTTCACCATGTTGGCCAGGACGGTCTTGATTTCTTGACTTCATGATCTGCTAGTCCCTTCTTTGTCTGGGCCTCTGCCATCTCCTCTGTAAAATGTAATTGGACAGATAATCTGAGGTTCCTTCCAGTTGTCCCAAATCTCGAGGAAACACTAAGCCTGTTGACTACTAAGGGTCTCATTGGTCTCATCAGTGGGTACTAAGTGGGGCTGGAGTCTCGAGTTCTGGATGTTTGAGAGACTGGAATGGATGCTTGTTGCTAGGCCATACTGGAGATATGGTTCTGTCGGCAAAGCCCTCCTGCCCCAGCTCCCCCAGCTCCATCCTGGGATTTGGGGATTTGCTAGTTGTGACATGAAGGAACCCAGGGACTAAGAGTATCTTCAAGTGTCTTCGTCAAAGCTGTCCTCAAAGGCATGAGTGATTCAGGGAGTCTCTCATTCTGCAACCCCTGCCTTTATAGAGAATACCTCCCCAAGCTTTTATAAGAATCGGCATCACTGAGTGGGAGTCCAGGAGGGGAAGACGGAAGGAGAAGGCAGGCCGCAGAACAGCCCACTAGAGGTTGTGATAAGAAATCTCCAAGGAGCAGCTGATTCCTGTGGGTCTAGATGATGGTCTGAAGATTCTTAGGAACAAGACAGCACCGCCAGGTCATGCAAAAGCCAGGGGACCTCAGCCCCAGGAATAGTAAGACAAGAAAATACACAGCTATCGTATCCAGATCCTAAGGCTCCTGATTTTTGTAGGGAAAGCCAGGTGTGAGCTGACAAGTCTTTAAGGGGGAGCTCTGAGCTGGACTTGGAAGGCTCAGCCAGACACGGATCAGCAAGGAGGAGAGAGGGCTTCCTGGGCAGGAGGAAGGTCTGGCCTGGGGAATAAGATGGCAAATTCTGGGAGGAAGTGAAGAGCAGAGGGTTCCTGCAGAGGTGACAAAGAGGTGGCTGGCCAAAGTTGGCCCTGGTGCCCCAAGTTTCTATAGACCAGGGGACATCAAGGGTCAGGGGGAAGGTTGAGACTGAGAGATGGTTTTGTCTCTTCATCTGTCTATCTTGCAGGATTCTCAGTAAGTTAAGTCAAGAAATCAACAAGAACGAAGAGAGGAGGAGCATCTTCACACGCAAGTGAGTGGGGCTGGTGTAAGGAAACGCAAGTTTTTTCAGTCCCAAGTTGAACCTTAAAAGGGAGGCACAGAACTGTTTTTGCCCTACTTTTTGATCTGCATTTGTCCCCTGAATCCCAGGGGTCTGGAAGATGGTGTCCAAGGAGGGGAAGGGGTTCCCTCCCCTGCCCTGCGTCCTGTCCCTGGGTCTGGGACATCAGGGGAACTTCCTCTAGAGCATCAGACAGTCATGAGCTTCCAGTCATGCCACTGATGTGGCTTGGTGATTTCCAGAATTTTCAGGGTATCCCAGCCCCAGTTGCTGAGCAGCAAGGACACAAACCTCTCTTGAGCAGTGAGACATGCCCTCCACTGGGGGCTCCCTCTCGCTGGACCAGGTTGAGGAAAGAGGGAGATCCCCTTAAATCAATAAGAACATTAATGCAGTGCTATTTGCCTTTGCAGACCCCAAGTCCCGCGGTTTCCTGAAGAGACAGGTAAAGCTGTCAGGGCTCAGAGGTGATTGCTTTAGGAGGTGATAGGTATTTCAGTTTTCTTGTCTTTCTGGTTCCCGGGGCTCCTTGAGTTCATTCAGGTGACCTTACTGACTTGTCTGTCAGCCAGTTCTTACCCAGAAAAGGGTTTGGGTCTAGATGGAGGGGAGGAGATGTTGCTCTACAGGCCACCTGGCTTATGGCCCCTGTTCTGCTGGGACCATCTTCAGAGACACACTGAGGAGCTCTGGGAGCTCTGTAGAGGAAAACAGAGGGACCCCGCCTCTGAGTGAGCACCTGAGCTTAGCTAGTCCCCCTGCATCTGAGTCTTTAAAGCACCTTTTTTTTTCTTTTTCTTTCTTTCATTTTTTTTTTTTTGAGACAGAGTCTCGCTCTGTCGCCCAGGCTGGAGTGCAGTGGCACGATCTCGGCTCACTGCAAGCTCTGCCTCCCGGGTTCACGCCATTCTCCTGCCTCAGCCTCCCGAGTAGCTGGGACTACAGGCACCCGCCACCACACCCAGCTAATTTTTTTGTATTTTTAGTAGAGACGGGGTTTCACCATGTTAGCCAGGATGATCTCAATCTTCTGACCTCGTGATCCGCCTGCCTCAGCCTCCCAAAGTGCTGGGATTACAGTAAAGCAGCTTTTCAACTGTTCAATTGCACATAGTGTTGCAATGCAGATTCCTGGGGCCCGGCCTGTCCCGCTGAGTCAGAAGCTGTAGGCATAGGCCCCCAGGTATCTACAGGTCTTAAAGCACTTCCTAAGTCACTGTTACACATGAGAAAGGTTGAGAACCATCGCCACCCCCTGGTTCTCTGGTAGAATGAGCACCTCGGGCAGGGTCGCTGGAGCTGACAGTAAGTGGCTAAACCTGCAGGGGTGTGGGAGGTAGGTGGAAGTCGGGAAGGAGCATTGGTGAGGGAAGGCATCGGATGGGGAAGCTGCTTTGACTTTCCTTCAAGTGGTGGCTTTCTTCAGTGCTGATAGTGGTGTCATCTCCTTCCACAGAAAGCCACGAAGAGGACAATGGGGGCTGGTCGTCCTTTGTGAGTATGGTGTGGGCTGTTCTTGCAACTTTACAGCAGTATCCAGGGCAGCTTTGTGATAAGGAGCCAGGACGGAGCCAAGTGGAGCGGGGCTCTAACATGATGCCAGCACACCCACCCAGGGCCCAGAAAAGGTGCTCTGCATAGGGCCAGACAGGAAAAAGTTTTGGCTTTGGGAGCCATGCAGTCTCTGTCTCAGCTACTCAACTCTGCTACTGGAGCACAAAAGCAGCCACAGACAATGAGCAAACAAATAGGCTTGGCTTTGCGCCCATAAACCTTCATTTACAGACAGAGAGGGTGGGCTGCACGTGGCCCTAGGCTGTACTTTGCTGACTGCACTTCACCCACTGTTACCACCCCCATCTCCAAAAATGGACACTCCTAGAAATCTACTCTCAAGTAGCTTTTCTTAGGGACTTAAGTCCCCATCGGTGACACGGAGGGAAAAGAACTTCAGAACCGACTGTTAGCCCTGAAAAGACCTCGAAGAGGGTGCGATCCAGTTGGTTTTTACATTGAAAGGTCACAGTTCCCCCTCTGAGAGTCTGATGGATTGTACAACCCCTCCCCAGGAAGCTGTATACACAGTCACCACCCATGAAGCAGTCTCAGGCTAAGAACTCTATTATGGACCGTAGCCCAATCTGTTCATTTTACAGATGAGGCAACTGAGTCCACAGGAGAGCAGAACATGACGTGTGTAGAACACAAAGCTAGTTAGAGGCAGACCTAGGACCCAGGTAACCAGACCCTCAGTCACGTGGTCCTTCTGGTAAGAGGCCGCCTCTAGTGCCTTCAGAAGGCAGAAACAAAATGTCCCTTGTCCTATTGGGATTCTGGTAAAAGAAAGCATTTAATTTGAAAAAAAAAAAGTTTTAGCTAAGTTGATGCTTTCTACCTGAAAATGAAGGAATTTGACAGATTTCTTTGGTACAAAGGGAAAATAGCCCAGAGTTTCCACTGAAATATTTCTGTTTACTCACAGAGTAATCCTTACTCACAGAGAATCCTTGCCATGTAGGCTCTCTTGTGCTGTGCCTGAGGCTAGTCTTCGATCCTCTCTGTAAACTGAAGGCTTCCATTCACTAGTGGCTATAGAGCTTGGCAGCTCCATTATGTGCCAGCTCTTTGCAAGGGCATACAGGGAAATGAATGGAGATAAAGAACCCAATCATGAGCATTTTACACTATGGATACCCCATTTTAAAAAGGTAAACTGAGGCACAATGCAATTTTTTTTTTTTTTTTAAAGGAGTTTATTTGAGCAAACAGTGATTCATGAATCAGGCAGCACCAAACCAGAAGGAGGTTTTGCTGAAGAAGGATGAGGGACAAGCATTTATAAAGTTTATGTAGATGTAATACAAAGAAAATATTTGAACCGCGTGCGGTGGCTTACACTTGTAATCCCAACACTTTGGGAGGCTGAGGTGGGTGGATCAGAAGATCAAGAGATCGAGACCATCCTGGCCAACATGGTGAAACCCCATCTCTACTAAAAAATACAAAAATTAGCTGGGCGTGGTGGTGCGTGCCTGTAATCCCAGCTACTTGGGAGGCTGAGGCAGGAGAATCGCTTGAACCCGGGAGGCGGAGGTTGCGGTAAGTCGAGATTGCACCACTGCACTACTCCAGCCTGGCGACAGAGCGAGACTCCATCTCAAAAAAAAAAAAGAAAAAGAAAAAGAAAATATTTGATGGGTTACAGTTATAACCGATCTCATTTAGTCTATCTTGCTGGAAAGCTCCGAGTTATATAATTATAAGTTTGCTGGCTACTTCTGATTGGTTGAGCTTAAGTTCTGTTTTTCTTTAATACAGGCATTTACAAGAAATAGCCCAAGTTAACTTTTGCTTATGCTGCAAATCAAGTAAGGTTTAGGTCACTGATGAGGCCCAACTGGTTTTGTCTGCTCAGGGATTCTTCAGGCCTGGTCTCCATTTTAATTTACTTTAACACACATATGGCAGAATATAATTAGCAACAACACCATGCATACAAATTTAGGAGCCAAATGATTGGGAGAAAATAATTGTTCTAGAAGCAGAGAGGAAAATTCTGTCATTTGAGAAAGGTTGATGGGGTAAAAAGCTGGTGTAAAGTCAGGAATGACGGGCCTAGGGTAGACAGGGTGAGGGAGGAGTCAGCAGTGGCTAGAGGGAGGCCACGTGCCTGCGGACCTCCATGCTGAGGCTCTTGATCTGAAGCAGCACTCTTCTGGGGCTCTGCCCACCTGCTCCTAAAGTTATAAGAACCCTGACAAGGCAGGACAAAGTCTTTTTTTGGAGTTGGGACGGCACCCAATGCTCACTTTGCCCCTCTATTGTTGATGTTTTTAATATTCCTCAAGTTAAAAATAAACATAGGAATCTTTCAACAGAACAACGTAAAGACAGTCTGCCTGAGGCCACCCAAAGCTGTCAGGATTTCTAGGACATTGGAACATTTCTTTCCTCAAAAAGTGGCCACTTCCTATTGCTTTTTCCCACACTGTCCTTGAGTGTTGAGGTCTGGGCTCATTGACTCACCCCCTGGACTTTGGCATGACCGTGATGAGCGCTCATCACTGCTGCTGATGGTGCCGCCTTTGCTTGGGAAGTCATTCTGGTGCTCGTTCACCTTCATGGACTGCTTCAAAGGCAAGCACCCAGCACCTCGGGCTTACTTTCCCTGAGACCCAGGAAGAAGCAAAAATAAAATACAATAAAAAATCTAAAATTTAGAGATTCTTTCCAAGAGATCAGCTTCAAACTCAGTGTCAGATTTCATGAATAATGGATGTGTTGATACACTCAACTCTCAGCAAAAAGAACAGCACAGCCTCTGACGGTCCCCTCCTAGATACAACCTAATCTGCCTTCCACTTAACAGGCTTTGTTTCTCTGTTTTTCCCATTAGCTGGGCCTTCAACGCTGCACTAGGTTATAATGAGAGGACATTTTTTGAGCACAGGCACACTTGAACAGAAATGGCAATTAACTAGTATCATCACAAACGCTCCAGGCCTTTAGTCTTTCTCTTGGTGATGCCTGGAGCAAAAAATGTGTTTACTCAAGACAGAGCCTATTCCGGTACCCTCTATTCCAGCATCCTTCCCCTTTCTTCTCTCTCTGTTGTGCAAAAAGGTGTTGTGTAAAAAGGTGGTCCGAAGACCTTCACCAAGATCTCAAGTCCACGACTTGCTGCCCCTGTGATACGGTGCTCCCTGACCTCAGATTCCTCATCCATAAAACGGGAGTAACCATCTTCAGGCTGCCTGGCCCCGGGTTCTACTGTTGTGAGGCTTGGCAGGGACAGAGTAGGCACAGGCACATTGAGGGCCACAGAGCCTCTACAAACTGCACTGTCCCTATCACTGTGTGGACAGGAAGAAGATGACTATGAAAGTCCGAATGATGACCAGGATGAGGAGGATGATGGAGACTATGAGTCCCCCAATGAGGAGGAAGAGGCACCTGTGGAAGATGACGCGGATTATGAGCCACCACCCTCCAATGATGAGGAAGCTCTGCAGAACTCCATCCTGCCTGCCAAGCCTTTCCCCAACTCCAACTCAATGTACATCGGTAAGGGCCCATTTCCAGATTTTCTGGCCCAAGCAGCCCAAAGCCAAGCTCCCCACTGCTGCACGGAAGGCTGATGCCCCAGCTTGCCCATGTAGCAGAAAGCTCTGGGTCTCGATACCTGCTCGGCTTCTTAACAGCTATGTGGCTTTGTACAAGTAACTCTACCTCTCTGGGCCTCAATTTCCTCATCTGTGAAGTAGGATAATAAATGTACAGACCACATAGGTTTGCTGTGAGGACTACTAAGACTGCAACCAATTCTTGCCTATGGTGGCTGATATCAGCATTGAACTACCACCTAAGGCTATTTGGCAGTTTCAACTCATTCTGCAGTTTACTCAGGTACTCCAAGAGTACTTTCCTGTTCCTCCCCATCTTTTGACCAAATTATAGTTACATGGCATTATTATGCTAGAATAAACATGAAGATATTGAGTAGGGTTTGACTATAACTTTAAAAAATATTAGACAGTGTTTATGATTTTTATTGTCTATCTATCCTTTTAGCCCACTTCTCTCTTCATTCATTCAACAAACATTGTTGATCTGCTGGGAGCCCAGGCCCCATTCTCAGTGCTTAGAAATGATCAGGAAAGAAGACATAGCCCCTGCCTCCTGGGGCTTACATTCTAGTAGTGGTGTTGACAGAAAATAAACAAATCTATTCTTAAATAATATACTTTCAGGGAGTAAGCTGAAAATTGAAGGTCAGTACCACAAACAACGAATACCATTTAATCCTTTATGCGGTATAACCCATTTCCACTTTAAAGCCCTTTCACAAAATGCTGTCTCAATGTCTCATGGTGGTTTTTAAACATCTGTGTAATAAGGACAACCATCATCAAGTCTGTTTCATATACAGGGAGGTGGAGGTCCGGAGAAGCAATGGATAAGTCAGTTGTTGAGTGCCTTGTGTGTGCCAGTGATTAAGATACAGAGTGAATAAGACAGCCCTCGCCAAGGGACTGACAGTCCGGCGGGTGACGCAACCTCCAACAAATGAGCCATGAGGTTACTTAGTGAAACCGTGATACAGAGGCAGGAAGACAAGCACAGATGAGGCTGGAGCGTTTGCCTGAGGGTGTATCTTTAAGCTGTGATATTAAACCAAGATTAAAGGATAAATACAAGTTGGCCAAGTGGAAATGGATGTAGTAAGGGAAGAACATTTGAAGCAGTAGAAAAGGCTGTGCAAAGGCCCTGAGGCTCAAAGGAGCATGGCCTATTAGAGAAGCTGAGAGATGGCCAGTGTGGGTGGAGCAGGGTGGAATTAGATGAGGCTGGGCCTTGCTCCTACCCTCTTCCCTGTGGAAGAGCGGCACCTCCCCAAGGCTGGGACTAGAGTCAGGCAAGAGAGGCACCCAGGGCACAAAGCGTAAGGAGGCCCTACCCACTCACCCCTCTTGCTTGATGGTCTTGTCCTGGCCTTTCCCTGTCTAAGGGGTAGGAAATTGCCAGCCTGTCAACCTGGCCTAGGGACACTTCCCTGGAGATCTGGATAATGTGAGTTTCTGCCCAGATAATGTGAGTTTCTGTTCAAGGCAAATCTAGCTTCCACTTAAGAGTCTGTGGTCTGGTAACAGAAGTTGGTGACCAGCTCCTCCCTTTATGGGTAGAGATGAGCAAAATGAGGAAGTGTCAGGGAGGAGATAGCCCAGGACATTGGAGAGGGGAAGGAAGGGCAGACAGAACAGGATCCCTATGGCAGTGAGAACTAACTTCATCCTGCACAGGCAGCTGGGTGTGCCTGTGAGATTTTTGGCATGTGTGTGCGTCTGTGTGCACTTGTGTCTCTATGTATGCAAGTGTGTGCATATATATGCGTGTGTGTGCATGCATGTGTGCACATGTGTATATTTGTGTGTCTGCATACAGAGGTATGCGTATGTTTACTTCTTACAAAATTGTCTGAAAATCCTCCCTTCCAGTTCTGGCTGAGCTAATTACAAAGAGGCCTTTCTTGATTGGCAAAATCTCTGATAAATACCTATTCCTGTGAAATGCAAAGAAAGCTGAGCCTGTGTATAAGGAGAGTGACACAAACTAGGACAGGAAAATTGGGCAGGGTGGGGTGGGTGAGATCCAGGCTGGGTCTCCCCCGTGGCTGGGGCTCCTGCGGGCACTGGTGTGGGCTTGGGGGTCAAGGATCATGCACCCCCGGTGCCCCGAGCTGCATATCTGTTCCTGGAGACCCCTGAGCTTGGCCGACACTCCCCTTTCACTTTAATAACCTTGTGTTTTCACAGACCGGCCCCCCTCTGGGAAAACCCCCCAGCAGCCTCCTGTGCCCCCCCAGAGACCGATGGCCGCCCTCCCGCCCCCGCCAGCCGGCCGGAATCACTCGGTAGGCCTCCTCCCGTTCTTTTACAGTACTTGGTGTCCACTGCAGTTATTTCCTCCGCCAGAGAGAAAAATAAAATTATAAACATCTTTATCTCATTCTAATTTTGTAAGATTATAATCTTTTCCCTCGGCTGGGGAAATGCATACCCAAGCATTCACACTTGTTTCTTTTTTGGGGTAAAATACTGGTGATTTTTATTTACTTCCCACTATTTGAGAGAAGTGAAAACTGTAAAATAAACCCAAAGGGAACCGAATTAAGTCCGTGGCACCTACTAGCGTTGCCTGGGTACCGAGCCTTCCTCTCTCCTGCAAAAAGACTTGCGCCACCTTCTGGCCGACACCTGAAATTCCAAGGACAGGTGCCTTCAGACCGGAGGAGACGGGTAGCAAACCCGGTTTTCTCCTTCTTTAAGCATACAGCCAGGCTCTTGTGAATCTGATAAGTTCCCAGAGTGACCCTGAGAAGCTCATACTAAGGACCTGATAGTTATGAATGTGTTCTCTTCACAAGTTTATCTACAGATGTATATTGCTTTTGAGATTTGAAGACGTTCTTTTGAGATGCAGGATTCACTTATTTAATCAGCAAATATTGACTGAGCAGCTACTATGTGCCAAGCAGAGTTCTAGGCATTGGGGATAAAGTGTGAACAAGATAAATAAGGTCCCTGCTTTCATAAAACTCAACTAGGGCTAGTTATCAGACGTAGACAGTCAGTCATCAGACGTAGACAGTCAGTCATCAGACGGTAGACAGATGTCTGAAAGAGATCATTTGAGTAGTTATGTGTGGTTCGGGGGACAGAAGACCAGATAACATGATGGTATGGAGGGGGAGGTGACAAGGACCTGGGACAGAATGAGCCAGTTGTGGGAAGAGCCGGGAGAAGAACGTTCTAGGCAGAGGGAAACAAGTGTAGGGATGCCAAAGAGGACATGACCTTGAGTTTTTCCAAGAACTGCAAGAAGATTCTGTTGTGGGGACCCCATGAGTACTGAGAAGGGATCATAGGAAAGAGTTGAGAGGGCAGACATGGGCCAGCTCAGGCAGGGCCTTGCAGGACATTCACGAGTTTTAATTTTGTTTCTAACGTGATAGGAGCCACTGGAAATCTTAGCAGGAAAGTGACATGCTCACTCTGCTGCCTGCAGAAAAGAGCTTGCGTCGCAGAGTCTAGAACAGGGAGCTCAGATAGGAGGCTACTGCAGTAGTTCAGGGAAGAAATGGACATGGATGTTTGTAGGCAGAACATGAAGATGAGGAAAAGTGAGCAGATCCAGACAGGTTTTGGGAGTGCCGGCTCTTGCTGATGTGTTGAAAGTGCTTCCTAACGTTTGGATCTTTATGCAGCCACTGCCCCCACCCCAGACCAACCACGAAGAACCCAGCAGAAGCAGAAACCACAAAACAGCAAAGCGTGAGTACAAGGGCTGCTCTCTCTTGCCCTGTTCCCACCAGGCACTCCCCTAGCCCCACCCAACCCCCAGCCGACTGCTTTCTTCTTTTAATTGATGTCAGCCTTTTCCCCTTCCAGTCCCTGCTCCTTCAATAGACAGAAGCACGAAACCTCCCCTAGATCGTTCATTAGCTCCGTTTGATAGAGAACACTTCACACTAGGTGGGTATGATTCACATTTAATGCATAGTAATAATGATAAGCTGTTAGAAAGTGCTTCCTGAATGCGTTTCACATGTACCATCTCATTTAACTATGGCCACAATACTAGGAAGTGGAGACTAGTAGAATCATCCTCATTTTACAGATAAGGAAACTGAGACACAAAGAGGTACCTTCCCAAGATCACACAGCTACCAAGTGATGGGAGTAGAGACCTAAACCCAGATCAGCCTCATTAGAAAGCTCCTGCTTGCAGCTTCTGGGGGCTGTGCTGCTTCTCTATGTGATGTGGATGATCTGTGTACACAAATCCCATTGTCCTTCAGACAAGAGGCTTTAGGGTACAGAGAGAGGACCTGAATTGAGACAAAAGAGTTGGGGGAGCTGGTGTCTGCTGCCTTGCCTGCTACTTAATAGCTCACGGACCATACTGATGTTAGTTTTTCAGAGCTCAATCTCCTAATCTGTAAGGTGGATGTTCTGTACGTAGAAAATGCTTTATAAATCCCTAAGGTGCTATTCAAATGTCAAGGATGTTTTTGTTTTAGGTATGCAATTGACCAAACATTGGGTATACCACAGTGCTTTTTCTTCACAATTTACACAGAATATTCTTGGATTGCAGTTACCTTCACGTGGAGCTATTTTCAATTCAATTCCTAGCTACCATTTATTGAGCAACTACTATGGGGCAAGTGCTCTACCTACCACAAATACACCTACAGTATCTCTAATCCTCACACCAACTCAACAAAGGAGGTGCATTTTTGACCTCGCTTCTCAGATGATAAAATTAAAGGTAAAAGAAGTTGAATAATTTGCCTAAATTTGCCTAAATTCAAACACTCGTCTTTCTGACTTCTAAGTGGGGGCTCTTTTCCACCATATCAGGCTGCAGTTGAGGACCCTGGGTTTTAACTTGCTGTGAACTACATGAGTCTGAGGAAGGAACTCTGCAACTGAACGGAAAGGAGCCCAGAATCCCAGCTGCCCCCACCCCTTTCTTGGCTATGCTCTGAGCAAGGCATTTAGCTTTCTGTGGCCTCAATCCCTTTTTGTCTGTCAGCAAAATGACTTTCAGTTCTTGGATTTGAGGCTGCTGCTCGCTGCTCTTTCCCCGAACTACATCACAGCTCTGCTGTGTCATGCAAAGCTGTGCTGGCTGTTTTGGCTTGGAATTGTCTGCTGTAGAGAGCTGTATAATTACATGGAAATGAAGATAGATTTGACTTCAGATTCCAACCCTGCTCACTACCATGAGCCAAGACATCAGAAAAGTGGAACACTGACATCAAATCCTTCGCAATCACCTCCTGAGACAAAAGTTATTCTTTTAAAATATTCTTTTTTTCTATATTTAAAAGCATTTCTAAAAGACACACTTTTCTGACAATTTCTGTTTTACCCTTGAATTAGTCCCTTTCCTGTGATGTTTTGGAAGGATTACTGTCTTCTTAAAATGTTTACACTCCACATGAGACTTTTAACATGCTCAGAGAATATGCAAAAATTGTCAAATTTTGCTGGGCATGGTGGCTCACGCCTGTAATCCCAGCATTTTGGGAGGCTGAGGCGGGCGGATCACAACGTCAGGAGATAGAGACCATCCTGGCTAACACAGTGAAACCCTGTCTCTACTAAAAATGCAAAAAATTAACCAGGCATGGTGGCGGGCGCCTGCAGTCCCAGCTACTCAGGAGGCTGAGGCAGGAGAATGGCGTGAACCTGGGAGGCGGAGCTTGCAGTGAGCCGAGATCGTGCCACTGCACTCCAGCCTGGGCGACAGAGCGAGACTCTGTCTCAAAAAAAAGGCAAATTTTAAAATACTTATTCAGGCCAAAGAATATACATCTAAGTTTCCTGGGTGCCCCTCTAAAGTAGAGGTTCCACCCCAAACCAAACTTTTATAAGCATCTTTTATACCGTCAAAGCTCTCCCCATTACCAGCAAGCTCCTTTTAATTTTTTTATTTTTATTTTTATTTTTTTTGAGTGAGAGTCTCTGTCGCCTAGGCTGGAGTGCAGTGACACCATCATAGCTCATTACAGCCTCAAACTCCTGGGGTCAAGCAATCCTTCTTCTCCAGCCTCCCAAGGGGCTGAGGTTACAGGGGCATGCCCCCATGCCTGGCTAATTTTTAAATATTCTGTAGAGACTGGGTTTCCCTGTGTTCACCAGGCTGATCTTGAACTCTTGGCCTCAAGTGATTCTCCTGTCTTGGCCTCCCAACAGGCATTAGCCACCACACTCAGTGCCAGTAAGCTCTTCACAGTGAGGCAATATTCTTATCATGGGCCTGGCATGTACTTGGTCCTTAAAGAATAAATCATGTTGTGAAAGCACAACTCCAGGCAGATAATATCACCATTTGCCATAGGGCGTTAACTGTGCCTGGGTGTGGAAGGAAGGGAAAGAAAGGCGAGTTAACTAACAATTGTCAGCACACATGGACCATATCAAAGTCAAAATAAAAACACAGAGGCAAATCTCTAAATTTGTTTTATTTAGGAAGAAAGAATTGCAATTTGGGGCAATTGGTCTTCAGGGTCTTCAGTATGTCTGAAGAACAAAAAGAAGATTGGAGGTTTTATAAAAAAGAGAAGTGTTACATATCGCTCATTGAGAAAGTTCATCAGTTCTGGGGGGCTGGCAAGTTTTGATTGGTGAGCAATGGCAGAGGGCAAAATTAATCTTCCAGTTGCAGCAGATTATTTCAGCAACTACTAGAGGAAACTGGTTTCAGGTTACAGCAGGCAGTTTCAGCAGCCAAGCTCGCATAGAATCACATTTCTGGAGCAATGTTATGTGTCCTGAGTGCTTTTCCCTCTGGCTTCTCGACTCTGTTTTCCTTGGAGGTGATAAAATTCCCAATTTGTATGATCAGCTTTCACAATCAAGTGCCTGATCCTGCATACAAATTGTCACCGGATTCTTATGGCAAGCCTATAGAGTTTTAATCTATAATCTTCATTTTAGAGATGATAACATTGGAACTCAAAAACCTTAAATAACTTGTTCATGGTCATATAGGATTTGCTTCTAGACCTGGTTTAATTTTGTTAGTAATACTTTCATCGCCTTGAAGACAAAGGGCATATTTCTTCTAGGGGACTGTAGATAGAATACAAATTAAATTGCTTTGAATAACTTTGTGATGCACAATTATCAAGTACACCTGGCATTTCTTCAGGGCACCTGAATATCATCCGTTCTAGAAGAAAAGCAAAACAAGCAAACAAATACTAACAAAAAACAAGCAGACAAAAAAGATTTGCAGCATACCAGGAGAATCTCCTGAAATGCTCTCCCCAAGTAAAAAGTTTTTTTGGAAACTAAGTGGAGTGCTTCATTTAATATCAAGTATTTCACAGAATTGGATAAAAATTACCTTCTCCGTGGCAAGTGGGTTTATTTCAGATATAAAAATAAAACTTAGGCTGCAGAAGAAATACTTTGGCCAATTAAAGAGGCATAAAATCCCAAGAAAACATTAATCCTTTTGATCATCAGTTATATAAAAGAAAATGTTGATTTTTTTTTTAAAAAAAGCACAGAATCTACAATACTACTTGTATGTACACAAAGCTGTGTGACCTTAAATTAAATGGTCAAGCCATTTAATTTCTCTGAGCTTATAAAATTTGGTGGTCTCTAAGGGACCCTTCCTAGTCTGAAGTTTCTGATTCTTTAATGCTTAAACCCCATCAACCCACAAAAGGGTTCAGACTCATAGTTTCATCAAACTGTGTTTTTAAATCTCATGCTTATGAAGTTCTGAACTCATGGCCTGTCTGCTCTCTGTCATTTACAGGAAAGAAACCACCATTTTCTGACAAGGTAAGCTGTGAACTTGTTTTTCGGTTTTGTTTGTTTGTTTCGCATCTTGGCCTTATTCTTTGAAAAGTGCTTGGACACTCATACATTTTTCCTCCTGTCTTGCAGCCCTTGATTCCAGCGGGAAGGTAAGACTGTTGCATCTACATGAGGGTACATGGGACATTCTGTAGAACTCTGCCTCGGCAAAGTTTGTTTCTCACACATCCTTTTCCTGAATTCCACAGGCCTCTCGGGGAGCATCTACCCAAGATTCAAAAGCCTCCTTTACCACCGACCACGGAAAGACATGAAAGGAGCAGCCCCCTGCCAGGGAAGAAGCCACCTGTGCCAAAGTAACTGTCTGGTGTTGCTTGAGTTTGTCACTCAGAGTGGCCGGCAGACAGGCTGTCCTGTGCTGACTCTGCAGTGGGAACCAAGGTTCCTCGGTGCTTCCGGGCAGGGCGGGCCTTTTTTTTGCTGTGGCTTGAGGGATGTTCAGGCTTCACAGGTTGGCTATGAAGGATCAGGGTCTCTTTGAAGGAAATGGACTCTACTGAGAAATGAGTAGAGCGACATCTAATCAAGAGTAAGGAGTGACTGCTGTTTTTAGAGATTCCAGTCAAATATTTCACTGAGTTTTCCAACCTCGTTATAGCAAAGCCTTCACAGTGCATAGGAACTGTACTCAGCATTTTATTTTTCAATACAGGTAGCAGAGAGGAAATGGTTGGGGAGGTTTTTCAGGTCACCGCAAGTGTCTTCCTTAGGCTCAACCACATTTGATAATTGCAGAATACTGAGCTCTGCCTTAGTATTTTTAACTTTGCTATGAAGTAGTTTTCAGCCTATTTACCAAATGGCGTGCATGTACCTGGGGTTAAGGCCAACCTTGCTACTTGCAAAAAATACAACCAAGGCTTCCATCTCATTCGTGAATCAGGGGTCATAACTATCGCCCTTGCTTGGCTGTTGTGAGGATTAAATTAGGACCAGGGCTAAAGTGTGCCAAAAAACCTCCTCAGTAATGGAGTTTGATAACATTTTAGTGTAATATTTTTAAAAAATCAAAATAAATGCAACAAACTCATAAGGAACAAAATTCCAAAACTTTAAATAAACACAGAATGAGATGATGATGTGTGAAGCATCTGACACACAGGAGGTGTTCAACAAATTGTCCCACTCTTCCCCTTTTCCCCAGAGAGGACATTATCTGGCCTAGGCAGTGCAGATGCCTGTCGCAGCCCTAAGGCAGCTATCCCCAAATCTGTTTGACTAGCTCGTTCATCTGGGCAAAGTGTACTAAGCCCCATTTGGAATAGTCCCAAAGCAGCAACATTTTCTAATTGTCTTCTCTTTACACCAAGGTGGGCCCTGAGAGGGCTGTTTTAAAACAAGAGCAAGGGAGAATATTACCTAAAATGTTTTCATTTCTTGGGAAAAACAACAGCTCAGTAAAATTTAATAGCTACTAAAGAGTTAGTTTGCTGACTAAACCATATATATATATATGTGTGTGTGTGTGTATATATATATATTGTGTGTATATATTATATACGGTGTGTGTGTGTATATATATATACACATAATTATTTGCTGCATTAGTTATGCACAACAAAGGTTTTCCTAGCTCAGCTTGCAATGATGACCGAACATGGAGTAACCAGATCTCCCTTCCACCCCCTCTCCCCTGCTCTGTGGGGGTCTGTTGCTTCCCATCTTCCCTGGACTCAGTGGGTTCGATTTCTCATTATTCAATGAATCAAAACTGTATTCTAAGGCTGGCTCTTTGAAACTCTTCATGCTCAGTTCTTTTTCTTTGCCCTAATTCATTTCAGGCATGGATGGGGACCAGAGAGAAGAGAGAATGTAAGTACAAAATATTAGTGTGTAAGTGCTCGATACAGGGAAAAGCAGCGTAGGCTCTGAGGAGGTTGGGACTCCATCCACCTTGGTCTTGGCCCAGCACCTGGAGCAGGTCCTGCACCCAGGGGTCTCTTGAGGGCTGGTGCCTCTGTCTTTGGGCCTTGGTCATTGTCTGCAGCCCATCATGCTGTGTTGTTTAGCTCATGTCCCTCTAAGAGCTCCCAGAGTGGCTGGGGTAATTGCAGCCCCATTACCAGGGGCTGGTAATTAGAAGGCACAAGGAGAAGAGGAGGATGAAGTAAGGGATGCCCAGAAGTTTGGGCCATGCCTAAATTTCCAAGGCTATTGTTTTCCTTTTCAATACTTCCACAACCTGAAAAAGAGGGGAAATAGCATTTATTGAATGCTTACCATATGCACATTGCCATGCTACTTGAATATGACCAGTTGTCCCTGTTTGCGCGGGATGCTGTCAGTTTTAGCACTGAAAAGTCCCATGTCCCAAGAACTCTCTCCATCCCAGGAAAACCAGGATAGTTGGGTATTACTCGCTTTACATATGAGTATAATGAACCTATAAGGAAACATCTTCTCTCTTTTACGGAGAGGAAATTGAGGCTCAGAAGGAATAAGATACTCTTTGCAAATTGCATGCTTATAAAGAGCCAGGATCTGAACCCAGATCTGCTGAGTTTCTCTACACCATAAGCCCTCTGAAGGCCATCAGATTTCTGCTCTCATTCAAGGACTCAGCCCAAAAGCGCCTGCTATTTTTGCAGCTGTGTGCTAGATGCTGTGCTTGTTCCGATGAAGTGCTGAGATCTTATGGAGGCAGGCACACTCACAACCCCACATGCCATACAGCATGCAATCATGGGGTGCTCTGTGGGGCAGAGGGGAGAAAGTGTGCCATGTGGCTCAAGGAGCCAGCAGTGGCTTCCTATAGGAGGTGAGATTTATGCTGGTTATTGAATGACAGGGAGGACACAGAATAGAGTCATTCTTTTTTTTATTTTTTTATTTTATTTTTTATTTTTTTAAGGTTTTTTTTAAATTTATTATTATTATTATTATACTTTAGGTTTTATGGTACATGTGCGCAATGTGCAAGTAAGTTACATATGTATACATGTGCCATGCTGGTGCGCTGCACCCACTAACTCGTCATCTAGCATTAGGTATATCTCCCAATGCTATCCCTCCCCCCTCCCCCCCACCCCACAACAGTCCCCAGAGTGTGATGTTCCCCTTCCTGTGTCCACGTGTTCTCATTGTTCAGTTCCCACCTATGAGTGAGAATATGCGGTGTTTGGTTTTTTGTTCTTGCGATAGTTTACTGAGAATGATGATTTCCAGTTTCATCCATGTCCCTACAAAGGACATGAACTCATCATTTTTTATGGCTGCATAGCTTTTCATGGTGTATATGTGCCACATTTTCTTAATCCAGTCTATCATTGTTGGACATTTGGGTTGGTTCCTAGTCTTTGCTATTGTGAATAATGCCGCAATAAACATACGTGTGCATGTGTCTTTATAGCAGCATGATTTATACTCCTTTGGGTATATACCCAGTAATGGTATGGCTGGGTCGAATGGAATTTCTAGTTCTAGATCCCTGAGGAATCGCCACACTGACTTCCACAAGGGTTGAACTAGTTTACAGTCCCACCAACAGTGTAAAAGTGTTCCTATTTCTCCACATCCTCTCCAGCACCTGTTGTTTCCTGACTTTTTAATGATTGCCATTCTAACTGGTGTGAGATGGTATCTCATTGTGGTTTTGATTTGCATTTGAGTCATTCTTAAAGAAAGCCCATGGGGATTCCCCTCAGGAGTGTCCTGAGCAGGTGGATACCAGTGCCCACAGAGGCTGCAGGGACAGTGAGAACAGTGGCTTGGCTGCAGAGATAGGGACAAGGCGGAGGTAAGGCTGGACAGTGAGGATAACATCACATTCCAGGTTCCCGGTCTCTGGAAGGATTGACACTTGTGCTCATGAGAATCTGGGAGTTGTATTTTCTGGAACCAGAGGGAATAAACTTGCAAAAGTATTGAAGAGTGATTTTGTCGTGTGGGGGTTGTGAGCCCATATGTGTTTATTTATGCAGCTCTTTGCTGGGACTCCCAGTTGGCCAACTGGGATGAATGATTTTGACTGTGGCCTTTTTCGCCTTCTCTCAGTGTGTGGTAGGATCGATGATGGCAAACTTTTATTAAAGAGCACTTAACATAAGCCAGGCACAAGTAGTAGCTAATTTAATCCTTCTAATAACACTTTGAGAAAGATGCTATTTCATCATTACAGATCTGGCCTAACTAAACAAGTTCAAGCTGGCCCTTTTGGTCTACTAGTTGGTGGCAATATCATTTTTTCTCTTTGAACCTCATTTCTTATCTGAGTAGAAGAGAAAATAGCCCCTCCTTTGTCTAATTTCCCAAGGTTGCCCTGAAGATAAAAATGGTGAGGGTTGTAGATGAACCTTGTAAGCCACCGTATAAATATGGTCTTATTGCTCTTAAGAAGAGTGGCCACTGCAAAGGAGAGCCAAAAAGAAGACTGAGCTTTGGTCAGACACATTTGGGGTTGAATCCATCTCTGCAACTCCTGGCAAGCTAAGAATGCTTCCTCAGCATCATGCTTTGGTAAAATGAGGATGTTAAATTTTCGGAGGGTCACTAGGGGAACTGAATGAAATCTTGTGTATGAATCTTTTGGACACATTGTAGATATTGTCAATATTATTGTATCTTTGGGCCCTTTTAGGCACCTCAAAATCTATTTCATGCTGAGTATATGAGGAGAGTCTCATATTGGAATGCCCTTAGATGATTGTTTGTATTAAGAAATAGTAAACCACTTAGCAAGTTCTATTATTCTCCACAGTATATTTATTATAAGGATGTATAACTGCTAGAGAAAGAAACAGATACTTATTTGATTTATTTGATTGAGAAATGCAGTTTTTATTTTAAGAATTGTATTTTGATGATAGCTTAATATCTTTTTTTTCTTCCCCTTCCCAGGATGAAGATGATGGTATGTTCGGAAACACATTCTTACAGCTTATAACTCATTCTTTCATTTTCCTGCTCAGGTGTTCAAGTAGAATTGTTTAGTATAGGAACCCCATAGAATCAATTATAAGTCTTAAATTAGTATTAAGTAGACTTATGTCAATTGGCATACCGCATAACTACAGTAAAATGGAATTCTTTGGTTGGACTACCAAAGAAGACTAAATTCATGTGTAACAGTGCAGATTACTTAATTGTATCACAAAATGTAAAATTGCATGCATGGTTTGATGGAAACATTTCTCACATTTATGTCTTCTAACACATGTGGGTAAAGAATCAGTAACTGCCAATGAATGAGATAGCATAAAATTTTGACTTTCATAAGACAAAACTTGTAAATCATTTCTGAAATTTATAAGGTTTCCAGCTGACAATTTTCTGCCAAGTTAACATTTCAAAAATGAAAAACAAAATAAATGTGTATTTTAGAGTATTATCTAGATCTGCGCCCCTTTGTAAATGGATTCTATGGTGGTTAAGTCATCTAGAAACACCTTGAGAGCAAGGTTCCATCCTACTACTTCCTAATTACATCTGATCTGCTGGATTTTTGTGTCCTCTTTATACTAGCTGTTTCTAACTGGGGGGCGGTTATGGAATGTTTCTTAGTGACAGCTGGGGCCTGCCAATCTCATTCATTGTTTTCTACTTCTGCACAGTGCATCAAAGGCCTTTGCCCCAGCCAGCACTACTTCCTATGAGCTCCAACACTTTCCCTTCGAGATCTACTAAGCCAAGTCCCATGAACTCTCTCCCATCCTCTCACATGCCTGAAGCATTCTCAGAAAGGTTTGTGGCTCTGTCATGAAATTCTAGCTTAATATAATGTTTAGGTCCATCCAGTACTGAAGTAATGCCAGGCAGATTGAGAAAGAAGGAAATGATAGGTTGATAGTAGGATCTGAACATTTTGGGTCTTAAGACATAAAACCAAGCTGAGCATTAAGAACGATATGTTACTCCACCAGTGTCCTCTGAGTCTCTGCTTGAGGTGAGAGGAGTGAGGAATTGACTTCCTCCTTGATCCCTCCAGATAGAATGGGTCTTTTGGTAGAAAATAAAGAATATTTTCACTTTATGAGTTCAAACCAACAACAATAATTAAGAAACCCAGTTAGTCTAAGTACTTGAAGTTCATCTGCATCTTGGTTGGGGAGACTGAGAAAATGCACCTCGTGCTTGGCTGATGCTAGGAATTCATTGCAGTCTCTGTCCCCCTGTTTTCTCAGTAGCAGCTGTGTTTCTCAGGGCTGGTATGAGGCTGCCCAGGGGCAGAGGCATGAACAGGAGAAAGGCCCAGTCATTATCCCCAAACAAGCCCACAGACAGCCTGTGGTGTCCCCCAAGTCCTTGAGCCCTGTAGGCTCACCTCCCTTAATATTCAAGGAGAGAAGCCAAGATCCTTCCCTAATGTTGTAGAAAACTCAACCACCCACAAGACTCATCCACCCCCACCAACTCCTAGCAGGATTCTCACAATGTTTCCTCTGCCCTGGGACCCTCTGGCCCTGAGTTTCTGCTGCTCTTCTCCCTCTTCCCGCTGGCATCTGCTGCCCTGTCTGCTGACCCTCCTGCTGCTTTCCTCCACGCTAGCCCCAACCCTATCCTTCATTCACACAAAATCCCACACACACAAGGTTGCTGTGTAGAGCAGACTTTTCCCAAAGGTTTGGACTGGTAGGTGCAGGAGTTGCTGCTCAGTGTGGAGGGAACAGACAGCATTTCAGGGCCCCCTGGGCCCGCCTCCCCAACCCAGCCCTGCAAATGCTATCACCCTCTGCTGCAGAGCCCACCTAGCATGCACTTCCCTTCTCACCTGGCTTACTCTCTCCTTGCAGACCCTAAGCCCTGGGGATTCACTGCTCACCAAAGACAAGCCCATTAATATAATTTCCTAGCAAAAGGGAAGTCCTCTGAGAAGAAGACTTCTGTATTCTCCCAACTCAAAGAGCTCAAGTTGCAGCCAATTTTTAAAGTAACTGTTAAGTGCCCTTTACACAGTTGAATGTTGTTGCTGTTCCACCTTATAAAGCTTGTTAGACTTTGGCATGGTCCACAGTGGAATGTAGTTCCGTTCCCTGTGTTCTGTGTTCTGTCCCTGTGCCCAGCCCCCATGGTTTTGGGGGCAGCAGGGGAAGTGATACCAAATCAAGAAGCATTTGCAGCCTGGCTTCCCTAACCCAGCTCCCCTGTCTGGCCCCATCACCCCGATCCAAATAAATTTTGTTCTTTTTCTGTCTCCTCAGTAACAGCAGTTTTCCACAGAGTGCCTCCCTGCCGCCATACTTCTCTCAAGGTTTGTACTCTGGGCTTTTGTGACATGCTTCAGCCATCATGCCTTTATGACTGGATCCCTAACCTGTCCCAAAAGCTTTCGACAAGGGTTTTATTGTTTCCTAAAAGCATCTGATTTCCTCATTCAACATTTAATTCAGTGTCTGCAGTGTGCCAAGGGCTGTCGGAATGATAGGATAGCACCTAAAACACAACACACACACACGTATACGTAGACATGCCCATACACACATGCACATATACATGCACACACATGCATATACGTGTACACATATATACACGTGCACACAGGTATACACATACATACACATATACACACATACACAATACATGCACACACATGCACACATACACACATGGACACACCTACACACATTTCACCAGGAAGCCAGCCCTCATCCCCAGTCTTCCTGTGCAGAACTATTCCTCCGGCTCCGGTTTCCCTACAGAATCCTCAGAATCCTATTTGGCTTTCTCTGCAGTTTTAGATTTCCGTGATCAATCTGTCCATGGTTGTGAGTTGGGGAGCGTGTTCAAAATACAAACTAAGAGAACTTAACCTCACAGATTCTGATTCAGTAAGTCTGGAGTGAAGTCAGGGACCTGTGTTTTTAATAATACCACCTCTGGATGTCCATGATAAGTATTCGCTTAGAGTGTTCTGCAACTTGAACGTGCATACAGATCACCTGGGAATAGTGTTAACATGCAGATTCTAATTTAGGAGGTCTGCGGTGAGGCCTGAGTTTCTGAATTTCTAACATATTCCATGCAATGCTGTGACTGCTGGTTCATGAACCACTTTGAAAAGCGCCGGGGCAGGACTAATTTGTGTTTTTTATCCTGAAAGACTTGCAAGTGACAGGCACTTGGTAGGCACTTTAAAAATGCTTGTTGAATGAGCATCAAATGACTGGGGAAAGTTACCCAACTCTAGTAAGTAGATCTTTACCATTCCGGGAAACTGGCTTAGCATTGCCAGATTTTCCAATTTTTTCTCAAGAAAAGTGAAATTATTTAATTTTTAAATGTTGACTTGAATTTTTAAAAAAATGCTGTGAAGAACAACAACAAAAAAGCCACTTTTTTTGCAGTCATGTTCCACGTGCAGTGTGTGCACGTGCCAGTGTGTGTTCAGTAGAAAACTATATTAGTAAGTTTGAACTGATAGTCTGAGAATAAACATTTTTTCCAAGAGCACATCTAAGGTATTCAGTTGGATGCATCATTCCATAGAGGGGCGAGATCCCACTGCTGACACCAGTGGCACCCACTAAGTCTTAAATGTTTTCTAAGCATTTGAGGTTATGGTGGTGTCCATGTTCACCACATGGTGTTCACAGTTTCTCACCCAACCCCTAATTTTCCACAATCCCCAAAATTCACTGTGTTTTGCAAACACACATTTGTGTTACCTCCTAGCCTCTGTAGCCATCTGAGTTCCAGACACATCACAGCAATATTTTCCAAAGCAAGTTCCACAGATCTCCAGTTTTATGAGTCTGTGTTGAGGCTTATTAATGCAAATAGTTAATTATTTTTGGAACATTAGCTTGATCCAAATTGATCTCTTTTCCCCTGAGACTGCCAGGACACCTGGTCGTTGGTCTTCTCTACTGGTTCTACTGGTTGTTCCAACATCAGAAGGGTAAAGTTTGTGCTGTGCATTGTCCAAAAATCTGTCACGACTCCCTTGAGAGTCTAGATATTAAGGGTGGTAGGTGACTGTAATAAAAAAGTGTATGTGCTTCTCTGTTGTGACTTAGAACTCTATGATGCTGGCCTGCAGGTGCAGAGGCAGAAAGAGAATCATTTCTTAACTGTAGAACAGCCATGCAATGCGGGCCTTGGTTCTGTTACTCTCCTGTATTGTTAGGTTTCATTCATTCAACAAGCATTATAAAAGTGCAAGTGTTGGACTGCAAAAAAATGGGGATGGGGAAGGTCTGTCTAGGCACTGGGAACTTGGAGAAGGAAGGCACTGGCAGCTCAGGGCCAGCTTGTTTAGAAACAGGAAAGGAGCATCTTAAACAATCCTGGTGATGTGGCTCAGCAGACTTGTTTAAAAACAGGGAAGGACCATCATAAATCTTGATGATGTGGCTCAGGAGGATTTAGCCCTTCCAGGTGACTCTCCTCTTCTCAGTGGTGTAACAAGGTAGACGTAGTGACAATCCGTGGTGTAGAACCACCGGAAATACTTGCTAACATGCAGATTTCTGAGCCCTAGGTGCTCGCAAGTTGCCCAGCGATTCTGACTCATGCACAGTAGCATTTGGTAACCACAGGTTTAAGTTTTGGCTTTGCCACTGATAGCACATGATTTGCTTAGCCTCTGAGCCTGTATTTCCCCATATGCAAAATGAAGACAATACCTACCTTGTAACGTTGCTGTGAGGATTAAAAAAAATGTACACACAATACCTTACTCAAGATCTGGACAGAATTGTGCTGAATAATATTTGTTGAAGGTATGAATGAATGATGGATGAATAATTAAGAGAACATTTGACTCACAGAATTTTTCTGTTTTTAACCATAGCCTGGCACATAGAAAATACCCTGGGCAACTGCAATAAACACAACTAAACCTTTCCTGAGATTAGGAAACATTGTCCTAAAGTTTCAAGGAACTGTAAATGAGAAAAAAGAGTTTTAGAGAAGATGAGGCACAAGCACTGGGTAATTAATAGGTGCCCAATAAGAACTTCCTGATATGTTGTGCCTTCTAGTGAGTTGAACAGTCTACCTGTTTAGTTAGAACAGCAGGTAGCAAACTTTGATTCTAAAAGCTAGCAATATTCTCGAGGTAATTTCGTCTTCTCTTGGGTCACTTACATTTCTTTTAGTGGAAATATTAAGAACATAATTATCTTCATTATTGCATTGTCCCTACATCAGCTGTTGGGAATCCATTCTGCCTGTGCTGATAGTATAAGAATCTATGAAAAATTTGTCTCTTGAGCATTCATTTTGACGTTCACATTCATTAAAACAATTGCGAATTTTTTTATAAAGGGATCTAGTCACTTTATATTATGTAACATGCACATTTAGAAAAATCACTCAAAGTTGAGGTTCTCTTCTCAAAGTTTTACTGGCATGATTACAGAATAATGCCTGAGCAGCCCCCGTGGTTTCAAACAGATGAAAATTATTTTTGAAGCCCTGGTTTCTTAAAATGCTAACTATAGGAGCAATCGCAAGGGTATTTTTTTGGGGGGGTGGGGGAAATGTGTTTTGTGTTTTGATAGCAGCAAACAATAGCTTACAGTAAATTAACTTTTAGAATTCTATACTTTTGAAGGCCCTAGCAACAGACTACCTATCAGAGCAGAAGGCAGAAACTTCCCCTTGCCACTTCCAAGCAAACCTCGGCCCCCATCTCCCGCGGAGGAAGAGGTAAGAGAGCATATGTTTTTATTTTTGTTTGTTTGCCTTTTCTCTAGTAAAAGAATCACCAGAAACTCCCATTGAATGTTCTTCTGTACTTTTATCTTCCATTTGTTTTATTTTATTTATTTGAAAAAAAGTTAAAGGAGAAGCTCCAGATGAACAATATGTTCTTTTTCCTTGGCATTCTTTTCAGACTCTTTCAATGGCAAACATGTGTTTTGCATTAAACACCAAGAAAAATAATCCTGTTTTTTATGTTTATGACCTTGATTCGTCACTTAACTGCTCGATAACCCATTTTTTAATCAAGCAGGTTATTATGCTAAACTGAAGAAATTACTGTATCTGTATCTTTCCTGAAGAGGTTCCATACTGTAAGGAACACTTATTCACAAGCATTTTTGCAACCAGTGTTATGATAAAAAGCAGTTCACACAAAATATCTTCTATTTAGCCCCAGCCAAATGACTCTGAATGCAAATTAAGAAAACAAATGTTTCAGACCTCCTGGAATTGAGGTGGTGATTTATGGAAATGATTACTCAGAGGCTTTTCTTTTCACTTACATCTGTAACTGTACAATTTATTCAGTTTCTAAAAATTTACATTTTCAGAATTCATTAAATGAAGAGTGGTACGTTTCTTATATTACCCGACCAGAGGCAGAAGCTGCTCTTAGAAAGATAAACCAGGTATTGTGCTATAGTTTATTTTAACATAGTTATAAATATTAATGGCAGAGAAGGGAACTGACTTGTCCTGAGTAACAATTACAGGCTAGGAATTCTGCTAGGTGCTGTTGCTTTCTGTAATACCTAGGAGACCCATTAGTGCCAGTTTCACAACTACCAGCACCCATAGCAGGGATTTCTAGGCTCGGGAATCATTAGGCTGGCAGAAGAATCTCAAGGCAGTCATTTGGTTGGCAGAATCTTAGGAGATTTTATTAATGAAAGAGTCTGTCTTATCATAGGAATCACATGGTGTCAGAAGGAGACTCTCTTTCCCCCAAAGTTCCAACATCGTACCAGTTCTATCTTCCTCTTAACACAGACATGCCATCCATGTTGATGTGAAAGGACCAACATTAAAGAGACAGCAGCAACTTTTTGCTTTTTGCCCTAGACGTTTCTAGCTAGTCCTTTAATATCATAAATTCTTAAACATATTTCCCGTAGCCAGTGCCGAAACTTTACCTTAGATTTATTTATCAGAAATGGGAAAGCAAAAATCTTTCATCTTTCACATTTAAACTCCACACCAGTAGTTCTCAGTAGTAGTTGCACATTTAGATCACCCAGAGAACTTTTGAAAAATCCTGATTCCTGGGTCTCACCTTGAGATTCTAATTATTCTGGAGTGCTGTGTCAGCTCTGGGAGTCTTCAAAAACTTCCCAGGTAATTCTAATTTGAAGCCAAGACTGTGAATCACTGGTCCAGAAGTATGTTTGTTTAGCAGAGATATTCTGACAGGCTCAATTAACTTGCAATACAAGGAACAAAGGAAAGTCATTAGTGCCAACTCATGGCTATTTAAAGCTATCCTGATTTGGTATGAGGAGAAGGGAGTAGTTTAAAGGAGTCCTTACCAATTAATTCTATTTTAATATTAGATCTTTACAGTATTAATATTATGTGGCAATAATTTATTGAATGGAAATTTAAAGTACAGGACAATCAAAACAGTAGTTTAGCAAATATCAGAAAAAAGAAAAGAAAAGAGAACATTTGCATTCAATTTTGCTCAAGTGTCTGATGAAGGAAAGACTATCTAGAGATCACAGGGTTTTAAGAAGGGTGAATTTCATGGCATTTGGATGTTTTCTGACTTTGGATGTGGAAAAGAAAGGTTAGGGAATTAACTCACAGGAATACTAGGAAGATACATCTTGAGTTAACCAATAAAGTTTTTTATTTCTCCTGGCCTTTTTATCCACTCAACCACCCATTTTTTATTACTGAACAAAAGATTCCGTTTTTATCAAGAGACTTTAACGAGATTGACTCGGAAATTTCTTTGATACAATCTCTGTTGCCTTTCTTAATAACAAAATAACTCATGACACATGGGATCTGTAGCTGTTTGGAGAACTGAATGTTCGTTGAATGACAGGTTTTGCACTCAAGAAGCTGCAAAGTGCAACTGACATGTTTGTCAGATCCCTAGAGGCTTGTCTACTACTCTTACAAGCAACAAAAATATTGACTTTTACTGCTCCCATAATAACAATAATTTGTCTTTTTAGGATGGCACATTTCTGGTTAGAGACAGCTCTAAAAAAACAACAACCAATCCATATGTCCTTATGGTGTTGTACAAAGATAAAGTTTACAACATCCAGATCCGTTATCAGAAGGAAAGTCAAGTTTACTTGTTGGGAACTGGACTCCGAGGGAAAGAGGTAAGCATTTCACATTTCGACATTTTCCCAAAGTCTTTATTTATGCCACTCTGCATGCCTTTGTGGAGCGATCTTCGGGAGTCCATGCTGTATGGCAAATTTAGGATTAAATCACATTAGTGAAGCCCTTCATTTACTGGAAGAGAAATAAAGCAAAATCTTTACAATGGTTACTTCTGCCATAGGATTCTTTCTTGTATATCTTTTATTTCAAATAATCACATGTATAATTTTCAAAATCAAGAAAAAGTATGTTAACTTAAAAAAATCTACTTAGATGGTGTCAAAGGCAAGTTCCCGCTATTATTCACCTCTGTGGCATAATTTTAACGTAGGCTGCATTTTAAGTTGACACCACCTGGAAAAGGGGAAAAATTAGAATATTTGCTGGGGTGATTATTCAAATACTTGGCTCATTTCTTAACAAAATGGCGGTTTGGCCCTGTGAGGATGGCCAGATCGCCAAAGAAATTCTTCTCTGTTAGGCCAGGGTTTAGATTCTCATGCCAGTCACTTTTTGAGTGATAATCAGAACTGATGGAAAGAAACCCTCAGGGCTAGTTTTTTTGCAAAGGAAGCTAACAACTGAAGGTAACGCTCCAAACATACTCTAAGTTCAAAGTTCCAAGAGGAGGACCAGCTGAATCAAACACATCCTAAATGAGAAACAGCTTACCCATAACTTCTGCTTCACATACTTCTGTTATGATAATGTTAATGAATAGAAAAAAAATGCATGCTTGTGATCAAATGTTTGAATCGCTGGTTGGCCGTGGATAGAGCTGCAAAGACCCTATAGGAGCAGAGGTATTTGCCCTTCAAGATTTATCTTGGTCCAGTGTGGAAACACACAAGTGCAGACCAACCACTCATTGCAGCTCCCATGGAGGGAGGCACCTAGCAGATTAGTCTTAAAGGAAGTGCATTATCCTGTCAGGGTTCCTAAGTGAGTTGTGACCCATGTCTAGAAAAATGAATTAGGCTTTTCCCTCTCTAGCAAGCAATCAAGGCTGGGGCGATCCAGGCTATGGCTGCAAAGACTTGGTTGCTGAGCCTTTATGAGTGTGAAGGTGGCAGTGAGGACACAGCAGCGAGATCATGAAGGAACTCCTGTGCCATGCTGCAGATCCCACCTCTAGACACCATGAACTGTGTCTGACCTCCTGAGTCCTTATACTTCCTAACACTGTTAATGACTGGGGATGAAATAGAGACACAGAAACCAAAACCAAAACCAAAAACAGAGCAACCCGAGGCAAGAATATTGTAATCGTGACTATTTACATGACCCCTTCATATGAAGTTAAAAATATATGCATTTCAAATTACATATATATATACACACACACACACGCACATATTTTATCTTTTTTTTTTTTTGAGATGGAGTTTCCTTCTTGTCACCCAGGCTGGAGTGCGGTAATGGCGCAATCTCGGCTCACTGTAAACTCCGCCTCCCAGGTTCAAGCAATTCTCCTGCCTCAGCCTTCCAAGCAGCTGGGATTACAGGCGCACATCAGCATGCCCAGCTAATATTTTTCTATTTTCTAGTAGAGACAGAGTTTCACCATGTTGGTCAAGCTGGTCTCAAACTCCTGACCTCAGGTGATCCACCGGCCTTGGCCTCCCAAAGTGCTGGGATTACAGGCGTGAATCGCCGCACCTGGCCCATATTTTATCTTTATCTATGGTTTGTTGGATGTTTATGAGGAATTTTTTTCAAAGTTCTATAGCAGAAATCATTAAACTAATTGCCACATTTACATTTTTTCCCCTACAATCCTCATCACTTGAAGAGGCAGGATATATCATGCAGATAAAAAAACTGAAGGTGAGGTTCCTGCTTTTCATTCCAATGTTGACTCATCTCTCCCTATCTTGACTCTTTCAGGACTTTCTGTCTGTGTCAGATATTATTGACTACTTCAGGAAAATGCCACTTCTGCTCATTGATGGGAAAAACCGAGGTTCCAGATACCAGTGCACATTAACGCATGCTGCAGGGTACCCATAGCAAGTTATAGCTGAGCAAATGAACCGTCCTCCTGCCTCTGTTGCCAACACGAGATCGGCCAGCCTTGGTCAACGGACAAACACTTAGGACTGAACTGAACCCCTCCCTCCCCATGAACATAAGGGTTTTATCCTTTCCTTTAAAAATAGTGTTTGAAATGAAGACTGTCAAATATCCCATAATTTATTTATTCTTCTTCAATGTTTGTAAAGTGCATGAGTCATGTTCACACTTGAAGTCGAGTAGTGCACTGTAATAATTCATTTTTTAAAAGATTTTTTTTAATGCCCATTTCAAAATACAGTAGTTTACACAGCTACAGAAACAATTTGGGGCAAGTTTTAAAACACTGAAACAGTAATAGTTCTTGGTGTCACATAAAACTGATTTGTTTTTTACAGCCAAACCTCTGTCAGTCAGAGGCATTCATTAGTTTTATACATGTAATTTGAAAATCACTAAACCTCATTTTCTCAGCAGCAATAATTTAAGAGGCTTCAAAAATATAATTTCACTCTTACTTATTTGGTATTTTTTCCTGGGGGCATTTTTATGTAATTTTTTTATGAAAAGATAAATGCATGTTGAGGTAACTTCTGGGATTAAAATAGTCTTTTGCTTTACTTTTTTGGTTTCCTAAAACAACTTTATTGAATGTTAGTCCATACTGTTATATTTTTGTCTTAAATATAATTTAAACTACAAATACCAAAAGAAAACATTTTAAATTTAGGGATGAGACTTTGGTGTATCGTGGATCTAGGTTTAATGAACACATCTGGGATTAAGGTGGCATTTCTTCACATCTCCACACCCACACCAACCATCACAACCCCCCACCAACCTTCTCCCAACCCCAAAAGCATTGTCCAGGGATATAGATTTTACCAAAGGCTTCCTGGGAAGATGAGGGAGAAACACTTTAGATTACATGTGATCAGATTTTCCTATTAGATATGGCTCTTCTATCTCTTGTTATCCCCCTGACAGCTCTGCCATAAAGTCCCTTCTCCTCATCCTTCCCAAACAGGCTGTATATGTGCTTTGAGGTAATTAAACTCTTTCCTCCAGTTTACAAATCTCACTTAACACAAAATATAGGCATTCAGCCAGATTAAAAAACTGGTATTCAGCCAAATAGTGACAATCAGTTGTTCTTCAAGTTTTTCCCTTTGGGACCTTGGTTGTTATTGCACAAGTTTTAGTAGCAACAATTTTTGGCATCTCTGCTTAATCTACAAGTTTTCAAAATGGAAAAGAGTATCTTGCATCTTCATTTTCATGAGCTAATAAAAGGGGTATTGGAAGGAATATAAGAAGTCACCATTTTAAAACTGATGATACGTTAAAATAAGGAGTATGCGGAATGTAGAGACTTTTAACTGATGATAAAAATGGTGTTTCACTAAATCTCATCCTTAACAACCAGAAGTTCTCAGTTTAGGGTCCAAAACTTAGGAGTTTAAGGCTGAAAACCCTGCATTCATTTACATGTCTACACAACGGGTTATTCAGCAAGTATTTACTTAGTGGCTCTTCTGTGTTAAACAAGCGAGCTAGGTACAAGGTAGTAAGGACAGCATACACCATAGGTTCTAGTATCGAGTAAGCTCCACTTGTCTTGCTTCGCCATATTCTGTCTTTACGATTCAAAAATATCTAAAATGAAGGACCTGATAGATTTCAAAGCAACTATTTGGTAGTGAATCATGTTTATAAAACAAACCAAAGCTCATTTTAAGTCTCTTAGTGGAAAGTGCCATTAGGATTAAGATGTTCTATTCCATGGCTATGACTGAAATCAATGTTGGGAAGCTAATATTTTCATGACTAGCATTCTCTCTCTGTTCAAGCACCAACAACTCCTTTTGGCTGGGCCTTGCCTCTTTTGGCCACAGACCTTCTATATGACCCCAGGTGCATCAGTCACAGTTGCTCAGAACCCTGCTCAGTGATAAACATCTTACTAAAGCTGGGTCAGTCAGGGTCACTCTCTGGAATGTTAAACATGAAGCCTGAGACAAGATCTCTCCTTTATCTAGGGTCCTCAAAGGCAATGCTGTACACTTGGAGCTGCCTGCTGCCCTGCAACTACTCCAATTTACCAATTATCTGGAAGAACCAGTCTACAATAGAAGAGAACGAGGCCAACACACAAAAACACAGTAAAAGGATAGACAAATTAGTGGGATCCCTGAAATCTATTCCAACTATGCACTTCCAAGTCACATGACTCAATAAATGCTTCAGCTGTTGAGTTGTGCTTGGCGTTCACTACCAGGAGAGTTCTGATTAATATAAACTCATACCATCAATTAATAATTTAGTAGCTCTCTTTCAACCTGAGCCAAATTCAAGCATAAGCTAAAGGATAAGCAGTGACCCATGGCCAATTTCCTATGTCATACGCTTGCCATTAGTGACGTAAGTTAAGCCATTCTTCAAAACATTAGCCTTCAAGAACATGAACTGCTTGTTTACATTATTTTTATTTTGTTTTAAATTATATATATACAAATTAGTAAACTCAACTCTCCCAAATATTTGTTAGTTCAACAATAAAAACAGAAACTCATAACAAATAAGAAATCACATAGAAAAACTGTTAGAAACAAGGGATACATCTGATATTTTAGACTCTTCAAAGAGGGGGCTGTTTCTTTCTGCTTCTGCTAAGTTCTCAGTCTTGACGGGATGATTAAAATGTAGGATAAGGTCACAAAGCAATAACTGTGAGAGCTCTGTGTAAAACAAAACAGGAGATATTATATTGTAGCACATATGTCATAAAAAACTATTATTGCTTTAAGTAGCTATTTCTTCCTAATTCCTAATTTAGTGTTTTTCCAAGTGATTAGTGATCAAACCACAACTTAAGTGCGTCCCATTCTGACTTAAAATAAGATTTATGTAGTACAAAATAAACATGACATAAAAACTTACTAAAAGGGTGCTCTTTAGCCCAACTTCTCAGCTATATCACTAAACTGCAACTCGATTTATACAAATTTGATTTATATGGTTTTAACTTATTTTTATCTATGTTATACATGCATATAGTACCAAGAATCACATAAGTCTAAGACATGTTACAAAAAATTGCAGTTCCAATCTCCCAGAGGCAACCACTTTAAATTTTTTATTTTATTTTATTTTTTTTATAGCTCACTTTGTTTTTGTTGCTTTGGTCATTTCAGTGTGTCTGTTTTGAGTATTTTTATTGTGGGGAGGGGTGCGGTGGTGTTTACCTCTGTAACTTTAAATTTTTTGAGATTTGATTTTTTTTTTTTTTCAATTTTCAGTGTTACCTGCCTCTGACACAGAAGATTAAGATATAGCTCTTTCACACACCCTCTTCTCTCCCAATATACTTCAGGAAAAATTTTGGCTTAGCTCAATTATCCAATGTTTAAATGTTAATTATACAAATATTCTTCACAGCTGAGTCTTGTCATATGACATTTTCCTTCCTGCACGCAACCCACCAGAGTTAATAATTGGGTTTTTTCATTGCTGCATTATCAGAAATATATCCTCAGATATATATCAGAAATGTCTCCCAATTGAGTAAATTTGCTCTTGGGTTATTCAGCACCTTAGCTATTCTATTGTTAAAATGTCTCTCCTCTCCTGGAGCCTTCTGATTTGCTCCAATCTGAGCTGATTGCTTATTAGCACTGCTGTACAGCTGGTATCTTGGGAACTCCCTTCACTAATATCCTAGAGACTCCTTTTATCCCTCCATTCTGTGGAGTGCCCTTTTCCCCAAATTCCTGCGTCTTTCTCTTTTTGATCTGTTCCCTTGTTTGGTGACATATAGGCTCAGTAACTTCCAGGGGGAATAAAATTATATGTCTGAAAATTTCTCTACACTAATCCTTAATTAGGTTGACTAGCTATAGAAATCTAGGTTGGAAATCATATTTTTTCAGATTTCCAAAGACACTGCTGCATTGTCTTCTAGGTTCCAGTGAAGCTGGAGTCATATGAGAACTTTCATATGATTGTTTTGTTTTCAGAAGCTTTACAGATCTTTTTGTTCTCTCAGTAGACTGAAATTTCACAACATTCTGCCTTGGTATGAGCCTATTTTCATCCACTGTGGTGGACTCTTTCATTGTAGAAACTCATGCCCTTCAGCTCTAGAAAATTTTCTCTGTTTCTTTAATGAATTGCCCTTCATTCATTGCGTATGTTCTCTTTCTAACACTCTTATTTGTTGGATGTTGGACTTCCTTCACTTATCTAATCCTTCTCCTCCCCATCACCAACACTTTCCATCTCTGTTGCTTTGTTTACACTCTAGAGGAATTTGTTCATTTTACCTTTCAACTCTTCTATTGAGTTTTTCATGTCTATTGTCACACTTTTAATTTCCAAGAGCTCCTTCTTGTTCTCTGAATATTTTTTATAGTATCTAGTTCCTTTTTCATGGATACGGTATCTTCTCTTCTCTCTGAATATTAATAATTTCTTGAAGTTTTCATCTCCCCTCATTATTTCTGTTTCTTCCTCATTGAATCTGTTGATTTTTTCTCTGCTTTTTAATATTAGATGTGTCCCTCAAATATCTGTTGTGCCTTAGTTGCCCATATTTAAGACTGTGACACTAAAAAGACAATTGGAAGTTCTGCACCTGTGGTACTCAATAATGTGGGGTGTTCTGGCTGGGTTATTTTGTTGGGAGAACCTCTGCTATTAGTATCTTTAGATCTTTTATCCTAGGCTGGTCAGATTCCTGAGAGAAAAATCTACTTGGAGGGTATAAATCTGGCTGCCAGTATTTTGGTAGCCCAGTGAAGAAAAAAAAAACTGGGGGTCTTGTAATTTGGTATGTAAACTTTGTTTCAGTATCCTTCTTCACAGTATACTACTTTCCCTCAACCTATGACTAGTGGCTCCAGAGCAGATATCCTTGTTTTAACCTCAAGTCTTTTGTCACAGTGAAGGGATAGCTGCCCAGCTATGCAGAGGGCAAAAGAGACCTCAGGGATCTACAATTCTCATATATTTAACTAGTCCTCCTATTATCCAAATTTCACCCCTACTTCCAGAAGATCCTGGTGCCACCATGAATTGAGTCGTAGGGGCTATTTTTGGCTTTACCCAGCCAGCTTAGGGTTCAGATTTTTGGGCTTTGGGGTTCAGACTTGTCTATTTGCTTCTCCATTTGCCTTTTGTTTTGTTATCTCTTCTTGGAATCTCTTTACTTGTGGATTTTTGTCTCTTTAAAAATCACTTAAATTTAAATCTCAGGTGTACCACTGACTAGTTGCTCGACCTTGAAAAAGTTAAATCTCCCTATTTACACATCTGTAAATGCCAATGGCAATAGTTCCTACCTCATAGGATTATGATGAAGAGAGTTCATTTATGCAGAGCTCTTAGAAGAGTCCTGGATTATGGTAAATGCTGTAAAGGTTGGCTGCTGACATTACTATTTAGGGGAGGAAGTGAGGGTGCACAGAGTGTTCATTTAATCCTCTACATTTACCAGAAGTCTAACTTCCTAGTGTAGCTCTACAGGTCTCTCAGAGTCTAACTGCCTGACCTACCCATACAATGTCTCAAGAAAACATCTATCATAGTTATTACATTTTATTTTAGGAAAGAATATTCTCCAAACTAGAACAATTAGATAATCAAGTTTGGGGGGAATCTAAAGCTTCTTAACTGTTTTAAATGAGTTCAAGCATCCAGAATGATTTATTCATTTAATAAACATTTTTTAAGAATCTAATCAATCAAGACATGGTGTTAAGTACAAGAAATACCCATAAGGAGCTTACAGTTGAGCAGGGATAAGAAAAATAAGGAAATATGCAATTATAAAATAGTATAACAGGTGACAGCAAAAGGCAGAAAGGATAACATGCTGGCTCAAAAAAAAGTTTTCCATTTTAAGAGACCTTGACTACTAGCAGTTAACCTGGTGTGTTGGAGGTAGGGTATAGCAATGGGATTTCAGACAGACAAGTATGTGTTGAAACAGATACAGAAAAGCACTTGTGGATATGCAAATAGTTCACTACGGCTGGAGCATAGAACGTGCAGGAAGAACAAAGTAAGAGACTACAGAGGAAAGGAGGGGAATGATCTGAGCAGGTCATATAGTCCATTCTAAGATGCTTAGACTTTATCCTGAGGACAATGGTGAGCCAATGAGGGTTTTCTGCAGATTCGCATTTTAGAAGGAGAATCTTCACTGTGGTGTTGAAGCTGGTTTTGAGAAATGATGAATTAAAGGTAGTCAGATTTCTTAATATGTACTGTAAATTTGTGAAATACGTAGCATAATGCACTTTCCAAACTTATTTGGCCATAAGAACATGGACTCTGTTCTACTGTACACCATCTATTAACATCGCTTGAAACAGCAGGGTTCACAGATCAAAGTCCAGGAAATGCTGTCCTAGGGAGAACACATGGAAAAAGCATATTAGGCACTCACTATTTGGTGCCTAACTAACGGCCATGCCCTCTTCTTCTTGGAGTCACAGCTTGATTTTGTTTGAGGTGTCCCTTTCCCCAGCTCCTGTAGTAAGTTCTGACTGGTCCAAATTGGTCTTGGCAGTCCCAGTCCCCTTAGCTGTGGCTGCTGTAAGCATCAGCATGTGATGCAAATCTGGCCAATGAAAGAGAAATGTGCTGGAAGGATCTGGGAAGAGACTTATAAAAAGAGACTGTCTATATATGACCACCTCTGAAGGTAATGACCATGAGGAGTAATAAAAAGAGTGAACATGACAGAGCAGAAAGATGGAAAGAGCCTGGTCCCTGACAAAATCTTTAAACCTCTGAATTAACTTTAGAGCTCTGCTACCTTGGATCTTCTTGTTTTTCCTTATTGTATAAGTTAAGTTGGGTTTTTTTGTTACTTATAGATGTAGGCCTCATAACCGACACAGGTTATCTTTAAATACCCAAGAGTTGTTTTAAAAAGAATAACTACATATTCAGTGTAGTTTTCCTGGTTAAAATAGGACTCTTAGGTGAAAGCAATAGGGGAACCAATTTCAGCTAGCCGGTGAGAAGGAATTGTTTAAAATAGAATGGATTGACTAGTGAGACACGAAGTTCCCCAGCATAAGAAATATTTGGTCAGGGATAGATTATCCCTAGAAATATTCAATCACAGAAATTTTCTTGGGATAAAATAACTGAATATGTCTGTGAGGTGAGCGACTAAACATCATGACCTATAAGGTCTAATCCTACCATATGAATCTGTTTAAAATGAAGAAGCTTTAAGTCACAGAAGCTAATTTATACTTTTTAATTTGGAATGAACCTTAGGGGCTTAGTAAGAATTTACAAAGACAATGAATTTTGCTGAATGTGACATAGTCTTGTAATGGTGTGTTGAAGGGAAGGAAGGGAAGTAAAATTTACAGAGGTTAGACAACCTGATAAGCTTGTTAGTGTCAGGGATGGGAATTCAGGTCTGCTAACTCCAAAGTCGAACATAATTCATCTTTAGAGATCTAGTTCACTTACACTGAAAACATTTGTTAAGAAATAGAGAAATCCTAATTAGTGGGCAAAATTTACTTATACTCCAGCAGAAACACAAATTGGCTCTACCATTTATTTCATAACAATGACATGCAGACATTTTAGTGATTCAATACTTACCTTTTATCTTCTTCAACTCCGAAGAAATTGTGCTAATATTTTTAATTACTTTGTCCACATTTAGCTTATGATCAGTAACACTCTTCTTACCCATCTGATTTTAAAAGAAAAACAGAAACAATGTATAAATCAGTATTTATGTGTACTTTTAAAATACTTACATTTTCAGTATTTATATAAATCTGTTATTTCAGAAATAATTATGAAACAAATCTTTATAAATGGTTAGGATTCTAACATCAAAAGGCATCAATGTGTTATGTAATATTTTTCCAACTGAAAACTCCAACTGGAATTTGTAGGATGAGGTTCCTTCCTCAATCAAACCACATCCACAAGATACAGCTTACAATGGAAATGAAGATGTCCCCTTTTCAGAAACCTGCAGCCCTTATAAACTACCTTACAATTTAGCATTTGTGTTAAGATCTTCTCTAATTTTGTTTATGTAAGTCCATGTCTTTTTCTAACTTATTCTTGAATAACAGGGCCCACACATGATTTAAGTACACAGTGAAACTCAAAAAAGAATTTGATTCTAATTCATTAAGAGGATAATTCAATTATAATCCACTAAGAGCATGGCAAATGGCTAGTTCGGTTTTGGGAGTTAGAGTAACAGACATTTTAATTTTGGTTAACTGAAATGTATAAATCAATGCATTCCTAATGTTATACAGTACCTGTATTTAACCAATTGGGTCAGATACAAATATACAGAGAGGTGGTTCACTAGAAACTAGTCTTAAGCTCTTCAATCTCTCAAAATGACTTGAAAAACTCAACCTCAATTAGCATACACAACTCCAGCAGTGTGAAAGGTGGGCAGTTATGGGTCAAGCTGCTTGTCCAAAATAATGAAAACAAACTAACCTTTAAGTCAATCCTTGCCTCTACCTTTTCCTGAGCAGGGAAAATTTCTCCAGTTTCTCTCATTTCAGAGCCACTGTAAAAGAACTAATTTTGTTTCCCAGACATTAATAAAATGCGCTTTGCATCTACCTCCAAGCCCCTGTTCTCCGGGATGTCAGCTATCTTCCTTGGGCATGCCAAACCAAGAGTCAAGTTGGAGGGAAAAAGAAAGATGATATTTTAACAAGGGGTGGAGTGGTGGAATTAAAGAACTTCAAAAATGAGGAAAAAGTTTTTTTAAAAATAGTAAAGTAGAAACTAAATAGTTTTAGAGCCCAAGACAGTGGCCTCTCTCCGCTCTGGGGTCTGCTTCTCCTGGGCCCTCGAGTGCCCAGCGGGTGGGTGGGGTGAGGGCACAGCGGCATGTAGCTGGGACTGGACTGGAGGCAGGACAGGTCTGGGTCAAGCCCTCCCCAGGGAGCTCGGCCAGGCCACTACCCAGAAAGGAGAGGCTGCTCCAACAGCAATTCACCGGGAGTGGGGAAGCGGAGACCAGGCTGTAGGGGCCATAGGAATGGGGGGTCAGAAGCCAGGATGTCGCCGACTCAAGGCCTGATACCACTAAAGCGCCATCTCCGGGCCACAGGACACCGCCCAGGCCCTCAGCCCGCAGCCCTGCGGAGCCATCATTAGCACCGCAGTTTCTACTTTGAAAGCCCAGCCTCCTCCTTGGCCCAGCCGACACCTGGGAGGAGCCCCAGATCTTTGGGGCCCTCAGCGACCCAACCGCCCATGAAGACCCCCCAGATCTTTGGGGCCATGAGCGGCCCAACCACCCGCTCAACGGCTAAAGATGGAGCCTGAGGCAACTGGAAGTTTCCACAGTCCTCGCCCTCCCAGACAGGATTTGGAATGAACCTTAGGGGCTTACTAAGTTTCTTGCCAAGTTTAGGGCAATGTAAAATGCCCTCAGAGTGACCCCGGCCTACGGACAGCCACCACCCGCCCAGCCCACCCAGCCAACTGCTCGCTTCTCGGCCCAACCGACACCCAGGGAGAGGCTCTGAGGCCAGCCTGGCCCACTGCCACGCGGGATGTGAGGTCCCGAAGCCAGTCTGGCCCACTGCCCACCCGTTGGGTGGTGGAAGATGGAGCCTCGGGCAGCCTGGAAATTTCAGCGGTCTTCACCCTCCCAAACCAGATTAGGATCCTTCAAGACCCAGCTGCCGTCACTACCCACCGGGCCAACCGTCACCGAGGTTCTGACAGGAGCAGGGAGCAGACGGTAAGGCGAAGCCGCGCCCCCTGATTGGCCAGCTTCTCCGCCTGCGGCATCCTGGGAGTTGTAGTCCCAGGCAAGGCCCCTACGGAGAAGGTTCTGGATGCCGGGTTACAACTGACTCGCGCGGCCACGTGGGCGGAAAAAGCACTGACATTCTCTGCCCCCAGTGTGCCAGGCTTTTGCAACCCTTATCTGCATTTAAGTTGCACAGGATAGCTGTAGCGTTAAGTGCAGACTCTGGAATGAAGCCGCTTGAGTTTGAATCCTATTCTATTACCTGCTTAGTTGTATAGATGCAGATAAGCGATTAACCATTCAGAGTGCAGATGTCCTCACCTATCGTATGGAACGATAATAACTGCCTTCCAGTGTTAGTTTGAGGGTTAAGCGAGATAATTCATCAGAGGTGCTTGGCAGATACCCAGTGCTCCATAACTGTTAGCTATTATTTTTCCTCTAACATTTTATAGGAATGATAGTAGTAAAGAGTAGCATGAATAAAGAGATGAGTTGAGACATGGAAGGTGGTTTTTTGCGAAGCTGAGAAGCTGGGATTCAAGCCGTCTTTTGCTTGACTCCAGAGGAATCTCTGCCACTGCAACCTTTGAGGCAGGCCCAGAGATTTATCTTGGCGCCCTGGGAAATTGAGGAGTTTAGGCCTTCAGCACAAGGTGCTATACAACAAGTCTTTGCTGTGTCTATGCCTCCCCTATAGTACACACCAGCCTCTTGAACCATCACCTTCCTGAAAGCCCACATCACAATTGTTGGGTATTTTATATCCATTTTCCTTCACTTTAACACTGCAGAATTTGTTGTCGAATGCAATTACCTAGATGAGGAGGGACAGAGGAGAACAGAGCTTAATGATAACCAGCTGTATGATCTTAGAAAAGAATATCTTCCTTATTCTGAGTCTCCGTTTCCTCATCTGTTTTCTTATGAGAGGGATGGGCTAAACCAGTAGCTCCTAAATTGTACTCATTGCTGGGCCACTGTTAAGATTCTGTGCTTATGGCACTCATATTATTATTACCTTCTCCTAAACACCTTATTGTCTCCTGTGGTTATCTACAGGGAGTTTCTAAAGGTGAAGAAGTTTTTAATGATAACCAGCTTTGTAAAATACAAAGCTATATTATTACCTTCATATTTTAAATCTACTTATTTTTAAAATTTAAATCTACTTAAAATCTTTATATCTCCAATGTTAAATAGAATAAAACAGAAAGTCAGGCCAGGCACGGTGGCTCATGCCTGTAATTCCAGCACTTTGGGAGGCTGAGGCGGGTGAATCACGAGGTCAGGGGTTCGAGACCAGCCTGGCCAATATGGTGAAACCTCGTCTCACTAAAAATACAAAAAATTAGCTGGGCGTAGTGGCGGCCACCTGTAATCTCAGCTACTCAGGAGGCTGAAGCAGGAGAATCACTTGAACCCGGGAGGCAGAGGTTGCAGTGAGCTAAGATCGCACCACTGCACTCTAGTCCAGGTGGCAGAGTGAGACTCGGTCTCAAAACAAACAAACAAACATAACTCATAAAGTCATTGGAAAAATAGAGACAGTGAAAATAAGGCATATTTTTAATCATGTATATACGCTCGCAGCCAGATGCATATATGTATATATGCTCGCAGCCAGATGCATATCTTTTTTGTTAAAATGGGTTCTTATTGTTAGAGAAGTGTTAAAGACAGTCTAGCACAAACCAAGACTTACTTCTTGATATAATTAGAATGACTGAAAGAGTTAGAAGAGGAATACAAATACGGGGAGACCAACATAGGGTAAGCAACATTTATTTCCTAAATTAGGACATTAATATATAAAACCAAGCAAAAAGAACTGGCTTCATTGTATGATAAAAGAAAGGATAATTTAAAATCAAAACAGAAGGAAGAAAATAAAAGGAGGAGGGTCTTAACTTCAGAATAAGACTATCTTGACAGAAAGCTTACAGGATGTATCCTTTCTCCTCCTCACTTATTTTGATGATGAAGTAAAAACTTCTTCACTTTTAGAAACTCCCTGTGGATAACTGCAGGAGAAAATAAGGTGTTTAGGAGAAGTAGGTGGGTGGAGATAGCATTAAGACTGAGAATCCTGAAAATCAAGTGATGATGGGCACTGGGGTTGGTAGGATGGAGTGTCCTGTTGTCCCAAGCATACTGAACTCATTTTTGGGTTCATCAAGTGTTTGCAGGAGCTATCATGGCTCTGCTACCCGTGAATTGGAATCCACAGGATTTTTGGCAGAATCCAAAGGCCTTGGATCCATCCAAAATGCTGACTGCTTCTTATGAATATATCCAAACTACTGCTATTTGGAATAGATCATCATTAAGCCATTAGTTATTCACAAAGAAAAATCAACTTTGTGTTCCTTTTAAATAAGTGTTCTAAGAGGAATAAAAGAGATTAAAAACTCAGAAAAAGATAGATTTAGTAATACATTTCTCTCTATAAAACTGTCTTGGAGCAGTGATGACTACTTATTGCAGTGCTTTCTCTACTTAAATAACTATAGATTTTGTCTCTTTGTGGTTTTTTTCCTAATAAAATGAAAGTTTAAAAGCATGGTTTGCTACTCAGGGTTAGAGACTGTTATAGCTAAGGCCCTAAAAAAAAAATCTATCTTCTTTAATAAGTTTGCAAATACAACACTTTACTGGAACCCAACACAGGTTGCAGTTGTTGATTCTAATGTTAATCAAACAAAAGAGATTTAAAAACTGGTAAATGCTCCGATAAAGAGAAAAAGGTGCTGCAGACCAGCAAGGTGATCAAGCGTTTTATGGAGTTGAATGTGTGCACCTCGGCTAATTTTATTACAGATTCTTGACATAAAGTCTTCATTTCCAGGAAAACAAATAGAGTAAATTATCTTACTTCTTCCACTAGATCTCAGGGTTCCCATTTTCCTCCTGTCTGTTCATTATCAATTAAGAGTGCTGGCCTCTGTGTCTAGGGACCAGCTCCCTGCTGGAGCATCAACTCCCTTCTGAACCTGACTTTGTACAACCCTGTGTGCACTAATTTGGGAGGCAGCAACATAAGCACGTGTTGGATCATTACCTGGGGAGCATGACCAGCAGTTGAAAGATTAAGCAAATTCCTGTGTACCCGAACAACTATTGCGTTCCCCAAAGCCAGTCACTTAGAGGAAGCAAGAAGCAAGAATCAAGATGACTTCTGCTACCCTGGTGTGAACTAAAAGCTGGATTCCCTGCCCACTGTCTTCTTCTAGTAGCTGATGTTATATTATCCAGAGTCATTTTCTTTATCTTTAGGAGAAACACTTCTGAAATATAGAAGGATGTTATTAATGAACATCCACATTGCTCCTAGGTTAACTGAAGCGTTTTCACTTCTAATTAAGAAATTACCGTTCTGTGTCAATATTTCCCTCTGAACAGGGTCATGAGATGTAATACGGGACACTCAGTTAAATTTGAGTTCCAGAGAAACAACAGATTTTTTTTAGTATAAGTTTGTCCTGAATGTTGTATGGCCCCCACTTATACTCAAGATGTATTTGTTGTTGATCTGAGATTCAAATTTAATGGGAAATCCTGTATTTTTATTTGATAATCTGGAAACTCTCTACCCCAAACGCTTCAACCCTGAAGAAAGAAAAGCAAACAGTGTGAAACCTTGTAGATTCAGTAGATACGAAAGCCAAGAGAATGTTGAAGTTTTCCACCGTGATGTCCAACATAATAAAACAGATAAACTTACTGTGCTGGAATCTGGATCTCCTCCTCTGTCAGCATCCCTGGAATGCAAGAGAGAAGCTAGGTTTTTGAGACAGCAGATGGAAGGAAGCTGGCAATATTCAACATGGCACTGTGTTTTGACAGTTGCTTGCTATGCCTTTTTGTCTGAAAATTCTCTGTGCTTGGCTTTTTAGAAGATGCCTTCATCCGGCAAGGCATATTCATGACACAATTTGTGTTAATTTCCAGAGATCCACCAATCAGAGAATACCTGTCTGTTCCAAAATAAAATATGTTTCTAATTCTCTCATGTCAGGCATCCATTCCCCCACAATACCTCCTCTGATTATTAAAGACATAGATCCTGGTGGATGTCATTTCCCTCTGGGCATTGCCCCACACCCCCACACTGTGCCCTCATCAGCATCCAGGCAATGAAGAATGAGCATCTTTATCAAAAGACATATTGTGTTCATGAAGTCAATTCCTATAGAATATAAGGGTGTACTCACGTTTTGTTATGAAAAAAAAGAATGCATATGTGCATAAGAGCAAATTTGGAAGCGTATCTACGAAAGTGTTTACAATGATTATTAACATTAATGATAATGAGATTTGAGGGTGACTTTATTTCTTTGTGATTTTTTATTTATCCTAGTCATAATTTTAACCCCTCTCAGGTCATTTCTCAGCATGATACATCAATCACTTTAAAGCAGAGCGTCTCAGACTCTGCAGTGCACAGCTTAGGGAGCTTGTGAAAATGCAGATTCTGGGGCCCACCTCAAAGACTCAGCTTTAGTGAATCTAAGGTGAGGCTCCCTGCGTCTGCATTTTTAATCCCCTGCCCTCCCGACTCCTTCTATTTTAACCTAGGAAGTCTTTGGATCATGTCTGAGAAACACTGGCAGCTTACGAGGATACAAAGGCTCAATGTCTACATTCTCTAAAGTGAGAAGGAGATGGGCATCCCAGCTTCAAGTTCTTTCTAATTTAGGTCTTTGTTTCTTCTATTTCCTAGTAATTTATTTTATTTTTATATTTATTTATTTATTTATTTGAGACAGAGTCTCGCTTGGTTGCCCAGGCTGACGTGCAGTGGCGTAATCTCAGCTCACTGCAACCTCAGCCTCCTGTGTTCAAGCAATTCTCCTGCCTCAGCCTCCTGAGTAGCTGGCATTACAGGCATGCTCCACCATGCCCGCCTAAGTTTTGTATTTTTAGTAGAGACAGGGTTTCACCATGTTGGCCAGGCTGGTCTCAAACTCCTGACCTCAATTCTCCTGCCTCGGCCTCCCAAAGTGCTAGGATTACAGGCGTGAGCCACCACGCCTGGCCGTATTTTATTTTTTGATCTCCAGTTTCACTTGCCATCATAATGGAAAGTCTAATGCTAAGATCTGAGATGTTAGATGATTTGTAAAATACTTATGTTTTTGTATGCAAATTTCCATACTCAAAAACCCTCTCTACTCCTGCCTCTACTCCCACTGCCTGGTCCTGCCCTGTGTTACAACAACATCCTTCCTGTCTGCTCCCACCACCTACCACCCTCGTCCCTAAGAGCCACTGTACATGCTCCAGCCTCTAGTGGGATGAGCTTTTTAAAATGTGAATGGAATTGTGTCTTTCCCCTGCTTTAAAGCCTCCCAGGGGTTTCCCGTAATGGAATAAACACCACACTCCTGACCCTGGTCCGTAAGGCCCCACAGCTCCAGTCTCCCTTCCCCTCACTCTCCTCTCAGGCCTGGCACAGGCCGGCAGTTGTTTGGCACCTGTTTCTTTCTGAGCCTCCCACGTTGGCTCCTTGTTTTGCTTTAGGGTTCAGAGAGGCCTTACTCTGATATTGCCCCATCCTCTCTCCCAGCCCCTTCTGTGTTTTCATGCAATACTTGATATAATTTGTTATGCTTTATTTATGTTTCTGTTTACTTTTTGGTTTTGGCTTTGACCTGTCTCTTTCACTATAATATAGATCCTGTCAAGGGAAGAAACCAAGGGTCTAGTTCACTGTTATCAACCCTGTGCCTAACACAATTCCTGGCACATGGTAAGTGCTCCATACATCCTTGTTCAGTAGCTGAGTGAATGCAGTGAGCCCTGCTATAGTGGTATCCTGGACAGTGGGAGACACCCAGATGCAAATTACCCCCAGATGCCCTGATGGACTCAGCAAAGGTCTCAGGGCAGAAGTCACACCTGCATGCCTTCTAGGTCCTCTGAGAGAAGGACAGACAGCCCCCATGGTAGCTAGGGAGAATGTGGGGGAGTGACGGCAGTCTAAACTAAAGGCATTCTCCTTTCATCCCATCTGCTTTCTGATTCTGTGGCACAGACCAGAGATCCAATAGAGCAGTGGCAAGCTGACTCAGTACTGTTCCAGGAGGCCATTGCAGGCCTGGAAGCTTCCACACAGCCTCATGTGGGAGGGATTACCCAACCCCAGTTTCTGATAAAAGAACTATCTCGGCTGTGGATCATCATTTGAATAAAAATCAAATGACTTAGGATCTGTCCAAAATGAAGGATGTTTTAATACTTTGTGTGTAAAAACACTGATATTTTGCTTCTTTTTTATTAAACAGATTTTATTATTTTTCAGAATCTTGTCAGCATAATCATTTTATGGGTGGATGAAATATTCAGCCCTGCTGCTGCAGGAGTTCTTTCACAGCAATTACCTTGTGGCATTTTTGCTGTAATTAGGTTTTCGCCTAGGATTTTTCCCTGGGTCTGAGTAATAAATGAAATATGACCAGAATTTAAATTTGTCAATTACAAGCAAGCGTAGTGCGTAAACACACAACAGAGCCATGAATTCCAAACCACAGGCTGTTGCTGGGGGGCAGATGCTTGGAAAATTAAAATGGAAATAAAACTACTGACTGGAAAACGAAAAGTGGCCCCCAAAGAAAGCAAATCTCCCCTAACACTCATGCATGATTCTACCCAACTGTGCGAGCTCTTGACTACAAATTCTTAAGCGTGAAACTGACAACTCAAGAAGCAAACAGGGATTTGCATTAAAACCGTCTACGCAGGGCTCTGATCTCCTGCCTTACGAACTCCTGTTTCTTGAGGCCAGATCAAACGGTTTTTGGACATAGTGGGCCAGGGTCCCATGGCGGTGATGTTCTCTCCAAGCTGCTCAAGGACTGCCAGAGATTTAGGCACAGGATCTGCTATCTTTCAGCAGCTGCTGTTTTCGCTGACCTGACTTCAATAATTGCTCCTATGGGGCCCTCTGCTGACCATCTTTTGCAGAAAGGGAAATCTTAGGGATTTGCACTGTTGGAGACTTTGACAAATAATCTGTTTCATTAAAACAATCACCAAACAAAAACATACTTTTTTTTAAACTTTCATATATAAGAAGCCCTAGACAAGGGAAAAGGAAGTCACAATTTTATAAACTTCCCAAGTGCCATGCATTTAATATTCATACAACAAACCTTTCTTGAGCATCTCTTGTGTATCAGACACCATGCCAAGTTTGAGGCATGTAGGGGTGAGCCATGGAGCTCATGGTCTGGTGAAGGAGACAGATTGGAATCCACACGTCACACAAATGCATATTAAGTGACAATTCAATTAGAAGCTATCAAGGAAGGAAGGATGTCCCAGTGGGGACGGTGACACGGCTGGGGCAGCTTTCAGGGAGGGCTTCCCTGGAAAGGGAACATTTGGACTGAGATGAGAAGGAAAAACGAGCATGATAGGCAGAGGTAACAGCATGTTTCAGGCCCTCATGTCAGGAGGCAGCCTGGCAGATGGGAGAGCTTGAAAGAATGTCAGCAAGGCGGGGATGCAGGGAGTGAGGGGGAGCCCAGGGTAAGATGAGGCTGGAGAGGGAACAGGGGCCAACCATGCTATGTAGAGGGTTATGTTCTTTCTCCTGACGCCTGTAGGAAGCCACTGAAGGGTGTTAAGCAGGTGACGAATGGGAATGGTAGTGGGTGATATGCTCATAATTGGGGTTTAAAAAGGTGATCCTGGCTTCACAATGGAGAACAGATTGGATCGGAGGAAAGAATAGATATGAGAAGTCCAGTTGGGAGTGTACTGCAGTCGTCCATGGGGAAGATGATGGGGGCTTGTTTAACATGTTGGCAGAAGAGATGGAAATGACATTAGAGAAATGTTTAGAAATAGAATCAGCATGGACTCCGTGATAGGTGACACCTGGTGATGGAAGAATGGGATGCTAAGCATGGCCTATATTATCTCATTTAATTGTGAGAGCCTTGGAAACAATTCGTATTCCCATTGTACGCCCGAAGAAATTGAGACTCAGAAAGACTCAGGGTTGGACTCCAGATTATTCAGCTGGGAAATGGCTGGGCATTATGCCTTATAAACCAAAAAGTATCTGAGACAGATCTCAATCAGTTCAGAGGTTTATTTTGCCAAGGTTGAGGACACAATGGGGAAAAAGAAACACAAGCCACAATCGGATCTGTGGCCCTATTTCTTCCAAAGAGAATTTTGAGGGCTTTGATATTTAAAGGGGAAAATGGGTAGGATGAGAAAGGGGAAAGAAAAAATAAAGGGAGGATATGTTCACATTCCACATGTTGTAGTGAAAAGGAGGGGGTAGAGGAAATAGTCAATTATATGTTTGTCTCATGCTCAGTAAATCTGCACTTTACATGAGTTAAAGTAAATATGGAGTAGAGGAAGCAGTCAATCAAATGCACATTTGTCTTGGGATGGGGAGTGGGGACAATTTCTAGTCTCCTCTTCTCCTATACCCTTGAAGATAAGCTGTTAATTTACACTGTCAGGGTGAGGAAGGCCTTCTGTGGAGACATGCAACCTTCTATCTGTAGCTATCAGTTTAGGAACAAAAGCAAAGGCAGGTCTTTTTGTTTTTTGTTTTTGCTTTCGTTTTTTGTTTTTGTTTTTGTTTTTGTTTTGTTTTGTTCATGACTCAGATTCCAGGATGAGCCCTTTCCCTTTGGCACAGTAAATTTGGGGTCCCGAGGTCTTATTTTCCTTTCACAGCCTTCTACTCCTTCATATTATTTCTAGGGTTGCATAGGACATTTGCTTAGAAACTCCTCTCCCTACATCTTTTCATCTGTCCCCATCATTCTTGAGACTACCCCAAATGGTTTGCCATGTTTGTTTTCCAATCTGTCTCTCCCACTAGACCGAGCTTGTTGAGGCCTGCAGTTGGGTCTAGTTTGCCCCTGTTCTGCAAGTGCTTAGTTCGGTGCCTGGCTCACAATGAGATAACTTGCTGAGTGATTGAGAAACTTTCACCAGTCTCCTAAAGAAGACAGACATTTAGAGGGCAGGGTGGTTTACATTTTTCTCACTGGCCTAATTCTGTCTTGTACCCAGACCACAGTTTTGGGATTTTGGCTGGAATGCCCAAGAAGGACTTTTAAGAAGGAACTGGAAGCTTCTAGAAGCCTAGTGTGGCCAAAAGCAAACAAACAAACAAACAAAAAAACAAACCCACCAGGCTTTAGAATCATGAGGCTCTGGATCTAAATCCTAGCTCCTCAATTAATGAGCTGTGCATCCTAGAGTTACTTATCCTCTGTAACTCTTCAGTGTCCTCATGCATAAAATGAGGATAATTTGAGTAGCTGTATTTAGTTAATAGGGCTGTTGGGAGGATTGCATTTGATCTGTGCAAAGGGCTTGGCACATTAATATATAAATTCCCTGTTTTTGTAGAAAAGAAGGATAAGAATGTTTATGGCTATCCAAGAAAGTGGATGGGGCTGGGAATCTGTCTCCACTTGACCTTAAAGTTTCCCTCACTTACTGATTCCTCTTCTTGTGGTTTATTCTGGAATGAAGAAAGAGGAAGTTGGCTCTTTGGGGGTCCTCAACAAGCTGACAGATGTCCCCTAAGGCAGCTTTCAACAGAGAGCTCTTTATTATTATTATTATTATTATTATTATTCTTTGTGATTTACAGTGTGTGTCTACGAGCCTCTGGGCACAATCATGGAGCAGGAATGGAAGTAATAAATTGGATCTGTTTCCAGCTTAATTCATGGCTCTGACAAAATTAGAAATGGAGACAGGTGGGAGAGCCTAAACACACAAAGTGTCCCTAAGCCTAGGTTCTCAGGTGCACGAGGCTGCAGGCAGAACACTCCCTGGCCAGAACTGCAGTTGGTGCAAGACAGATTACTCAGATGGAGCAGAAGAGACCGTGGACACCCCAGAAAGCCACAAATCTTTCCATTCCAAAACTGTTTGACTTAGGGATCCAGGCCTCTGGGATAATATATGCATGGGTTCAAATCCCAGCTGCACTGCCTGTTTCTATAAGCTCGAGCAAGTGGCTGAAGATCACACAGCTGGCTATTGCAGTACCGGCTTCAGATGCAAGTTTGATCCCAAACCTGTGGCTTTTAACCATTATATGTACTATGTTGTTTATGAACATGGTTTGTCATATTATGATTGCACAACTGTGAATTAATTCCTTCAAATGAATGCATTGTATTCGGAAGGAACTCAAGAAATACATGCTGAAAGTTTTGTTTAGATTATTTTCCCACTGAAATTCCCTTGCTCCCTCAATTCCCAACCACAAAACAATTATAATGATCACTGGAAAAAGCATTTTAGAGAAATACGTCTTAAGATCTTCATGAATTACCAAATTCACAATGTAAAGATAGATATCCTGGCTGTCTCTCAACTCTTATTTTCTTCCAAAGCCACGAGCTCCCTGGGCAAACCCTCACGTCATGCATTAACTGCTGCCTGTTCTTTTCCATTATCCTAGGCCCACTTGTCACAAACTAACAGGATGTTGATTTCCCTAGTGGCTCCATAGGTGCTGCAGGGTCAAGTGGTGGTGAAATGGGAGAGTGGGCAGTGGTGGGACTCCCTCCCTTCCCCCATCCCAAGGACAGCAGGATTCAAATTCTCGCATCAGCCAGGTGCCAACTGGCCAGGCCAGTCATTAACCTTTGGGGTGCTTTCCCATAGTCAAAGCCAGCACAAAGCCAGCAAATGCCAGGATCCTGCCACAGTGTTGCAAATCCTCCATGAGCCATTCCTCCACCAAGGCCAGGCTGCGTCCTTGTTGGGTCACAAGCACCCTCTTCACATTTCCAGGCTTATATTTTATCATAGTCAATTTATCATTATTATTGTTATTATATATTTTTGTGATGGGGTCTCACTCTGCCACCCAGGCTGGAATGCAGTGGTGTCATCATGGCCCACTGAAGTCTCAACCTCCTGGGTTCAAGTGATCCTCCTGCCTCAGCCTCCCGAGTAACTGGGACCACAGGTGTGCACCACCATGCCCAGCTAATTTTTTTAGTTTTAAAATTTTTATAGAGACGAGGTCTTCCCATGTTGCCCAGCCTGGTTAATTTGTTTCTTTTAATGGAAATTTCTCCTAGTTATAAAACCAAAACCATCACAGAAGACTCAGAAAAGCACTTAGAAAGAAAAACAAAAACATTATAGGTAATCTCTCCACTCAAGGAATGTAACTGCTAACATTTTAGTTCAAAACCTTCAGTCATTTTTCCCCTTTTGTTGTACAGCTTTTGAAAAAGGATTTTTCCTCCATATGTTCTTAGGTTTAAGAAAAAGGGGAGAAAAAAGGACTTATGTTATCCTTCCCAGAAAGAACTTGAGTAATCCCTATTATGTAAACTCTTTCAAAGAAACAGTCTGTTCAATACAGTTGCTAAGTCATTTGTTGCTATAGCAATGCTTGGCCCTTGAGCGCCATAAACAACCATCCTGACTCTAGCCTGCAAATACAAGGCCCCATTATCTCCCTCAGAGCTCTTCCAGGGAGCTCACTTTGCCAAAACTATTCATTTAAATTAGCAACTCCCTTCTTAATCACTTGAATTGTTTGTGCTTCATACCAAGTCACACTAGGGGGCTAAAAAAGCAGTTAGGGCAATATATTGGGATGCAGAGAGTAGGGGTCAATACGCCTTTGATTGCACAGATCTTTCCTTCTGGTGCTCTTCCTCAGCCGCTCTCACAGTCTTGGATGCTGGCCACCCAGGGCAAAGCAAGGTTAGGCTAGGGGCTTCTGGGTGCAATGCCATTATAGTGAAAATTCTGGCAACACCATATTTAACCAATCCCAGGTAACTTTGTTGCATTAAAAGCATTAAAAAAATCAGAGAACATTCTGGAAAGCTCTTTGTAATGTTATATTACAGCTGCAGAATATCGTAACTGAAGGAAGATGTTCTAAGTGCTCAATATGTATTATTTAATTTGATTCTGGCAACAACCTTATGGGTTCAGCCAGCATTTCCCCTTGGTTTTATAGATGAAGCAGTGGGGGCTTAGAGGTATTAAGTGACTTGCCCAAGGTCCCTGACTAGAAAGTGGTAGAGGCAGTTGGTTTCAAGCCCATGCTGTGTCCTTCACTCAGAGCCTGTTCTCTTGACCTTTATGTTACATTGCCTTGCAGCAAATGGATAGACATGTGTAGAGCTCTGACTCTTTGCACAAAATACAAGGGATTTAACATGCATTGTCTAAATGCTGTGATTGGTCTGGATAGACATTATTACTTACATTGGTAGGTAGGGGAGCTAAGACCCAGAGATGTGGTGTTCCCAGGGTTGGACAGACAGCTGAGGTATAGAGGATTTGAACTCACCTCCCCCTGCTTCAAAGTGCTTCTTCTTCTACACAGCATAATTTGGTACCTAGAAATCACTAAGCCTAATGCTCTCTTTTTACAAATGAGGAAACTGAGGCCTGAAAATATTAAATGGCTTGCCCAAGGTCATTTCTCAAGGTCTAGAGCATACCTCCCTGCAGCCTGACAAGGAAGATGGAAGAGAATTCATTTGTGCTGAGCTGTTCTGTGTCTGCAAAAGCAACTGCACTTGAAGAGTGCCTGTTTAATGTGAGATGACAGTGGAATCTTCAACCACTTCTACTGTGAACTGGGCCGTCTCGTCTCCCTTACCTGGCTTTGTCAAGCTGTGTATGCAGAGAAATCCACGCTGGAAGTGCAGCATCTGGTGGGTAGCCTGGGGGAAGAATGACATCTCTAATGTTTGGTCCCATTTGTTACTCCTACTCCATCCCTGCTGATGGCTGTGGCTCCTGTCAAAGTCCTCCAATGTCCTCTTGTTACATCTTCTGGGAACTGCTTTCTCCCTGTGCCCCTTTCAGGCCTAGAGACGGCAATGGTGCCCTACTGTTTTTAGCCTTGGGGTGGGGGTGGGGGGGGGCTTCCCCATAACTTTCTCCTCTACCCAGTCTTGCCCACACCATGGTAAATTGTCTCTTTAATAAATTACCCAATTTGAGCGTGCCCTCTCTTTTCTGCTGGGATCCTGACTGAGTCACTCCTCCAGTATTCCCTGATTCATCACCCCATTTATTTTCTTCCTGATACTTACCACAATCAGGAAGTGTTTCATTTATTATATATTTGCTTTTTATTGCCTTTCTGTCCTCCAGAATGTGAGCTTCAAGAGGATCTAGAAGCTCACTGGTTGATTATCTAAAGTCCGGATGGCCATATTCACAGCCCAGCTGTGACAATTTACTGCAAAGCCTGTAAAATGACTCATTGCAACTGAGTTGGTGGCTCAGTTGGTGGCTACCTCAACTGAACAGTCCCTTCCAAAGCTCTTTTCAGGGTGACAGTAAAGGTTATATTTCAACTCTACATCCTTGGGCACTGGATGCTATTTCTTTTTCTGGATTTTTCCTGGATAATTTCCACTGCAACAGTGATGATGGTCAGGACCACAGTGATCATCTTGCTGAGATCACATTCATTTCAGCCAAGAATTTGCATCCACCTACTGTGGGGCTGGATGGTGCTGTGGCTTCCAGGAAGGGGAACCCATTGCAGATGGATGCTCTCTACCTGCCTGGGCACTTTTTGAGGAACTGAGTGAAACTTCCATTTGCCTGATAAAAAGAAACAAAAACCCACCCATGGGTTCATCCAAATAATGTGTCAAAGGCCATTCAGGAGGAGCTCTGGGCTCCGTTTGTTTGGTGTGCCCTCCCCTCCCATCTCCTCCCACTTTCTTCTCTTCCCTTCCTTTCTCTCGCTTTCTCTTTCTTCTCTCTCTTTTTTCCTTTTTGGAATAGGTGTGCTGAGGTTGGCAATCAGATGGACAAAACAGAGTAGTTTTTGCAGGTAGAACAGCCCCTGGCTGCTTTCATAACACTCACAAGAGAGCAATGATCCTGGCAGGTGCTTTTGACATTTAGGGCCTGCTTGGTACAGTTCTTACTGCTCAGCTCTTCATCATAGCTGAAAAAGCACTCCAAGACACAGCCTGCTTGCCAGCCTCTCTCTCGCACCTCTCCAGCCTACCCAGCCAGCCATCTGCCAGTCCCCGAACACACCAGCTTGCTTCATGTGGCTCTGCTTTTGCCTTCAATGCCCTCCTTGCCTGCTCTTTTCCCCTTGTCTCCCGGCTGAATGCCACTTATTCTTATTCTTCCAGACACAGATACAGTCGGTGTCTCACTGAGGTTCTCAAATACTTGCCCCCCAAAGTGTGGTCCTTGGCAGGTGACAGTTTGCAAACCCTCTCCACAATGAACGAAGTACAATAATAGCAATTTGACAGAGTGATTTTATGACTGTGGAATCTAGTAATCATAAATTTGTGCTATTATTTCATGTTCTGTTTATTTTATTTTTATACTAATTCACATTTTATTTATTTTACAAAACTGTTGGTATGTGTGGGGACAGAGAACCAAAATAAAAATTTTGTATATTATTGTTATACAAAAATCAGTATATCAAAGGGATACTGCACCCCCCTGTTTATTGTAATACTTATTCACGGTAGCAAAGACATGAAATCAACATAAGTGTCCATCAACAGAAAATTGGATACAGAAAATGTAGTATATTTTTCCAATGGAATACTATTTTGCCGTAAAAAAGAATGAAATCATTGCAGCAACATGGATGGAACTGGAGGTTATTACGTTAAGTGAAATAAGCCAGGCACAAAAAGACAAATATTGCATGTTCTCACTCATATGTAAGAGCTTAAAAAGCTGATCTCAGGGAGGTACAGAATAGAAAAACGGTTATCAGAGAACTATCCTGGGAAGGATTTGGGTGTAAGCCGGGGGTTGATTACTGGGTAGAAACACACAGTTAGATAGAAGGAATAAGTTATAACATTTGACAGTACAGTAGGGTGACTATAGTTAACAGCAATGTATTGCATGCTTGAAAGTAGCTGGAAGAGAGGACTTGGATTGTTCCCAACACATAGAAATGATAAGTGCTTGTGGTGACAGATATCCTAAACACTCTGGTTTGATCACTGAACATTCTATGCATGTAACAAAATATCACATGTCCCGTGTCAATATGTACAAATATTATGCATCCATTTTTGAAAAGCAGAGTTTGTGCTCCCCACAGCTAGTTTATGAAATGCTGCTCCAAGGCTAAAGTTCCATATTCTTAGCTTTGCTTGATTGCCCCCAACCACCTCCCAGCTTCACTTTCCTCCCCATGTCTCCTTTGCACAACGTCCCTGCTCCCGACGGCTCCCTGACTTGAACATTCATGCCTGCTACTTCTTCTACTGGGCAGCTCTTCCATCCTTTCTCTGTTTAGTGAGAAAATGCTCCTTGGTGCTCCCCAGCCTTCTAGGGCAGCTCAAATTCAACTCGCTCGGCCAGGTCCTCCAAACACACCCTCATCTGACTTAAGGCACTGCTTGCACTCCTGTAGCACCCTGCTATACCTTTCTTCTCAGCACTTGGGCCCAATCTGAGAGGTTGCTGGGAGTTCCACTGTCGAATGCTGGACCCCCTCATCCTCCTGATTATAGGATTCATGAGACGGGTGTCATTATACTAGCTTGGTCATTACCATCTCTCTGGTTTCCATATCTAACTCATAGTAGGTGCTCAACAAACATGTTTTAGGCTCCTTTGATGACTGAGGAAATGAGTAAATGATAAAACCCAAAAATCAGCAACTGTTTTAGTGAATTACCTGACTGCCTCTATATTGGGTTGCTTATTTCATCTTCTTGACCCCTCTGGGGCCTCAATAAACCTTTTTTTTTTTTTTAATAATTTCTTCCAATATATCCTCTCAAAAAGTGTGGCTTTGCTATCAAGGAGAGCTGAGTTTAAATTCCAGTTGCTCTACCAACCAGCTGTGTCACCTTAGGCAAGTCATTTGAACCCTCTGAGCCTTAGTTTTTCTCACCTGTAAAATGGATATATAAAAACGTAATTCCCAGGATTGTTGGAGAATGAGATGAAATTGCCCAGTTATAAGCACCAGGCATAGTGCCACATACTAGATGTCTAATCAACATTAGTTTTTTTCTCCTCTTGTTCTCCCTCCTTTCTCTGTTATGACTTTACAAAGCAAAGGCAATGCCTCATTCATCCTTGTGCCTCTAGAGCCTGATATGCAGCAGGTGCTCAATACAAGTGTGTTGTGTGAGTAAATATTACATTATTCAATAAAAGTAATTGTGCCAAGGGATCAATGTTTCCAGTTTCTTAATCCATAAAACGGATATGATAATTTTTATTGCTGAGAGATTTGAATAAAATAATGCATATAAGTGCTTGGCACAATACCTGGTTTGCTAATTGCTAATTGTTGTTATTATTAGCAATAATGATCACATATCAGATGGTATCCCCAAATTCTCAGCACCAATTTCATTTCAAATAAATTGAACAAACAAAAGCAATGAACAGTGGCCCGGGTGGACTTCTTTCCAGAGGTGTAGTGAAGGCGTATCAATCCAATCTTGACACAGCTCAGATAATATATAAAGCAAATCTGTATGTAGTCAAGAGTGACAGCAGGGAACGCTGTTTCCTTAATAAAGAGGCAGCCAACTTGCAGCAGCTCCGATGCAGCATTTGAGAGCTCAGTTCACTTGGAAGCTTGAAGGGCAGTAGGTTTCTTGTGGCAGGAACTGTGTAAGTACTGAACAGAAATCTACTGACTGACACTCCAAAGTTTGGAACCCTAAATATTCTTTTTGTCTTTGGCTGGTTTTTGGACTGTGGGCTAGTCACATGCCCTCTCTTGCATTACCAGCCTAAAGAGAAGTCGTCCATATTTATGGATGAAAGGAGAGAAGCAAAGAAATAGAACCCTAATATCTCAAGGGACCCTTTGACTTCCTTTGACTTTGGCTTCTCTCACCAGGCTATACTGAGGGGGAGGGAGGAAGGAGAGGAGGAGGAGTGCTGAGGCTGCTTCGGGCTGCCTTTTTCTAATTCCTCTGCCCACAGGTGCATTAAAAAAATGCGCAAAGACCCCCTATAAGCTAGCAGCAGCTTTCTAGAGCACATCTGCTCTTCACCAGGGTGACTTTCTTTCTCAGGTGAGAATGTTTTCCTTGGTTGCTACAAGGCTTAGCCTTGGCCCTGTCCCTGTGATTATTAATAACTTAGAGACAGACATAGAAGCTCATTTATTGGGTCCAATGATGCACAATATCTGGTCATCCCTCTCGGATCTCAACATCCTTGACACCTCCTCCAGAAGCCCTCCCTGGTCCTCTGGTCTGGTTTAAGTGCCCCTCTATGCCTTCAGTACTGACATTTTTCTCTACACTCAGTCCCTTGTGCAATTGTCAACTGTTTACTGGCCTATCTCTTACACTGGACCATGCCACAGATCCTCAAGGACAGAGACCAAGTCATTCATTTCTGTATGTTAAGCCTCAGAACAGGTGCTCAGGGAATGGGCATTGATGAATGAATAAATTAATGAAAACAAGGATTGGGAAAATAACTACTATGCTTAATAATCAATAAGGACCTTAAAAAAGGTGATACTCGATTTCAGTCATTGTTGAAAGAAGCAAGAGAAAGATTAAATATGAAGTCCTGCTCCCAGTCTTAAGAAATCAGCTTGACAGACAGGCCTAAGGTGGAGAGGGGAGCTGCTAGTAAGCTAGAAGTGAAACCCTAGGCAGAATTAACAGGAGTGTAGTGTTCAGTGCATGGATGATGGCAGCCCTTCCCATAGTCCACTCTGGTTTGATCACATCTGGAGTACGAGTACAGGAAGATGAAAAAGAGAGATGCCTTACTGGGCAGGGATTAGGGTAAAGCAAGACAGGTACCCAGTGTGCAAAATATAAGGAGGACCTCACTCTTGGGCTCCTGCAAGTGCAGGTTGGGCACCTGAGACCTACTATCCTTTTCACATGCTGCAACCTGGATGTCTCTCTTGCCTCCCCCTAGTTCTAGCCCTGGGTGCCTTGGAGTTAGCTCTGAGAAGTGAGGTATGTTAAATGTTCAAGAGCTGTTTATCCTGAAGAAAGAAAACTCTAAGGGGATCAGATAACAACACCTAGCCAATTAATTGATTAAACCTGTATTTATTGGATACCTACTATGTAAAAGGCACTATGCTAGATACTGGGGAGGAGTCTTCAATATAAAAAGGAGTAACACAATGCCACTGCCTTCAATGGGTGGAATGCCATTTACCTCCTATTCATGAACAAACCTTGTAGGATTATCAGTCATCACTTTCTTGTCATTGTTTGGCATGGTGGCCTGGAGCTCTGGAGTCTGACTGCCTTGAATCATAGCCTCCTGGCTGGGAGTATAATAACAATATGACCTTGGGCCAGTTCCCTCCTTTGTAAAATGGGGATAGAGTGTCTTCATAAGGAGGTAATGATGCAATACCTGAAAAGCAGTAGAAGAGCATTTTATGCATGCAGGTGTTCAGTAGGTACTAGTTAGTTTGGTGTTATTATTATTATTGCTGCTTTTGTTGTTACCTTGACATCTTAAGATGTGTTTGTCCCATACTGCTACACTGTGTATATTAAACAGATGGAAATAGAGCTGTCTTTACTGCCACAGAGGAATGTGCTCTCTCAAATATTTTATTGAGACACTCAGACTTCTGTGTCTACATTTCATTTTCTCGCTGTTGATAAGAGTTGCAGGTAAACATTCCTTTACTATGACAAAAAACCCCTCCAGCTAAACAATGGTGATTAATAGCCCCATTACTGGGCCTGCTGTGGGGCATGGGATAGAGGCTGGGAGAGCTGGATGAACTAAAGGAGACCCAGCCCATTTAAAGACGGACACCACCTTTCAGCTTGGGTCAATTGCTGCATGGGAGATGCAGGCTCTATGTTGCTGTATTTTCTCGTTTTTCAAGAAATTTAAACATTCAGATTTTAAAGTAAAGTCTCCTGCATTTTTTTTCTTTTAATGTTGGGTCAATTAAAACACACACACTAACAGGCCAGAGACAACATCAGCCTATGGACCATCAATTTTCTTGTAACCCTGGCTTACTTGAAAATCCATCCTTAGCATGAGAATCAAAGACTACCTCTAATTTTCATCACCTAATTGCCTGGATTCCTCTTACACTCAGCTTCTCATTCCTTTTAAATATTGTAACCTTTTCACCTCTCCACAACCTGTAACTAGACCACCCTTCCTCTCTTATCTCGACAAAAACGTATGCTCATCCTTCAAGGTCCATTCAAATGTTGCCTGCTTTCCTCTTCCAGAAGAATTCCTCAAACATGCTCACCTACCATATTCCTTTTATTCAGTGGTGATGTTGGTTGGCTATTGAGAATAATAAACATCAGCTGCCAATACTGTTCTGTAGCTTGTCTTCTCTTGCTTTCATTTGGAAAGATTCTCATTCTTACCAAATAAAATCTTAGCAGTTAATTATGTATTACATTTAAAAAGCTTTATTATCAAAAACTTTCAAATATACTCAAAATTAGAAAGATCAGTATGATGAACCTACATATACCATCATATAGCTTCAATAACTATCAACTCATTACCAATCTTCTTTCATTTATACCTTCCCCAATTCCCTCAACAAAATTATTTTGAAACAAATTTCAGACATCATATATTTTCATCTGTAAATATTTCAATTAATCTCTCTAAAATATAAAGCTCTTATTTATAAAGCTCTTATTATTATCATCAATAGGAAAATTTAAAAATGTATAGAGAACTATACAGACTACTGAAATGATCCTCCATCTACTCATTATCTGACTTCAATAATGATCACTTTATGGGCAATTCTATTTTATCTATATTCAATTCTTCTCTTTCATAGATTATTTTGAAACAAATTCTAGACATTTCAGTTTGTAAATATCCTTATGTCTCCTTAGAATATAAAGACTCTGAAAATTAAATAATTCACTTGCAAAATAATAAAATTGGACCCCAACCTCACACCATATACAAAAAATTTAACTCAAAATGGATTAACGACACAAAAATAAGAGCTAATACTATTAAATGGAAGAAAACATACAGGCAAATCTCCATGACCTTGGCTTTGCCAATGACTTATAGATATGACATCAAGCGTATGAGCAAAAAAGAAAATAAATAAATTGAGAAATTAAAAATGTTTGTGCATCAAATATCTTCAAGAAAGTGAAAAGACAAGTTACAGAATGGGAGACAATATTTGCAAATCCTATATCTAATGAGTCTTGCATGTAGAATATGTAAAGAACTCTTGCAATTCAATAATAAAAAGACAAACAATCCAATTTTAAGAATGGGCAAAGGACTTGAATAAACATTTATCCAAAGAAGATACAAAAATGGCTGACAAATACATGAAAAGGTGCTCAGCATCGTTAGTCATTAGGGAAATGCAAATCAAAACCACACTGAGGTACCACCTCACACACACTAGGATGGTTACAATAAGAAAAATGAAAATCTTTGTACACTGCTGATGGGAATGGAAAATGGAATAGCTGCAGATGAAAGCAGTTTGGTGGTTTCTTAGAAAGTTAAATGTAGAATTACTGAGCAATTCTACATCCAGGTATATATCCAAAACAATGGAAAACAGGTACTCAAGTACATATACACACATATTCATATTCATAATAGCATTATTCACAATAGCTAAAAGATTGGAGCAAGCCATATGTCCATCAACAAATGAATGGATAAACTAATTGTGGCACACACATACAATGGAATGTTCAGTCATGAAGAAAAGTGAAGTACTGATACATGCTACAACATGGATAAATCTCATAAACATGCTAAGTGAAAGAAGCCAGGCACAAAGGTCGAATGTTGTATGATCCACACGGATGAAATATTCAAAATAGTAAATCCATAGAGACGGAATGCAGATTGGTGCTTGCCAGGGGAAGTAGGGAGGGGAATAGGGATCAACTGCTTAAAGAGTGTGGGGTTTTCTTTTTTTAAAAAACTCAATAGCTTTTGGGGTACAAGCATTTTCTTTGTGACATGGATTAATTATATAGTGGTAAATTCTGAGCTTTTAATGCACCTGTTGCCCAAGTAGTGTACATTGCACTTTAAGGTTTTCTTTTAAGGTGATGAAAATGTTTTAAAACTAGAGAGAGGTGGTGGTTGCATGTCATTTTGAATATACTAAATGCCACAGAATTGTTTATTTTTAAATGGTTAATTTTGTGTTTTGTGAATTTCACCTGAATTAAAATTTAAAAAACCAATACCATTTTCACTCTAAAAAAATTAAGAGTAATTTCCTTAATATTAAATATCCAGTCAGTATTCAAATTTCCCTGTCTTTTTTATTAAAAAAACAAAAACCAGATTTCTTCAACTGGTATCCAAATAAGGTACATATATTCTGAATGTTTGATATATTTTTATCTCTTTTAATCTATAAATTTCTTCCTTTCTTTTTCTCTCCCAATTTTTTTTTAATTGAAGAAACTGGGTCAAATGTCTTGTACTACACAAATGTCTTGTAGATTCTTTTTTTTTTTTTTTGAGACAGGGTCTCACTCTGCTGCCCAAGCTGGAGTGCAGTGGCTCAACCATGGTTCATTGCAGCCTCAAATTCCTGGGCTCAAGCAATCCTCCCACCTCAGCCTCCTGAGTAACTGGGTCTACAGGTGTGTGTACCATGCCTGGCCACAGATTCTTAATTTTTCTCCCTGTATCTATGTGGTGGTGTTTGACATTGACATAATCCTTTGTTTCTTGTATTTTCTGTAATTTGACAATTAGATCTAGAAGCCTGACAAGACTCTGTATTTTGTTCTTTTGAAAAGAAAGTCTACTTTATAGGCACCAACTGTCTCTCTATGGTGACATGAACAGACATAGATGATCATTGACTCGATCCATTAATTCATTAGCTGTGTACAAAATGGTGATATTCTACTATTCCCTCTGCATTTATTAGCTGTAATCCTCTCATACAAAGCAACATCTCCTATTTAACTGTTTGATTATGCAGAGGAGCAGTTTATATGGAAAGAGCAGAATAAATGCTTGATTTTCCCCTTTATTTTAGTATCATTTATACTCATGGATTTGAGCATAGTTGTTATTTTTCAATTCTTTGCAATTATTATCTTTATTAAGGTTCACATTGTCCTATTTTTGGTCAGTAGGAGTCCTCCAGGCTGTCTTCTGAGTCCTCTTGTCACAGCCCCAGTGGCCTTGATGGTTCCTTTGCTGTCTGGTGTGACAAGATGGCACATTTCCTGCTCTAGATCTGGAATTCGCTGTTTTTCCCAGGCAGCCTTGGTTCATTTTAGTGGTTAATGGCATTTAGAGGCTGCAATCTGAAAGGGCCTGTTTTAAAAAGAGAACCTTATTATCGTTATCATATGTAAAAATTGAACAATTGTTCCTTAACATGTGAATCCCATTTAAAATAAATTCCTTCAATGTGATATTTTCAAAGCACTTTCATATAACTTAGTTTTCACACTCTAGTCTCATAACCTAATCTTTAGAATCTATCATGTGAGGCAATTACACTAAAAACATGTGCCGCTCGCCATGTGATGGGCTTTACATAGTTAGCTCACTGAATACTTACAATACACCAGAATGGGGGGGATACTACCCCTACCTTGTCTGTTCTATAGACAGGGAAACTGAGGCCTGGAAACATGAAATCATTTGCTTATGAATAGAAGCTTGTGCAGAATGATGTAAGTTACCTAATTCTAGGCCACTTGCTTTTTATTCTGCAATACAAGAGGGATGGCACATATATGGGAGGCAACTAAGATATACACGTAAGTTTTGAAATCTTTAAAGCATCATTTAAATGCATGGTACTTGTTGCTGTTAATTTTGAGTGCTGCTACCATATTCTGCATTTGAACAACTTCTCATAAAATCAAGTAGCTTTGGCGCAAACGTAACCGGTCTACCTTTGTAAAAAGTATCATTGTTGCTGGAAATAATACAATTTCACCTCCTACCTCAGAGAAAAGCCTGGGTTTATTTTTGTCTTTTTTTATAGAGGACTTGAAAGTCAAGGAATCTTAGTGGAATCAAGTTTTGAGATTTGTCAGAGAGGGTTGCAAACTGTTTATCAAATTCTCATTGATTTCTTCCCCACAGGAATTGCCGACGACACAGGCAGAATAAAAAGGATTTTCTTTCTGCCTCCTTCTTGCCCTTCTGAACAGTTACTTTTGAAACAAAAATACAGAAATAAATACACATATCGATGATCCTCAAGGCTCTGAAGTGACAATCTATAATTTTTCTCTCTTGTTTGAGTTAGCCTCACAGTTCCATTATTTACTTTATTTCACAAACACTTAACATAGTTTTCTCTTCTACTCATTTTGCAAACGCTAACTCAATTAATTCTCTTATGAAACCTCTGAGGTAGATACTCTCATTAGTCCCATTTTACAGGTGATGAAACGGAGGCAAATAGAGGTAAAGTAATTTGCCAAGGGGTACGACTAGTCAGTTGTGGCTCTGGGGTCTGAAATCTGTGTACCTGACCACTACGCCACATTACCTCTGCGTCCCTGGGCCTCTCCCACTGCGACATTGATGCCCACAGTACCAAATATAACTGGGACCTGCAAAAAGTTAATTTCAAGACCCAAGAATTACCTTGCCTCACTTAATGTTTCCCACTAGATTTAGCAAAACACATCTGTCATATTCTGAATGCTAGGGAACCAGGAATTCGAAATGATATGCTTAGTTTTTTTTCCCTTATCAGGTTTGATCTTGACAAAGGAAACAAAAATCTTATTTGTAGAGGTAGATTCTGTTTGAGGACCCCAGATGCTGTGGTACATGCAACATCTGGCTGAAGAGCCAATTACACTTTGTGTGTTTAGCCAGGTTTCTATGGCAGCAGCCCTCTGAACATCTACGCTTGATTCTTTTGCTTTTTAAAATACGGCTTTAATAATTACAATAGCATAACAAATCCTAATCATTATGGTAAACATTTATCAGTGTTTACCAGAGCCAGTGACAGTGCTAAGAGCTCCATGTGTCTAATGTTGTTTGATCCTCAAAATAACACTATGAAACACCTTAGGAAATAAATAAAGCTTAGTTGTATTTTACAGACGTGGAAACTGAAGCATAGAGAGGCTAGGTCACTTGCTTAAAGTCACAGAGAGCTGCAGTTCTTGGATTGGAAACTAGGTCTGTTTGACGGGGATGTGAATTAGTTTTCTAAACTGTCTCTCACATTACAGACTTATGAGCTCAGCTCAAAACTCTCATTCGTTGCGCTTTCATGGGGAAATTCAGTTTAATTTCAGTATATGTGTTGCAGAAGCCAGCACAGTAATTCAGCTTAAGATTATTCCTTGGTGCTCTTTCCTTTATTCACTCATGAAAAAAGTGGGGAAATAAGATATCCTTCCTGCTTTGTGGACTACAAAGAGCTTATAAGGGAGAGCAATGTGCCATTATAAAGAGATTAAGAAAATCCCAGACAAAGCTAACACCTCGGTGACTGGAAAGCCCATTGGCTTTCTAACTTAGCTTAGGATTCAGTGAAGGCTTCCTGGAGGAAGTGGCTTAAAATTCAGTGAAGGCATCCTGGAGGAAGTGGCATCTAGGTTGGGACAAAAAGGGACACACCAGAGTTTAGCAGGAAAAACCCAATTAGAACAAGGGGCATTCTGGGAACAGGGAAAATTACTTACCCCAAAAGTGAGATAATATGAGACACTTTCAGAGAAATATAAGAAATGTAGTCCACTCTGAATTGGGGATGGGGTGGGAGCAGCCAGAGCTGAAGCTAGCTAGAGAGTTAAAGACTAGATTATTCTGGAGACTTATATACTGTGGGAGAGTTTATACAACACTGGATTTCTGGTGGGGTGGGGGAAGCCTTCCAAAGATCGTTCTATGATTTTTGGAATTATTGGGAGCTGTCAGCCACAGAAGTCAGCCTTTTGGAACTCACTTAGGAGGCACTGTGGTCTGACGGTGGGACAGGCCATTTGTTAAGGAGGTCACCCTGAGAAAGTCAGGATGCTTGATGATGGTAGTGACAGCACTTGCTCTGTTGAAAATGACTTCTAAATTTCCTGTGGTTGCTCAAAAGCCAGCTGATGTCCCAAGGCAGAGAACCATCAATGATGCCTTTCTAAAGATGCTTCACCAGAAAATAAGGTTACTGCCCTCACACGTAAGAACAGTGCGTGGGACATTGAGTAAAGATTAGGAAATTGGGTGGGCATCTTGGGAAAAATGCAAACTGCAATAGACATTTCTATCTGGTTTATTTTTCTGCTGTGAAGACAAACTGTTTACTTGTCAGAAATATTGTACTTTTATAGAATTGAAGATTTTGGGCTTTGGACTCAAACTAGTCCCAGTTCCAACCTGGGCTTAGTTATCTATTTGCTGAGGAACTTGGGGCCAATGACAACCTCTCTGTGTCCAGGGTTCAGAGGGTCTAAAATGGTGACATACCTACTCCTTAGGATGTGCGGGCCCATTAGCTGAGACAGTGTGCATAAAGTACTTACCACGGTGCCTGGCACTTGACTCAGCCAATGATGGTGAGCCTGAGAACTTTTATCGCTCTTCAGGCAGTCACTACACCTGACATTCATATTGTGAAAAAAGCAAGTCAGGAAACCTGAATTTCCATTTCCTACTATTGTTGTAAGCATATCACAAATACAATTTTGTGTTAAGACTCTTTATTTTCCACTTAACATTTAAGCATAAGAGCATTCTATTAGTCTGCTTGGGCTGCCATAACAATGTATCACAGGCTGGGTGGCTTAAACAACAGAAATGTATTTTCTCACAGTTCTGGAGTCTGGGAAGACCAAAATCAATTCAATTTCTTGTGAGGCAGGACATGTGAAAGCTCTTCCCGGCTTTCATATGGCCGCCTGCCTGCTGTGTCCTCACATGGCAGAGAGAGAAAGAGAGAGTACAAGCTGTCCAGTGTCTCTTCTTATAAGGTCACAGATCTTATGGAATCAGGGCTCCACTCCATAGACTCATGTAAGCTTAATTACTTCCTTACTCCAGATACAGTCACAATGAGGATCAGGACTTCCACATATGAATTTTGAGGGGGACATAACTTAGTCCCTAACAAGCATATTCACTGTAGTTTTTATTTTAATACCTCATCAACTGTCTATGCCATAATTTACTTTTGTCCTATTTTTGGACATTTAGGCTATTTTCCAGATTTTTAAAGAATGTAAAGAATACTAGCATGCACATTTTCATGTATTTAACTGTTTGCTTTTTTTCGGATGAATTACTTAGGCTAATTCTAGGAAATATTACCAGCATGCTGAATACTGTGAACATTTTTACAGTTCCTAAGACATATCACCAGTTGCCATCCCAGAAGCTCTTATTTATTCACTTGCCATGAGCACTGAAACAATGCACCTCCACAATGCTATGGGTTATCATTACTTTTAATTTTTGTTATTTCATCTACACAAAATTATTACTTACTTACTTTATTTATTTATTGAGATGGAGTAGCTCTCTGTCACCCAGGCTGGAGTGTGGTGGCACGCAACCTCCGCCTCCCAGGTTTAAGTGATTCTCCTGCCTCAGACTTCCGAGTAGCTGGGATTACAGGCACCAGCCATCACACCTGGCTAATTTTTGTATTTTTAGTAGAGATGGAGTTTCACCATGTTGGCCAGGCTGGTCTCGAACTCCTGACCTCAGGTGATCTGCCCACCTTGGCCTCCCAAAGTGCTGAAATTACAGGCATGAGCCACCACACCCAGCCATTACTCATTTTATTCCATTTCCTCCATAATGAGTACAATAGAAAATTTTCAATCTGATTTTTAACGTAAAGTCATCTTGATCAATATTAGATATTATCCTTATTTATAATTTTTGCTACTATAGAGGTATATATTTATTTCTCATCTATGCTTATTTCTTATTCTATAACTGCCAAGATTAACCCAAAAGACAAATACAGGGTGATAATGGGTTTAGTAACCATTGGAGCAACATTTGCTATTCATTTGTTATTCATTTTTAAGGCTATATGTTCATATTTCAGAGACATGATACCTTGTCAGAGGAGACCAAAAAAAGAAAAAAAAAGATAAAAAGCATATGAAACTCCTGCCCATTACAGAGATGTTTGGACCAGCCCTTTGTGACTTGACAGGTGAAGGTTGTTCATAATAGTCTGCTATCTCGTTTTTTCTGTTTCCCCTTCCTCCTCTCCACACCTCGGCTTTCCATGTCGTGCTATGGCCACTGAGCAACTTTCTTAGGGATACCTTGCACTTGGCATCACTTCATACCACAAATACTCTTCTCTCTTCATTAAGCAGATTTTCTCGGCAATAGGATCTCAGTTAGCAATTAATAAAAACACTTCAAGCTCCATCTCCTTAAGATCTGCATGATAAATAACTCTAATGGCAGATGCATTTAAAAACTGGACAGGTGGCCAGGTACTGTGGCTCACGCCTGTAATCCCAGTACTTTGGGAGGCTGAGGCGGGCGGATCACGAGGTCAGGCGATCAAGACCATCCTGGCTAACACGGTGAAACCCCGTCTCTACTAAAAATACAAAAAAATTAGCCGGGTGTGGTGGCATGCATCTGTAATCCCTGCTACTCAGGAGGCTGAGGCAGGAGAATCACTTGAACCTGGGAGGTGGAGGTTGCAGTGAGCCAAGATCGTACCACTGCACTCTAGCCTGGGTGACAGAGTGAGACTCCGTCTCAAAACAAACAAACAAACAAACAAACAAACAAAAACTGGACAGGTAGATGTGAAAGACTGAATGAGTGATGGTGAAATTTCAGACAGAGGGGAAGAATTAGGGCACAGAGTTGAACTAACCTTGAAGTAGGACTCAGGAAATATCCAGAAGCTCATTATACAACAGCTGGCAATTCTCTCTCTCTCTTTCTCCTTCTCTTTTAAACATTTTTATTTGCAAATAATTTGAAACTTACAGAAAAGTAAGCATACCCATTAGATTAATCTATTGTTAACGTTAACATTTTACCCCATCTGCTCTTTCTCTCTTGGCACACACACGTACATACACACAATTTCTTTTTCTGAGACACATGAATAAGTTGCATACATCATAGTCTTTCATCCCTGAATACTATGAGCTTCCTAGAGAGAAAGATATTCTGTCACATAATCATAGTAGGGTTATCAACAGTCTAAATTCAAAACTGATACAACTCCTTTTATCTGATCTACGATTTACGTTCCAATTTTGTCAGTTGACTGCAAAATATCCCTTATAGCATTTTCCCCTTTAGTCCAGTTTCCAGTCTATGATCAGGCTTTGCATTTAATAGTCATGTCTTGTTAATCTCCTTTAATATGGAACATTTCCATCGTTCCCTCTCTTGACATCAGCCTCTCTGAAAAAAAGAGGGCGTCAGACATATGTGGGTTTCAATCCTGACTTTATCACCTCGGAGCTGAACAACCACAGGCAAGCTACTTCACCTCCCTGAACCTCAGTCTTCCCATCTGCTAGATGGGAATAGTAGTACAATGAAATGCAGTGAGAAGTCAGTGAAATCATGCATGATCCGAAGGCACCAAGCAAGGTGCCTGGAACCTAGTAAGTAATCACCACATTCAATTCATGTAATAAACGTAATATAATTAGTTCTGGTTCTGTCACTTATTTGCTGTATAACCTTGTGAAAGTTGCTTTGCCTCTCGGAGACCTAATGTCCTAGGTTGTAAAAGTGGGGCTTTTAATACCTTCTTCCTGGGATTGAAGGAGATAAACCAGGTAAGGCATCCAGCTCAACGCTGGTGAATGGAAGTGTGCAGTCAATGCTAGTTCCCCTTCCTCTTGCAAATGCTGACTAGCTTCTTAGCAATAAGGCCTCCATTTCCCTTATCGGTGTCCCTTTCATACAGAATTCTCAAAAGGGAAATACACACTTTCTGAACATTAACTACAGGGGCAAAACCCTTACAGGAGGTGCTATCCTGTGAGAAGCTCTGAACATCCAAAGATGATAGCTCTTTAAAGGGGAAACCAGAAACTTCACCCTCCCCATGGATGTTTTTACCAAGTGTATTTTGGAATAATCTTTTCTCTGTTGGTCAAACAAACTGCCCTTGTAGGTGTGGTGGGTGTGGTGGAGGTTTGGGGAATGGGGTGCTGGTGTGTCCAGAGTGGCCATGATTCATTGTTGATTGAAATTAGACTCTGGGCATCCATGTGACCTTTGTGTCATCATGGAAACTCTGATGAGAGTGACTGCCCAAAACAGAGCTCTCCAGGGCTCAGCACCCTCCCTCCTGGAATGTGTCCCAAGGTCTTTCCAGGGCAAGTCAGGCCTCAGCTCAGTGTCACCTCTCCAAGGAAGCCTTCCCTGAGCTCTGCATTTAATGTTGACTTCCTTGTTTTAATGTCTGCTTAGCACTCTCTGGTCTGGCCTATCTGTTTATCTGATTCTTTTCTGTTTCCTCCATTATCTGTAAGCCCCAGATGTCAGGGAAGATGCCTGTGTTACTCTCCACTGAATGCCCAGCCTAGGTCATGGTGGTCATCAATTTCATCAGTCACCAATATCTGTTGCTTCAATAAATGAGTCCTCTTCACCCTGTTTGCTCTGTGATAATGCAGCCCAGTGAAGGCCTTGAGCCCCATCATGACTTGAAGGGTGGATTGTGAGAGCTCAAGAGTATGTCTGTGGAGGTTGCATTAGGACTGAGTTAGGGAGGGTCGTGACATTTGATCCCTGAAAGCAAGAAAACAGCTTCCACTCTCGGATATGGTTTCCTCTTTTCTTTGATAGCAACTGGTTGTCATGACCCCTCCAGTCCCCATCTTGGGTGCAGAAACCCTGGGGATTGCCAAAGGCTCCTTTCTGAACCATCTTTTCAAACATGCAGGACATTCCCTGTCCAAGTGAGCTGCAAGGACGAAATAGAAATTTGTGGATGCAAAATGAGATTACTGATGTGGTTGCTGAAACTTATAAAACTCACTCAGTGATGGGGGTGTGGTGGTCTGTAAAGGGGATAACGATGACACCTTCAAGCTCTCCTTTTATACCACACAGCAGGTGGAGTCAGGACTTAGGTTCCAACCCAGTCACGCTATATACATCTGTGTGACTTGGGCAGACACTTTTCCTCTTTTAAGTATCAGTTTCCTCATCTGTAAAGTAGGAATGATAAAACCTACCAAACCTGTGAGATGTCCCCATGACAGAACACCCAGCACGGGCCACATAAGGACTTCCCTGATGTAAGCTTAATCAGGACAGGCTTGGGCTCAGGACAAAGGCCTCTGGAGCCACCCTCCTACAGGCTGGGTGACCATGGATAATGTGCTTCATCTCTCTGAAGTCTTGGTTTTCTCACCTGTAAACTGGCCATAATAATACCTAGGGTATATTTCCTAGGGCTATTGGGAGAACCAGTTAGAATATATTTTTCACATAAAATGTCATTCAGGTAATTATGGCTGTTTACAGCCTTATAAACTTAGATCTTGCCCTCGTAGACAGAAATGAAACAATTGCTGTGACTGGGTCTGATATCACAGTCAAACCCCTACACAAAACCACAGACTTATTATTCAAACAAATCAGTGAAAATAACTGGTCTTGTAAGTTGTCAATATCCTGTGCAACAAAGGCATTGGTGGAATGACCTTGAGCATTTAGGGGGAGTTGTAGGGATACCTCCTAGAGAACAGACAGAGTTGTCGCCTCCCATGTGCTCTGCTACATCTTCTCTTTAAGTTTTCCCTTTGCCCAAAGCAACACGGACCATCCGTTTAATCAACCTCCAGCACAACTCCGTTTAGTTCCTCAGGAAGCCAAGTCAGCAACTGCTCAAACGCCTCCTTCTAAGATGTGCTGATGGAGTATGGCCTGCCTCAGAGGGTCTCTCCCTTCAAATAGGTCTATATTGTCTGGTTTGTTTGTGAACAGAGCCAGGTTGGTGCCATGTGGCTCAGAGAGGTGGCTGGAAGTGACCTTCCATGACTCAATTCCACAGGTTTGTTTGCAAGAACACAGACACACGAGTGGCCACTGACAATATGTGTTCCAATATTATATACTGGGTATATTTTGCTCAGAAACATGCCCTGTTAGTTGTTGAAACCTTTTTTGCATTCCCTGAAACAAACGACACTATGGTGTATTTTCTTTTGGGGGGCAGTAAATAAAAGTCTTTTATGTTGACAATGATAATATTATATTCTACAATCTATTTGCATTTCTCTATCCTGTGGATTTTATTGCTTAGTATAAATCCCCAGGCTGAGGTGCGTTAAGCTTCACTCAGAGAGAAACAATGCATTTTATCATAGGGCCGGACAGCTACATGCACAAGATGCTACCTGCAGAGATTGGTTTTTGCCCGGATGTGCAGGAGAGATGCACAGAGAGGAAGAAATGCATACATGTGTGCAGGTTTTGGCATGTGCACAAGAAGCCTGGAAGGATTTTCTTTGGATCTACAGTCAAAATGGATTTCCAAGAAGAAGCTGTCTGAACACACACCTCTTCCCTGTGCTACATACGGCCCCATCTCTGCCAGCCAGGTTGTCAGGAAAGTGATCAGCACTGGCTTCAACTCTGGCTAGAGCTCTTTGGCCAATGTGATGGGCAGAAAACTGGAATGAGGACAGAAAAGCACCTCAGAGGTTTGAAGAGTCAAGTCTCTCACCACCTTGCTGTAGGTTTTCTGAATACTTCTGAGTGTAGGAGCATGTTTTCTCAACAGGCAAGTCAGGACCTGCTAAGATAAATCATGGCAGTAAGCTCAAGCCAGTGTTAGTATTTACCATTGATCGGCCACCAAGTGCTTGCTATGTGCCATGCCTTGTGCTAAGCACTATCTCATTTAATATTTACAGCAGTCTTATGAGGTAGATGCTACTGTTATCTCCATTTTACAGATGGGGAAACCGAGGCACAAAGTTCCACAGCTGGTGACTTGCGGAATAGGAATTCAACCACTGGAGAGTCTGGCTGGAGTTTTTTTGTGGCAGGAGAAACTATGCTGTTGAAATTTGCCTTGGGTAACCATCATGGTGGTCACAAAACCACTTCTACGGCTTGCCTTGACCTAGCAGGAATGAAGATATAAAGAAAGAATGAGTGCATCGTGGTTATGATGGGATGATGATGATGTCTGTTGTGTTGTATGGTGTCAGTTTCTGTAATGCCTTTCTATTTCAATCAAGGCTATTATCTTTTCCTCTCTTTTAGTGAAGTTTCCTAGAAGTAGAAAATGGGAGTGTATGAGGCATCTCAGAGTTTTCTGCTGAACTGAAGGGTCTGATGGTAATTTTACCCCCAAATCCCTGAGAGAAAAGTAGGGAGTCCCTGCTTCAGCTCTGCTCAGAAGAGCCCCCCGCACATGGTGGTTTCTGTGTCACTAGACTGGTTAGGTTAACCAAATGCGTCTTCTAAATACCCAACTTTTAATAGAAAACTTCTGTGGCTTGGATTATTAAAGTCATAACATGCTTATTTAATTGTGTTTCAAGTCCATCTATCTTTTTTGAGTCTAAGGAAGACTCACTCGATCAGAAGGAGTAGAGGGAAGAAGATTAACACATGATTTTCTTTTTCCCCTTTTTCTTTTAACTTAGCCTGAGACTTATTTGAATGCCTGTTTCACATGGAGCTTTTAAGTATAACAGTTGTGAGTGAAATTGCCCCTTTTATTTTCAAGGTAATTGAATTCCATTTTTCACTTTCCATTTCCCTCTAGAAAAATCAAAACATTTTCAGAGCTTGGCTTCTTAGTGGGTGATTTTCTAAGGTGGGAACTTTAGAACCATAAAACATTCTAGCGTGGCAAAGGCATTCAGGAACCGGATGGCCAGGCCCCTTCTCTGCAGATGAACAGCCTCCACCAGCCGGTCTTGGAGAACATATTGATTTCACTGTGTTTTTATTTGAAACACCAAAGGAATGCCCATATCTTGTCCCTGGGCCAGGGCTAGGGGTTAGAAGAGCTGGATTTCTGTCCAGATTCTTGTCATCTGTAGGGCAGCTGAGGGGCATTATTACTCAGAGGTCCCTGGAAACCTGTGCTAAATTGGTTTGGATCAATGTCCGTGAAAGTGTTGGACAAAGGAGAGTCGATTTTAGCTGGCACCTGGACACGACTTTAAATAACACTGTATCACAGAGTGACACAATGATTGTCCTCCCAACTCTTTTTCGGTCTTTCCGATTATGTTAGGGACAAAGTCTCAGTTTGGTGCTGTTGTGTCCAACTATCTTCTCATCTCTGTTTTTTAAAGACAGGCAGATCAAGCCTTGCTCTTAGGGCTTTAGAAGGTAATAGTTTCTGATTTGGATTTAATCACATTGTTTTATTTCCTTTTTAAAATTTTTATGACAACTTTTGCTTTATAGCAGTTTTAAAGGTAGGATAAATTTTTCATTTGAAAGCAAGTTGGTTTGAGATGTTTTTCACTCTTACATAAAAGACCCACTTTCACAGCATATGAGCTTCTAAAGTTGGGGAAGCAGTGGCTTAGGTGGGCAGGCAAGAAATTCAAGGAGGTTGGTTTCTGCCAAAGTCAGAGATGATTGCCACTTACTGGAAGGCTGTGTTGGAACAGAGTGGGCACAGGCATTGGGAGCAGAGCTGATTTCCAATCTTCTCTCTGCCCTCACTGCCTGTGTGTGCCGTGGCCTTCTTGAGCTTTAGTTTTTTCACCTGTGGAACGGGTTGCATGAGCAGTTGGAAGAAAGCAAATGAGCTTCATTTTCTACAACAGGGTGGTTGGTGTAGTCGATTTTCACCCCAAAGGTGCAGGATCCCCACTTCTGTTTATTGCCAGCGCTCCGAGTTTGCTTCTGGATGGAAGGGGAAGATGGACTAGAGCTGATACCCCCTGCACTCTGGTGAAGAAATGCACCCTAAGGCCAGAAAATAGTACAAACCCATCTGGCTGCAACAGCCCAGCAGCATGAATATCAAAGTCACGTGTGAGTTTTGTGCACGGGCAGCCTTTCCTCTTCTCAGGCTGCAAATCTTTGGCAATCGGAGGCAGGCTCTGAATTAAGTTTAATTAAAATTCACTCTTAATTAGGGCCATTACTTAAAATCAATTCTACATAATAAAGCTGTGTAATCATAACTAGGCCCCAGAAATGGGATTAGGAAGTACAGAATGCAAAAGCCAAACATGGGTGAGCCTGGTGCTGGCAGGGGCAGTGGCAGAGACTTCTCAAATTAACAGAATTTTTAAATAGCCAAGGCCCCGTGAGTGCTCTGATGAGAACCTGGGTGGCAGGCAGCACTGTGAGCTAATCAGAAAAAGGATTTGAGATGAATGAGCCCCGAGAGGCAAAGCTCCATGGTGTGGTGTTATGGGCAAGAGAAAGGAGCGGCATAAAACAGAAGGGACCAGATGAGTCTCCTCTCCAGGCCCTGTTTCCCCAGCTGTGAAATCAGGGTGGAGGGCAGCTGTTTCCCAAACAAGGATGTCTCTCATGACTGTCTGCAAACTCAGGATCCCTGATGTGGGGCTCTCTTGGGGGATTTCATGGCAGCAAAGTCAGGATCGATGCCATCTGCTTGTAACATGACAGGGGTCTTGTGGAGTTGAGTTTTGTAGTTGTTGGCATCATTGAGGTGGTGGTTGTCTATTTTTTAACTAATGAGGGGGGGCTGTGAAGTAATATTTGACAATCTCTTACTTCCACACTGATGAGCACATAACAATTAGGAGCTTGGTTTTGGAATGAGCCACTCAATTTTGAATTTTGGATGTGCCAATTATTGGCCAAGTGGTCTAGGGCAATATTTACTTCACTTTTTAGTTTATTCAACTGTTGTATGAGATTATAATAATAGTAGATACCTTGAAGGTTGTTCTGAGAATCATGCATATGTGTATAGCACAGTGCCTGGAAAATAAGAACTAATTTTATATTGTTTCAATGTATTTATAGCATTAATTATATTTACATTTTGAATTTGCTGTGCTTCAAGCACTGTTCTGTTTTATATGTATGAGCTAATTTTATTTTCACAATCGCTCTGAATAAGCATTATTATTTTCTCCAATTTCTAGATAAGGAATCTGAGGCTCAGAGAGGTTAAGTTCCTTGTTTAAGGGCACAAAGAAAGTAACTAGCAAATAATAAGAGCCACATAAATAATAGTTATTATTATAAGGATACTATCTATCTGTATGTGCTCAGAAGCTGCAGTGAAATCCCCGGGGAAGTCACTTACCTGTACTCATCCCCCAGAACCCCAGCCTGTGCTTCTAACACTGCCAGAATAAGGCCAGACATTTGAGTTCAGAGCGAAAGGGCCTGCCAGGTGCGGATTCCAGAGCTGTGGAATTGTAGCCGGGAGGGAAAGCCAGAGAGAGCTCCTCCCCATATCTGTTTTTCTTTAATTATTTTATTTTATTTTATTTTATTTTATTTTATTTTATTTTATTTTACTTTACTTTACTTCATTTCATTTCATTTCATTTTATTTTAGAGATGGAGTCTCTCTATGTTGCCCAGGCTGAACTCAAGCTCCTGGGCTCAAAGGATCCTCCTGCCTCTGTCTCCTGAGTAGCTGGGATTGCAGGCGCACGCACCATGCCCAGCTCCGTATCTGTTTTTTGATTTAGTGTTTTAGTTCAGAGGGTGCCTCACACCTCTCACGCCACATATGTGAGTGCTAACTGTGTGCCTGATGCTGAGTTGGCCTGGACATACACTATCTTATTTAGTTTTTACCACAGCCCTGCAAGTCAGGAAGTATCACTCCCATTTTGCAGATGAGGAAACTGAGGCTTAGAAAAGCAAAGCTCGTTGACAAAAGTGAACCCAAATATCATTTGACCCCAAATTTGCACGGAGCTGGAAATTGGGTTTTCAATCCATTTCATCAAACGCTATGCAGTTCCAGAAAAGTTGCTCAGGCTAGGGTGTCTCCCAGATTCTGCCTCTGCTCACAGCCAAGTCAGCTCAGCTCAGCAGGAAGGATCTTTTTTTTTTGAGATGGAGTCTTGCTCTTATTATCCAGGCTGGAGTGCAGTGGCACAATCTCGGCTCACTGCAACCACCTCCTCCAGGGTTCAAGCAATTCTTCTGCCTCAGCCTCCTGAGTAGCTGGGATTACAGGCGCACACCACCACACTCAGCTAATTTTCTGTATTTTTAGTAGAGACAGGGTTCCACCATGTTGGCCAGGCTGGTCTTGAACTCCTGACCTCAGGTGATCCGCCTGTCTCCGCCTCCCAAAGTGCTGGGATTACAGGCATGACCCATCATGGCCACCCAGGACCTCTCTACAATTAGATTTAGAAGCAAATATGCCTTGGTGCTGGAGATGTCCTGCAGTTCACATTTCCCAGACAGCCTCAGGCCTATGCAGTGATTCCCTCAGTGGTATCCATTTTGCTTACATGCCTCCAGGGAGGAGGACATCACCACTTACTAAGCTAAATTCTCACTTTCTTTGACAGAGTAGAGCCAGAGAGAGAAATTTGCCCTGGGCCTAATATTCAGAAGGCTTTCCAATTCAGACTCGATGTTATTGCCAAGTCAGTGTGTTTGGGTGAGTATATGTTGAAAGCTTTAAATTGTTAAATGCAAAAGTTTCAATTGTATCACAATTTTTGCAAATCTGTATTAGAATTTCCTCATTTGTTAATATGTCAGGAACATTAATTGAAAAAGAAAATAGGATGGGGTCTGGTCCTTTGTCCGTGCCTGGGGGCCCTGAGAGTTAGCAAAGACATTCCTCATTGAGCTCAGATTTGTACGTTTGTGACATTTCTGCTCCCTGGCAAGGGTCCAGAGAGGACTGGCTCAGGGAAGGCATCTTGTGCCGCTGCCACCTTTGACTCAGCTGTGTGGGAATGAAGGGAAGTCTTGCTCGGATAAGGAAGAGTACGCCATTACTGCCCAGTGCCAACCTGATGCAGCCAAGGGCCCTCCTGTGGTTGGGAGGAGGGTAAATGGTGGACAATAGGGGACCTGGTGGCCAATTCAGGTTTCTTAGGATCCCAGAGGGTCTGCTCTGTAAGCAAATGGTGACTACTTCCTTGTGCCTGCACCAGGCACCCCGCTACACAACTCCAGGGGGCACCATTCCCATGGTATTTTATGTCAATGCTTCTCTGTGGGGTTGTGCTACATGGAGCCCCTGAGGCAAACTCCAGCTCCAGAGAGCTGAACCCCACATGGAAATGTTGGGATCCTGGTGCCCACAGACCTTGACTGCTGACCAGAGGAGGCTGCCGGCCCTCTCCCTGCACAACCTCTTTGTCCTTCAGCAAAAGAGTATTTGCCTCTATTTACACTAAATAGAGCCAGCTCCACTTGCTGGTTCCTGTATTTTGGGCAAGCCGAGCTGGAGGCCCCTGAAGCCGGTCCAAGCAGGCAGCCGCGTGTCCTGGAGGTGGTCATGCCGATGGCTCTCCAGGCCAGGTCCTCCGCCAACAACGTTTACTAAACACCTTATCTCCCTGAAAACACGTGAGGTAATGTTTATGAAACATCACCCTGTCCCTTCCACTAGGCGGTGGGGGAGCCGGGGGGCACTCCCTTACCTTCCTCGCTTCCCTCTGCCCTCTTCTGCTCCCCTCATTTGGGTGAAAAAGCATACTGGGTCTTCCCTCACTGCAGGCCTGAGCAGAGAGCAGCACCCTCCACGGGGCCTTTCCAGGCCTTTCTATCAGCTCCATGTCTCCACTTACCAGGGCACATTCACCGCCCCCTGGGAGTGTTGTCGGCCTCATTTTACACAGGAGGAAACAGGCTGAGAGCAGCAGAGCCTCTTGGCCAAAGTTACAAAGTCGGTTGGTGGTGAGCTGGGGACCCAGGCTCCTACCTCCTAAAGCCCCCTCTGAACTGCTGTATTTGTGATAACTACTCATTTAAACATTCCTGATTTTTCTACAGATGGATGACTGGGTGGATCAATAGCTAGTTATATACATACATAGATAAAAGATAGCTGAACACATGAATAGGTGGATAGAGATGATTGTGGATAGATGAGTGGATAGATAGAGAGGTGACTGTGCAGACAACTCTGGAAGAAACCAGGAGAAACTGGGCAACAGCTGCCTCTAGAAGGGAATAAGGCATCTGAAGAAGAGAGAGAGAAAGAGAGATGACTTTTTTCTTTTTTGCTCTCTCTAAACTGTTGGAATGTTTTTTATGTGCATAAATTAGTTTTAAAAAATCTCTTTTTCTATTTTTTGTCCTCTATTCCTGTGTGTCTACTTACAGGAGAAATCAGAAGCCAACACACTAGAAAAGTTGCAGGAGATTCCTAGGGAACCCACAAAGTCAGTTCCTTGCCAGAAACCTGCTCCTCCAGATGAATCCAGTGCATCGGGTGGGCTCAGATGCACAGGTGGTGCAGGCAGACCTCTACTGAGAAGAACAACAGTGGAAGGCAGATGAAACTCCCATTTTGGAGTCTGAGAGCCATGCGGGCCCACCCCAGTTACGTCTACCCCTGGTCAGTGACCAGAGAATCCTTTAGCAGCAACAGCAGGGATGTTTATTTCACTGGTATGTATAAAGCGACTGATTGAAAACAAGCTGTACGCCCAACAACTTGGAACTGATTAAATGATTTTTGGTTCAGCCGCACAGTGGAATATCATGCGGCCATTAAGAATAAATCAAAAATCCTATACTTTCCATATTCAACTTTAGACTGCAAACAACTGAACAACACCTTCATAATTAGGCTTCCTCAGATTAGAACGTGAAGTCAAGTCAACGTGTGTCAGAATGTTAACAGCAGCTAACTCTTGGTTGTGCTGTTATGAGTAACTTGTATTATTTTTCAGTTTTTTTTCCCATTCCTAATGTGCAAATGTACTATTTTTATTGTAAAAAAATACACATTTGTAAAGAGCAATAACATAAATCTCTGCACAGGAAAATTGGAAGGAAATCAGACAAAATGATACCTTTTGGTAGTGGAATTATAAATCTTTTTTTTCTGCATTAGAGTTTCTGAATTTTCTGCATTTGATATGTTTACGTTTATAAAGGGTCAATCATATTTAAGGTGATTTTTTAAAAGACAAGTAGACAGGGAAAGAGAGGTCTGCTGTTGCAAAACCAAAGCTGGAGGCTTTCCAAAGCCCACTTATGTTAGTCAATGGATATTTGATGAACCTCTAGAATGTGCAAATCACGTTCCACTGTGATTGGGGGAGTGAGAAATACAGAGATGAAGGATATGCAAACACTTTAATCAAAGAAATCAGTCCAGTTGTGAAGAGAAGGTTCTGCATTGTATAAGTTGCAATGTCTTATCCAAGAGGTTAGTCTGTCAAGAGTAATAGCAATAATTACACAACAATATGTCAGAGTGGCTGGGAGCTCCAGCTTCAAAGCCACCTCGCCTGGGGGGAAACTCATTTCCATTTCTTAACCATATTGGGCCCAAGCCTCAGTTACCTACCTCTTCTGTAAATGTAAACTACCTCTTGGGGTCGTTGTGAGGATTAAATGAAACTTGAGCCTAAACGGCCTGAGCTAGGTGCTTTGCAAATAGTCCAACCTCAGCATGAGGCATGTTATCATCATTATGGCTGTGGTGTTTGTGGTCACCTATCTGCAAGTCACGCTTTCATAGATATGGCAGAGCGGGGATTTGAACCCACATTGATCTAATTCCAAAGCCAATGATTCTACCCCAACTAGACACTGCATTTACTCTCTACACCTAACTGAAATTTATTCTAAAGCTCACCCTAAGATCTTGCCAGAAAGAAAAGCTAAATTTTCATTAAAAGATGAAAGGATAAATGAATCTGTTTCAAAGGACATGAGAGGAAGAAGGAAATATCCCTTCATGCAGGATTTTGCAACTTTGTCTATGCTTCCGCAGGGTGTAAAAGTAAAAATCCTATACTTTCCATATTCAACGTTAGATTTAAAACAACCGAACAAGCACTTTCACAATTAGCCTTCCTCAGATTGGAATGTGAAGTCAAGCCAACGTGTACCTCTTACTGCAGAAGATTTCTGCACTGTGAATGTGATAGGATTTGCCTCCTTAACCAGAGGGTACTGGTTTTTCCTGGCTGGAGGGTAGAAAGTCATGAACAGAGGACAAAGTGCAGGGAAGGGGCAGCATGTGGGGAAGAGCCCCAAGGATCTCAGTATGAAAATAAAGAGGTGTGAGCCAACTGCCCATAGGTTTGGGCTATGAGTTTGGGGAAACTGGTTCAAAATCAATGGAGGCCCAAAGGCAGAGGGAAAATTCTGTTTATGGACTTCCATATCATTCAGAAATGCTACCTCCTTGAAAAGAGTTAATGTATTTTTTCTTTTTTAAAAATGTCAATAGGTTTTTGGGGGACAGGTGGTGTTTGGTTCCATGAATAAGTTCTTTAGTGGGCATTTCTGAGATTTTGGTGCACCCATCACCTGAGCAGTGTACACTCTACCCAATGTGTAGTCTTTTATCTTTCACTCCCCTCCCACTTAGAATAATGGTCTCCAATTCCATCCAGGTTGCTGCAAAGGCCATTATTTCATTCCTTTTTATGGCTGAGTTGTATTCCATGGTATATATATACCACAATTTCTTTATCCACTCATTGATTGATGGGTATGCGGGCTGGTTCCATACTTTTCCAATTGTGAATTGTGCTGCTATAAACATCCATATGCAAGTATCTTTTTGGTATAATGATACGTTTTCCTCTGAGTGGATACCCAGTAGTGAAATTGCTGGATCAACTGGTAGTTCTACTTTTAGCTCTTTAAGGAATCTCCACACTGTTTTCCATAGTGGTTGTACTAGTTTACATTCCCACTGGCAATGTAAAAGTGTTTCTTCCTGTCCCTCTGGTCATCTGTCTTTTTAAGGGATCTACCTAAACTCAACCATAACTCATTCCATCCACCACATCTTGCCTCAAGCTAGGAAATAGGAGTGCAGAGAAGCAAAGAGTACAGATAAGAGTGCTGGAAGATTTTGTGTTTGAATAAGAAGGAACACAGGTAAATGGATCAGGTTGCAAGTACAGTACCTGACGCAAGTATGAGGTAGTAGCTAATGGGGTGAGGTAGGCAGAAAAGGATTCCAAAGAAGCAGGTGCTTGAGTTGGGTCTTCAACGACATAGTGAGTGGTTTTCTGGTGGATCTGAGAAAGGAAGGTGAGTTTAGGGAGAGGGAAGAGCCTGCAGTGAGGCATGAGAGTGTACACTGTGCCTTCAGCGAGCTTGGTGGGTGGCAACGTCTGAATCCCAAGTGTGTATAGAGGAGACTTGGCACAATAAGGCCACTAGGCAGGTAGAATGGCCTCCAGAGGGTCTTGGCTGACAAGCTGAGGGACATGCTCTAAGGGTAGGGGCCAGGGGAAGAGATGGACTCTGACTGGCTCCCTGGCGGTGGGTCCCTTGTGTGCTCAGCAGCTCATGGATCACAGAGGATAACAGGCCCGTACCTCCATATTGCCCAACATTGTGTTATCACATCTTCAGTTTGGAGAGAAGAATTAAATTCATCTAAGTTTATCATTTACCAGATGACTTTGGATAAGCACATATTTGGAACCTCAGATAATTCATCCATTCATTTGCTCATTCAGAACAGTTCTTGTGCATCACTTTATATTCAGTGCTGCTGAAGTTTCTTTGGGGGCTACACAGGTTAGTGTGGCTTGGTTTTCATCTCAGGAACCTTATAGCCAGAACGAGGGAGAGGTGAGTACTAACTCCACGGTGTTGTCCCAACAACTTCGCTGCTCATTTCCCTTACCACCACCCCTTCAAACACTTCAGTGGAATTTCAGCTCTCAAGAAAAATGCAAACTTTCATCTGGGCCTAAGAATCTCTATATGCACTACCCCTGCTCACCTCCGGAGAGGCATCCCCTTCCATCCCCCATCCCTGCTTCTGCTCTATCCTCATTGCTCCTTCTTTCAATGGTCCTGACAGGATCCCCTTCAGCCACAGGCCCTTAGCAAATGCTGCTCTCGCGGCCCAAGTCATCTTCCCTGGTTCATGCCTACTTCAGATTAAAGTTACCCCTCCGGAGAGTGTTCCCGATCAGTCTGAATTGACCAAGTCCTTATTACACACTCTCGAACTCCACGAGATGTCCTTCATCGCTCTCATCCCAGTTATAATTAGTTTGCATTTATTTACATAATGGCTGTATTAATGTCTGTATTCTCCACCAGAATGAGAGCTTCATGAGAGCCAGGACTGTGTGTTTTCTCAAAATCAGCTTTATTGTGGTCTAATTTGTGTATAATAAACACACCCATGATAGGTGTACCTATCAATGAATTTTTAGAAATTTATTAAAAATGTCTATATTTGTGTAACCACCAGCACCGCAATCAAATACTGAACATTTCCATCACCTGAAGAGGCTCCGTGGTGCCTCTTCTCAGTCTGTCCCCACCCTCAGACAACCACAGATCTGCTTTCTGTCCCTATAGACTAGGTTTGTCTTTTCTGCAGTGTTGTATGAATGGAATCATATGGTAGCCATTCTTTTGTGCCTGGCTTCCACCACTCAACATGGGGTTTTGAGCGTCATCCATGCAGTGTGTATCAGTAGTCTGCTCCTATTTATTGCTGAATGATACTATTTTCTGAGTGGCTCATGGGGGTTACCTCTGTCTTTTCAGGCAAGCCATCAGCTTCCTGGGGGCAGGGGCCACATGTCCTGATACTCTGACACTTGTTACGAGTCTGACACATAACTGACCTTTGAGGGTGGCATAGTCCATCTTCTCTGACCCAGGGTGTGGGAGTGACTCTGTCCCCACACTCAACAGTCACCATGACACACACAGCAGCCCTTCCCCCTTCCCTCCAAACCTCACAAGTTAAATCTCTGGGCCCAGCAAGCCCAAGCACATCTGCCTTCCCTCAGAGTCATACTGATGCTTCCAACAGCCACAGGGAGAAGTTCTGGATCGGCCATGGTGACGAGGGGGCAAGGCCAGGTGATCATGGAGGAATCCCTCCAGCACTGTGAACTTTGATTTCCTTCTTTGTCAAGTGGAGACACCAATATCCACCTCACAGGATCATTAAGAGGGCCCTTGTGTGTGAAGGTGCTGTGCAGAGTAAGAATACAATGTGGTACATTGATGGTCAATTTGATCACTTAATTTCGTCCCGTCCTGAGTTAACTGCCTGTGTTACCCTTTCTCTCCTGGACCTTCAGTTTCTGTTCCTGTCAGGTGAGGGGTTGAACTAGAATTCTCTAAGCTGCCTTCCATCTTGGACCCTCTTGGATTCTAAGTTGTGGAGCAAGAGAGAAGGGGCCTGTCTGGTTTTCCAGCATTGGAAAAACTGGGGTGATTTTTTTGAGAACAACTGACTGCTTTGAAAATTCTCTTCATGGGTAAAGGAAGTCAACCCCTAGTTTCCAGATTAAGCCAGTGTTTTGCATCCATAGGCTTAAATCTGTAGCTTTTCCAAGCCCATTAGGGACAATAATAGAGCTCCTTATTTCCGGGTGTGCTGGCTGGTGCACCAAAGCATGTCCTTTGCTGGGAACTGGAGCGTTAATGGGGATAAATGTGTCCCAAGTCACTGGCGGAACAGGAAAAGCATTTCATTTTGGAAGCCAGTAGTTAACTTAAAACCACCTCTATGTGGGCCTATTCAACAGAAGATCCCTGGGTACCTACTGTGTGTTAGATGCCTTACATATATTGTCATTCTCAAAAGCTCTATGATAAGGACATTGGGCCACATTTCAAGATGGAGAAATGGGCTCAGCAGGGCATGCCTTTGCACATTCCCTCAGTCAGTAAATGGCCAAGTAGGGGCCAGAATACCAGGTCCTTTCCACTGTAATAGGCTCTGGACTAGACACAGAGGCTGTAAAAATAATTCAGAGACACTTGAGTTCTTTGTGGCCAAGAAGAAAAGGCAATAGTTTAATATTTACTGAAGAGAAATCCAAGAATGTCAGGACATCCATAACTTAACCATCTAATTTAACTCCCTCATTTTACTGAAGAGCAGATGGAGGTCTAGAGAGGTGATCTGACCTGGCCAGGTGACAGGTGGCTGGCCACAAAGCCAGAGCTGTTACCCAGGGCTCCTGACTCCCAGCTTAGAGCTTTTCACTGCTGCAGCGCCTAACTCCAGGGACAGACTGGGGGACTGTTGCCAGAACAAGGAAATGGAGAAGTATGAACAAGGCTAATTCCAAGTCATCTGCCTCCATATTCAGAGTTCAGAGTAAAGAAAAACAGAGTTCCGGGAACCCGTCAGTGTAGAGACCATTCATAACCACACTTTTAAAATAGCAAAATACCATGTTCTTTTCCTGTGACCTCCTGCAGACTCAAGGACAAATTTCAGAACAGCCATTTAGTGAGATTCTGGTTCCTTACTCCCATCCCTTGGACGCCCTCACTTATTAAGACCCTAAGAGATCCTCACTCATTAAGACCCAAGTACTTCTTAGCAGAAATTCCCATTTTGGAATTTTCCCATTTTTATTCCCAGTGGCACCAAGGACTTCATTTAATATTTTGCCCCAAACACCCTTTGTTTTGAAAGTGTAATTATTAAGTTGTCTTTATTCATCAGTCACAAATTGTTTTTCCCCATTTTATCTTAAAGACAAATAGAAACTTTGGATCAGGGTGAGATGGTCAGGGAATTGATAGTTCTAATGATAGCTGCCCTTGATCGAGCACCAACCACCTGTCAGGTGTTCTGCTGAGAAAACACGTGACTGGGCTTAGCTCATTTGACCTTCCCAACAACCCTTGGAGGTTAGTACCATTATCCTCATTCCATAAATGTAGGGACCAATGTTGAGAGAAGGCCGTCTCAATAAGAAGTTGCAGGGCTGGGGCATCTGAGCCACTGAGCTATACTATACAATTTTCTTAGTCTCTGCAACTTGTTGAGGCCAAAAGAGCACTTGCAGACACATTTGGAACCTAGGGCCCTTGACTGCCTCTGAGCATCCTGAAAGAGTGGGCCTCCTCCAAGAAGCTGAGGGGGCTTAGTTGCTGTAGAGGGTGAAGGTAAGATTCAGGTGGATCTCAGCCATCCTGGGAGCACTTGGCCAGACCCCACTGGGCCCCTTAACACTGCACAGTGATTGCTCACTAAACCAGGACCCAAGCATCCCACAAGTGGGAACGGTGAGTTGCACGACACATGAGGCAAGATAGATGGGTTTGCATGCCAGGCAGACCCTCATCTGGTCTGAACCCCAGATTCTTTTACTGAAGAGCTATGTGATCTTGGGCAAGGGTTTTCATCCTTCAAGCCCTGGCTTTCTCACCTGTCCATTGGGGCCAGTACAACCTACCTCAGTGTTACTTCAGAGGATTCAATGAGAGCCGACATTGTCCGATGCTTGGAAGACAGTAGGTGCATAATAATTGAGAGCTGCCATCCTTGCTACTTTCCAGGTGGTGCTCCAAGAGCCCCCTTGGCTCCACACCTGAAATATTCTATGTCTGCCTCACTCAGAGTCGGTACTGCACTGAGACTAAGCTGTGACTTTAGACATGTCTTGCACCAGCATCCAGGACCAGAGCGGCCCTCTGGGCATCACTGTTCCCCACTTCACAATCTAGGTAGTAGCTTGCCTCCTCATGCAAAGACTTGGGGCTCTGTCGTCCAGGACAGTGGTGCTGGACAGTGACCTAGAGATGCTGACAAGCAAATCAGTTGAAGGCAACAGAGAACGGAGAAAAGATGGAAGAGAAGCATGGGAGAGAGATGGGAGAGAGATGTGGGGAGTAATCTGAACTCCGGGAGGCAGGATGCTGTGGTCGGTGACGGACAGGGGTCTGGTGTCCCACAGACCTGGGTTGAAAGTCTGGCTGTCCTCTGCATTAATGTGTCACTCCAGACAAGTCACCAGCTCTCTCTGAGTTTCAGTGTTCTCATGTGTAAAATGAGGATACTAATAGTTCCTCCTTCAGAAGTTTGTTTTTCGGGAGGATTTAATGAGATAATGTATACAAAGCACAGTGCCTGGCTCATAGGAAGTGCTCAATATGACAGCCATGATCATCACAATGATGATTATCTCCTACTAGTCAAGTGATCAGTCAGTTTTCTCAAAGGCTGTGTGTGGGCGGTATCATCGTGCTTCCCATTTCACAGATAGGGAGGTCAAGGGGAGGGGCAGAGCCACTCGAATAGGTAGATCCTTTTGCTTGCACGTGCTTCCACCCAGGTGGGCTCTAGCTGGGCTCTGGGTGCTTGTTGGCCAGAGGTGGGTGCCATGTGCAGGAGCAGAGCCACTCCCAGCCTTTTGACCTCCTTCCCTCTGGGACTGTCCCACACTGAGAAGAAAAGCTGCAGGAGCTGACCTCAAGGGGGCAGCATGAGCTCTGGAAACCCCAGGCTGGCTGCAGGGACTGGGCTGAGCCGGCTGCAGGTGGGGAAGCGGGTGCATCCAAAAGGTGATCCAGGGAGCCTGGGGAGGGGCTGGCTGGCTGGGTCCCAGGCTGCTTGTGCTGGGAGCTGAGGCCAGGGCTGAGCTTTGAAGGAGAAGGAACTAGAGGGGCACTGAATTAGGATGCTTGGCCCCCTCCCTTGCAACCCTCTCTCCCCACTATTTCCGTTGTTCTGCAAATAGAAGCTGAACATGGCCAGGCGACATGGGGGATTGAGTGGGATGCATTCCCAGAACTTCAGGGAGTGGGGGAGCCTGGTGCAGCCTCGGAAGTGGCAGGGCGGGGTGTCATGCTAGATGGAATCTGGCTGAAAGAGTATTTCCCAAGCCACTAAGGGCCACGCGGAGCCCAGGACATGTCTTAGGCCTGCACTTGGACCCCTCTGGCCTCTGCTTACCTTGGGGTCCACTGAGTGCCCTGTTTCTAGGCCCTTCCCAAGTCTCTGAGTCAGAATTTCTGTCTTTTTGGCTAGCAGTCCAGAAGATTTCTGTACAGGTTCCTATCTAATAACTGTGCTGATGACAAAAAAAACCTGATAGAAGGGCCAGGAGGGAAGATTGGGACTATGTATTGATCACTCCTTGCTAGGCCCTGAGCTAAGTGCTCCACAAATATTGCTCTCTGCATTTTCCCCTTCATGACAGTCCTTCAACTGCTCCTTATGACGATGGAATGCACTGGCTCAGAGAGGTGAAGTAACATGTACAAGGGCACACAGCTGCCAGACCTGAGGCAGATCAGAACCCAGGGCCATCTGGTTCTAAAGCTTGGGAGCTTTCACTCCCAAGTAACTGGGTATGTGTCTGGAGAGGGCAGCAAGGCTGGCACCTGGCCCACGGCCTATGAAAGAAGCTGGGATACCCCTGGCCTTCAAGAGTGGTGCCTGTCGCGGATCCTGCCCCTTGCATCCTGGCATTTGTTGAACACTGAAACACATAAAACTTAAAAAAACAAAAAACAAAAAACAAACAAACAAACAAAAAAACCCCAAAAAACAACAAAAAAAACCCTGGTAAGACAGAGGAGCTAAGCCTTCTGTCTTCTCCTCCACCCTGGCCTCTTCCAGAGATGGCTCAGTCCCCCTGGTCAGACCAGAGTCCACATGGCTCTTGTACCTTGAACATTTTGGCAGGAAAGGGGCTGGGAGTGGGAGGTAAAGGGCTGGGTTTGAGGATCCCTGGTGATTCTGTCTTCAGACTCCTTCAGCCTGTCAGATGCTGGGCCTTCCAGTTCTGCTTCCCTTTGCCCTTGGATTTTCAACCGTAGTTTCCTTATTTGTAAAATGGGTCTCCTGCTTCTGGCTGCAAGGGCAATTTGCAAGGACTCTGTGAAATCATGTGGGAGAAAGGAGCTCCGGGAACCCGAATGTGCGGTATGAACATCAGTAATTACTCAGGACAACTGCTGAGTGCTTCTGGCTTTCAGAAATTGTGATCAGTTCAGGGCGATTCTCTGCACTGTCTCTGGATCCTGGTAGTCAAATTAGGCTCAATTAGTCTATTTGAATGATCCTTGTGCACGCTCTCTCTCTCCCCCACTCCCACCCACCCCATTGTGTCTCCCCATCCCATTCCATCTCTAATCTGTCTCACTTCTTCACTATTCAAATTAGTGATTTGAATGACTAGAAGCCAGCAGTTTCTTCCCAGGCCCCACCGACCAGAACTTGTTGAATTTTCAATCAATAGAGACCCCTCCTTCAGGCCTCTATTGATTGAGAAAAGCCAAAGTTCTCACCGCCTTTTGTCCAGTGCTTTCACCGCCTGATTTCAGCCGGTTCATGCAGCTTGTCTACAAGGCATCAGTGTGCTCCCCAGCTTGCAGAGAGAGGAGAGAAGGAAAGAAGCCTTATGAGCATCCCTCAGAATTGCAGACAAGCAAATTGCTTCTTTTGGTCAAAGGTACCATTTAGCCAGAATGTTGATGGATTAGTAACAGGGAGAAAAAAAGACAGCACCATTAATAACACTGACCATTCCTGAGGAGGGGTGGCCCTCCAATGCTATCTACTTGCCCTGACACCAGACACCTCTCATTTTTAAAACTGCTCTGGTCTTCCTACACAAGATATCATTAGCATATGGCTCAACCCACAGCAGCAGCTGTGAGATGGCGATGGCTTTTCAGTTCCATGGAGTCAGGCTGAGCTCTCAGAATCCCCCAATTTGGGCAAGCGCTTTCCTCTCTGAGCCTATATTTCCACTATATCTGTATAATGGGCACTTCCCATCCCTGTTCCCTAAATTTCAGGGTTAATGGAGGATTTGATGAGATAATCCTTAGAGGCAGGGTGCTTGGCACTCAGTAGATGTGTGGTCCTCCAGCCTCCTGACAAACCTCCAGGCTCCCTAGAATGTTGTTGCATTGTAGGCAACAAGTCTCTGACTCCTCAAATAAGGGTACAAGTGGTACTGACATTTTCACTTGAAATGGCACTTCTGGGACTCTAACCAGAAAAAAAATGAAAGCTTGTAAGAATGCATGTACGTCGACGATAATTGCTGCATTGATTGTATTTGTCAAGAGGGAACTGGAAAATCTCCCCAAGACTAATGTGCCTCGATAAGGGAGAGGCTGAATAAGCTGAATACTCTATGGCACTCTACTGTATTGGACTAAGCAGTTATGAAAAATAATGAGGTTTTTAAAATTGATCTCGAGAGATGGGCATGATGCATTCAGTGAAAAAGTACACAAATAAATATATATTTAGTGTGATTTTTTTAGAAAAAGCAAACCGCCTTTTGTCCCCTCCTCTCCTATGTGTGGACATACATGTTTCCATGACCCTAAAGAGAAGTACGGAATGATTCACACCAAGTGTCAACCTTGCTTATCTCTGAGTGGGCACAAAAGGAAGAGATGAATGGGAGAAAGGAGGTTTAAGAGTCTATTGAGACTGAGCACGGTGGCTCACGCCTGTAATCCCAGCACTTTGGGAGGCCGAGGTGGGCGGATCACGAGGTCAGGAGATCAAGACCATCCTGGCTAACACAGTGAAACCCCGTATCTACTAAAAACACAAAAAATTAGCCGGGCGTGGTGGCAGGCGCCTGTAGTCCCAGCTACTTGGGAGGCTGAAGCAGGAGAATGGCATGAACCCGGGAGGCGGAGCTTGCGGTAAGCCAAGATCGTACCACTGCACTCCAGGCTGGGCGACAGATAGAGACTCTGTCTCAAAAAGAAAAAAAAGAGTCTATTGAATGTATTTTTTGTCTTTGAATTGTTCACTTTTTTCTAAAAACATACATCATTTTTTTTGTAATGAAGTGAAGTTGTTAGAAGGCCACTGCACAAACAAGTCCTCAGTGAATGAAATGAGTAAATGAATGAAATCTGATAATCCTACCATTTGCAATTCACTCTTTTGAGACAGGAGGTGTTTTACTGTTCCAGATTCTCTATCAATATGTAAATACCCGAGTGGAGCTGATAAAGCCGAAATTGTCACTGATCACTAATCTGGGGCTTGTCAGCCTCAGGCCAAGATCAAAATAAGAGTGTGTGAGTGTGTGTGTGTGTGTGTGTGTGTGTGTGTGTGTGTGTGTATTTGCAGGGAGGAGGAGAGAAAAGTATCAAGGTAGACATCTCTGTGTGCCTGGCAACATTCTGGGTGTCTTCACACACACCTGTGCACTGAATACAAAAACAGTCCTGCAGAGATTCGATTCACTTCTTTTTATGAACAAGGGCACTAAAGCTTAAAGGGTTTATGAGCATCTTGCCTAAGGTTCCGTAGCCAAAAGCTGAGCTGGATGCGAATGTAGGAATCTTGGAACATCAAGACAGAGTAGAAAGGTTCCAAAGTCCCCTCATATGAGCAGACTTCTGTTTAGTAAAATACTCATGATCATCGTAAACGTAGTGATGACAGCTCATATCCATTGAGTCTTAGCTTTGTTCCTTGCTGACCCTCTGCTGAGTACTTCAAATAATTGATTTTAATTAATCCCCACGAGGACCCAAGGATGGGAACCATTATTATTCCCATTTTATAAATGAGGAAATTGAGGCACAAGAGGATAAGTAATTTGAGGAAAGAAACAAACTCAGAAAGTGAAGAGAAGGATTTTGAACCCACACAGTCTTAACTGTACCACCTGCCCTTTCAACCTCCAGGAGGACAGAGCTGTTCATTACAACAGCCCTGACCCTGGAACCGAGGCCTTGGAACTCTGGTCCAGGGCTCTTTGCACTATACCTGACTGATGTAATTCCCCAGGCCTTGCTCAGAAACAACAGAGCCATGAGGAGGGAGGCTGAGAGACTCACTCTGTGTCCTCGAGTTTGCCCTGACTGACTTTATGGAGCTTCCAGGAGTGACTCTGGTCTTGTCTGGGTCGTCACAGGGCATTTTGGTTTCACATTCTCCTGGGCTTGCTGCTGCTCATTCCTCATAAATCCAGCCACTGTGCAGCTCAGGCCTGATGCCGCATGCTTCCAGGGTGGCTGGACAACCTCTTTCAGGGCTTTGTTAAGAAGGCCATCCTCAATACAAAAAATTAGCTGGGCGTGGTGGCGGGTGCCTGTGATCCCAGCTACTCGGGAGGCTGAGGCAGGAGAATGGCGTGAACCTGGGAGGCGGAGCTTGCTGTGAGCCGAGATTGCGCCACTGCATTCCAAGCTGGGCGACAGAGCAAGACTCCGTCTCAGAAAAAAAAAAAAAAAAAGAAGGCCACCCTCACCTATCTAAGATAGCGTGTGCCAGAATCCAGCCATCTCCTTCCCAACAGAATGATTGTTGTCATTTCTATCAATCGCCTGAAACATTATTTATTTACTATTTTAATTTAAACTGAAAAAAACCCTTAAACTTTATTTCTAAGAGGAAATCTCTATCACCGGCTATAAATGGACAACCAGCATGGCCATAAATAGAAGGCTACTGTAAAATGAAGATGATAAAAACAGAACAAAGCCACTCAATTATAACTAGGCATTGCGGCTTGCAGAAGTGCTATGATGCTATGACTTAGCAGGCCTGCCCTCTGCTTGTTAAAATGAGAGAGCAAGTGTTGCAGAGGTATTGAGACATCCTAGCAGCTCTCAAGACTTTTCAGCTTGATACTACCTGAAGGCTTGAGAAAACATTAGACCTAAAACCATAAAAACCCTAGAAGAAAACCCAGGCATTACCATTCAGGACATAGGCATGGGCAAGGACTTCATGTCTAAAACACCAAAAGCAATGGCAACAAAAGCCAAAATTGACAAATGGGATCTAATTAAACTAAAGAGCTTCTGCACAGCAAAAGAAACTACCATCAGAGTGAACAGGCAACCTACAAAATGGGAGAAAATTTTCACAACCTACTCATCTGACAAAGGGCTAATATCCAGAATCTACAATGAACTCAAACAAATTTACAAGAAAAAAACAAACAACCCCATCAAAAAGTGGGTGAAGGATACGAACAGACACTTCTCAAAAGAAGACATTTATGCAGCCAAAAGACACATGAAAAAATGCTCATCATCACTGGCCATCAGAGAAATGCAAATCAAAACCACAATGAGATACCATCTCACACCAGTTAGAATGCAATCATTAAAAAGTCAGGAAACAACAGGTGCTGGAGAGGATGTGGAGAAATAGGAACACTTTTACACTGTTGGTGGAACTGTAAACTAGTTCAACCATTGTGGAAGTCGGTGTGGCGATTCCTCAGGGATCTAGAACTAGAAATACCATTTGACCCAGCCATCCCATTACTGGGTATACACCCAAAAGACTATAACTCATGCTGCTATAAAGACACATGCACACGTATGTTTATTGTGGCGCTATTCACAATAGCAAAGACTTGGAACCAACCCAAATGTCCAACAATGATAGACTGGATTAAGAAAATGTGGCACATATACACCATGGAATACTATGCAGCCATAAAAAATGATGAGTTCATGTCCTTTGTAGGGACATGGATGAAACTGGAAATCATCATTCTCAGTAAACTATCGCAAAGACGAAAAACCAAACACCGCATGTTCTCACTCATAGATAGGAATTGAACACTGAGAACACACGGTCACAGGAAGGGGAACATCACATTCTGGGGACTGTTGTGGGGTGGGGGGAGGGGGGAGGGATAGCATTAGGAGATATACCTAATGCTAAATGGCGAGTTAATGGGTGTAGCACACCAGCATGACACATGTATACATATGTAACTAACCTGCACATTGTGCACATGTACCCTAAAACTTAAAGTATAATAATAATTCTAAAAAAAAATCAAAAAAAAAAAAAGAACTAGAGACACCTCCCTCTGCCTGGGGCTGGTGGTTCTGACCTAGCCGCAATGGGAAGCACCGCCTTGGACACTTCCTCCTCCCTGATTCTCGGGTGTAATCTATGCAGCTCTTGCAACCTCTTGAAAGCCTTCTATGGTCATTGGCCTCTTGGGAAATGCTCTTGGCCAGAGGGCTTGTCTTGCCCAGTGATGGCCGGCTCAGCAGCCCTGTATCTCAGACCAGCCCAGGCCCTCAGCCAGCTCCTGGGGCAACTTTGAGAGCTTTCCAAAGAAAGGGTCCATAAGGGCCACGCATGGTGGCTCATGCCTGTAATCCCAGCACTTTGAGGGGCTGAGGTGGGCGAATCACCTGAGGTCAGGAGTTCAAGACCAGCCTGGCCAACATGGTAAAACTCCATCTCTAATAATAATACCAAAAAAAAAAAAAAAAAAAATCAGCCCTGCATGGTGGTGGGCGCCTCTGTAATCCCAGCTACTTGGGAGGCTGAGGCTGGAGAATCGCTTGAACCTGGGAGGTGGAGGCTGCAGTGAGCCAAGATTGTGCCATTGCACTCCAGCCTTGGCAACAAGAGCAGAACTCCAAAAAAAAAAAAATGTGGGGGGGTCTATAAGGAGGTGGCATTACCACTAATAATAGTATTGTACCTAAGAAGGGAGTGGAATTAGAGACAAACTCTTTATCTTTTCTGTCACTTGATTTTTTATAATGACAAAATATTTATATATTGCTTAATAATAAAGACTTTTCTAAGAAAGACAGCCCGACATTCTTTCTTGTCCTGCAAGGGTTAAGGTGTCCTCTTTGGGCATTTGGGAGACAGTTCAGGTGAGCAGGCAGGAGCAGTGGCTGCTCTCCATGATGTGGCAGAGTGGGTCTCATGACAGCAGTGCCATCCTCACGGGGCAGGAAACAGGTGTGGGTTCCAGTTTTTTCAGTGCTAGGGAGACAGTGTGACTTATCCTGAAATTTGAATCCAGGCTGGGAACTTGCCAATGGGTGACCTTTGGCAAATCGCTCGACCCCTCTGAGTTTTCGTGGGGATTTTACAACCTACCTTGAGGAGTTGCTGTGTACATACATGATGCCCTAACCCACAATGCGTGTTTTGGTGTATTGGCAGTCAGTACTGTGCCAGGTTGGGCAAATCACTTTTCCTTCCTGGTCCTCAGTCTTCTCATTAAGAAGCCGAGGATGTGATTAGATCTGTGGTCCACAACTAGGACCACTGGTCAAACCCAGTTGCCAGACTTGTTTTTTATAGGCCGCAGGATGTTTTCTGGTTAGCTGCCAACATTTACAAATCAGGAGATTTTACATAGGAATCTAGGTTTTGTGTGTCTCCTGAGAAATCTACAAATCTGGCAGCGTTAGGCCCACATTATGACATTCATTGGGACCTGGCTAGGGGCTGCCCCCAAGACAAGAGTCACCTACTTGAGCTGTTTAGCTATTTAAGTTATTGGGTGTTCAATATTCCTTCACAGCAGCTGCAATTAGGAATGAGCTTAGATAGCTGGCCCCAGGTCATACAAATGTGAACAGGAGAGCCGGGACTTGAACCTACGCATTTTGGCTTTGTGTGTATTTATCTCCCCATGCTGCCTCCTGGTCAGGAAGCCAAGAACTGTACCAGGCACTGCAGAGACAGAGGTGGAGGCAGCCTGAGGCTCTCAGGGCTTTCTGCAGTCCTTTCTGTGCTGGGAAGGCAAGGGTTAACATTACCCTGCTATCTCACCCAGGCCAGAGGCTGCCAGGATGAACCGTGCAAGAACTCGCTGGAGGTGGATGAAGCAAAGCCTCCCTTTCTAATGACAACTGGTGTTCACCCTGATAGCAACCGCTGGCCCTCAGCGGCCCCCCAGGGTGTGCGGGAGCCCTGCACTGGCTCTGTTTTGCTTTGGCAGTGGAGCACACCCGCCTCCCATTGCTCCAGCCCTCCTGTTTACCCTGCAAACAGCCAAGTGCTCCACACCATCATTTAGAGGCCAGGGGGTGGCTGCCATGGGGCACCAGGCAGTCCAGGCCTGTTTGAGCTGTCCTGGGACCTGAGGGCTGCACGCGCCCAGAGCTCATTTGCCTAGGATTTAATGGGCCCCCACACCCCTGCTAGCTGCCGGCAGGAGGGAGGTAAAAGGGGAGGGTGCTGCTGGGCTCTGGGTGACTTGGCTCCTACTGAGCCCCATGACCTTGAGCCTCTGGGTCTCAATGCCTCAGTTTCCCCAATATAATCTGCCCTTCCAGGGCTCCAGAGAGCAGCAAGCTCCTGGACTCGGAAGATTCTGGTGGAGCATCTCTTGGGAGCACGGCCGTAGGACACTGACAATCAATAGCATCCATTGTTGTTAGCAGAGCTCAACAAGAGGCATTGGACTAGGGCTTTCAAAACTTGTCATTGAAGTATAACATACTTTCAAAAAAGTGCATATCATAAATGTGCAGCTCAATGAATGTTCACACCCCAAGCATGCCTGTGTAATTAGCATCCAGATCAAAAAGCAGAATACCCCCAGCACTCCAGAAAAAGCCCTCATACTCACACTCCAGCCACAGCCACCATTTGACTGGCATCGTCTCTTTAGTGCTCACCACAGTTCTGTGAGGTTGATACCAAATCATTCCCATTTTATAAGTGAAGGAACAGGGCCGCAGAGTGGTCGACCACACTTGCTAGTGATTGGGCCAAGATTTGAACCCAGGCCCTTTGTCTCCAGAGTCCACACCTGAACCACTGTGCTGGGAAAAGGGGCAGGCCTGGGTTAAGGTACAGATAGGACCTCGTCACACACCCACCTTTGCCTTCTAGGAACTTCCAGGTTCAGGGAACTGAGGAACATTAACCACCCCTCACGTGTGTCAATGTTGTGTTATTTCTCACCCATCTGTCCAAATTAATAAGACAGGGACCATGTCTTGTTTGTTTGCCACTCAAAGCCCTGCCAGATGTCTGGAACGCAGCAGGTGCTCACTAAATATTTATCACACAAGTGAATGAATGAATGAATGAATGAATGAGGGAATGAATTAGAAAGAAAGGAAGGAATGATGGTAGAAGGGAGAGAGGAAGTGAGGGAGGAAGACTGAGGGCAAGCTCTTTCTCCAAATTTTAAGCTCTGCCTCTCTCACCTGCCCCATGCTTGTTTCCGCACCTGAACCTTTGTTATAGACTTCCATTTCTAAAATGTCTTCTCAGCTCAGCCCTAGGCCCCCTATGGCCACAGTGGCTACTATAATATTTTCTCCACCTACCTGATGGTGGGCATGAGTCAGAGAGGGTAACAGAATCAAGGTCACCTCCAAGGGCCCCCTGAGCACAGTCTCCCCATTGCTGCCCCCACACTTAGGCCTCCCTCTTCCCTATCTGTACCCCAGACGTCGTATCCCTCACTTTTGCTCCTACTCTCCTTTTGCCTGGAGAGAACTTCCCTCTGGTCCTTCCACTTGGCAGGAAGGGCCACACTTCTTTTTTGTTTTCTTTTTTTTTTGAGATGGAGTCTCGCTCTGTCACCCAGGCTGGAGTGCAGTGGCACGATCTCAGCTCACTGCAACCTCCACCTCCCAGGTTCAAGCAATTCTCCTGCCTCAGCCTCCCTAGTAGCTGGGATTACAGGCATGCACCACCATGCCCAGCTAATTTTTGTATTTTTAGTAGAGATGGGGTTTCACCATGTTGGGCAGGCTGGTCTCGAACTCCTGACCTCAGGTGATCCACCCGCCTTGGCTTCCCAAAGTTGGGCCACACTTCTGATCATTTGAGATTCCACTTGTGTCATTTCCTATCTCTTTTAAAAATATATATTATTATTTTCTTAATTTTATAGATTTAAGGGGTAGAAGTGCAGTTTTGTCACACGGATAATTTGCATAGTGGTAAAATCTGGGCCTTAGTGTAACCATCACCCAAACAGCATACATTGTACCATTAGGTAATTTCTCACCCCTCACCCCCTTCCTCAAGACCATCCCACATTTCCTCTCTCCTTGATTCCCTTCTTCTATGATTGCACCTCCCCAGAGGCAGAATGCCTCACTCCTGCACCACCTTCCTCTGGTGCTGTAAACACTCCTCCATAATCATTCATATCTAGTGAGCCCTAGTGATGGATTCCTGAGTCTTTCTCCCTCATTAGATTCTGTGCTATGAGGGCAGGATGCAGGATCAGATTAATTGTCTTTACGTTCTGTGTTTGTCATAGTGCTGGGCATAGAGCCGATCCCAATAGATGTTGACTCCACCAAGTAATTAAAGAGTAGCTATCCGACTCAGATCCTTGATGCATCAACTTCTACCATCCAAGCATATTCTTTGTAATAAACAAAATTCAAATGCCCACCATCTCTGCAACTCGAATTTATTCTTTTCTGAGAACCAACGTTAGAGGGTGAGTAGGGAGAGGATATGGGTCATTTAGGAGAATGGAGAAATTGACACTAAAAAGGTGAGGAGAAGCTCATCTTCACATCTTCCCCAAGGACTGGCCCCAAGTTAGGTTTAGTGTTCTCCCCCCACTCCTTCTGCTTCTCTTCCCAATGTTTTACAGCCAGAAAACCGAATTGTGTCTATTCCTAACTCTTGACACTTTTGCGTTAGGATTGTATTACCTGGGAAGTTAGGAGATCTGGGCCCCTGCTGTGTGACCTTGGCCAAGGCCAAGCTCTTCCCCTCTCTTAGCTTCTGTTTCCCTGTTGGTGAAATGAGGGGGGCAAGGATCAAGATGCTGTTTACAGGGCTCTCTGCTCTGACATACTGACTCCCCTACAGTTTCTTTGGATTGTGGAGATATTTCTTCCTCCGCTACTGGAAGGTGTAAGTGTGTCTAACTCTTAAGTTAAAATAAATTGTGTCAGGAGGGTTTTCTGAGGCTTTCATAGAAGATGTTTCAATAAGACTGGAGATTCCCTAATGGTGACAGAAACAAAACAACAATAAAATAGCTATTATTTATTGTTTGCTTGTGCCAAGAGTTCACCATAGCTAAGAGCAGTGAATCCTGATAATTCCCTGTGAGATGGGTGCTATGTGTTCCCAGTCATACGTGTGAATACTGAGGGCCAGAGAAGTAAAGTCAAATTTGTCCAGATTTACTCTGTAAACAATTGGCAGAGTCAGTATTCCAAACCAAGTCCACTGGATTCCAGAACATGGGACCTTAAGGATGAAGCTAGACCCCAGCTTAGACCTCCCTCAGTGGTAGCACATTTCTTGAGGGAGGGCTCTTAAAACCATGACTGCTTATTGATTCTGAGCCAGAGCCAATGAGGCCACCTGACGAAATTTAACTAGCTGCTGTCTCAGAGAAGGAAACTGAGACATAGAAAGATTTAATGACTTGCACAAATTGGTGGTTCCCAATATTTCTGCATTCATGGACCACTTCGGAATATTGAAGCCTGAAGGGCATATTCAGAAGGATGACAACGCAAACACCACATTTTATTAAAATAAGTTTGGGGGATATTGATGTTTTGGGTAAGTGTTAATTAAATACATGAATGAACACATGAGAAGAGACATGCATTTTTAGCTCTGCCTCCTCATCACCTTCTCCAGCACTGGCCACTCTGTAGGCCCCAGAGTCTACTTCGTTGATGGAAGGAGTGACAAACACACTGAACGACACCCGAGATCTCAGTGACTCACCAGTTTCTGCCTGGAGGCTTGAGATGCTGGGACGTGATGTGTGGTCTCAGACCCAGCAACTTTCCATGACTTCTTAAGATTTGCAATTATCACCAGGGCCAGAGAAAGGCAGTGGGAGGCTCTAAGAACACCTGGTTTAGAGCCCCAGACCCACAACTTTTCAAAATGTGTTTCTCAAGTTTAGAAAGCTTGGTGCTGGAATGCTTTTTGCTTCAAATAACAGAAGGCCTGCCTAGAAGTGGTTTAAGCAGTGAGTTCATTCATCCTCCCACATTACAAGAACTCTGAGCCATGAAAGTTCCAGAATATCCCTTCCATCTTTCTGGTCATTTGCACATTGGTGTGGTCTTGGCTTATCCCCTCATGGTTGCAACATGGCAGCTGCAGCTTCCAGCATCACATTCCCATGTCAACGTCTGGCATGGGAAGGTTGTTGGGAAAGAAACAAAGAAGGTTGCTTGTTTCCATGAATAAATTACATGCCCATGTGTAAGGAAGCCTGGGCAAGACAGTGTCTACCATTTTCAGCTTCTAAGATGGAAAGCGAGCTCTGTCTGCAAGGAAGAAGTGCTTTGAGTTGTGGGAGGGTGGTTGTTGGTTGGGTAATCAGTTGTACCCACCACAACTGACAAAGAGCAGTCTATCACCCACTCCTCCAATATAGCTCTGCAGCCGCCTCTCACATGGAACAAGGAATGATGGAGGCAAGCGAAGCTCCTCCTGGGGTCACATGCCCCAGCAGTGGCTTGTTCTCCATTCTCCCCACTTGCCCCTCATCCCAGGTTGCCCACTTCTTCCTTGTCTCTACTCTGTGTGAAGATGGGGAGTGCAAGCAGGGATGATCTCTTACTGCAAAGACAAAACAATCCATAACATGCCAGGTCCTGGGCTGAACACCTAATCTGTTGTCTCATTCATCTTCACAACAATTCCCATTTTACAGATGAGGAAGCTGAGGCTTGGAGAAGTGAAGGGACTGGCTCAAGGTCACACAGAGTAAGGGAAGAAACTGGGGTTGGGACTCAGTTGTTGACTCCAGAGCCTGCCCTTTTAGAAGTTATTATTGAATCACCCTCACTTAAAGGCTCCAGGCTCTGATTCTAGAACCAATGAGCTGGAGCCCTAATTTTCATTCTGCCAGCATCTCCTTGGCTCAAGACCAAGCTGGCAGTGCCCCTTCTTTCCCCACCTGGCCTGGCCTCAGCTGGTTCCTAATCTAGGCTCTGTAGCTGGCCTGGCTCCTTTGCTCCTACCAATTATGTCTTTGTATGTGTCTGTCTGTGGTGGGGAGGGAGGCTAAATGGGAGTCACATCCACCTGCCACCTTCAGGAGAGCTCTCTCCAGACAACTCAGGCCCACAGCCTCTCCAAGGCCCTGCTCTGCTCCCAGGCAGGCCTTAAAAGGTACACAGGCAATCAGACCCAATCTTGGAACCACCAGTGTGGAAAATCCAGGGGAACAAATCCTGTTGACTCTGGGCAGGTGCAGCTGTCACCATCCCCAGCCCCAGGTTCTGGCTGGCTGGTCCCCTCCTTCAGGCTCAGGGACAGGCAGGGGAGGGCAAGGGTGCTGCAGGAGGATGAGGAAACCGGGTGCTGTGTGCCCTCAATGGCCATCACCATGTCGGCCCCAGCAGCCCCTCTGCTAGAATGAACCTGTTTCCCACCCTGGAGGGAAAACCCACTGAACAGAGTGAGGTTGCACCTGCCAAATAAACACAGTGAAACTTCTTGTCAGTGTTCCCTAAAATAAGGTCGGTCAGATGCCCCCAGTCTCCAGGGTCTTGTTCTTTGGGAAGTGATCCCCTCCTCTAACTAGTTCCTGTAAGAAAAGTCTGCCTCTGAGGAGAGCTGTCAGGCACATAGCAAATGATCTACTGTATCCTGTCCGTCTCACTGTGCACATCCCTGCCTCAGGATGTAAAATGCCCATATAGGAAGAGCATTGATCTTCCTCTTACAGTGGAGAACCCCTTGAAGTTGAGGATAGGAATTTGTCTCCTCACAAATATTTCCGGAGCCCCTGCAGTGGGCTCAGGATGTCCTCCCTAGCTTAGAGCACTGCACAGGCCTGCACTACTCTCCATCCATCTATCCATTTATTCATCTGTCCACCCAGTGAGTGCTTGCTGAGTGCTGGCCATGTGCATCCCTTGCTGCACACTGAGGGTCCAGGGACGAAGACATCCCTGCCTGCACAGGGTGTACCATGCAGTAGAAGAGACAGACAGGGCAACTCATGATCAGGGAGCTAAGAGCCTGGAGTGAGGCTTATCCCCAGCTCTGCCTGAGCTTAGAGTTTAACTGGGCTTTGCATCATTTCAACGCTTTCAGGAGCGGAGGATGCTCTCAGAAAACACCCAAGGTAGGGAGTGATCAGATTTGTGTTTTGGGAAAACCACCCTGGACTTGAGAGGCTGGGTTGGAGGTAGACATTGTCTGAGAGGCTGATCCAGAGGTGAGACACGGCAGCCTGAACCGAGGTAGGAGAGGAGAGGGAGGGAGAATGGAGGGGATGGATTTGAACAATAATTAGGAGATAGTGCCAATAGGACTGAGTGAGAGATAAGGTGAGGGTGGTGAGGAAGAGAGAGGGTCAAGGGCGATGCCCACATTTCTGAGTTGGGCAGTTTGGTGGACATTAGTGCCCTTTGCTGATGAGAAAAGGGATCCTGACAGAGGAGGTTGACTCACCAGGTCATTCTCAAGTCAGGGGAACTGGAACAGAGCTCAGACTTCTTCTCGAGGTACTCCTGTTTCAGGAGACGATGGCCTTGGTATGCCCATGGGAGAGGGCTCCTGTGGGTTTGGGAGAGGGGAAAGGTGGTTTTCAACCCAGGGGACATTTGTCAGTGTCGGGAGTCATTTTTGGTCATTGCAACTCTGGGGGCGTGGGGAGGTCATGGCATCTAGTGGCAGAGGCAGGGATGTGGCTAGACACCCTACAGTGCATGAGACAGCCTCCCACAGCCAAGAACCATCTGGCCCACAAGGTCAGTTGTGCTCAGGCTGAGAAACTAACAGGCCTTAGGGAAGCTGAACGGTGAAGATCATTTGTAGCAGCTGTGGAGCCAGATGCTTGCATTCAAATCTCAGCACTACTGATTAGTAGGTGTCTGATCATGGGCAAGTTACTTGCCACTTAAAGGAGCCCATGCAGGTCCTGGTGTATAAGAGGTTGGCACTTAGTAAATGGTAGGAAGTCTCCAAGCTCGTCCATGAATCAGCTCAGTTGGCCACACCCTGGGAGTATGTGGAAGCTTACCTGCAAGCCCTGGACACTGGGTCAGAAACCTTTATGTAAAGTAGTTATGATCATAGTTGTCATAATGGGGCTCTTACAAAGGCAAGGCATCATACAAAGTGTTTCACATATATTGACTCACATTACCTTCAGAAACCCTGCCAAGTAGGGCTTCTATTTCTAAATAGGGGGAATAAATGGGGGAAACAGGGGCTCAGAGAGGTTGAGAGTGTGCTAGGCACTGGGAATACGTGGAAGAATAAGGCTCATCTGTGTTCTCTAGGACCTCAGTCTAGTTAAGGAGACAGGAAAATAAACCAATACTATTAACATGACAACAGTGAGTGTCGTTTCCACTCAGCCTCGTCTGACATGTCTTCAACAAATAACTGATGAGCATCTACTATGGGCCAGGCCCTGTCTTGGTCACCTGAGTTCCTGCCCTCGAGTAGTTCACAGTCTAGCGGGTGAGACAGATTATAGGATGCCCAAGCGATGGGTGCCCACCAGCAGCTGTGTGACTTTGCATTTCCCAAGCACCAGATACTTACAGGCGTTGGCTCATTTAATCTTAAAATGTATCATGATGAGACATCATTGCTAGGCTTATTTTGTAGTTTGGGAACTGAGGTTGTAAAAGATTAAATAAGTTGCCCAAAGTCTTACAACTGGTTTGTGGTGGAGTCAAGTTTGGGCCCCTGAACTTTCATACCCCAGTGTTCAAGGTCTTAACCTCTCCAATGGATGCCTGTCCTGTTCTGCTGGGAGACCCTGCTCATGCTGCACCCAGCGGCTCGCCTGCCATCCGAAGTCTGTTTGCTCCAGATATCCCTTTGAACTTCATCCTTCTGGAAGTGACTGGCAATCAGCCCTGGGCCTGCTTAACATTGGGGAGAGGAGCTGTTGCAAGGTGCAAATGCTGTGAGACCCTAAGAGGTGGCAGCCAGAAGCTTGCTCCTGTGGGGCCCAGATGCACGATAGACATCTCCTGGGGCACTTCCTACCCATCCAGACAGGATGTCCTTGCACTGATGTGATCTTCAGTGAGGAAAATAGGGGTTCAATCTGTTCTCTGAGGGAGGCTGTGGGAATGTGTGAAACAAAACAAGAGGAAGAGGAAACTCGAAATGACAGTCTCATAAAAGGTGCTCTCTGCAGGAAGCCAGGGAGGCTAATTTGCCTTCCCCAGTTTCCTTTTTCAAATGTCCTTCAGTGAAACCCAGTCAAATGGATCCAGGGAACTCATCTTTTCACAAAATACAGACCAGGGGATCCTGCGGTCCTGGAAACAGACCCCAGGGCCACATACAAGTTGTTGCTGCGCACCAGCAACCCCCTGAAGCCCCAGTGTTGCCTGCACACGGAAGAACTAGCAAGTCCTGCACATTTATGTTCAACTCTTTTTGGATTCTATTCATTCCACAAACATTTATTGAGCATCTCTCAGATGCAAGGCACCCTACAGCAAACTGAAGACGCAATGGTGAGGCAAGGTGGTGTCTGTCCTCAGGGGGCACACTGAATGGAAGCTATTTTCAGGGCTTCTGTTATTCTGGGGGCTTGGTCTCTTTCCTCCAGCAATAGGCAGTGCTTTTAGAGGAGCTAAAGAATGGGTACACCTAGCTAGGATGTGGAACTTTCTGGAATGAGAGTGTCAGGCAGGTCTGTACATTCAGCTGCTGGGTTCCCACAAGGACTCTCAGAATTGGTGGTCATTGGCCAAAAAGGATTTTCACTAGTGGAGTTGGAGAAGTTCTTTCAGTGAAGAAAAACTCTCAGGCTGATATCATGAAAACTGATGGAAACTTGGGAAACTTGGCACACTCTGGTGTCAATATGAGCTCCACAAATCATGGATGAAATACAGAGTTTTAAACGGGGCTGGAGCTGAGTTGCCTCTCAATCATTCATTCCTTCACTCACTCATTCATTCAAAAAACGTGTTGTATGCCTGGCACTATGCCTAGTGCTTGACGTGGGCTATCGCACTGACGCTGCAGAGCATCTCATGAGGTGGTATTATTAGTGCCACATTGCACAGATATAGAAACTGAAGCCCACAGAGAGGAAGGATGTTACCCAAGATTGCACAGCCAGAAAGTAGTGAGCAGAATTAGGTCAAACCCTGAGTCTGCCACCTTCGGCGGTGTGACCTTGGAATAAGATAACTTTACAGGGTCTTGTTTTTTGCTTTTTCTGTGCAAATTGGCTATAATGATCTTTATCCCAAGGCCGCTATGTGGCTTAAATAAGATAATGTTCCCAAAGGACCTGGTCCATAGACACCTTTACTACATTTTAATTCTCCTTCCCTCTTCTGTCTCCAAGGGGTTTGAGCTGCAACTCCTTCTAGAATCAGGCAGGGTTTGCTCTGTCTCTGAGAATTGGCCCTCGGACCTCAGCCCACCCATTCCTGGCCTTCTGGGGGCATCTGGGACAGCTGCTCAGAAAGCACTGAACAGGCCGAGTTCCGTGGTGGGTAAGCGCTGGGGGTGCTGCCCTGCAGAGCAGTGTGTGGGAAGGGTGGAGGCTTCCCTCAGCTGAGAATGTAAGGACCCAGCAGCTCTAGTTCCCATATCTCTGTGCCTGGGCACTGCTGCCAGAAACTAGCAAGGTGACACATGTTTTAAATGTAAGATCATCAAGATTTGGGGGAAAAAAAATGGAAATCCTGCCTAAGTGCTAGCTCTTGAAAGGGCCTGCTTTTCCTACATGGAGCCCAGTGAACTGTTTTTCTTGGAAATGCTGGTGTCAGTCAGAGACCTGGCTTGGCCAGAGAGGGGTCCAATGGGCTCCTAACTACTGGGGTCTCAGGGTCCCAATGTCAGTCGGGAAATGGGGTGGGGAAGGACGCCTTGGGTGGCGGGAGGAAATCTCCCTGGGCCCTTTTGGGCTAGAAGACTCAGAAACCCAGTTTGCAGGTCAGGAATCAGATAAAGGGGTAAGAGATGAAGTCAGGAGGTAAAAAATTTCCTGTGACTTTGCACTGTCTCTTGCCAAGTGTTGCACTGGATGCTTTAATAAAAGCATCATCTCAAATCCTTGCAGCATCCCTGTAAGAGAAGAACATGAATTATGACATAAACTACACCTGATAAAAGTTATTAGCTCTGTGATAGGACTGGCAGGAGGTTGAGAGAAGGAGGGTACCATGGCCACCATTTAATGAGGCCTTTGCTCTCAAGATTGTGTTATTATTACCAGGCCATTTTACAAATGAGGAAACTGAGGCTTAGAGAGAGAGATCACACAGCTAGTAGGCAGAACTAGGTTTCAAACCAGGCTAGCATGAGGAGTTTAGAGTGAGATAGGGATGAGAAGAGGCCCTTGAATTGAGGCCTGGAGATAAGGTGAAAAGCTAGGACAGCTACAAGGGGCGGTGGCTTGGACTGGGTTGGCAGCAGCATTGGAGCATTACTGTCAGATTCTGGGTCTGTCATGAAGGTATAGTGAATGTCTTTGAGAATGTGATGGAAGCTAGCAACCATCTCCCCAAAAACTGCACCCTCCACACTCACATGACCTGTTGCATACAATCTCAGGGTGGTTATGAACCTCTCTGGAGCCATCCTTGGTCTCTACATGAAAGACGCTCATGAGTTTAGGAGTTTTATATTGCATGGGTGCAGTGCAGCGTGAGTCCTGGCCCATTACTTTTGATGCCCAGCTGTGCTCACAATGTATGCCTATTGCCCCCTCTCCCTTCCCTTCCCCTTGCACTGCCGCTTATCTCCCTGCTTGGATGGGACATGCTTGGATGGGAAGGCAGAGCCACTGGAGGTGCCTAGGGTTTCCCAGTTCTCCTTGCTCCCTGCTTGGGACACTGCTTCAGTAAGCAAAAATGGCCCAGTGGAGATTCCCCTGTCATGAGCTGCACCCTGGCAGCTCCTCCTGCTACAGGCACTGCACACACTTGTGGGTCAGCTCAGGTTACAGAAGTGGAAGTGAGTAGTGTAGAACTGGCATGTACCAGGAACCCAATAAAAGTGTGTGAAATCTGCACATACTTTTTTCCATGGTCCTGATAATAGAATGTTGTAGCTATTGGTATATACCCTATGCCTTCCCCATTAGGCTGTAAGATCTTTGAGGACAAAAGATAGCAACCTTATCTTATTTACATTGGAATAAGAGGTGGAAAGAGGGATCGAAGGAAAGAGAAAGTGTGTTGTGGGCATCACAGTTTCATTTGGTTCAGGTAGAACCTGTTTTTTTAACAGGTTAACTAGGCTGAGAGAATATAAAATTAGAGCTGAAGACTCTTAGATGCAATCTGGTAGGAGATGATGATTACAGCACAGCGAGATGGAGAAAGCAAGCATTGACCATATCATTTGAACTCCTGGATCTAGCTGAACCTGAAGCCCCTTCTTGGTTTTGTAAGCCACTAGTTTTTTGTTTTATTCTTTTTTTTTTTTTTTTTTTTTTTTTTTTGAGAGGGAGTCTTGGTCTGTCGCCCAGACTGGAGTGCAGTGGCACAATCTCGGCTCACTGCAAGTTCATGCCATTCTCCTGCCTCATCCTCCCGAGTAGCTGGGACTACAGGCACCCGCCACCACGCCCAGCTAATTTTTTGTATTTTTAGTAGAGACGGGGTTTCACTGTGTTATCCAGGATGGTCTCGATCTCCTGACCTTGTGATCCGCCCGCCTCTGCCTCCCAAAGTGCTGGGATTACAGGCATGAGCCACCGCGCCCGGCCTGTTTTATTCTTTTCTATTTCCTCCTAATGCTAGTTTGTGCAGTATATCTGTCACTTGTAACTAAGAGTGTTGACTACTACAGAAAGGTAAAAGAAGTCAAGTGAACAGGAGGGAAGGAGAGAAGGAGGAAGGGATGTCTCCAATATGTAGGGAGCACAAGAAAACTTATGTCAGTTCAGATGCAGCAGATCCATCCTAAGACCTCTGCAGCTACCCTTCCGAGGATCTGGGGCAGCCTCCAGGGTCAGCCCTAGAGGAGGGCTTTAGGGAGAGAGGGAGGCTGAAGGTGGCCTCCAGGAGCTTTGGGCCAACAGAAGCCCTGGGAGGTGGAGAGAAGGTTAGTGGAAGCCTGAACAGCAGCTCCTTGTGTTTACAGTAAACAGAGGCGGGTGGCCCAGCCTCCCCTTGGTCCTGAGAGGAATGGGGAACAGTTGACGGAAAACTCCTCCCTCCCGCCTCCTCTGGGTAATTGAACAGGGGTTGGGTGGTGGGGTGGAGGATACATGGGGCCATGAGGTGGTTCAGATTGTACAGTAGGTAAGAGTCAACGGGCTGGAGTGTGGGCTAAGGAAGAAAGCACCCACCCAAAGGCAGGCACTAATGACAACCACAGAGTGGCTGGCAAAACCTGCCCCTCCTCCCTAGGCTTTTTTATGTTCTAGGGAAGCCTAACTTCCGTATAAGACAGTGCTACTGTGTTTTCATCTCTTGCTACTCAAGGTATGGTTCCTGAACAAATGGCATCATTTGGGAGCTCATAGAAGTGCAGAATCTCAGGCATCATCCCACACCTAGTAAATCAGAATCTGTCTTAACAAGCCCCAGGGGGTAATTCTTGTTTGAGATGCACTGTTATACTCCAACGAATAGCACGAAGTAAGGACAGGTGGTTCTACAGCGACACAAATTGGCCCAGGGTATGTATTTAGATGGGTTATGAAATATTTGGTGTCAAATGCATTTTTTTGCAAATTAGATCTTATTGGAAATCCACCAAAGGAATTAACTTGTTAGAACAACAACAGCCGCAGGAACAAAGAACAACTTCCTCTAGGAAGTTTATATTTTTACAATTAAATTTACTTAAATCGAAGCATGACTGTCATCTAATGCTCCTCACTTGTCATATAGTTTGCATTTGTGGAGCTGTCGTAGTTACAGGAGCCATGCTAAGCATTTTACATGCTTGACCTTAGGAAATCCTCACCCAGCCTTAGGAGGTAGGGATTATTCCCATCTAGCAAATGAGCAAATTAAGGAAGACACAGGTGACATCACTTTGATTTTTGCATTTCATTTTGCCTTTCACTTTTGTTTTATAATCCTTTCCCTATTATCTCCCCCTGACTCCCCACCCTCATCACTGCCAGGTCCTGATACTCAAGTCTTAGGGCCTGCAGGGCTATTGACTTCTGGTGGTTACCAGAGGCTGATTGTGCAGTGCCTACCACATGCCTGGTGTCTGCTGGAATAAGAGGCCACTGTATTCCCTGCTCTAAGGTGCTCGCAGGACCTTGGTTGTCCTGGACTTGGACAAGGTGACATATCCAGTTAGGTGATGTGTGCAAGTCTGGGGAATTCTGAGCATTAGGAGACAATTCTCCTGTGTCTCTTACCAGCTGGCTGCCTTTGTCTTTTCAAAGATGTTTATGTAAGGAGCAGCCTTGGAAGACAGAGACAGATAGGTCAGATAGGCTTACTGCTCAGTATAAAATATTTGGTTTCTCTCATCTTGGTATCCTCTCCTGGAACACACTACCCTCTGTCACCTATATGTGCAAAGTCACCTGGCCCTTTTCAGTTCATTCTGTGGGAATTGGGGCAGGGGAAACTGACATAAATATGAACTCATGCTACTTGCTACGCTTTGAATAATTGTCTTTTGTCTCTGACCCAGGAGTCTTGTATCTTCTGACAGCATCCGTGAGACTGAAGTAGGTAAAATTATTAGCATGAAAGCAGGGTAAAATCATAGATCCTTCACAATTCTTGACACTAGAGTCTTTTGGTTCATGGAATTAAATATATAACCCCTACTTGGAAGACCAGACTCAGTCCTCTCACTAAGAAGGCTAAAGAAGCTGTCATGGTAGCAGAGAGTAGAAAAGCAAGGAGTCTGGAGCCAGATGGCCTTGGTCGGAAATCTGGCTCCTGACTTATGGTGGTGTTTCAGCCTCACTGAGCCTCAGTGTCCTCATAGTAAAACAGGGCTAAAAATTATTCCTGCTTTATAGGACTGTGGTGAAGAGTAAGTGAGATAATGAGATAATATTAAAGAGTAAGTGATCTACAAATGCTGGGTGGTGTTGTTGCTATTGTCATGATCATTTGGAATCCTCTAGCCAGCCATTCCCCTGGAGGCAGTTACTGAGGGTGCATGGAGCTGGGGACAGTGGCCCTTGACCGTCAAGCTCCATTCAGACCAGCTGTGAGGCATCACCTGCTGTGACCCCAGTTGGTGGTTCAAGGTTGTAGTAAACCACCTCACCTCTGCGCTAGGTGTTCTCTGTGGGTCCCTTGCCCCCATTTTTACCATACGTATTAGCCATCTCAGCTGCCAGAACAAAACACCATAGACTGGGTGACTTAAACAACAGCCATTCATCTTCTCACATTTCTGGAGGCTGGAAGTCTGAGATCAAGGTGCCAGCATGATCAGGTTCCTGGCTCATGGTGCCTTCTCATGGTGCCCTCATATGACAGAGAGAGCGCACACTAGTGTCTCTTCTCATTAGGGCACTAATCCCAGCCTCATGACCTCAACTAAACCCAGTTATCATCCAAAGGCCTCACCTCCAAATACCATCACATTGGAGGTTAGGGCTTCAACCCATGAATCTGGGGGGACACCATTCAGTCCACAACATTCTCTCTGCTTCCCCATCCTGCTCAAGCCCCAGGAGGCCGGCTTCCTTGGACTGCACTATCAGGATCCTTTCCTTCTGGCTTCTGGCTGGGTCCAGCCAACTGGTGGCACCAAAAGGAGCTTGAAGGGCCAGAGGAGAGAGAGTTTGGTGCATTTATTATCCCAGGATTTTCTAAGCCACAGGTTGATAGTAGTGGTGCTTCACCATTCAAGGCCACAGTTGCGGCCTTTTTTTGTTGGTGTACATGTGATAATCTAATACATTCATATAATTTGTAAAGGACAAATCAGTGTACTTGGGATATCCATCAGCTTGAATATTTGTCTTTTTAAAATGCCAGAAACATCCCCAACCTATTTTTTGAAATCGCTTGTATTTTAATTTCCACAATTTGGGGGACCTTGTAATTCTAATCCATAAAATATCAGTGTTTACTTTAATAGAAAGCAATGTTTTTAAATAGCAATAGCAAGTTTAAAAAGATCGATGCTATATTTATCCACATGCAGGTCTATTCTACAGCTACAGACCTGGCTCAGTTCAGGTGATCACCCCCTCCTTTGCCCATTCAGGCCCTGGGGGTGGCAATGGCATCACACAATTAACAACCTGGGTGCCTTCTTACCTTTTTGGTGTCTGTCCTTAAGCCTGGTCCAGACTTTAGTACGTAGGCCATTAGATTTTCCTGAGTGAACTCTTCTGAGTCAGCCATCTGTTTTTGGCCAGGACTCTATGCAAAGGAGCCTCCAGGTGCCCCCATCACAGCCTAAGCCCAGAGAGACAGGCATTTACAATCCTGAAAGGGTCTGGGCACAGCTGGGCAATACCGGAGCAACGCAAGCCTCCCTTCTTTACCGTTGGCAGTGGTTCTCAAATATTTTGGTTTCAGAACCCCTTTAGATTCTTAGAAATTATTGAGGCTCTCAAACAGTTATTAAATGAATTATATGAATCCATAGTTACTATATAGAAATAAAATTGATAAATTTTAAAATATGAATATATTAATACGAAAAATCATAAACATGATACATGTTAAGACAGTGTTTTATGAAAAATAACTTGATTTTTCCCAAACAAAACAATAACATTGTTTTACAAATATTTTGCAAATCTTTTTAAACATCTGGATTACCGGAGGGTAGCTGGATTCTCATTGGCATCTGCATTCAGTCTATTGTAATATGTGGCTTTGGTTGCAGTATAGAAGAAAATATAAGTGGTGCTGCACTGAGTTATTTTGAAACATTGCCTTGTATAATATATTTTTTTAAATAGTTAAGAATACCCCTAATGTCATCAGGAGACTTTAAGTACAAGCTCACAGTGGCAGAAACAAGTTTTCCAAAATTCTATATATATATTGCATAAAAGCTCTAATTTTGTCAATGCAACAAATTCTGTCAGGTTTTCTTGAGTTGACAAATTTATTTTGTTTCATTTTCAAGAATATGTCTGGAATACTCAAGACTGAAAAACCATCGTCATCTGCCAGTTGTTCTTTCAAAGTGAAAATGATGTTCCACTGAAAGAAGTAGCAAGTTCAGCTTGCAACTCAAGTTGTGGCAAATGTTCTTCGCCTACAGCCAAGCCAAGTATGCATCAAAGCCTCATATGCAGCACGAGTGCTTCATGCACACTTCCTGTTTCATTACCCAGAATATTAAAAACACATGAACTCTGACTGCTTCGTCAAGGGCATTCTAGAGCGAAACTAGCTTTTTTCCCATTCGCGTGAATGGTGAAGAATACAGTGATCACTAGTGCAGTTTGGTGCCACCACCTTGATTCCTGCTAAGCCTTGGCAATTTTACCTTTCATTGCTTTTGCACTATTAGTGCAAATGTCAGTACAGCAAAAAAATCTTATTATTATCAAAATAACATTGATCCTGCGGATCCCCTGCAAAGGTCTTGGTGCCCCCAGAGGTCCTAGAACAAAGTTTTGAAAACAACTGCTGTACAGTATAGAATATGAAGTAATAGGGAGTGTTGAGCAAGCCTTTATTTTGCCCAAAGACCTTTTCTAATCTGGAGCTAACTTAAGCCTCTGGAATCTAAGCTCTATGAGAGCAGGAAGTCTTCACTCTCAGAATTTATCAGTGCTTGCATGTGAAATGTCAAAAAAAATTATTGACTTAGAAAGAGGCTTTAAATTCAATATAAACCAAGAAATAATATAGTGCTTCTGATTTTTTAAAGGCTATGTATCAGCTAAATGGATGTAACAATGCTTAATGAAAACAGTACCTCTGAGCCTCAGTTTTTTTCATCTGCAAAATGGACTTCATTTAATCCACTGCTTATCACAATTTTCCGTTGAAGAACTTTAAGGAGCAAAGGGAAATGAATGAATATTTCTTGGGGGAGCCAGGAGTAATCTGTATCCAACCTATTTTCTTTTTTTGTTGGAGTACATGTGATAATCTAATACATTCATATAATTTATAAAGGACAAATCAGTGTACTTGGGATATCCATCAGCTTGAATATTTGTCTTTTTAAAATGCCAGAAACATCCCCAACCTATTTTTTGAAATCGCTTGTATTTTATTTCTACAATTTGGGGGACCTTGTAATTCTAATCCATAAAATATCAGTGTTTAATAGAAAGCAATGTTTTTAAATAGTAACAGCAAGTTTAAAAAGATCGATGCTATATTTATCCAGATGCAAGGTTGGGTCTCAAAGGTTATGGTATGTGAATTTAAGTAACAGTCCTGAGTTGTGGTGTTGGTTCCGCCACTTCCTTTTTGTATGACCTTGGGCAAGTTATGTTCTTTTGAGTCTCAGTGTCCTCACTTCAAAAAATGAGAATAATGCTGATCGCAATTACAATAGTAAAACTGTAAGGCAGGGCACGGTGGCTCACACCTGTAATCCCAGCACTTTAAAAGGCCGAGCAGAGCAGATCATCTGAGGTCAGGAGTTCAAGACCAGCCTGGCCAACATGACAAATCCCCATCTTTACTAAAAATACAAAAAACTAGCCAGGCGTGGTCACATGCCTGTAGTCCCAGCTACTTGGGAGGCTGAGGCAGGAGAATCACCTGAACCCGGGAGGTGGAGGTTGCAGTGAGCTAAGATCACGCCACGGCTCTCCAGTCTAGACAACAGAGCAAGACTCTGTCTCAAAAACAACAATAACAACAACAACAACAACAAAAATAGTACCTTCAACATGGTGAAACCCCGTCTCTACTAAAAATACAAAAATCAGCTGGGCATGGTGGCGTGTGCCTGTAGTCCCAGCTACTCCAGAAGCTAAGGCAGGAGAGTCACTTGAACCCAGGGGGTGGAGGTTACATGAGCCGAGATCACGCTACTGCACTCTGGCCTGGCGACAGAGAGAGACTCTGTCTCAAAAAAATAAATAAATAAAAATAAAATAATAATAATAATGCTTCCAACTCCACAGGTAGAATTCCCGAGAGAAAAAGATAGCAATGTACCTCTGAGTGTGTACAGAAGTTCTAAGTGCCATGAAGTCATCTCATCCCTGGCTCCCTACCAAAACCCTTGGATTCTCAGAGCCGGAAGAACCCAGAGATTTTTGCACAGTGTTGCTGGTACCCTAGGATTCCTTAGAGATGTGTCAGAGTCCTGGTGAGCCGTGTTAGAGAAGAAAATTATTCTGACACATTAACATGGTAAGGAAGACTTAAATACAGCAAAGACAGAGGGATTTCTAGCCAATGAGCAGAGTGAGGGGGTCATTGAATGGAAAATTACTAAGAGGAGACATCAGGGATAGGAGATTCTTGCTAAACCAACTTAACAGAATTTCTGCTGAAGGCAGGCCAAAGACTTAAACATCAAAGATGGGGAATGAGGAATTTGAACAGTTAGTGAAGGTATCCAAATAGCAAGCATGTGGAGATTATTGGAAAACTGACTCAGCAGGATTTTTGCTACAGTTGGACCAAGAAGGCCAAAGACAAGGCCTAAGGATGAGGCCTGGTCTAAAAGAGGGCACAGAGGAGACTGTCCGAAGCTTGGTCAAGGACAGAGTTTTAATCAGCTGGGCTTGGACACCTCTTCTCCCCACCTCCCATTCATATGCACCTGATCAGCTCTGTTTGAATCTGTTTTAATTTGAATTCATGGTTCTTCACGGAAAAACACATTAAGTAAATAGAGAGATACTCCATGTTCATAGAAAGAGCATCTCAATATTGTCGAAATACCAGTTATTTCCAACTTGATCTATAGATTCAATGCAATCCCAAACAAAATTTCAGCAAGTTGGCCAGGCGCGGTGGCTCATGCCTGTAATCCCAGCACTTTGGGAGGCCGAAGCAGGTGGATCACCTGAGGTCAGGAGTTCGAGACCAGCCTCACCAATATGGTGAAACTCCATCTCTACTAAAAAAAATACAAAAATACCTGGGCATGGTGGTGGGCAACTGTAATCTCAGCTACTCGGGAGGCTGAGGCAGGAGAATCGCTTGAACCCAGGAGGCAGAAGTTGCAGTGAGCCGGGATTGCGCCATTGCACTCCAGCCTGGGTGACAAGAGCAAAAGTCTGTCTTAAAAAAAAAAATCAGCAAGTTATTTTGCAGGTATCAGCAAACTGACTTTAAAGTTTATATGGAAGAACAAAAGGCCCAGAATAGCCAACACAATATTAAAGGAGAAGAGCAAATTCAGAGAACTAACACTATCCAACTTCAAGACTTACTGGAAAAAGATCATAACATTGTGGTGTTGGTGAAAGCATACACAAATAGATCAATGGAACTGAAAAGGGGATCACAGAAATAAACTCACACATATATAGTCAACTGGTCTTTGACAAAGGAGCACAGGTAATACAAGGGAGAAAAGACAGCCTTGTCAACAAATGGTGCTAGAAAAATGGATATTTACATGTAAAATAATAATAATAATCTGGATGCAAACCTTACGCTCTTCACAAAAATTAATTCAACCTTGATCATAAACCTAAATGTGAAATGCAAAACAATAAAACTCCTAGGAAATAACATAGAAGAAAATCTACATGACATTGGGTTTGGTGATAACTTTTTAGATATAACACCAAGGGCTCATGGTAGGGACTACATGGCTATCTATAGGGAGCAACTGTTATTCAGGGGCTCAGAATGCAGACCTAGTCTTTCCAGATCTTCTAGATATGTCTAGATCCTTTTCAAGCAGAAGCAAGAAATCTCTTTTGTTATGTGAAACCCCTTGATTTTTGAATCATGACAATTCATTAAATATATTTAAAAGACCATATGGGTCAAAGGCAGTGTGGGGGCCGCCATAATGCCTCAATGTGCCTTCTTCTGAAAAGTAGGAAGAATTTGTGAATTATGCTGTGGAGATAAATGAAAGCTCTTGAAGATTATGACAGTCCTAATAAGTGAGGAGTCTTTGATCCAAAGCAAACTCTGGCTTTTCGTTCTCTAAAACTAATGTTCAAAAACATTTAAACAAATTTAGTAACTGGGTATGCCCAAGGGGATAGACTTCAATATTCAGGCTACATCAGGCTACAGACTAGGCTTTGATCTAGACAGAAACAGGAAGAGCTTGAGAAAACTCAAGTGAAAGTTAAAAGGCCTTTAATTTAAGGTAGAATTAAAGCTGAACAGCAAAGGATCCAATGCTGAGGATTTTCCACTCAAACCAAAGCAAAGGGGTGAGAAATGGCAAACAAAAGCAAGTCAGTCTCTGGAAGTACTGAGGAAAGTCCATAGAAATGAACCCATCAAAGAAACTTGAACATGAAGAAGAAAAGCTGGGTTGGTGTAGCCCCTAATTTAGCCAAGCAACTCCAGCAAAGCTCTAACCCACTTCATCCTGGCTTTTAGGGGAGGAGGGTTCAAATCCCAGCTCCTCCATCTAGTAGCTGTTGTGATCTATGGCAGTGTTTGAATTTCACTGAACTCTGGTCTCTAGCAGACAAAAGAGGAAAGATAACACCTACTGCAAGGGCTATTATGAAAAATAAGTGAGATAAACACCGTAACTCTCCATTGCTGCATGCTTACTGTATGTTAGGCACACAACGTCTCACTTAAGCTCATTATATCACGTCATCACCATTATCATTGCCATCAGGATGTGTGGAAGCCCTCACATACAAGAGAAACTAAGATAATGCTAAGTGTAATGGTGTCATTTATGGTATCACTATCATTTCTATTACAGGAGATGTGCACACCTCATAGTTCTGGGGTAGGTGGAAGCTTCTCTGCATCACGTTATCAACCATCTCGGGAAGCCTGCCGTGAACAACTCCGTGACACAAGAATCATCCTCTAAAACATATGTAGGCTTTCTTGTCCTTATTCGCTAACCCTTGAATATATTAAGCAGTTTGAAATGAAAATGGATTGTCCTTGTTTTGTAAGCAGATTTGAAGATTTTTCTTCCATATCTATTACCTCTCACACAGTGCTTGCCCAAGTACTGGGCACGTTAATATCTCATAAATAAATTTTGCAAAAAATAAGTTTACTGTGTTTTCCCATTCCAAAAGCAATTTAGGCTAGTTAAAATGAGCTTGGAACCTATAGGCAGGCAGGAAGAAGAAATAAGCTCTGAAGGGCAGTGGGCAATGCTAAGTTGTTCAAGGGTCTTTGGAAATCAAAATGCAAATTCCAACCTGCAAACTATATGACTGGAGGGGTGGCTGCTTTCTTCACAAAACCCCAGCAAGCTGGAACACATGACTTATTTGGTTTTCAACTACATCTTGCTCTGCTCAGCATGACCTGGGCCTAGCAGAGCGACTGGCAGAAAGGAGATATTTCGTCTGAGCTAACCTCCCCAGCCCAGGGTGAGTCCAGAAATGTTGGGAGCAGGGGAGCTTCTGGTTGCCATAAGAATCTGAATGTGACACTGGCAATTCATGAGCAAGAGGTCACTATGTGAGGGACAGTTCTACACACCCAAATGCCAAGAATGCTGCCCATGGAGAAATACCACGGTTAGTGAAAGTGGCAGTAAAAGGAAACCAGTTGCCCAGGTGCAGTGGCTCACACCTGTAATCTCAGCACTTTGGGAGGCTGAGGTGGGTAGATCCCAAGGTCAAGAGATCATGACCATCCTGGCCAACATGGTGAAACACCATCTCTACTAAAAATACAAAAATTAGCCAGGTGTGGTGACTCGTGCCTGTAATCCCAGCTACTCAGGAGGCTGAGGCAGGAGAATTACTTGAACCAGGGAGGCCGAAGTTGCAGTGAGCCGAGATCGCACAACTGCACTCTGACCTAGCAACACAGTGAGATGCCATCTCAAAAAAAAAAAAAGAAAGAAACCAGTTAGAAAGCAATGTGCTTGATGGTAAAACAGAGTTCCATGTGTATGAATGCACGGAGTGAGTCTGGAAGATCTTACAGCCCCAAAAGTTAATGGTGGTAACCCTCTGGGCAATGGAATTAGGGGAGCTTCAGAGTGATTTTATTTCACTTGGCAAATCTCTATTGTAATTATTTTTCCTGCAAAGATGTTTTGTGATGCATATGATGTGATAAACAAGAAAATAAAGACTGCATTTACTTTCAGATTTTTTTTCCCTAAAGATAGGTATTATTTGTAAAGACAGTTGAAATATTGAAGGAAGAAATGACTGAATGGAGTGCTTAATGATTAATGGAGTAATGGATCAACTGAGGGAAACCCTTTTTAGGGGCAGCAGCACCCTCCCCCTTCTCCTCATGCTTGAACTCTCTGGGATCTGGAGAGACATAAAGAGTCCTTTATCTTTCTCCAGGTCCCACCAAGTCTCCAAGTTTCTGCAGGTGGCTTGTTAGTCACAGAGGTGCCGGTGAAATGCAGAAAGCTGCTTATCAGCCTGGGCCAGTGCAGATGCTATCACTGAGGTCCAGAGCCACACAAGAGCCTCAGTCTGACCTGTGTTTCTCTCCTGTTCCCCCTAAGATCCCCCCACGGCCATCTGATAAGACACATTTAGCTGTCTAGTTTGCATGGTCCTGACAATTTTCATTCAAAACATATGCAAATACTGAGGGCAGGTTGCTGAGGACAGAGGTTGTGGTGAAATGCTTCTAAACTTTTAACCAAATGATTCTATTAACCCCAAGAAGAGGAGCCTTTGATTTAGGCCTCAATTTGCATCAAAAGGACAGTTAGGCCTCTGTTCATTTCTACCTCCATCTGGCGGCTTATCTCCTTTCTGGGAAAGGGGAATTAGCAACGTGACACAGTGACTTTCCCAGAAGCGCTGGGCTTGTTGGCTCCTGGCGAGGTGGCCACTAAAGCCCCCTTCACTCACCAGCTGGGCCCTGTATGAGATGGAGCCTGGGCAGGCTCCAGGCAGGTTCCCAAGCCATGGGCCATTTGTCAGAGCCTGCACTTGCCAGAAGCAGTGGCAGGGTCAGCTGGGCAGGCAAGGCATTAGCAAAAAGTGCTGCACAAATCCAGCTGATGAATGAACGCTCTGAAAACAGCACCTTTGGAGTGGTAACTGGATACCTTACCAAGGGAAGCAGGTGATCTCCAGGAAGGCCACGGGGAATTCTGCAGAGGCATTTCCTGCTTCTTCACCCAGGCCTGGTGGTCTCAGGCTACCTTCTTCTAAATCCCAGACAGAACATCTGTTCAGACCAGTGGTCCTGGTGGCACCTGCTTCATGGGCACACAACTTGTGCAGTCACATGGGGACCTGTGTTTACAAGAACTCTGTTCCTAGTTTAATGCTCTGCTGTTGCTGTCTTGAAATTCCTAATAATTTTTTTTAAAAGGGACTCCAGATTTTTAGTTTGCACTGGGTCCCATGAACTATATAGCCAGTCCTAGACCTGGGTTACAGCATGGCACTGACACGGTCCTCCGCAGTCCTGGGGAAGGCTGAGGCAGCTGCTGCGCCTGAATTTGGCATTCAAGGCCTTTTCCAGCTTAGTTTTCTGACTGCCTTTGCAGTTATCCCCATATCCCACACTCTTGGGAATATGTCACCTTCCGCCAAAGATTCTGCCCCGCTCCTCCCTGCCTTTGCGCTGCTTATTCCCTGTGCCTGGTTAACCTGTCCCTCTTATCTCCGTGCAGACCCTCTCTCAGCTTTCATGACCGCAGAGGAGAATCTTTTTCTTCCTGAAGATTTTTTGACAACCTGCAGGCAGAGTTAGTTGCTCCATCTTCTTGACACCTCCAGTTGGAGCTCTTAGTGAATTCCAGAATGATCATGCATCTGTCTCCAAAGAGTCTTATTAAAAGTATTTAACAACTGGTATGGCAGAAGCACCAAACAATCAGAGCCTATGGAAGGAGGCCAGGCACAGCCCCGGAGCAGTGTCCCTGCGGGATTTGGGGAATCACGGTGCCCTCAGGGCCCAGAGTAGGGGCTGTATACCAATCATTAAGGAGTATTTCAACTTTGAAAAGCAGGTCACACTCTCCGGGTGTGGCCTGGCAGACCAGAGAGCGCCCCACTCCACCATGACCCTCAGCAGGGGTCATGTGTGGTTCCTCTCTCTATCCTGGTGTCTAAGACAGGGCTTGGTCAGAGTCAGTGCTCAGAAAAGGAGGATGGATGGGCTGGGGAAAGTCTATGATAATGGGTCTCTTCCTGGCATCCTTCACAGAGGGAGGGAATGATGAGACTGTTTGGAAAATCTGGAGACATTCGTCTCTCCAGTTTTCCCCAAGGGCCCTTCTCAGCTAATGAACCCAGCATATTGCAAAGTGTCCTGCAGTGACTGGGAGAAAACAAAAGGAAAAGGAAGCAGTCCCAGGCCACACGCATCCACACAAGACACATAAACACATGTTCACACACAAGCATGCCCAGTACGCATGCAAACTTGTATGTACATACCACTCAAACCCACCACATACTGCACACACCACATACTCCCCAATACACCCTCATGCCTCCTAAAAGCAGGAGCAACCCACGGGAGCCAGCGTGTGAGCCAGGTGGGCGTCTGTGCTGGGTTAGGAGAATGGCGAGGGGGTGGGGGCTGCATGGATTCTCTAGAGGGAGAGAGGCCCTGGTGCTGGGAAGATTTGGAGAGGAAGAGAGGAGGGAGGCCGAGGGCACAAAGGAGAGAATGGGGCAGCAAGGCTTCAGCTGGCTGGGGCAGAGAATGGGTCTTAGGAGGCCAGGGAGAAGGAAGGTACAGAGAGGCAGGTTCTCGTAGTGGGAGGAAGGAGGTGACTCATGTGTGGAGAACTTTCCACATGCCAGGCATACACTAGAGGTACTACAGGTATCATCCCTGCTAATTCTTATACCTACCCCATGAGACGTACATCCCTCACTGCAAGGGGGATGGATCCTCTTATTTCACAAATCAGGCTCAGACCGATGAAGTGACCTGCCCAGGGCTCCACAGCTGAGGAATGGAGCCCAGGTGCAGACCCAGGTCTGCAGGATTCCAAATCCCCTGTTATGTCCCCCTTGCTGTCCATCTGGTAAAAAGGTGTGTCTTTTGGCCTTTATTCCCACCTGCAGCGGGTCACACTTCCTGTCTTCTTAAAGGATGCACCTGAGCAGCCCATCCTCCCCTTTTACATTTCCATGAACTCTAGCTGGGAAAGCGTGGGCACTTGATGCAGGGCAGGGGATTGAGGCCAGCCCCCGGCTTCTCAGCCTCAGCACTGCTGACACTTGCAGCCAGATCATTCTTCATTATGAGGAGCTGCCCTGTGCCTTGTAAGATGTTTAGCATCTGTCTTAGTCCATTCGGCCGCAATACAAAAACGCCATATAGCTGGTGGCTTCTAAATAACAGAAATGTATTTCTCCCAGTTCTGGAGGCTAGAGGTCCGAGATTAGGGTGCCAGCATGGTCAGGTTCCCACGAGGGCCCTCTTTGGGGTTGCAGACTACTGACTTCTCTTGGTATCCATACACGGTGGAGAGAGAAAGAGAACACTCTGGCCCCTTCTTATAAGGGTACTAGTCCCAATTATGAGGGCTCCTCCTCATGACCTAATCACCTTTCAAAGGCCCTACCTCCTAATACCATCACATGAGGGGCTGTTAGGTTTTCAACATAGGAATTGTGGGAGGACACAAGCATTCAGTCCCTAGCAACAGCATCCTTGGCTTCTACCCACTAGATGCAAGTAGCACCTTCCCTTTCCTAAACACCCAGTTGTGACAACCCAAAATTTCTCTAGACATTGCCAAATGTCCCCTGGAGGGAAATTCACTCTCAGTTGAGAACTGCTGGGCTGGATAGATAGCTGGTTGGGAGGACACAGAGGGGATTTCCAAGTCTTTGGCTCCTTCTACAAAGATTTGTCCCCTCTCAGATAAGCACCTGTCCTTCTGGCCTAGGTGCTGATGAGTCAGGCCGAGTGGCAGGGGCTGGACAACATGACCTCTGGAGGGCCTTCCGCATGGGCGCAGCAGATCTGGCAGGGGGCCAGTCCCGCCCTCCCCCAGGGGTGACTGGGGCCCCATAGAGATACTTTGTCCAACAGCTCCCTTCCGCCAGTATCCCCAGGACGTGCAGACCCAAGGGCCAATTATAAAAATGAAAAATCCAGGTCTCGGCCTCAAATGAGTAGTTTCCTTTGGCACTTTGATTCTCTTGTAATAAGTGCCTAGTCACCAAGGAATCCCAGGAATGTGGCCTTGATAATGAAAATAGGCGCCTGGCCCAGAGGGGCCCAATCACTGGACTGGCAGGCAGGCCTGAGCAAGTAGCCTCCAAATCTCAAGCAGCAATTCCCCTGCTGGGCAGGGGTGCTTGCTGAAATTGTCTGTCCCCACTCGGCCCTGGGACTGTTTCCACATCCCCATTTCCAACTGCCTGGCTGCAGCACCCGCCTCCTGAAGAAAGCAAGAATCCTTATGAATGTCTGGCTCCGTATCAGGAAAAACAAAACATAACCCAGCCTCCAGCCTAACATTTTTTGATTGTTTACTCTTTCATTTAATATCCCAACAATGATACTATTATTATCCCCATTTTACAGACAAAGGAGTTGAGGCACAGAGAGGTTAAGTCACTTGCACAAAGACTCTACTCTGGAAAGTAGAGTTGCTGAGATCTGAACCTGGGCAGCTGTCTTTGGAGTTGGTGCTCTTAAGAATTGCACTTCTGGGATTACAGGCTTGAGCCACTGAGGCAGGTGGATCACCTGAAGTCAGGAGTTCGAGACCAGCCTGACCAGCATGGTGAAACCCTGTCTCTACTAAAAATACAAAAATTAGCCAGGCATGGTGGCAGGTGCCTATAATCCCAGCTACTCAGGAGGCTGAGGCATGAGAATCGCTTGAACCTGGGAGGCGGAGGTTGAAGTGAGCCAAGATCATGCCATTGCACTCCAGCCTGGGTGATAGAGCAAGACGCCATCTCATAAAAAAACAAAACAATAGGCCCCGGTATATGATGTTCCCCTTCCTGTGTCCAAGTGTTCTCATTGCTCAATTCCTACCTATGAGTGAGAACATGTGGTGTTTGGTTTTTTGTTCTTGTGATAGTTTGCTGAGAATGATGGTTTCCAGCTTCATCCATGTCCCTACAAAGGACATGAACTCATCCTTTTTTATGGCTGCATAGTATCCCATGGTGTATATGTGCCACATTTTCTTAATCCAGTCTATCATTGTTGGACATTTGGGTTGGTTCCAAGCTTAAAGTATAATAAATATATATATATTATATATAAAAAATATATATATTATATATATAAAAAATATATATATTATATATATAAAATATATATATATTATATATAAAATATATATAAATAAAATAAAAATATAAAAAATATATAAATATATATTTTATAAAATATATAAATATATATTTTATAAAATATATAAAAATATAAAAAATATATTATATATTTATTATACTTTATACATTATATAAATATATATGTTATATTTTACATTATACATAAATATATATGTCATATATATATATATGACAAAACAAAACAAAATTGCACTTCTACTGCAAAGTGACCAAGGTATTTGGGCCCCCAGGGCTAAAACCTTACTGTATCCTGTAAAAAACAAGGATCTTGGAGGAACTGAGGAAGAAGAAGTGCTACTTGTCTGGCCTGGTCAGGGAAGCCCACCTTCTTTGGGGCTCCTCCTGAGGCCCTGAATCTTTTGTTTTACCACAAAACAGCGTGTCCCAATTTCAGGATACCAATTCCCAGAAATCAGTAGAATGAGATGGTTTAGGGCACCGGCTTGAGTCCCAAGGGACTAGAGATGTAGGACCACCTCTGCTAGCCAATGTGTGCCATCAGGCAAGTGACTGAACACATCAGCATCTTCATCTATAAAGTGGAGAGAACAATACAGACTTCATAGCATCGTGATACTTAATGAGAGAGTGAACATGAAGCCTGGCATCCGGGGGCTCTGCAAACATCTTGACTACTATTTTGGCGAATGATGTGGGGGATCACCTAATGCCCTTGGAAGTGAGATGCCACCACGTCACCTAGGGCAGGTTGCCAAACTTCTCTGGGACTCAGTTGGCTCACCTGTAAAACAGAGGCAAGAAGGAGATCCCATTTCAGGGCCCAGGGCTGGAAGTGGAATATGCAGGGAGTGTCGGGGGTGAGGATGGCAAGTGCAAAGGCTCAGAGGTGAAAACAGCATTGGCTGGCTAAGGATTCCAGGCAGTTCAGGATACTCAGAGAGGGACGGCAGGTGGGCACTCATGAGAGCTGAGACTACAAGATGGGCAGGCTCCAATTTTGAGGATGAAATCCTCTCCTGGCTTCTGAAGCCCAGGGACCTAGGAGGGACAAGAAGTTCTGACATCAGCTGAAATGATTGTTGACTGTGCCCTTTTGTTCCCAGCACCCCTGGGGCTTAGAGCTGAGTTGTCAGAGGACTGAAGGTTAGCAGAAGGAAACAGCTTGGCTGGGCTGGGAGGAAGATAATTCAAGGGTGCAAGGCCCCAGGGCAGTACCTCCTCCTCCTCCCCTGTACCCTGGTCCCTTCTCACACACACACACCATTATGTGGCACTCACAGTGGGCTGATTGTGAGCCCCAAGGTCCCAGGGCAGGGGCCAGGCTAGAGCAAAATTCTACTAATAGCCACTTTTCATTAAGGGTTTGCTGCACACCAACTGTGAGGCTAAGGACTTCCCCAGCTTTATCTCACTTAATCCTTACCAGGGCTCTGCAAGGTATGGATGATGCTCCCTCTTTCACAAGGAACTAAGGTTCAGAGAGGCTGAGCACTCTGCTCAAGGTCACACAGCTGCCAAGTGGCAAACCAGGGTCCAGCCATGGGTGATCCAATCCCAAGGCCTTCACTAGTGTGCTCTCTGTAGCTCTTTCAAAGGGCTGTTCCCCTTAAACAGGCGATGGAAGTAGGGTGGGAACCCCCCCAACCTCCTTTTCAAGCTCCCTTAAGAGTTGATCCCTTTTCAAGTCCAGTTAGTTCAACATTTAAGTGAGTGATTTCCATAAACACTGTTTTTTACATTCAATACTCTAAGATATGTCACCTATTTGAAGATGCACCATTGGTTTAATGATGACTTTCAGAGAGGAAATATAAAGGAAGAGCACATTAGTGTAATGTGCTCTGATTTCTCCCACTTTACATCATGGGAACATGAGCATCTTAGAATGGAGGAAATGTTGGGTCAGACTCTGTTAAACACCAGCGACAAAAATACGAAGAATAAGACTCATGGGCAAATTCATGCTCCAGCTCTTCTTTCAAGTAGCCAATACATTTGGTGTCTACTTTTTATTAAAATGTCATTTACATAGAGTGTAATCCACACATATTAACCAAGTTCTTTCATATGTCTACATCCACGTAGTCACCATCTCTTCAATGAATATTTATTAAGCACTATTTTTCAGAGGCCAGAAATACAACTGGGAACATCATTGGCAAGGTCTCCTCCCTCAATGCAGTGGAAAGTGCAGGGAGGCAGAAAGATGAAGTACACAAAGACCTCCACAAAATTATTGCAATCGTGCTGGTATAACGAGAAAACCAAGCGGTGCGCAGAGATCAAGAAGAAAGAAAAGGAGCCTGCATTTTAAATGGGGTGGTCAGGGAGAGTCTCTCTTGCGTAGGAAGCTGGAACCTGAAAAATCAAAGTGTGGTGTCCCCAAGGAAAAACATCCCAGGCAGAGAGAACAGAAAGTGTGAAGTTGCTGAGAAGGCAGAGAGCTGGTGCTGGAGAAGACTCGTGTAACTGCTGGACATGGGCAGTGGTGAGAAGCACCTGGAGAGACGGGCATTGGCCAAGTCAGCTGGACATGTGGGGGCATTGGGATTTGCTTCTCTGCCAGGTGTGTGCCATAGGGGCATTGCTGTTATGGGGAGGAGATCAGAGAAGGCTTCATGACGTGGTCAGTTCCCACTGCCAGGTCAGCTGGACATGGGAAGGGCATTCCAGGGAGGGCACTGTGTGTCCGAGGGCACAGTGGTAGAAAGTAAGGATGCTTGTTCAAGTGCCTCCCCAGGGTGCTACCTGGCTGGAACCTAGAGGAAAGGGGACACAGAGGGGAGCCGGGTGGGAAGTGTGACCAGTGATGCAGAAGAGGCACCCACAGACCTGTCCCTGGTGGGTACTAAGGGAGTTCAGATATTATCCAGAAAGCAATGCTTCAAAAAGATCCTCCATGCAGTATGTAAAGCGAATTGGAGACATCACAGACGTGGCATAGGATTAGGCCCCAGAGGCACCAGGGGGTCTCTGAAAACTGCAGTGGATGGGGCTCCTGTGAGCATCGCAGTGTGTACCAAGAGTCCCATAGCACCTGTGTCTGTTCCTGCTGCCCTATTTGAAGAAAGGTGCTGTGTTTTATTTTTAGATCCATGGTGCCTGGACATAGCAGGTGCTCAGGAATAACTGAATGAGTGGATTCCCATCTCACATGTGCTCTTACTATCCCCTCTCCCCAGTCCATCCCCAGATACAGTGTCTCCTCCCTGAAAGCACTCAACACCCCAGATGCCCAGCCCACCCCCACCTCACCCAGATGTACACAAAACCCTTACTGGTCACAGCATGTAGACACACTTCTGCTCAAATCTTGGCTCTGTTGCGTACTTGTAAGGTAGTGAACCTCTCTGAAGCTCAATTTTCCTATTCTCTTAAGTGGGGGTAATAATAGTGCAAACTCCCAGGGTTGTGGAGAAGATTCAACAAGTGAATGCACACTTCCTGGCCACAGCGAGCTCTTGTTAGGAAAGAAAGATGCCAGGGTGAGCTGTAGGCCTTCCCCGTCCAGTCCTGGCCTCCCACTGCCACTAATAACAGAACAGAATCCACCGGAAAGGCAGAAGCACAGGCTGTGGACATTGGTATATGATATCTCTGTCTCCTGTGTCTAGTACTACAGGCTAGCAATTTTTCCAAAACTGGTATTAATCTGCAAATCAATCCAAGTGATATAATAAGAATGAGACTATCTATACACCCCCAGAAGCCAGGACTCAATCAAATGCTTCTATTTTTGAAGGAAGCCCTCTGAGCAACCTTTCTTAAGACTATATTAAGACTAACAGTCTGGTCACTCCTCACCATCACCTCCCACAAGTCCTTGAAAGCCTCCCTGGCCTGAGGTGAGAGATCCAAGATGTGTGGGTCTCCTTTGGGCCAGTAGTGGGGCCCAGGGCTGAGCTGCGGCCACCAGGGATCCAGTGGTAGGAGAGAAGGTGGATCATCACGTGGCTTCTGCATACAAGTCACATGAAGTGTCAAATGATGGACGGGTGCTAAAACCCTCAAGGCTGGACCCCCAGTTCATCCAAATGCATGTGCACATTACAGAGAGAGACATTTAAGGGTCCTTTGGGATGAGAGAGGCAGGGTTTAAATACCAACCTTGCCCCTTATTTGCCACCTGATTTTGGATTCAGCTGGGATTAAGGTAATGTGCAAATTAAAAGAGGCCCCAAATAATAGTGACTAAATAAGATAGAAATAAATGTCTGACGGGCAGCAGTCCATGACCGATATGGCAGTCCTTAGTGCCAGGAACCCGGGCTCTGCCCTGCATAGATCTTTCCAAAGATCTTGCCCTTCATAGAGCACAATAGCTGTTGAAACTCCAGCCCTTATGCTCACATTCTAGCAGGCAGAAAGAAGTAAGAAACAAGAAAGGAGAAATCTTCCCCTCCTAGCTCCTTTTAAGGACACTTCCTGGAACCGTATACATTACCTCAACCCAAACCCCATTGGCCAGCCTTAATCACATGACCACATGTGGATGAAAGAGAGCTTAGGAAAGGTCATTATTCTGGTTAGCCATGTGTCCAGATAAAAATCAGAGAGTCTAGTCCTAAGGAATAGGGAAGATCATACATTGAGGGACAGCTGGCAGCCTCTGCCACCATGGGGCAAAATCACATCCTCTTTGATCTCTGCTTTTTTAATCTGTACAATGGGATTAATAATAGTATTCATAGGGTCATTATGAGAATTAACTGAGATTCTGTAATGTACCAAGCACATTGCCTGGACTATGGTAAGCACTATCTTGCAAGAGACACTCACATTCTTGTGACTCATGACTCTCACCTTTGATCTGCAAGAAGAACCAGCAGAATTGCCCTTTCAAAACTCATCTCAGGCTGATTTAATGTTGTGTTATCTTAATGGCAATACCTGGTTTGCAAGAGGGACAGAGAAGGAACTCACGGGGGCATCATTGCTGGGTTGTCATTATCCCTCTTTTACAGATGAGCACAGTGAGATGCACAAATGTAAAGGACAGATGCAAGGTTACCTAGTTAAAAGAAAAAGCTAGACTTTGAGCCTGGTCTTCTCTCAAGCCTGGGCACCTAACACTGCATTATACTGCCACTCTTCTGTGAATACCATGGGCAAGCATCCTTGTGCCCAGGAGATCCCAACAGGAAAGGCTTGTGTTGGAAGACCATGTTTCATGCTGCAGGAACTTTCATAGCCAACCCTGTGGGCTCTAACGGGTTGCTGCCTAAACACCCTCCACCTGCAGATGAGCTCGGGTGCCACATCCAGCATTCTCTGTGGAAGCCTGCAGCCCCTAGGCCATGGTGGGAGCGGCGCCTCCCAGTGGGATGGGGGTCTTTTGGTGGTCACCAGCCACCACGCTCCTTGGCACACAGTGCTGCAGTGCAGGTTTGCTCCGGTCCCAGCCTGAATCTTGTGTGGGTAATTGCTCAGCACTATTGTTAGGGTGTGACATCACAGGGCCTTACTTTTTCACAATTGCTACCTGTGGGTGCTGGTGCTGTGGCTGAAGTTCCGGGTTGGCTGAGATACCCAGAAGGAACCACAATTGCTCAGGGGCCTTCCACCTACAGGAGCCAAGGAAGCCAAGCCAAGGAGCTCTGCCAAGCCTGGCACCAACTCTGTCCACGAGGAGGGTTCGGTTGAGCTCTAGACACTCATGTGCCATGAGACCTCAGCCCAAATGCAGAGGGTGCGGGCCCAGACTCTCTTTGCAGTTGTGGCCTAGAAAGCTCTGAAAGACTTGCAGGGCGGTGGGTTAGAGGGACTGTAGGGGTATGGAAGGAAAGGTCTGCTTCTGAGAGTCCTTCCTTGGGCTCTTGTCCTCAACTATCTCCTGGCGGCTCAGCCTGGCTGAAGAATAAGGTGCCAGGAGTGGGAGGAAAGAGGACTCCCAGGGAACTGGGGAAAGCTGAGGCTGAAGCATCCACCAGGATTCCATCGTGTGTGTGTGTATATGTGTGTGTGTGTGTGTGTGAGAGAGAGAGAGAAAGAGAGAGAGAGATGTATTTAGGCAGGATTCGATGCTGCAGCCTTGGGGCAGGGAGACATCTTCTATATGCTATGATGTGCACCCACAGTCCCTGGCATCTAGAGCTGGTCATGCTTCTGAGCTGTGGGATAATTTCTATCCAAAGCCAGCCTTGGTCTGGGCTTACCTTTCTGTGCCCTGCACCCCCTCTGGCCAGCACTCATCAATGTGTCTTCTCTGACCTGGTTAAACTGCAAACTCCTTGAAGGCAGAGGCCATGCATTAGCACAGCACCTGATGTGTAGTAGCAGTGGCTCAACGATGGCAAAAGAGTAAATTCTCATCTGGAGGCTGTCCTGGTGTCATGTGTATCTCTCTTCATCCTCACCCTCTTGACCCTCTGGCAGATCACATACCCCTGCAGGACAGGGGTGCTGACAATCTTTGGTACAAAGCAGGCCTGGGGATGAATGGTGGTTCTGACATTTACATGCAACCTGTTTAGAAAAAAAAAAAAAAAGTTGTGATTAATTGATAGTGTCATTCACTTATTTTTTTTCTTCACTTGCCCATTCAATGAATTTTCATGAGGTACCTATGTACTCAGGCTCAGGTGCTGGTGCTGGGTTCACACAACAGAGAACAGGCTATGATCTCTGCTTGAAATGAATTCACCATCGGAAAATGACCTCACAACACATCTCAAGGGCAGTGACTGCAGGCTATCAGAGGAGCAGGGCAGGGACACCTAACTCCACAGGGAGAGGAGCATGTGGCTTCTTGCTAGACATGGCAGCTGAGCTGAGCCTGGACGATATGTGAGAATCATCCAGGACACGTCCAGGGAGCAGAATGAGGCTGGCAGGGAGAAGACAACATGGTAAAGGGGTCTGTTCAGTCCTGTCAGGGCAGCCCTGGAGTCCAGTGTACGGCAGGGGAGAAATGTCCCAGTGGAACAATTCTTTGATGCTCTGGCTGGGAATTGGGTATTTTTCCTCCATGACTTTTCAGCATCCAGGCCCCCTGCTCATCTGGTTCTTCCCATAAATAGTTCACCTTGTACCAGGTTGAAATGAGGCCTCCCTCCTCAACTCCCCCCGTTCCTCCCCTCCTTCCCCCTGGTTTGGCACATACCTCCTTCAGGGAGCCTCAGCCAAGTAGTGAGGGGACTGAGGGAGGCAGGAAGGATGGTATGGACAACCACGGCAACCTGGGAGATGCCAGGCTCTCCTCATCCACAGAAATCCATGCCTGTCAAATGCAAGCTTAGGTGCTCTGCCTTGCTGTTTCCATCTGTAAAATGGGGGTTAGATAACCACACTTCAATTAAATGCAATCTAACACCTATTTATTGAGCTCCTTTTACGTGCTAGGCACTAGGTTAGTTTCTGGGGGGACAGAAGTGAACACAGACATAGTTTCTACCCCACTGAGGTCTTAGTGTGTCTTCTCCTAGCTCACTGCTTGGCCAAATCCTATCATCTTTCAGCTTAAATGTTTCTTCCTCAAAGGGGCTTCCTGACCTCTAATCTACAGTAGAGCCTTGCTTCTCTTTGGTAGCACTCCTTCTTCCCATTAGAGTTTGTAGTTATATCTTGATTTTGGTTGAATATCTTTACAATCCTGTCCCCTTCCGTAGGCCACGTCCCTTGGGACATTGGTTTAGCATTTCATTTCTTGAGCTTGGCACATAACTGATCTAGCTAAAAAATATTTGTTGAATAAATGAAAGAATTGGGGAAGACAGATGTTAAATATGTGATTTCAAGTGGGAATAATGTTCTCTCTACCAAGAAAACTTCCCTCGGGCTGCTTCCCTTTAGGATCTCCCGAGGTTATATTCTCACCAGTGGTGTGGCTAGCTTCTTCTTTAGGGCAGGGACCGTCTTATGAGACTCAGCAAGGTGCCTTAGAAGAGCCAGTATTCAGAATACTGACTGAATGCCAACATGTGCCAGACACTGTGTTATGCCCTTTCTGATACATTCTCTCTCAGTTTTCACTCAATGGCCCCTTGCACAGTTGACATAATGAGGATTTTCCATAACTGGCACTCCATAGAAGTTTATAGTTTGATCACATCACTAGGGTTGATCTAGTCTCGAGATTATAAAAGGTTTGGTCACCAAAGTCTGAGTGCTGTCCTGTTGCTCTCCTTCCCAGACAGCACGAGATTCACCACTCGCTTCACCTTCTCCACCAACTACCGGTCCCTGGGCTCCGTTCAGCCTCCCAGCTATGGTGCCCAGCCAGTCAGCAGCACAGCCAGCGTCTATGCAGGCGCTGGGGGCTCAGGCTCCCAGATCTCTCTGTCCCACTCCACCAACTTTCAGGGCAGCTTGGGGTCTGGGGGCCTGGCTGCGGGGCTGGCCGGGGGTCTGGAGAGAATGGGAGGCATCCAGAATGAGAAGGAGACCATGCAAAGCCTGAACGACTGCCTGGCCTCCTACCTGGACAGAGTGAGGAACCGGGAGACCGAGAACCAGAAGCTGGAGAACAAAATCCGGGAGCACCTGGAGAAGAAGGGACCCCAGGTCAGAGACTGGGGCCATTACTTCAAGACCATCGAGGAACTGAGGACTCAGATCTTCGCAAATACTGTGGACAATGCCCACATCGTTCTGCAGATCAACAATGCCCATCTTGCTGCTGATGACTTTAGAGTCAAGTATGAGACAGGGCTGGCCATGCGCCAGTCTGTGGAGAGCCACATCCATGGGCTCCACAAAGTCACTGATGATACCAATGTCACTCGGCTGCAGCTGGAGACAGAGATCGAGGCTCTCAAGGAGGAGCTGCTCTTCATGAAGAAAAACCACAAAGAGGAAGTAAAAGGCCTACAAGCCCAGATTGCCAGCTCTGGGTTGGCCGTGGAGGTAGATGCCCCCAAATCTCAGAACCTCACCAAGATCATGGCAGACATCTGGGCCCACTACAAGGAGCTGGCTTGGAAGAACCAAGAGGAGCTGGACAAGTACTAGTCTCAGCAGACTGAGGAGAGCACCACAGTGGTCACCACACAGTCCGCCGAGGTTGAAGCTGCTGAGGTGACAATCAATGGAGCCGAGACTTACAATCCAGTCTTTGGAGATCGACCTGGACTCTATGAGAAATCTGAAAGCCAGCTTGGAGAACAGCCTGAGTGGGGGCCTGCTACATCCTGCAAATGGAGCTCAGCGGGATCCTGCTGCACCTGGAGTCAGAGCTGGCATAGACCTGGGCAGAGGGGTAGCTCCAGGCCCAGGAGTACCAGGCCCTGCTGAACATCAAGGTCAAGCAGGAGGCTGAGATCGCCACCTACCGCTGCCTGCTGGAAGACGGTGAGGAATTCAGTCTTGGTGATGCCCTGGACAGCAGCAACTCCATGCAAACCATCCAAAAGACCGCCGCCCACCAGACAGTGGACAGCAAAGTGGTGTCTGAGACCAATGACTCCAAAGTTCTGAGACATTAAGCCAGGAGAAGCAGGGTCCACTCTGGGGAGCAGGAGGCCAATGAAAAGTTCAGAGAGCAAAAATAAATAAATAAATAAAAGGCCTGCATTTCATGGGCCATCATCTTTTTGTGTGTGTGCATCAACTAATTTGAGCACTATGCTGAGAAAGATTCTGTGGTTGTAGTGGGCTGGAGGTGGCCCCCAAGACATATGTCCATGCCCTAACCCTTGAAGCCTGTGAATGGGACCTTATTTGAGTTTAAGAATTGGAAAATGTGAAAACTGGCATTTGCAGATCTAACTAAGTTAAAGATCTTGGGATGCACTTATCTGGGTTACCCAGGTGGACCCTAAAATCAATGACAAACGTCCTTTTAGGAAACAGAAGAGGAGAAGACATGGACACAGAGAAGGGGAGAAGGCCACGTGATGACAGAAACAGAGATGGGAGTTATCAGCCACGAGCCAGAAAGCTGTGAGCCACCAGAAGCTGGAAGAGGCCAGGAACAACTCCCCGTGGAGCCCTTGGCTCTGTTGACACCTTGGTTTTGGACATCTGGCCTTCAGAACTATGACAGAATAAACTTCTGTGTTTCAAGCCACCCGGTTTATGACAGTTTGTTAAGGCAGATCTAAGAAACTAATCCAGTGGCCTCTCAGCTTGATGGGAAGCAGCACCCTGGTAGATTCTATGCCTGCGTGGGCAAGGGAGGCCACATGACAGGGCACGTGCTAAGGATTGGATGTGTTTGACTTGGATCGACCAGGTCTTCAGGCTGGGGCTTCCTCTGTGGAAGCAGACACCAGATCACTCCATCACCGAGTGATTCAGCATTAAATGGTGCGTAGATGGAGCAGGATAGAGTTCCTTTGTGGGAGTGGGAGGAGAGGTGTGGGGGGCAGTAGCAACACCAGTAGCTTTGTCATCATTGGCTGAATAATAATGAAGGGGGACAACATCTGGGGAACTTGGGGAAAGTAAAGACGGTGGCTGGTCATCTTTTTCATCCCCCTGTCTGCTGCCTGTAGGTAGGACAACTGTGAATTGTGAATCATCCAGGAAGATGGTGGGGAAGTCATCCTGGCTAGGGGTTCTGCTTCTGTTGGAGTCGCCCATTCCAAGGTTTAATAACACTTCCCATCAGGGCTTCCCTATCACATTTGAGCCATTCACTGCCCCATTTGAACCTTGGTTTTCGTGCCCAATCTACAGCCAAATATCAACCAAATCCCATCCGTCATGTAACAAGAGGGAGCCCAGAGTGGAGACAAGCAGCCCAGGACACTGGCTCACATCCTTTCTTGCTGTGTGATTTTGGAGAACTTCCTATCACTGGTCTTTAGTTTTCTCATCCACAAAATGGGAAGAAATTAACAATGCCTACTCCAAGAAGTTGCTCTGAGGATTCAACTAGATCACAGGCATAAACAAGACCAGTGCATACATTTAATAACTGTGCAAAATGTTCAATTTAAAAGCAAAATTTTGAGACAAAAAAAAAGCAAGCAAAATTAGCTGTCCCATTGAATTCCAGACCCTTTAGCCTTTCCTCATGGGTTTTCTTTAGTAATTACCATTTATTGAGCACTGACTGTGAGCCAGACACCTTCCATGTCATCTAATTCAGTCCTCACAACAGCCCAGTGAAGTCAGTGCTATTGTTATGCCCACTTAACGGATAAAGCAACTGAGGAGAGTGACTTGCCCAAGGCAAAGTATTAAATGGAAGGTCCACCTCTTAGCTATCATATGACTGAATCTCTGCACAGAATTCTCCTCTCCTAGTATTCCTTTGCTGTCTTAGTTTGGAAAGTGGACCCCACTGAATCCCCTTAGACCACAGACTCTTCAAGAAAAGGGAACACAATCCTGTGTTCTGACACCCCAAGCACTGGTGTGAGAGTCTCGTGCAGGGTAAGTATCACTGTGCAGAAAACGTGAATAAGTGAGTCAATAAATTAATAAATAATGGAGACTTTTTAGAGGACAACTTTATACAAAGATGAGGGATATTGACACTATTGTCTACCTTCCTGTGTGACACTGTATCTGACAGCTCTTTCCTTTGTAAAATGGGGATAATAATATGCCCTCTGCCCTGTCATGGACACTGGGTCAAGGGACTGTTCAGCTTGAACACAGCCAGATGATGCGGCTTTTGCCCAAGTCTGTATCTCCATCAGTGACCAGTGTAGAGTAGGTATTCCATGGTTATTTGCTTAATGAGTAAATGATTCAGTACTTCCCCCCCACCCCCAGCCATTTCTAAGTTATTAAAAGCTGCCAACCCAACTTTACATTGGATACACAATGAAGAGGGAGTTGTCCTGGTTTGGAGCAGGGTTCTCCCCCATCCTATAGGAATCAGCTGAAAATTGTGGTTTGGTTAGGGCTGGCCCTTCAGTTGGAGCCATGTTTATACATTCACTTGCTGGAGCCTGGATCCTAGAGAGGGTTAAACATAGGGCAGCATGGCCTGAGTGTTCTCCAACTCTGCCTTGCCCCATTACCTTGCCTCCAGCTGAGATTAGGCCATTAGTTTACTCATAAACAGGTGGCACACTTCACCTGTGCATCTGGAGATAAGGGCCACTTTGAAGCTGCAGCTCTGAAAGCCACACTCTGCACCCCCAGGCCTACCCACTGCCTTGGTCTCAGCAGTCTGAGAGGTTGTTCTTTGCAGGCAGCTCTGCCCTGTCCTTTGGAAACCCCGTGCTTGTATCAAGACCTTAGGGGCCCAGAATGGCCACACAGACAGAAATGGAATCCATGATGGGGCTTAAAGAATATAAAGAGTCTTGGACCAAGAGGGCACTGGTCAAGTCCTGCAAACCCCAGTCAGGGGGAGGCTGGAGAACCCTTATTCTAGGACTCAGGCTGGAGTCTTCCAAAGGTGAAACTTAAGTGACACCCTATTTCTAGTCCCATCTAAACTCTTTGGCCTTCCTCCTAGGTACTTCTTCCTCGCCAGGCAGATATTAGGAACAGCCAAACAACACCAGATTTCCTTTGACAATCCTGATTATGAATGGCTTAACTTGACTCACTAAGACAAACTAAGTTCATGGGACACATCTGGTTTGCTCCTCATTTTTGGATGGCCCATGGGCTAAGAATAGTTTTCACATTTTTAAATGACAGAAAAAAAAAAGACCATTTTTGACTTGTGAAAATTATGTGAAAGTCAAGTTTCACATCCATAAATAAAATTCTGTTGGAATAAGCAAGGCTCATTCACTTACATACGGTTTATGTATGTAAATGATACGTACATAAATGTATGAGTAGGTCTCATTGCTTAGCACTGCTTCCTGGTGCACTGAAAATCACAATGATGCCACACCTATCAGCTATCAGTGTGAAAGACATTTTCAGACACAAAATATGATAAATCCATTACAGATCAGCACTAACAGATAAACATTTACAATTGATTTTGATGTGACAAAATACTAACTTTGAAATCCAATTAAATGAAATATTATTTCCCCACCAAGAAGAATTCCATCTTCTCATTAGCAGACCTGTATTTCAAAAAAAAAATGGACTCAGTTGTTATTATTTTTAAATTTTCATCAATAAGAATTTTGTGGGCTTTTTTTTCTCTCTTGCATCTTCATAATATCCTAGATTTTGCCTCTTGGTCTACCAAGCCTAAAATGTTTACTATCTGGACTTTTACAGAAAAAGTTTGCTGGTTTCTGACCTAGGCCATTAAACTGTGTCAGAAATTTCATTATTTCAGTCTCCCAACTCCATGTCCTCGATGATCCTATATCCATGGAGAGGCTAGAAATCCTTTAAAGACCACGATCAAAATTTTTGGATTTCCTGCCTCATCATTCTTAGGAAACCATGAAAAATTAACAGGAAGACCCATTCAATGCATTTCTTGTCCTGGTTTCCTGGTCCACTCATCTCCCTTCCTGGCATAACCAGTGCCCCGTTGATACTCTCAGAGAAGTCTCTCTGATCCATCTAGGGCTCATTAATTTTCCTCTCCTCTGCTCTAACTTCCCATAGGAGAAATTCAATTAATCCTGGCCCCTTGATGGATCAACTGATACCAAACCAATGGAAAATTAACTCCCTTATTCAAATATTTATCAAGCATGGTGCTAGGGGCCAAATCAGTGAGAGATCCTACTTGGCATACACCCCAACCCCCAAAAGCAGGATGGCTTGGGGGCACTGGACTGGAATCAGGAATCTTGAGCCTACGTTGAGCTTGAACTCCACACTTACTGTCTGTGTGACCTTCTTAAGTGGCTTGATCTTTCAGCCTGCACTTCCTCATCTGCAAAAGACAAAGCTCAGGCGGAGTTACCTCCAGGCTAGCTTGAAGATTTATTTTAAACTGGATAAGTTGGCAATGAGGCACTCATCAGCAGGAAAGGCACTGAGGGTTGCCAATGGCGTCTTCCCTACCAAGCACTGAAACTCAGTCCTCTAGATTTCCCCATCACCAGTCTGGGACAAAATGTCTCTTTAAGCCTTTGCAGACACCATCCCCCCTTCTTCCTGCTGGCCCTTCAACCACATGCCCCCAAGGAGTTCTGGAGCAGGACTTACCTCCCACAGCCCTGGGCTCAGCCAAGCCCAATTTCTTCATCCAGGATCAATTATTTTTTTTCCCCTTACCTTAAAGAATAATAATGAATCATACTGCCAACCCCATAGTCCTTTCTATTATTCTCTCTGTCTGACTTTGGATTTCCTCTTGGGTTGTGTAATTTGGCCTTTACAATATCCTTTCCATGCTAACAAAAACGAAGCACTTGGAAGGAGGTGTTAGAGGAACGTTTGGTCTCCAAAGCCAGGAGTTTGGTGATTTCTTGCCTCCTACTCAGCTGCTTCAGTCACCAAATCCTGCTGCCTTTTTCTCTCTAAATTTCTCAAGTCTACCCATTCCTTCCAAGGCCCCTAGCCATTGTCTAGATTGATTGAACCAGCATCTGTCTCTTAGTTTCTTGGGACTCCAGTTTCTTCTCTGCTCCTCTTAGCAGCCACAGATATCTTTCTCAGTGCAGGTCTGGTCACATTTGTCTTCCCTACTGCTTAAATCCTTCATGGCTCCCAATTACCTAAAGAATAAAATCTAAGTTTCTCATGTATTGGTAGCTTACAGCTGAATCTCATATGGTTCGTCCAAAGGGTACTTTGTACGAACTTTTTTTAGTAGGACTCATGCTCAGCCGGCCCTGAATCTGAGTTTAGAGTCCCTGTAGATTGTTACTCTGCTCACCTCTTGAAATGGACATTTGTCATGTGTTTGCCAGCCATTCAAGCCCCATTTTCTTTATTTCTTTTTTTTTGGTAAGAATTCCATGTGAATCTTAAAAAGAGTCACGGCTCAGATACCACCTCTCCTTACCCAGGCAGAGTGGAGGTGTAGGACCTCCACCAAATCAAGCGGATGTTGCTCCTTGGGCTTTGAGTCTTGAGGGCAACATGCAGGCACAGGTAGAGAAATTTCGGCTTAAGGAGTGACAAGGAGCCAACACTGGGGTTCTAACCACAGTGTCCCAGTGGTGTGGCGCAAAATAAATTCCTGCACCTAGTCTTCCTTGGCCCTCACCTTTTTCTGAACACTGTTTTACAGACTTACCTTTGAACCCATGAGACTCAAGAGCCGTCCCTTCTGTCATTTTCCACTTATGGTTATCTAGAGTGACTTTCTGTTGCTGCAAATAGATTCTGCCATCTCTGTCTCCTCTGTTCCTTGAGCTCAAAGCTCTGACCATCCTTCTTTGCATTGCTATAGACTTCCACCTACTGTTGTTGGTGGGAGAGCAGCCAGCCCCATCATAGAAATGTTTTGTTACATGAGTCTATTAAATTCACTTGGGTGGAAGTTTCTATCATTTGCTACCAAGAGTCCTGAACTAATACAGTCATTAAATAATAACTGTTGTTAAATTTAGCAAACATCTGCTGAGTAACTACTATAATTTAGGCTCAAGGAGAGGCCAACACTGAACCTCACTGTCCATGAGTAATTTGCTCACCCTGGAGCTGTTTCCCAAGGGAAAAGTCAGGGTGCTGTTACCAGAAGGAGGAGGTGGGCTCTAGACGCTGAGCAGACAAACACAACAATCTCAAATGCATGTTATCATCATTGTTATTTTATTAATTTTGAAATGAAGAAAATGTGCTTTCATCCGGAGATAAGGAACCCTGGAGTGGTAGCAGATAGAAGCCAAGCTGTGGACGAGTTTTGTGCCTTCCCCAGGGGAGGTTAATGCCAAATTCTCGGTGCTGGGAAGAGAGGACATGCTTGGTAATTCACTGTAAGGTCTGCCATCAGCCGACTTTCTGCTCACATCTACTTGGATTGCCCCACTGTAGGAATATCATCAGGGAGGTTCGGGAAAAGAGAACATAGGATTGCTTTTAATATCCTGTTCCTTATACACCTTCCCACACTCCATTTATTCATTGATAGATTCAGGTTGCTCTCAAGGCTGAAATGCAGAGTTAAAGACCTCGCCCTGTCTGGCCAAGTGGCTTTTATCAAGCCCTCCCTGGGTCCCTGTGACTCAGTTTTCTCGTCTGTTACCTGCAGGAGAGTTTGAACTGCACTATTGACCTTGCAAGATTGTGTGAAGATCAAATCTGAGATTTCAGTTTTGAACACACTGAAAAATATAACAGCCTCATAGAAACATCAGCCAAAGTGATGTCTAAGGATAAATGTACTCCTGTCTCCACCGGCTGAAATCATCTAGATGGTATCACATTGTTTGTAGAATGAATATGAGTACTTCCTACGGTCCACAAAGCCCTGCCTGATCTGTCCCCTGCCAAGCCTCCAATATTGTTGTATGTCTCTTTCTCCTTCATCAGCCTCCTTTCTAATCTTCAAGAAATGCAACTTTCCCAGGGCTGGGTCTTTGAAGGCTGCTCCCTCTGCCTGGCTCAGAGCTTTTCTATGTTCTCATCTCTCAGGCTCAGCTCAAATCTTGTTCCCTCACAGAAACCTTCCTTGACATCTGGACCAAGTCAGATGCCCTGATGGACATACTTGTAGCATCTGTTCTTGTCCTTCTTAGCTTTGATTTCAATTGCAGTTAATTATTTGTATGATGAGTTAATTTATGTCTGTCTTTCCCACTAGAATTTAAGTTCCTTGAGGAAAGGGACTGTAGGTGACTTAATCAATGTTGAGTCCCACCTTCCAAATGGAGATTCTCAATAAATATTTACCAAAAATTAAATAAATGCATTACTTAAGGACATTAATTTAATTCCTTCTCCATAGTGGGTATTGGGATAGATACTAGCCAATGTCATCTATCTTGTCCAAATTAATAGATTGGGTAGAAAATTCAAAGGCAGGTGGGATGAGTTAACAGGTTCACAGTCAAATGTGCACATTCAGAGAGAAACTGACATGGAAATAACCATCCCCTACTCACCTTCACACAGACAAATCGTGCAGTAGCCATTTGGGCCTGACAGAGAAAATTCCTTTCTGGTAACATTCAGAAACTAAAAGTTCCTGAAGCCATATCCAACATTCTATCTGCAGATGGTTAATAAGCAGATGCTTTTTATTAATTCAGCAAGTAATTATTGAGCACATCTACTGGGTGCCAGGCTCTGTGCTCTGTCCTGAGGTGGCTGCAATGAACCAGATGGACAGGACCCTGTTCTCATGGAGTCTACAGGATGGTTGGGAAAACATAAAACAAACAAGTAAATACATTAACTGGTCCTGAGCAAAATGTTTTTAAAAAACCTGATCTTGATTAATTATCATTGGCCTCCCTGTAAATTAGGCCTGGGTAGCCCCCTTGTACAGAGAAGGGTCTGAGGCACAGAGAGGAGAAGGGATTCATGCAAGGGAATGGGTGAATGACAGGGCTGGAATTTGTCCACTTTGTCACTCAGGGACATTGTTTCCCTCTTTGTCCAGTACTTCCTACAGCCTGAGATTCAGACAGAATGAGTCAGAGGCTTTGGTGACTGAAATGGAGCTGAAATTTTGCATAAGTAGGATTTATTGAAAGCAGACCAGATGTCATCATCATCCTGCTGGAAACCAGGCTACTGCCATCTGTATTTTGGAAAAAACAACCACAATTAGAGCACTGCTGCCTGCACTTTAATTGACACACTATTCAGAAGGGTTGCCGGCTGCTCCTGGGGTTGAGTGCTGAGCCCTTTGGTTGCCCTTCAGAGAGCCCTAAGCTTATTGTCTCCCATCCCTCCTGTGCAAATTCTCATTCCCCAACCATTATCCCCATTAGATGGAATAAAATCATTCTCCTTCCCAAGGACTGTGAGGTCCTACCAGCTTCTTTTCCTTCATCCTCCTGACCAGACTAGTCTTTTGGTCGTTCCTCAAATGTGCCCAGCTCATTTCCTCTCCAGGGCCTTTGTACTTTGCTGTTCCCACGGCCTCCAGGAATGCCTTTCTTTCAGATATTTCCATGGATGGCTCCTTCATATGTCTGGCTTCACATGGCTGGCTGCTCAGATATCACCTTTTCAGAGTGCCTTCTTGGACCTCCCTATCTTAAATAGTGTCCCCAGTCATTGTCTGAGTCTTTACCCTGCTTTGGTTTAATTCATGGTAATAATCATCACCTGGCATCAGATTACATTTTGATATAATTGTATAACCTGCTTGTGTTTTTATTGGTTGTTTCTCCCATTCGAAGGTAAGCTCCATGAGGGCAGGAAACGTTTTCACTGCTGTATCTTCTATACCCAGATCAGCACATGGCATAAAGTAAGTGCTAAGAAAATGTTGTTGAATGAATCAAATCAGAGCTAGAAAAACCCTCTCCCCTCACTCCGCAGATGAGCTATTTCATCCTTTTTATTTTATAAGGTGAAACTTTCCCTAGTTCGCATAAAAGGCCACCATTTGCGTCGTAGTGAATGCAAGTGGCAGCTCCTGGAGACCACACAGCTCAGGGGACTACAATGTGAATGGTTCATGGAGTTGTGCAGCAGGGCATCCTTGGACAAGCACAAGCCCTAAAATCAGACAGTTCTAAACTCAGTTTAGATTCTGACTCCATCACTTATTGCCAATGGGGTATAAGCTTCACCTCTTTGTGTGTCAGTTCTTTCATTTACAAGATGGGGGTGGTGGTAGAACTTGTTATGTAGGATTGTTCTAAGGATTTGATAATATACACAAACTGCTTAGCAATGCAACTTACACATAGTAAGTGCTCAAATATAAAAATAAAACTACGTGTATCTATGCCTGATAAGAGTGTAAGTCAGATGCTGAGAGATACATGTAGAAGAAATAGCAGGTAAATTAGTAAGTGGTAACCACTACTAACCCTCTAGCCAAGAGGTCACGAAAACCTTCAGGGCTAGATGGGTCACTAAGTGAGGGAAGCAGGAAGAGTGGCCACGGGGAGGGAGTGCTCCACTGAATGGGTTAGCTGCTGCTCAGCTCCTGCCATAGTTTGCCAGGGAAGCTTGGTTCAGCGTGGCCAGAGCTTCCTACTTTTCAGAGATGCCTAAGTCCTGATAGTTGCCTGAAATCTCACAGGTTTGAAATATTGGCGGCTAATTCATTCAGTGCTCTGGACCAACCCCAGCAAGTGTTCTAACCAGCTTTGTCACTTCCTAGTGTGAATTCGAAACATCTGCTTTTATTTTAACCAACTTCACTGAGGTGTAATTTACCTGCAATAAAATGCATCTACTTTAAGTGTACAGATCCATGAGTTTTGGCAAACGTATATACCCATGTAATCATCAAAATAATCAAGATATAGAATATTTCCATCATTCCAGAAGGTTCAGCAGGGTCCTTTCCCAAACTATCTTCACCTCTGACCCCACCCCAGCCCCAGACAACTACTGATTTACTATCTGTCACTATAGATTTATTTTGCTTACTCTGGAATTCAATGTAGATGGAGTAATACAGAATGTAATTTTTGTGTTTACTTTGTTTTACATAGCATGATGTTTAAAAATTATTTTTTGATTTAATAAGACTTGTTTTATTAAATCACAATAATCACAGCACATGGAGGATATACCATATGCCCTCAAAAAGAATATGTGTTCTGTACTGTTAGATGTAGTATTGTATAAACACTAGGTCAAGATGGTTGCTAGTGTTGTTCAGATTCTCTGTCTTTACTGATGTTTTGAGCTATTTGTTCTATTGATTGGTGAGAGAAGGATGTTAAAATCTCCAAGCAAGTATGTGAAATTGTCTACTTCTCCCTTTCATTCTGTCAATTTTTGCTTCATGTATTTAAAGCTTTTCTGTTTATGAATATAGGCCCACCTGATGAATTGATCATATAATCATTATGAAAGTCTCTTTTTGGCTCTAGTAATACTCCCAGTCTTGAGGTCGATTGTACTTGACTTTAATATGGCCACTTCTGCCTTCTTATGTTACTATTTATATCCTCAACCTGTGTCCTCTCTGTTTAAAGTGTGTCTCTATAGATAGTACATAGCTGAGTTGTCTCTAAAAATCTATTCTGAAAACCTCTGCCATTTAATTGTAGTGTTTAGTTCATTAACAATTAAGGTAAGTATTGATATGGTTGGATTTAAGGCTACTATTTTATGGTTTCCTCAAATTTTGTTTTTTTTAAATCATTGATTTATCATCAGTTTTTAAAAAAGATTATTTGAACATTTTTAAGAATTCTATTTCCATTTATTCATTAGCTTTTTAGTTACACTTCTTTGCACTATTTTTCTGTGGCTCTTCTAGGGTTTGCGTTCTTAAGTTTTCACAGTTTATTTAGATTTAAGATTGTACCACTTCACAAAATATGTACACAATAACCTTGCACTCATAGAGATCCTTTTACCTTCCTACCCCAGCCCCATGTTTTATGAAATACCATAATTTGTACTTTATCTACCTACATATAGTGTATGTAATTTGTATTTTCTCTACATACATTATAAATTCTATAATATGATGGGTTTGTTGCTTCAGTTTGTGTATTTTTTAAAAATTAAGAAGAAAAAGTAGACTTTCATATTTACCCAGATTTTTTTTCCATTTCTGATGTTCTTCATTCCTTCTGAAAGATTTGAGTTTCCATCTACTATCATATCCCTTCAGCCTAAATAATTTTCTTTAGTTCAGGTCTGCTGGTGATAAATTCTTTAGTTCCTTTTATCGGAAAATTTCTTTTTATTATATTCCTTCTTTTTCAAAAAAACTTTATCAAGATATAATTCACATATATAATTCACCTATTTAAAATGTGCAACTTAATTTTTTAGTATATTCACAAATATGTGTAATCATCACTATAGTCAATTTTAGAACATTTTCATTACCCCAAAAGAAACCTAATTCCCTCTAGTTATCACCTCCACATCCTCCCAACCCTCCTCAGTCCTAAGCAACAACTAATCTCTTTTCTATCACTATAGATTGCCCTATTCTGGGCTTTCACATGAATGGAATCATAAAATATATAGACTTTAGTAACTGGCTTCTTGCAGTTAGTATAATGTTTTCAATGTTCATCATGCAGGTTGTAGCATGTATCAATGCTTCATTTATATTTATAGCTCAATAGTCTATTGTGTGGATATACCACAGTTTGTTTAACCACTTGCCCATTAATGGAGATTTGGGTTGTTTTCACCATTTGATTATTATAAATAATTCTGCCGTAAATATTTGTGATAAAAGTTTTTGTATGGACGTGCTTCATTTCTTTTGGGTGATATCTAGGATCTGGTTCATATGGTAACTCAATGTTTAATCATTTGAGAAACTGCCAGACTGTTTCTCAAAGCAACTACACCATTTCACATTCCCACCAGCAGTATATGAGGGTTCTGACTTCTCTACATCTTTGCTAACACTTGTTATTATCTGACTTTTTGAACGTAGCCAACTTAGTGGGTATGAAGTAGTACCTCATTGTGATTTTGATTTGCATTTCTCTGATTACTAATAGTATCAAACATCTTTATGTGCTTACTGACCATATATATATCTTTCTTGGAGAAATGTCTGTTCAGAGACTTTGCTCCTTTTTAATTGGTTATTTGTCTTTTTAGAATTGAGCTGTAAGAGCTCTTTAGATAAGCTACATGCAAGTCCTTTATCAGATATATGATTTGTGAATATTTTCTCTCCTTCTGTGCATTGGTTTTTTGCACTTTCTTTTTGTTGTCCTTTGATTCACACAAGTTTTTCATTTTTGATGTTGCTCAATGTATTAATCTTGTTGTTATTTCTTGTACATTTAGTGCTGCATCTAAGAATCCTTTGCTAAATGCAAAGTCATGAAGATTTACTCCTATGTTCTCTTCTAAGAGTTTAATACTTCCAGCTCTTACATTTAAGTCCTTCTTCCGTTTTGAGTTAAATTTTGTACATGGTGTGATATAAAGGTCAAATTTTATTCTTTTGCATGTGACTTTCCAGTTGTCCCAGCACCATTTACTGAAAAGATTATTCTCCCCCATTGAATGGTCTTGGCACCCTCATCAAAAATGAGTTTCAATTAGATGTATGGGTTTATTTCTAAACTCTCAATCCTATTCCTTTGGTCCTTATGCCTATCATTGTACTAATAGCATGCTGTCTTGATTATTGTTGATTTACAGTAAGTTTTTCAATCAGAAAGTGTGAGTTATTCTACTTTGTCTCTATTTTTTAGAATTGTTTTGGCTATTCTGAGCCCCTTGCAATTTTGGGATTGGCTTGACAATTTTTACAAAGGAGGACCTAGGATTCTGGTAGAGAAGACATTGAATCTATAGTTCAATTTGGGGAGTATTGGCATTTACCAATGTTAATTCTCTTGATTCATGAACATGGGATTGCATTCATTCTTGAAGGAAGGATAGTTTTATTGGTTATAGAATTCTGAGTTAACAGATTTTTTTTTTCTTTCAGAACTTTAAAGATGTTGTTCTACTGTGTTTTGGCTTCCATAGTTTGTGCTAAGAAGTCACTATTCATGGCTGGACGCAGTGACTCACACCTGTAATACCAGCACTTTGGGAGGCCGAGGTGGGCGGATGACGAGGTCAGGAGATCGAGACCATCCTGGCCAACATGGTGAAACTCCGTCCCTACTAAAAATACAAAAATTAGCTGTGCTTGGTGGCACGCACCTGTAGTCCCAGCTACTCGGGAGGCTAAGGCAGGAGAATCGGTTAAACCTAGGAGGCGGAGGTTGCAGTGAGCCAAGATCGTACCACTGCACTCCAGCCTGGCAACAGAGTGAGACTCTGTCTCAAGAAACAAAATAAAACAAACAAACAAACAAAAACAAAAAAGAAGTCACTATTCATTTACATAAAATGTGCTATTTTCTCAGGCTAGTTTCAATTTTTTTGTGTGTCTTTAGATTTCCGAAGTTTGACTATGATGTGCATAGGTAAGATTTTATTGTATTTATTTTGCTGAGGTCTGGAATCTGTAAATTGATGTATTTTACCAAATTGGGGGGGGGGGGAAATTGGCTATCATTTTTTCAAGTATGTAGTTTTGGATCTACTTTCTTGCTTTTCTGCTTCTGAGACTCCAGTTATGCACATATTAAACCTATTGATATTTTTCCACAGGTCTATAAATCAGTGTTCATCTTCTCTCTTCACCCCGTTCTTTAGATTGGAAAATTGTCTTCAACACTGAATTGGATAATTATCTTCAAATTGACTGATTCTTTCTCTGTCATCTCCATCAGATTGTTATGCCCAGCTAGTGATTTTTAAAAGATATTTTATATGTTAGTTCTAGAATTTCTAGAATTTTGGTTTCTCTACGGTTTCTCTTTTTTGTGTGTGATGTCCTAACTTTCCATTCAGTACAATCATCTTTCTCTTTACTTGAGAAAAAATACTGTTATTAGTTTTCTATAGCTGCTGTACCAAATTACCACAGACTACTTGGTGTCTTAAGAACACAAATATATTATTTCACAATTTTGAAGGCCAGAAGTCTGAAACCAGTTTCATTGCACCGAAGCCAGTGTTGGCAGGGTTGGTACTTTCTGGAAGATCTTGGGGAAATACTGTTTCATTGACTTTTTTAACTTGTTTAGCTGCCTGCATTTCTTGGCTCATGGTCCCTTCCTTAGATCACTTTAATCTCTTGCTTCTGTCTTCACAGTTCATACTCTCTCTTCTGTAGTCAAATATTCCTCTGCCTCTCTCTTGCAAAGACAGGTGTGATTGCATTTGGGATGTACGTGGGTAATCCAGGAAAATTTTCATATTTTGAGATCCTTTACTTAATCATGCCTGCAAAATTAAATCTTTGTCAAATAAGTAATATTCAAAAATTCCATGGATTAGGGCCTGTGTATATTTAGGCGACATTATTTAATCTGCCACAGTCTTTCTGCTAGCCCCTAATAATTCACATTAATTCCACATGGAAAATACATTTATGCCATCTGAACATTCTCCCAAAGGCTATTATAACCACAGTTACAACAGCTACTTATCAATTCTAGGTTAATAATTCCATTATCGAGTCATATTGGGTCAGCCTTCTTTAATTATCTTTTCTTTTTAGAGTGAGTTACATTTTCCTGTTTCTTCATGTGATGAGTAATGTTGGATTCTGTATTCTGGACATTGGAACATTGTGAAAACCCTGCATTTTGATATATTCCTCTGAAGAGTATTGAGATTTTGGTTTTTATTGTTTGTTTGCTTTAGTAGGAAATTAACCTGGTTTGGCTCAAACTGCAAATTTTGCATCTTGGGCTGCGGCTAAAATCCAAGTTCAGTTCTTTTATTCTCATCTGTCTAGAGCCCATCCTGTACATACATGGTTCAGGAACCAGCCAGAGATTTGGGTAAATGTAAAAGATAGAGTAAAGGCCTATGTATAAACCACAAAACAGGTAACTCACCATGCAGATCCCTTTTTTAAATTATTAACCCCATTTGAGAATTTGCCTGTTGTTTACTCTTCAGTGACTTTAGATCATGGTGTTGTTTTGTTTTTGTTTTTCTACACAGAGTTTATAGTTTGCTGTCAATTCAAAGGTAGGATCTTGTAAGAGCAATTTAGCCAGAAGTAGAGGTGTATAGTGTTTTTAAAATTTATCCATGTCATTGCAAATATCAGTATTTTATTCCTTTTTATTATTGAGTAGTGTTCCATCATATTGATTTACCAATATTTGTCTATTGTCATTTACCTGTTGATGGGCATTTAGGTTATTTCTATTTTATGGGGCTGCAATGAATACAGATACTCTAAATATTTGTTTACAAGCCACTGTTTTTGAATACCTACTCTTCTCCAAGAACTTTGCATGATAATTTGATCTTACCAGATATGGGAGGCCAGGATTATCACTCTCAAGTTACAGATGAAGATCCCGAACTCAGTGAAGTTCTCATTGATCCAGGCCACACCCTCATGCTTGACAGAACTGGGTCTACCTGGTTCCAAGGTTCATGCTATCCCCTCCGCATCTTGCTAATCTAAACTGGAGGTTACTCTCTGAGCTTTCACTTCATATTTTGCAGGAAATGGAGGGGTTGCGGAGGAGGCAAGAGTAACAAGACCAAATGCGATATTTTCATTTAAACACTAAAATAGTATCTAGTGCTTAATATTATGTTGGCAGAGAAGTAATTGTGGTTTTTGCCATTACTTTCAATGGCAAAAACCACAATCACTTCTGTGCCAACCTAATACCTGCTAATTCCCTTCCCCTTTCTGATTTCTTTATATAGTGGGGCCTGGGAGTTTCACATTTCTACTATACATTGAAAAACTCTCTTCTGGAAATAGGTAATCCTAGCTAACGAATCGGGACACAAGAATTCTTGTGCTAGCTCTGCTGCTAACTTGCTGTGTGGCTCTGGGAAGTCCCTTTCCTTCTCTGGGCTTGGGCTTTCTCCTTTGCACAGGGAGGGAATTGGAAACCCTTGATAGTGCCTGCCAGAAACTGTGTTCTGTAATTCCTGGAGACTCCATTTTTTGGCCTCTGAGGGAAATCTAGAGTCAGGCAAACCTGCTGAGACAGCGGGACAGGTGGCCCAGCCACCCAGGCCTTGTTTTTTCAGTCCAAGCAGCCCAGTCAACAATGCCAATGGTGTGCTTTGCCTGGACTGGTCGGAAAATGGTGAGGGGGGCTGCTGCAGACCTTTGGGATGGTTAGAGTCCTTAGGGTGGTTAGAGTCCTTAGGGTGGTTTGAGCTCTCAGCTTTGAGCAGGGCCAGGAAGACAAGGTCTTCTCTGTAGCCTCTTATTGGGGACAATGTAAAACACTTCACTCAGGCCAAAGGTAGACTCTCTACAAGGTGTCAAGGGACCAGCCTTGCCTGAGGGGAGAACCTAAGCAGCTTCATTCCCCTCTTACCTCTGTCAGCAGCATCTCCCACAGGTGCTGGTCAACCAACTCCTCCCTGAATGCAAGTCTCTCAGCAGCCCTGATGGAGCAGACACCCGGAAGGCCTCACAGGAGGGACCAAATGCTCCAACAGAGGCCGATGGTGCTGTCTCCCATGGAGAAGAGAACAGGGGGGATCTGCCTTTTCCAAGTAACACACACTTACTGTTTCTAGTAATTTTTTTTTCTTGCTGCCCATGAATTTTTATAACAGGAGAGAACACTGTTTGGAAAGCACAGGATTGAATGGATCGCGGACTGGATCTTGAACACAAGATTACAACTCCAGAATAGAAACTGTTGGCTGAGCAGTATACAATTGTATATACGGTTGTGTAATGTGCTTCCATTTCCTTACTACACCCCCATGAAGTCCTGGCTGCTTGCAGGGAGACCAGCCTGGCCTTAAGAATTTGCTTCTGCTAGTTCAGATGTGAAGTGATTAATGTTTATCATATACTTAAAACCTCTTTACGGTGACTGTTACAGGCAGTTATTTTCCTATGTACACAGAATGTATCAAGAAGATCAAAGAACTCTAACAAGAGGCCCCATTTCCAGCTATAGGAAATATATAGGAAACACAAATAGGTCTCAGTCTATTTGTGTTTAGATTGTAAAACTTCAGGAAAATCTAACGTGCTTGTTTCCCTGAACAAGAAATGTGACTTCCTAGTAATATCCCATGATTGCTAAGTGACTATTAAGGTAGCTAAATATCATCTTTTACTTACGCTTTACTTTAAAATTTCAAAGAGAGGTGTGGTCAGATTTATCAATGTGATTTCCTCTCTAAGATTCTGTCTTCCAGGGGAGATTCCTTTCTCCTGTGATTTTCTGCCTAGGGGAACCTCAAGATATCTATGGTACAAAAACCAGACATCTGTTTTAGCAAATAGCTAGATATCACAGTGAGGAGTATGTAAATCATCTTGATTATTTTAGCATTCATCAGGGCAGAGATGGAAACGTTGTGAGTTGGGAGCATTGTTTTATTTTTACCAGTATCCTTGCCTTTTAGAAGGTATCTGTTAGGAGTACTTAAAGTAAAATGGATTGCTTCTAAAATTGTGAGATGAGCTACAGGACAGCTTTTCTACGTAATTAGCTTTTTTCATTTTGTATTTTCTGTTGAGAAAAGCTGAGTGGGACCTAAGCTATCCATTCACTGAAGCATGCAGGTTGCTTAGAATCCTTTTAGAAGTTAGCTAAGAACACTGTCTCTAGCCATTCCAAAAAAGTATAGCTAGATAATTTGTAAATTCATTGTCGTGTTAATTATGATCAATTTCTTGTGTTCCTTTCTGTATTATGGGTATTTATCTAGCTCAATCATAGTTTACACCTCCAATGAAAAGATTAACAATTAAAAAAATTTTCTATGTACAAGTGAGGGTAAAAACCTCATTTTCTTCCCTACTCTACCCCCAGTGCACCCAGGCTTCAAAATCCAAACTCATATATTCATTCTCCACTTCCAGTCTAATATTAAATCATATTGATTATGTCTCAACAATATTTTTCTATTTGTTCCTTATTTTCTATTACCATTGTCATTATCTTAGCTCAGGCTCTCTTATTTCATTAATTAAGCATTTCTTTATTATGCATTAATTTATTAATTCAACAAACACTTATTATTCACCTAGCAGGTACTAGGTATTAGCAGCTGGGAATACCAGCAGTAATCAAGATGAAACCTTATGTTGGGTATAGTCTTCTCACCCAAGTCACTGAAAAGCCTTTAAATAGGTCCTTTATGTATTTTCCGTCTCTAGCCATTCCAAAAGTATAGCTAGATAATTTGTAAATTCAATGTCATGTTAATTATGATCAATTTCTTGTGTTCCTTTCTGTATAGGTCCTTTATGTATTTTCTGTCTCTAGCCATTCCAAAAGTATAGCTAGATAATTAAATACCATACATTAAAAACACTATTGCAAAATTAATGTTATTTAATGCTTCATTATAGCTTGCGATAACCTAACAGTGTGGTCATAGTCTTCTTTCTAAGGTTATCTCACATTATCTTCTTAATTTTCCTGCATTTTAAATAAATGCATCTGCTAGGTATACACCACCACGATCCCTGGCCTTTCCTTCAGTAGTTATGTTGTTTTTCTTCTTCTTCTTTTTCTTTTATTTCAATAAGTTTTGGGGAACAGGTGTTTGGTTACACAGATAAGTTCTGTAGTGGTAATTTCTGAGATTTTTGTATACCCATCACCTGGGCAGTGTACACTTTAGGTAAGGTTAAATCCTCCTTGGGTGATCTGGATTTTCAGGTTCCCCAGTGAGGATGTGTGTTCGGAGGTGGGCTTTCCCCCTCATGCTTCAGGCACTCACCATTTTTCAGCTATCTCATGGCTTTTGCAGTGAGATAACTGAAAAAGGTCTGTGTATTCTTTTCATTTTCCTGGTATGCTCCTGCAGTAATTGGAGCAAAAGTTCACGATGTGAGTCTCCACATGCTGTTCTGTCTGTCCAAGTGGGAGCCGCTAGTCAGTCCTACCTCCCATGCCCATTTTTTTCTCTCTGGGTCTGGTACTTTCTCTCCAGCAATAGAGTAGCCCCAAATTCAGTCACTCAAGCTTTGCTTTTGCTGAGCGGTTTCTATTGGTTTGTTTGCTTTAACCATATTCACATCTTACCTGCACTATCATTCATTTACTATTATTCATTTAAGTCAGCTCTTTGTTTCTAAAATAAATTTATTTGAAAAGGAAACTTTATGTCATGACTTTAAAAAGTAAACCAGCCTCACTCACTATATAGAAAAGAGAATCGTAAAAATAAATGCACTGTTCTTCAGTTATTGTTGGATACTATTTCCTGCAAAGGGCTTGAAGCCTTTGTGGAAAAGGGAGATTGGCAGGTATTAGGGGGTGCTGACAACATGTGTGCATCAAACTGGATTTTTCTCTTTGGATGAAAAGAGAAAGCCCGAACCCAGTTAGAAAAGAACAACTTTCTTCTCTGAGTCAGTGTTGTCTAATACTTTATCCACGAGTCACCTAAAATCATCTGTGTATGCCAATGCCGTGTGCCCCACATGCTTGGAAACTCGGCTGTATCTCATTTTGTCTTCACAGCTGCTTGATGAACCCGTAGGGTCTGAATACCTCTATTTGAGACATGAGCAACCCGAGGCCTCTCGGGGACTCGCCCAACAGCGTGGTAGTAGCCAGGGTTTGAATTGGGAGTCACTCTCCAAAATATGTGATCTTTTCATTGTCTACTATGTCCTGTTTTCCCTAGAAGTCCAGTTTTTGGGACTTGCGCATGGAAGAGCTGCATTCAAGAACTTCCTCTCAGTTCTGCTGGCCCTAAGTTCTTCCAATGTCTCTTTTTGCACTAGTTCTTTCTCTCCTGCATAGCCACATGCTGTGACCTGAATGGTGTCCACTCCCCCACCACCTCGGCTCATTCATCTGTGAAAGCTCTAACCCCGGTGTGACTATGTTTGGAGACAAGGCTTCTGGGAGGTAACTAACAATGAGACTCTGGCCTAGGCCTCTTCACTTTGTGAGATTCAGTTTCCTCACCTTTGAAGTCATGGCCTGAGTTCCAGATTCAGAGAAGCCATTTTGCTTCGCTCCTGGGGGATTGAAAAACTGTGTCCTGCTCTCACTGTGGGTGTAAGTTCTTGTTCCCTGTGAAAATGAATTGCTTCTGGCATCTATGGACACACGATCAGAGTGTGTGTGTGTGTGTGTGTGTGTGTGTGTGGCGTGGCATGACTTCCTGGCACTTCCAGACCCCACCATGTAGATTACCACTGCCCCTCCCCCTGTCCCGCCATGCTATCCACTCCTAGGGCTGCCTCTCTATTTGGGAGTTTGGGAGCATGAGCATGGGAGGAGGGAGAAGCCAAGTCTTTTGATTTCTGGGAAGGCACCATGTACTTGTTGCCAAATCATGGAGCTCTCAAGGAGGTCAGGTTAGGACAGGTGTGTTGGGTAGAGGGAAGGGAGGGACCTCATTACCCCTATAAGCTGTAGTTCTCCCAGGTGTTGTGTGATTGAGCCTTCGTTTCTGAAGATACTTTTAATTTTTTTTCCAAGAAGAATCTATAACATTGACCCAGTGAGAGATCAATGGCTTATTGATTTGCATCAACTTGATAATTAAGAGGCATTTCCTCTGGGCAAGCGGCTTGGCAGGCTTTTTCCACATATCCTAATTGATGCTCATTGAAATCCTGACATTGGCTACATTCCTTATCTCCATGTAATAGATGATGAATTGGAAGCTCAGAGGGGTGATGTCACAGGCCCAAGGTCTCCAGCAGATAAAAAGCCAAATCAGGATTTGAACCTTGCTCTGTCTAGTTCCAAAACCTGAGTTCTTATTCTTATTTAAGGAGAGGGGAGTCTAGGGAGAGAAATTATGGGTGTTTATACCAATGGTGTCTTGGAGCTTGCTCAAACTGGTTCAGAACAGCTGATTGTTAACTTTTCAGGAGTTTTATATTAAGCACAGCTGTTATTAAAAATTAAATAAACTTATAGTTCAATAAATTATGTTATAAAGAAAGGTAATAAATAAATATTTAATCTTTTTTTTCTTCCAAAGGCTGGCAGTTTGTTACAGTATGAATTTTTTGTCGTGGCTCTAAAAATAGGGCAATCCTTCTTCTCCTTCCCATTGCAACATAACGTTACCTAAACCAGCCAGGGCCTGGGATCAGGACAGTAATCAGTAGCTTTTTAATGTTTTTGTCTTTGATCCTGTTTCTGAATCAGGGTTAAACCCAGTTATCATTGGACAAAGGGGCACTTGAGCATCCCAAAGAATAGCTAGGAGTAACTGGGGAGTGACCAACATTAGTCTTGAGAGGTGCCACCCACCCCAGTGCCTTAGACAGAATTAGGAGTGCTAGACCAAAGTCTTCAGGGATGGAGGCTGAAGTGCTAAGGTCTTAGGAATTTCTTCTGCGGATAAATAGGTGCAAAGATTAATGACTTGTACGAAATTGTATCCATCCAACCATCCATCCATACATACATCAATCCATCCATCCACCCACCCACTCATCCAACCATCCATCCATCCACCCACCCATTCATCCATTCATCCATCCATCCATCCATCCATCCATCCATCCATCCATCCAACCATTCAACATTCTCCAAGCACATTCACTATACCAGGGACTGTGCCAAGTGCCAAGGGAGCCACTGACACCTGGTTCCTGACCTCAGAACTCAGTCTACAGAAAGTCAGACAAGTAAAGAGAAAATGGTAACACATGGGTAAGTGTCCCTTACTGTAAGAATGCACGTGATTGGACCTTTGCTAGCCAGGAACGGCTTCCTGGAGCAAGTAACTTCTTAGATGAGAATTGAAGGCAAGGGTAAGGAAGGAAGGCCTTGGGGAAGAAGAAAGGAGACCTGGCGGAGAGAACAGCCCCTGGAAGGGCCCAGAGATGAAGATGGCAATAGCAGGAGGATGTGACAACTAGTATTTTAAGGAGAGGGGAGTCTGGGGACAGAAATTATGGGTGTTTATACCAATGGTGTCCTGGAGCCTGCTCAAACTGGCTCACAACAGCTGACTGTTAACTTTTCAGGAGTTTTATGTTAAGCACAGCTGTTATTAAAAATTAAATAAACTTATAGTTACAATTATGTTATAAAGAAAGGTAATAAATAAATATTTAAAACTCATTGCTTCTTGATTATTTTACTACATTTTATTATTTTCCGTGCTCTGGGTGTTATTTACACCTATCGTGTGTATATGGTAGAAATATGATTTAATGTTGTGCTACTGCACATATCTTCCCAACTCTGTCTTCAGTTACAGTGCATGGGAAGCTTGAAATCAGTTGTGAAGGGAGTATTTACACCACGGAAATGGGCAGACATTACAAATCTGGGGGACCCTTTTTTCTCCAGCAAACCCATTGTTAAACATTTATCAGCATATGACTGAGTTAATGCACATATATAAAAATGCAGAAATCACAAGTGTAATCTCAATACATTTTCCTAAAGTGAACACATCTGTGTGACCAGCACTCAGATAAAACAATAGGTGATTACCAACCCCACCTCATGCCCTTTTCCAGCCAGTAGCACCTTCTTCCCCCAGAGCTAATCACTATCCCCACTGCCTCCGTGCCTCTTAGAAACTCTCAGGAAGGCTTCTCCCCGCCCCTCATTCTCATAGCCCCCCTTCTGAATTTTGGTGCTAGAATCTGGGTATTTATTTTCTCATGATCCTGTTTTAAGTATTTTAAAATTACGCTAAGAATATAGCATGATTGGGAAAAAAAATAATAAAACATGCTAATATGGTTTGGCTGTGTCCCCACCCAAATCTCATCTTAAATTGTAGCTCCCACAACTCCCATGTGTTGTTAGAGGGACCTGGTGGGAGGTAATTGAATCATGGGAGTGGGTCTTTCCCATGCTGTTCTCATGATAGTGAATAAGTCTCACCAGATCTGATGGTTTTTTAAAGGGGAGTTCCCCTGCACAAGCTCTCTCTTGCCTGCTGCCATGTAAGATATCCCTTGCTCTCCCACCATGATGTGAGGCCTCCCCAGCCATGTGGAACTGTGAGTCAATTAAACCTCTTTCCTTTATAAATTACCCAGTCTCAGGCATGTCTTTATTAGCAGTGTGAAAACAGACTAATATACACGAATATGCAGGACATCTCTTGAGGCCACTTCCTGCTTACATTGACTCCTCTGGGCAGGTAGAGGGGATCTGAATCCAATTTAGTCCGATGCTAAGCCCGAGGTCCTAGCCAGAGAGATGACGCCAGAGCACGGGCTTCGAGAGCCATGCAAATTAGTGTGGACCTAAAGGATACGGGACCAGTGAGGGGCTCTGAGGAGGGCAGAGGCAGGCATGACCAGTTCTATCTCTTAGGAAGTTCACACTCTGTAGTGTGGAGGGAGAGGCTGGAGGCAGGGAGACCAGCCTAGAGGCTGTCGCTGATCAGGAATGCAGAGATGATGGTGGCCCGAGCTGACGCAACATCTTCCTGATAGCCATTATCCCACATTTGATTGTTCCAGAATCTGTGGAAAGGGAATTATCTCCTTGTGGGGATACTGTCTCCAAATTCCCAGTTCAGGGGTTTTCTCCTAGCATCTAGGTTAAGAGCACAGGCTCTGGAGCTGGGGATACCTGTATCTGAGGTCTACCTCAGGTGATAGCTGCATGGTCTTGGAAAAGTTACTCAATGTCTCTGAATACTGGTTTACTTCCATACCAAATACAAATAATGATAGTGTCAGCTTCAGTGGCATTGAGATTGTTAAGCAATCTATAGGAAGTACATAGGCCTGGCGCAGTAGCTCAAGCCTGTAATCCCAGCACTTTGGGAGGCCGAGGTGGGCGGATCACCTGAGGTCAGGAGTTTGAGACCAGCCTGGCCAAAATGGCGAAACCCCATCCCTACTAAAAATACAAAAATTAGCCAGGCATGGTGGCACGCCAATTACTCGGGAGGCTGAGGGAGGAGAATCACTTGAACCCAGGAGGCAGAGTTTGCAGTGAGCCAAGATCATGCCACTGAAGTCCAGCCTGGGCGATGGAGCGAGACCCTGTCTCAAAAAAAAAAAAAAAAAAAAAAGGAAGTACATAGTTCATCCTAAACATGCAATAAACTTTAAATGCTTCTGTTACCTCATCTGCCTGAACTGAAAGAAAAGCAGGAGAGTTCCCCCAAATAGTTATACCACTTTCATGACAGACTCTGCATTTCGGCCTTCTGCTTGGGATTCCAATGGCTTCTGCAAGGGAGGAGCATATCTCCAAGGGGTCATTTGGGGTCCCACAAGTAAAATGAAGCAAATGGTGCCTTCAGCATTGCAATATTTCTGCCCCACAAGAACCTCAAAGAAACACTGAATAGAGAGAGTCAGAGACAAAGGCCAATTTCATTGTGTTTCCACAGCAGCTCCTAAGGAGAATATCAAAAGGCAGGTCAGCAGAGAAAGCAGCCCAGGTCTCTCTCCTACTGGGCTGAAGGAAAGCAGGGGGCAGGCATGAAGTCTGTGTATAGGGCAGGGGGCTGAGCTAAGCCTTCCACAGAGACAAAGCTTGGGCCTCCTGTGATGTGCTGGCCGACATGGCTTTCCTGATATGGATGTTATATCCCTATGCTCTCTCTAGGAAGGAGACTAATGGTTCGCTTGATGGCAGGCTTCACAGTGCCCATATGTAGGGGAGCAGGGGAGCCTGATATTTAAAGCATGTGGACTGCTGTCTGCGATCTTGAGAGGCTGCTTAAACCCTGGGGGTCCCAATTTCTGCATAGGTCAAATGGACAAAATAGCCCCCAGCACCCAGGGCATTGTGAAGATGACAGGAGATAACTGCATGCTCCAGTCCCAAGGGCCTGGTGCATGACAGGGGGCTCATAAATGCTGGCTACTTCCCTGTGGCCCCTCCGCTCTCTCCTCAAACTCTTCTTCCTTTCCAGTCTTGTGCCTTGATCTCTGCTGGACCCTCCAGGAACTCCGAGGAGAGCTTCTGCCACCTTTAAACTCCCACAACACTCTCACCAGCTTGGCATTAGCTTTTCAGCAAGTCTGAATGTTTGTTTTTCTGACTCTCACGTTTTATTTTATCTTATTTTTTTTTGAGACAGAGTCTCACTCCAGGCTGGAGTACAGTGGCACAATCTCAGCTCACTGCAACCTCCGCCTCCTGGGCTCAGGTCATCCTCCCACCTCAGCCTCCTGAGTAGCTGAGACTACAGGCACACGCCACCACACCTGGCTATTTTTTTAATTTTTTTGTAGAGATGGGGCTTTATTGTGTTGCCCAGGCTGGTCTCAAATTCCTGGACTCAAATGATCCTCCTGCCTCGGCCTCCCAAAGTGCTGGGATTACAGGTGTGAGCCACCGCGCCCAACCTTGACTGTCACGTTTTAGATAAGTTGTTGTTCTCACATTGATTCCCCTTTCTTTCAATGGTGGCTGCCTAAGAGCCATGTCTGTGCTAAGGGGACTCATTCCTCAGCCATAGCAGAAAGACCTCAGCTTGGGTCAGGGTTCCCTCAGGATCAGTCATCTGTGCTGGTGGGGGGATCACGGGACAACATGGCAGGTCTCTTGCACCCCTGTCATTGGAAGCAGTGGTATCCAGCTGCAGTGGCCTGGGATGACAATATGTCCACTGTACACAGAGATAAACACAATGACCAAAAACCACACCTAATATTTTATTAGCCACCAGACAATGACTGCTAGTATTTTACGTATAGTATTTCCCAACTTTTCTTCTTGCAACTTTGCCTATTAAAATAAATGGGATTATGAAATGTACCTATATTATACATGTATATTCTGCTTTGAGGCATACATCCCCCAACCTCCACATCACTTGGAAATGGAGGCACGCTAACTCAGGGTTTGGGGGGGATTAGAGTTTGGCTGTTGGAAGGTGAAGGTATAAACTAGTGGTTTGAATCAGCTCACTTTCGCCATCCTTCAGCTCCAGTTGCATCTCCTCCAGGCAGCCTTCCAGGTGGCCCTTTTCTCAGACCTTTTATGGATGCTGGACACCATGGCTTCAACGTGGAGCCAAAGAGCAGGAGGCTAATCATGGAGTGTCCACGCACAGCACTGCACACAGGATTAAGTGCTTGGTAAATAACCAGTCCTTTACCCCTCCCTTCTTCCATCTCACCTTCTCCTCCCTCCATCCCTCTTTTCAGCTCTTACTTCTTTTCAGAGGAAGAGAACCAAAAGAGGGACAGGCAGCCGCCATGGAAGCTGCTGGGAGACCCCCTTCTTGGCCTGTGACTCCCCTCAGCCGTGCCCTTCTGGGTACTTGCAGAGTCATGCTTCCCATGAGCTCCTGGCGCTACTACCAGGAACTCCCTGCAGGGCCACAGGCAAGAGTTGGCAGGGTCTTTGTGTTGTCAGAGCCCTAAACACTTTCTCCTTTCTGCTTGTGCCCATCATTGAATTTTGTGCTGAAGAAGACTGGAGACTTGAGGTTGTGGGCCTTGGTTCTAAATGGCCGGCTCCCTTCCAGGTTGGCTTGGGCTCTCCCTGGGCCCCTTCACACCTCCTTCCCGGCCCAGGCCCTCGCCCATTGCAGACCCGCCTGGGGGAAGGAGTAGGAGCTGAAGAGCAGGCAGTGAGCTGATCAATGGAGAGGGTGGGGTTTCAGGGTTTGTTTGGGCAAATTTGGTGACAGAGGGACCTAGTGTGATAAAAAATCCTAGTCTGGGCTTCAGGGACTTGCATTTTAATTCTGACTCTGACCTCACTGTCCTGGTGACATTTGTGGAGTGCCTTCCCTCTGAGCTGTAGGCTTCCTTTCTCTGCAGAAAGGGGCAGGCCTATCTTGTGTTTTGTAACAGTCTGACAGTCTGACACCATGTCCCATCCTTTTACTTTCCTAGGCCACGTGGAATCTGCCAGAAGTCTCTCTGCAGAAAAGGACTCCCAGGGAAAGGGCCTGAGGGGTTCTCAGGCAGCCCTGCTTCTTTTACTCTTGGTTGTCATGATTTTGCTGTCGTGTGGTAAGTCCTGGGCTCCCCATTGCTAGATTCTGTGGAGAAGCACTTTAGCCATGGCATCAATGCATCTGCTTGAGTCCTGGCTGTGGCTGCTTTCTATCAAGGTATGACTCTCCCCGGGCCTCAGTTTTCTTACCTACACAATGAAAATAATGGTATTGAGTGCACTGGATTATTTTGAGGATTAAATACAATAATGCAGTGCCTTGCACATGGTCAACCCATGATGAATGCTCTTATCATCATCACCATCATCATCATCATCACCATCAATGATCATTGCTATTGTTGTTGTTGTTATTTACCAGCTCCTCTCTGTCACTCTGTCACAAGGAAAGAGAGCCCCCAGGGTTTGAGTAGGCAGCCATGCAAGTGGCCAGCTATTCCTGGTTTAAGCCCTCTCTGTGCACACCCAAAGAGAGAATTCCTAAGAAAAAATCCAGCTTCAATGCACAAGTCCTGCAGCATGCATTGTGTCAGGGACCCCAGGGGATCACCAGTGTACACACTTATAGGCTGCTATAAGGATAAAAAAGGTCCCACCTACACAGCACTTGACCCAGGAACTGCCCATAGCCCTCAGTGAATCGCAGCCCATAGTACTGTTGTTACTGCCTCTAGCATTGGTCGCATCTGAGACTACACTGAAGCATGATGAGGTGCAGGGTCGGACAGATCTAGGTGTGGACTGGATATGGACTTCACGAGAATCTCTCAACCACTTGGACCCTCAGTTTTCTCATCTGTATAATGAGACTAGTACCCCCGTCTTGGCGGGGTTGTTAGAATTAAATGATCATAGCACAGTTAGGAGGTGTGCATGAACTGTAAAGACTGGGATACACCAGGTCCATATTGTGTGTTCAGTACCAATGATTCCTTCCATGACCCTACACCCCCCTTCCCAGACTCCCCTCTTTTCCTTGGGGGCTTTTGTCTGGGCTCCACGCCAGTGAAGAGGTGAAAAGAGTCTTGATATGCATTCTTTCTCTGCCTCCTGTCCCAAATGCCTTCAGCTCCAGGCAGCAGTTGGCCCCCTGTTGAACGCACCAGGCAGCCCAGAGACAGGAAATCTCATAAAGAAGCCCCACGCTTCTGCACCACATGTCTGTTTGTTTTTTAATTAAAAAGAAAATAAGAAAACAAACAACACTTCCCAGGTACTCACAAAAACAAGGAGAAATCCCAAGAGATCACGCAGAGGCCCCCTGTGAGGCTTGGCCCAAGGCCCCTCCCTTGAGGCCGTTGTTTTCTCAGACAAACATCCACCTCTCCTGGGCTAAAAAAAAAAAAAAAAAGGTAAGCCCTTATCCAGCCTTGTTTCTCTTGGAAGACTCAGCCATCTCCAGCTCACTGGTTCATGACATGCACACAGGAAACTGGGCTTTACAAGATTTTACAGATGGGCAGTGCTGGGGTGGGAGGATTTAGAGGTACACACCACTCCTCTCACTGACCCCTGGATCTGCTCAAGGTTTCTGGAGGGCTGGGGAGCAATGATGTCTCTCCATGGGGATGCATTGCACATGTCAGATGCATTGTTCCACAGGGCCACCAGGGCTGAGTTTCCTGCACTAAGGCCACTGGTGACTTCCTTCCTTAAGTGGTAGCAAAAGGAGTGTCTGCAGGTAAGTTGGGGCAAGCAGAATAAGGTCTTGGACCAGGACAAGATGTGCCTAGGCTGGCACTAAATGTTGGTGGACAGAAGGCAGTGGAGAGATTTCGCTATATTTGCCATAGCAAGCTTTTCACACTGACCTTCCTTGGCTACTAAACCAATTCTCCATCCTGGCCTCCAATCTCTGAGGATCACATAGACCTGGATTTGATGCTTAGCTCTGCCATTTACTAGTTTATATAACCCTGGAAATGTTACTTAACCTCCTTGAGCCTCAGTTCCTCATCTGTTCAATGGGGAGGTTTGTGAACCTTACGGGGTGACTGTCAATAGTAAGTGTGGCCAGTACAGAGCCTAGTACAGCACCTGCCACTGTTATTGCTGCTCTGCAGGCACCAGTATTTCTATTGCAAAGTTCGTGAGTCTGTGTGTGGGCCTATGTGTGATAAACAGAAGCCTTAACCAGTGTTCTAGAAAGAGGGTGGATTCCTCAGAGGCTCCTGCTTATGTCTGGGCAGTTCCACAGTCATGGACCACTGTGGGGCTGGCACGGAGGACCTCCACTGCTTTTCTCTCTGGCATGTCCATCTGGCTCAGGAGCTGTTCTGTACCTAGACCTCGGTGCCCTCCCTGGGGTAGAGGACACCATTGGTGTTGACACTGTTGTAGAAGTGAGGGCTGAATTGGCTGAGCACAGATCCTCCGTAGCTGAGCGTGTTGGTGGGCATGGGGTTTGCCCAGTCACCCCCACCGCTGTGGTTGCTGAGGTTGGTGAGCGGGGAGAAGGAGTTGAAGCTCAGTGAGTTCTGCCCTGTCTTGTCACTGGGCTCAGGGCTCAGTCCTGGTGTGACCAAGGGGCGGCTCGTGGGGCTCCCCCCACTCACATAGGCTGTCATAGAGGAAAGGAAGCTGTTAAGGCAAGGGGTGCCTGATGGGGAAGGGGAGGGCCTCTTCTCTGGGGAGCTAGTGGTGCCCCCGGGTGAGGCTCCATCCAAGATGTCCTGAGGCTCCGTGGTCTTGGGGCTGTCCACCAGGAGACTGCTCTCTGTCTTCTCTAAGGCCAAGGAGCCTGTGCTGGAGGAAACATCTGATTTTCTCTTCCTTTTCCTGCGGAAATTTCCATTGTCGAACATTTTCTCACAGTTGGGGTCCAGGGTCCAGTAATTCCCTTTGCCTGATACAAAAGTGAAAGGGGGTAAGTAGAGAGGTGGACCAAATGCTTTGCTTCTGTTCCTCCTTATTGTCATAAACTAAAAGCCAAGGTGACAGATGCAGGAAGACAGAGACTGAAAGGCAGGGACTGAGAAATGGAGGAATTCCATCAACTGATGGACCACACCACCTCCATCTTTAATTAAGCAGCCCACGACGGGGCCATCTGGGACTGCAGCCGAGAGGCATGAGCATTAAGGAGTTTGCAATGTAGGTCTCTTTAAGAAGGATGAAGAACTGGGAGCAGGGATGCTGAGGGGTTGGGGGCTTGGGGGTTGGAGGGCTTTCAATGCTGAAGGAAAAGAAGACTCAGGAAAACTCTGGGACTCCCTAATAGCCCTAGGCTTGGAGTCTGAAGACAGACTTGAGTCCAGGCTTTGCTCCTTACTGACTGAGGGGCTTTGGGAGAACCTCAGTTTTCTAGTCTCAAAAGTGGGCCCATTGCCCCTGTCTTCCTCAGGCCCACTGAGAAAGGATCAACACCGGATATGCAAAGGGGCTTTGCAGCTGGAAGGTACCTTCCCGAGGGAAAGCCTGAACTCTCCCTGCTACCGTCTCTCGGCCTGAGGGTGACAGCAGTCCTTGGACAGGACACTTGCCCTCCTCTGGGGACAAACAGGCCTGGCGCTTGCCAACCTCAAACGGGGCAGAGTTGGGGTTCCTTTGAGCTATACCTTGGCTTCCTGCAGTGGAACAAAAATGGACTTTAATTCTGGGAAATGGATGCATGAGTATTTAATACATGCCTCTCTGCAGGTCTCTGAGTTTTAGAAATGCATCGTTGAAAAGGAAAAGCTCACAATTTCTGATGTTAGAGAAAACTGAGTTCAAATTCAAGCTCCATCACTAACACTTCATTCTGTGTCACCTCTGAGTGTTAGTTTCCTAATCTGTAGAATGGGTTTAATAAGAGCTACCCTGCAGGGGTGTCTTGGGGTTAAAGGAGGTTACATAAGTAGCAACAGGGCAGGCAGCAAAATGGGCCATTAGTGGCTGTTTAACCCAGGTCAGATCCTCTTCCCGGCAGTCTTGGGATGCCCTTGGGCTTTGTTTGGTCCAGTCATTCATTCACCAAAGACTTTCTATGTGCTGGGTGCTGGAGATGCAGATGAATAGTAATTACTGCAGGCGATTAAGCGCTTGATAACACCAAAGACCTGTGTACATTATCTCATCACCTCCACCGTAGCCTGCAAAGCAGATGCCGTCGCTATCCCTGGTTTTCCGAAGAAGCAACTGAGGCTCTGAGGTCTAACCTGCTGGAGTTCACTGACTGGGCAGGAGCACAGCCAGGGCTGAAACCCAAATCTTCCCCCAGGCCCATGTTCTCCTCCACTGCTGAGCTCCCCTCTCTCCTGCGTGGTAGCATCCCCCAGTCTTGGGGGGCACAGCCCTAGTCAGAACTTTCTAGAATGGGGTCTTGGGGAGGAAGGAAGTGAGCCTTCCTTGGGGACACCCCCCACACTCAAAGCCTCCTTACCCGGGTCGTCCTCGTCGCGGGGCACCTTCTTGAAGCAATCGTTGAGCGACAGGTTGTGGCGGATGGAGTTCTGCCAGCCGGCCTTGCTCTTGTTGTAGAAGGGGAAGTTGTCCGCCACGTACTGGTAGATCTGGCTGAGAGTGAGGCGCTTGTCGGGTGCCCCGTGGATGGCCATGGCGATGAGAGCCGAGTAGGAGTAGGGTGGCCGCACCAGCTTCATCAGCTCCTCCTGCGAGGGGATGGGCAGCCAGCCCAGGTCGCTCCCCCCAAGCCCCGACACGCTGGGCAGCAGCGGCCTCTGCACGCCATAGGCCTGGGGCAGGAAGGGGCTGGCGTTGGGGCTGGGCAGGTAGGGTGGTGGGGTCATGGTGGGCCCGTTGAACCAGAGGTAGGGGTTGGGGGTGGCCCCATACTCGCCGCCCCCCTCGAAGGAGGGCCGCTGAGGGCTGGGCACGCCCTGTGGGTGGAAGAAGTTCTCATAGTAGAGGTTCATCTCGGGAGGCTCCTGGCCGATGCTGGGGAACTGGGGGCTGCAGCGAGGTGGGGAGGGCGCCGGCAGGTCGAAGGAGCTCATGCTGGGGTTGGGCTGGCCGGAGCCACCTGCCTGGCACCTGCACCCCGGAGCTGCCCCTGACAGGTGCTCAGCAGGCCCGGCCTCCCACTTATACCCCTAGGGCTTGGCCGGGCGGCCCCACCCAGGGGCGGCCACCTGCCTGCGGATCCCAGCCCAGGGCCCGCCCTCCCTCAGCCTCCAGCCCACGGGGAGGGGACTTTCCCCGCTGGCGCCTCAGGTCCCCACTAATGACATGCTAGACGGCTTACCAGAGCTGACATGCAGCCCAGCAAGGACGCCCCTCTATCCTCTCTCCCGGCTTTCTCTCCTGTCTTTTCTCACCATCCTCATGATTCCCTTCTTCTTTCTCCTTTATTCTGTCTTGCTTCTCTCAGTTTTTTCTGTCCTTTCCTTTCCTCACATTTTTCTATCCACCTCGTTTTCCTCTCTCTCCCTCCTCTCCTCTCTGCATCTCATTCTCTGTTTCTTTCCTTCTTATTTTCTTTCCTCCCTTCTGCTCTGAACTGTGTTTCTTTTCTATGAACTGATCTGGCCACATCACAGCTGCTCATTCCCGTTCTCTCTCTCTCTCTCTCTCTCTCTCTCTCTCTCTCTCTCTCCCCCTCTCTCCCTCTCTCCCTCTGTCTCTAGGCTTCAGGTTCTTCTTTCCACTTCTGTCTCTCGCTTCCATTCTCATTGTCTTCCCGGCTTCTCCCCTTTCTCCTTCTCTTCCACTCTGTCCCTTTCTCTCCACCTCTCATTTTCTCTGCGCCTCTCTTCCCATCCCCTCATTCTCCCTCCTCTTCCCCCCAATGCCCCCTCATTCTCTGACCAACTGCCCCAGCCGGGACTGGATGGGACACTTTATCAGAAACCCTGTTTCTTGGTCTTTTGAGGTGAGGAGGCACTTTCTGGAGTTGCCAGGAGAGAACCGGCCCTGGAGACTCAGAAGAGGGCACAGAGGGGCCTGGGCTGGCCTCTGGTGGGGTTCAACGGGGCAACCAGTCATAGGCTCCCCCCTCCCCCAACACACACATACACGCACACACGCACACACGCTCACACGCACACGCACACGCACACACACGCACACATGCACACACGCCCACGCACGCACGCACACACGCGCGCACACACACACGCAAATGCATACATGTTGCAGACGGGCAGAGAACCTGAGAATTTGCCTGGAGAGCAGCAAGGCTCTTAAAAATAATAGCAAAAGGGGAAAATGGGGAATCAGTCTTCAGGGAAAAGTGAGAGAACTTGAACAATTCAAGTTTCTTTCCACCTGCAGAGCAAGCAGTCTCCCAGCTCCTCTCTGATCCAAAGACCTTTCATGTTTCAGCTCTCAGAAGCCCCTGGCATGGAGGGAGCCAGGGCATGAGGAGAGCCCCCGGCTCACCATGCCCCATGTGTCCTCTCTCTCTCTCGCTCAGGCTCCAGAAGCAGGAGCTGCAGCCCCTGCCGGCTTCTCCCTGCGGCTCAGCCAGCTCCTCTCCTATCTGGGCTCCATCCTCCATCTTGTCCCAGACTCCCCTGGTGCCCCAGGTCAGGCCCTCAGCTTGGGCCATGGGTGGTGGTCTCTCTACTCAGAGGGTAGGCGCTGGCCCCTGACCGGGTTCTGGTAGCAGCTGAGACTTCTCTCTGTGATCAAGCAAATGGGAGAAAAGTTGGGGTCAGCCCCTCTGGTCACCACCTCGCTGCCACCTGCCTCCCTCTACTTCTTCCCATCCAGCTTCCTCCCATTTCCTACGTACTCTACGTTTCTTTGAGGCAAGAGAAAGAGGTCACTGACTGTCCCAACTGGAGGGGACGCTCCGCAAGGAATTGTCCCCCTCTCTGTTCCTCCTTCACGGTTACGTGGGGACACATGTGGCAAACATGAATGAGACTGAATAAACTTCATTTTCAGCATATTGGTGCCCAGAGGATGAGTTCCAGGTAACTGGGTAGGAGGGGTCATGTTAGGCCCAGAGGAACCTGTCCCCACCGTAAAACAGTGATGAAATGTGACTCTCTGAAAGGCTCTGGCTGTCCAGATGAGGCTTAGAGTAAGGCGCACTTTGCAGACCCAAGCCAGAGGCAGGATTTTTGTTTAGTAGAGTTTCTCTGTGAGGAGGCCTGGCTTGCTGAAGGTAGAGCCCCGACTTTTCGAAGAACAGTCACATTGGAGTCCCCTGGTACAGACAGAAAGCCTTACAATTAACCTAGCAATTTCACTTCTCAAAGCTTATCTTACAAAATTCAACAGAGCAAAGAATTGGCCACAGGGATGCCCACCACAGCACTGTTTATAGCGGTGACAAATTGTAAGTAATCTAAATGCCCAACAGTAGGGGACTGGCTAAATAGTGTATCATCCAAATGATGTAAATGATGTAATATTATGTAATATTATGCAACTATGAAAAATAGATTCTAGAAGAATAACTAATGATATGAAAAGATGTTTATGTTCTCATTATATTATTTGGAGAAACAGGCTGCAAAATGCCATGAGATTTTTTTAGTACAAATATATGTTTATAATTGTATGTGAAATCTAGAAACATAAATATCAAACTGCCAATTATTATTTCTGGATAAAGAATTGGATGCAATTTTTGTTGTTGTTTTTGTGTAGTTTCTGATTTAAATGATTAGAGAAAGGCAAACACAGGTGACTTATTTTTGGGTTTAAATATGAAAGGCTAAAAAGAGATAATATAGCAGAGATGTAGCAAACAAGGGCTCTGAGATCAGGAGGACCTGGCTGCAAATCCTAACCTTGGTGTTGCAAATCCCAACCTTGGGATCACTGCAGGCCCTGACAAGTGATCTAGCTTTTCTTAGCCTCAGTGTTTTCTGGTGAAAAAGGGAATGATGCCAGCACTTAACTCACGAAGTTGCAGTGAGCATTCAGTGAGGTAGTCAGTGTAATCAATGTCAATCATTTCACATGGCACATAGAGGCTCACTCAATAAATATTAGTTATTATATATTATAGTCAGTATACATTTGCTGTGTACAATCAAGCACACCTACGTTTGCTACACTGAGAGTTAATTGCATGCAGCAGGGATGTGACACGGATTATGATGGAAAAACAGAGGGAGAAATATTCAGTGTAGACACTGATTCTATAGCCAGACTCTACATTTACAGATGACGATCAGAGAGGGCCCAGAGTCACACAAGTTCATGGCTGGGTCAGGACCCACTCTGCCCCACTTTGGCGTCTCCTGCTTTAGCAGCATGTTCTGAGGAATGCTCACCTGAGTCTCCCTAGCTGCACGTGGGCCCCAGTTCCTTTCCCTCAGTAGATCAGAGAAAGCCTGGCCTGTCTTAGGAGGCCTTATTCACAGGGAGCCTCTGGAACCCAGAGCCCAGTAGCTGGGGATCACAGCTTCTCTGCACTTGGTCACAAGGTTAAACCTTCGGGCCAGGGGTATCCAAAGCATCCCCTGAGGACCCTTCATTTCAGATCTGTAGGAACACTGGCTACAGCCCTTGAGGTGGACAACAGGAGCTAGCTGTTCCCACCCCCCAGTGAGGTTTGAGAGTTATGGTCCTGCAGCTCCCTTGACCGTCCTAGGGCCTCCGGGAAAAGAATCAAATGTCTCTAACAACTAGGGTCATTTTGTGAATAAAATTATTTGAAACTTTTTGAAATTTCTAGAAGTGAAAATTCAAACCTGAGAGGATGCACTCTGCCCAGCTTCAGGGAAGTAATAATAGAATAATAAATAAAAAGTAAGAGTTGGGTGTTTGGGGGCCTGAGCCTGCCTAGGGAATGCTTGGAATGCAGTTTGCATACTACAGTCCAGGGGGAGGCCTTCTTGGACACGAAAGACCATATATTCTGTATATTCTGAACCCCAGATTGGGACATTTGGGACAAAGCAGTAAAACATGAAACACGTGGGCCTGAGGATTGCATAGAACTGGGTTCAAATCCAAGCTTCGCTCTTTGGTAGCCGTGTGATCTTGGCCAAGTTTCTTAATCTTACAAGGCCTCCGTTTGTTTATCAATAAAGTGAGGATGAAACTAGAATCTGTCTCATGTGGATTTGGAAGGAAAAAGTAACATAAATGTGTAAGTAAAATGTGGAGCCCAGAGGATGCAAAAGCTGCAGATCATGAGGATGATGATGAATGCAAGGGTACCTGAGGCCAGATATTGACACGGGAGAGGACTCTGGGCAGGAGGCCTGGCATCATAGCCTCCTCCAAGCAACGTTCAACCATTTGCTTTCCCCTTGGGAAAATCCTGTCGTCTGGGAGCCATGCCCCCAAGGACATGTCCCAGCAGTCAGCTGTGGATATTCCTGGGTCCAGAAGCCAATGCTGACTCTAGTCCTGCAGAAAGGGTAACTGTACACAGGCCCCCAGCCTGACTGTGATCAACCAGCACTGCCACTTCCGGCCTTGACTTTCAGGGGTGGAGAATCATGCTCTTTTAGAAGGCGGATCTCAGTTCACCTGTCTGGTAGGAGGTGATGTGCATTTTCACAAACATGAACTCATGTAGGACCACAGTGCAGTAAGGATTCAGTTTCCCTGTTGAACTTTGAGGAAGCAGGTAGGTACAGAGAGGATGACCAGCCACCGAGACGAAGGAGGCAGGTGGGAGCCAGCCTGGCTGCCGCTTCACTGTGGCTGGAACTGGATCATGCAGGCGTGCCAGGAGCAAGGAGCTCCCGCCCTGGGACCAAACTTTCTGGGTCTCAATCCTGTCTCTACTCCTTAGGCACTGTCATACCTTAGATAGCAACCATTTATTTTGGACCTTAGTTTTCTCATCGGTAAAACCAACTACTTCCTGGTGCTGCTCTGGGCGCTTCATGTCAGGTGGTGCTGTACAGTATCGTACCTGCTCAATACAGTTAGCTTTCATTAGGGACTCGGGAGTCCGAGGTGATGGGAGATGCTGGTGGTTCACCAGCTGGGGCTACAACATCCCCAGCTCTTGGGCCCTACATACCTCCCCCAAATTCACATTTGATTAGAGGCTTGGCTTCATGGATTCTTTCCCTTCTCTCCACATAATACACAAATAGTTTCTAAGTTCCAGGATTCCCAGGAGCCTTGCATGGTACAAAGTTGTTTGAGGCGGGGAATCAGGGGATTAGGGACTAGCTGGCCTCTAGCTTAACTCTCTGCACCAGGTTCGTAATCTGTAAAACGGGGATAAAAATTGCAGTACTACCCACTTACCTACTATCTATGATGGTTCTCTGTGAGTGGCAATGAGCCCTCGTCTGTCCTGCCTGGGCAACAGGGTTCACGAGAGTCAGGTCTTGGGGTATTTGGGGCTGACATGGGGATGGCTTCTTCATCCTGAGCATGGGCTTTGTGGAAGTCTGGCTGGCTGAGGCATTAGCCAGGTTGAAGGTGGTCTTGGTGTTCTGCGGCTTTTTGGCTTCTGATGTGCTTGTCTGAAGAAATGTAGGTCAATACCCCCCTCTGGCGGCCGTCTCTTTAAAAGCGGGAAGTAGATTGCAGGGCTTGGGTGAAATTTCAGGGCAAGCGGGAGTTTTCTCTCGGTTCCTTTAAGGACAGGAGACAGAGTGAGAGATTTCAGCGTCAGGTTCCCAGGAGAAACAGTTGCTTAGAGAAAGAAACCTTACTTCTGCTGCAGTGGGAATAGTGAGAGCTGGGTTGGAAATGGGGAAAGGTGTCTTAGAAGGCAGCCCAGCAGCAGGCAGACTGGCCTGAGTCAGAATCAGACTCCTCCAGCTATATTTTCTGAGTGCCTTGATGTTTAATCTCTGAGTCTGTTTGCGCTTATGGAAAACAGCTGCTGCAGGGGCTAGATGAGGTACTATAGGAAATGCTTCTGAAACAATGCATGGCTGTAATTCATTCCTTCGTTTATTCAGCAAATACCAGGCTGTCCTCCCAGTACCAGCTCTGGGCTGGTGTTCAGGACACCGTGATAGTCACACAAGCTGAGGCTCCGTTTGCTTGTGGTGTTTGCCATCTCTGTGTGGTAGCTGAAGTTTTGATATACCATACTTAAAAGTTCTCATGGGCTTTCTTGCTCTTTTTCTGATTTTTACTTAGTGAACTTGTTTTAAAGATAGATTCCATGTAAGTTCTGGAAATGGATCATCAGTCATCAGGATCACTTGCTATAAATAAAATAAGAAATTAGTATTTGTTTAGTGCTTACACTGTCATGGGCACAGCCTGAGTACCTTACCTGTGTTATCTCATTCAGCTCCCACAGCAACCCTAGGAGGCCTGGATTATAATTGTCCGCATTTCATAGATGAGGACACTGAGGTGGCGTCAGTTGTCTGCTGAAGGCTCTGGCCTGAGTGTGCTCACTCTGCTCGAACGCGAGGTCAGCAAGTATTAGGGAGGTGCCAAAACACTCTGGCCAAGAACCGAGACTTTCTTTTTGGAGAAGGCAAAAGGATTGAAACAAAATTGGAAAAGAAGAGATTTTCTGATCATGACAGTGGTAGGTAGAATAATGAGCCCCTCCCTCTCCAAAGACTTCAGTCCAAATCCCCAGAATCTGCAAATAGGTCATCTTCCAAGGTAAAAGACACTTTACAGAAGTGATTAAATCCATGACCAGTTGGAGAGGTTATTCTGCATTATCCAAGTGGGCCCAATGTCATCATAACTCTCCTTATTAGAGGAAAACAGAGGGAGATTTAATGACAGACAATGAGGTGTGAGAGTGAAAGCTGACGAGTGATGTGGCCACAAGCCAAGGAAAGCTGAATGCCTTATAGCCTTTAGGAGTCAGAAGAGCCAAGGAAACAGATTCTTCCCAGAACCTTCAGAAACAGCAAGCCCTACCAACACCTTGATTTTCACCTCATCTTATTTTAAACTTCTGAACTCAAGAACAGTAAGAAAATACATCTGTCTTGTTTTAAGCCACTAAGTTAGTGGTAATTTGTTACAGCATCCATAAATAACTAATACAAGGGATTCAATGTTGTGTGTGACTGTGATTCCATGCACTGAAGGTCTCCTCCCATACCACCAGTGGCCTTCATCCTATACCTAGAGAAGGTGTCTGCTCCATAAAGAGCTCCTCCTCCCTCCCCTCTTCCCCCTCCCTCTCCCCGCTCTGAGTGAAGAATGCTGGCTGGGGGCAGTGTCTCTAGGCTGGGCACCATCACTTTGTCCTCATCTCACTCATGAAGGCTTTGGTGGGCTGTGGTGCCCCCCTGGGTTTCAGTTTCTTTGTCTAGCAAATGGGATGCAGAGCTGAGTTGTTTCGAAGGACCTGCCCAGCAGGCCCCACCTTTGGAGCTTATTAAAACACACTCTCCTGGACCCAGGCCTCCAAGATTCTGATTTGTGAGGCCCAGGTGAGGCCTGACAGGGGCTCCGATGCACACCCAGCTTAGAAACCAAGTGATATGGGGATCCAGGTTCTGTCCCCAAAGTTATCCCTTGGAAACATGCCACTTGACTGCCTTCTCCTCAGAGCCTGCAGCGGGAAGTCCCTGTTCCACCACTTCCAAGCTGTGTGACTTGGGAGAAGTGTCTGTGCCTCTCTGTGCCTGTGTCCTCACCTGTAAATTGGGAAGAACACTAGTCTATACTTCAGAGGGTGGTTGTGAGCTTTCAGAAGGTGTTAAGTGTAGCTTGCTAAGAACAGTGTCTGGCACACAGTAGGTGCTCATAGGTGCTGCCTGTCAATGTGCCAGCTTCTCAGCATGGCATTCCAGACCCTCATGCACTAAGCCCCAGCTGGACCTCTCCTATCAGTCTCCCATCCACCCTCTGCACCCCCCGGGTCATGGCTGCGTGAACTTTTCCCTGGTGCTCTGGTCCCTGCCTGGCCCCTTGCAGGACATCCTTTGTCAGGAGTGCCCTATCCCCTCTGCTTCTTGGAGGACTCTCGCTTATCTTCAACGCCTGCTGAAATGCCACTTCCCCGAAAGCCTTCCTCCTGGTTTCCAGGCCACTCTCCACGTTTCCTCCCTACTCTGAACACCCTTCAGGCCTGTAATGGGTTTCATTTTGCTGCTATCATCAGTTTCTTGCCTGACTTCACAACTAGATCTGGAGTAACCCTGAGGGCAGAGGCAGTATTTTCTCCCAGGTTTTGGACAATGCTAGGAGCAAATTAAGTTCTTAGTGCATTTGTGAGGGAGGGAAACAGGGCTGTGTGCTGTTCTCTTCACTTTGCTTTGTCCTGTGGAAATCAGGACCACAGTGGTGGCTATCTCATGGGTCTCTATTCACTGGACATGGGAGGCCATCTCTGTGAACCACAGTCAAACTGCGCTGCCCCATGTCCAGCTGGGTGGATTTTCGTGTGACCAGTCCTGTAGGCCATTCCCAAGATCATGGGAATCACACCTATTCATTTGTAAATGTGCTCAAAGTTGAACGCCAAGCAGGGGCAATTCATAGAAGCCGACTGATTTTCCAAATGTTCATTGGTTTGCACCTTTTGTAATTATTGTTAGATTTTCTACACATTTACCATCAAATATGTTTCCTATTTTTAATCTTAAACTTTAAAAGATCAAAATGAATTTTGGGCGTCTCTCATAGGGGCATGCATTTCATAAAATCTACTTTTCCCAATTTCATAAACAGTAGTAAAATAACTCTGTATGCAACTCTCAAGGATTTCCTCACTAGAAACATAAAGAGTGCAATCTAAGCAAAACAATATGGTTAATTGTGCTAATTATAAGAGTTTGAGTTATTAACCCTTACTATTATATGGGTTATTATAAGCTTCTAAGCATATGATATTTGATAAACCATGATTAAAGTCTTCCAGAATAGTACCTGCTCTGTGTATTGGGTGGGTTTCAACTCTTGCCTTTCCTGTGCTCTGTCCTGACTCTCAGTGAACAGAAGCCCACACTAAACTCCCTGCCTCACGCCCTCAAAGGGGACGGTTTCCTTTACTGCCAATCCCTCTATTCTTCACCTAACCTGTACTCTGCCTTCTAAAATCTACCTCTGGCAAGAATCCTCTGGAGAGGAAATTTGGCTTTGGAACTGGTTTCTTCCTCTGCTATCAACCCTCATTAACCCATTTTATTACCCATTTTGAAACTTCCTCATTTCATCCCACCAAAGCATTTAAGCTTCTCAACTTACTATTTATGGTACTGCAATAGCATGTTCCCCATCTTAGGGACATGGAACACATGTCCCTATGTGTCCCCGTGGAACACAATAGCGTGTTCCCCATGTTAGGGACATGTGCATTCTGGAGACCAAGCTAATGGATGCTGTGTATGAATAGCTCTGATGTGTCAGATTCTGAGCAGGAGGTTTTCCATTCTTGAGCCCTAAATCTCAGGATGATTTATAGGTGCAAGGATGAGGAACTCTCCATGGACTCTTTCTGGATTATCTTTCCTTTGGGAAAGGGAAAATGATAATTATTCTGGACCCAGTGGCCTTGGCAGTACTCCACTTTGCATTGGCCAATAAATGCTTTCAGAAAAAAAGAAATGTTTTAATTCCTTCCATTAGTAAACATTGTCTCCTTAAGCAAAGGAAAGCAGTGGAACCAATGGCAATCTGGAGCCCCTTTCTACTGGGTGGGTTTTAGGAATGAGTCAACCAATGATCATTAAGCTCTCACTTGTGCTTCAAGTGTGAGGATAGAGATTGCCTTGGCTGTTGTGGTATCTCTAGCGTCTAATACAGCACCAAAAAATGACAGGTGCTCACTCAATGTCTGTCAGTGTTGGAGTGGCAAGGCCTGGAGTTGTGGACCTGGGGGGCACAGTGGGGAGGTAGCATGCACTGTGATAGTCTGGGACCTCTGAACAGGACACACTCCTCCTCTTTGCTCAGTGCCTGAGATGTAATACATCCGTTTGATGTTCTCTGGAAAATGCCTTGGCTGGGACTCGGTGCAGACAGGTCTAGAGCTGAGGTCTGTGTGTGTCTATGTGGGTGTCATTGATCATGCAGCTGCCACCAGCCAAAAGCACCCTGAGGGAGACTTCCTTACCCCAAGCACACGGCTCCTCAGGATGAGAGTGGGAGACTTGGGAGGGCAGGGAGTAGTGCCACTTCCAGGGCTGCCCACTATAACCATTACTAGAGAGCCCCTTATTATTAAGAGAGCTCAATGTGATCAGTCTATGGGGCTGACTCAGGGAGAATTGGCAAACACCATTGCCCCACATCCTTAGTTCCTCTGGCTGGCTTAATGCCCATCTGTCATTGTCCTTTGTTGCATATGAGGAAATTGGGCTTAGAGAGGTCACATTCTTTTCCAAAGGTCACAGTTATCTGATTACATCTCTGCAGGAACTGGAGATTCTTCTGGAATGATATGTCCTCATTAACGTCTGCAGGGATTTCTGGGTGCTTCCTAGCTAAAAGGCAGAGAGAAAGGAGGTTGTCTAAGCCATCTTCAACTTGGGGACTGTGTCCCTCTGCACATCAGTGGGAATTTGCCCTCACTCTGCAGAAAACAAATCACAAACAATCAAGCAAACAAAACGTGGCAGTGGGGATGGTCTACCCAGACTCTTAGACCTCAGCCAATGTTCTGAACCCAGGGCTCAAGGGAAAGAGTGAAAGAGCAATGAGGTCTGAGCCTGGAGGGGTCATGCCTGGCTGGGATGATCCAATGCATTCCAGTGAGAAGGGGTTGAAGCTACTTTACCTGGGTCTTCATGGTGCACTACCTAGGGCCAGTGAGTCATTTGGGTGAGAAGGCTGGACCACTCCCCTGTGGTGCTGCTGCACAGCCAGGCCAACCAGCTGCATTCCCTGGGTTTCTTACTGAACCTGATTTGAGCAAAAGATAGAAGATCTGGCTTCCCAAGTGATGCCAAAGGGGCTGGAGGATGCAGCCTGGAAGTGCAGGGAATTAGTTCATTCTCCCTTTGGCTGTAAGAAATAGGAGATAGAACACTCCATACATTCTTTCCAGGGATGTCAAGAGTAGACGAGCAGGCACCTCTGTGACCAACCAGCTGGCCCTTTGCAGCTTGTCATGAAACAGTGTCCAGCACCATAATACATCACCTTCAATTGCTCCACACCTTTCCCTGCCTCACTTCCATTTCCCCTCCTAGTGCCCGGACCTGCAATCCCAAGTAAGCCATCAGCTTCTAATCTTTGGGTTGTGTTTTCATGGCCAGTGCTTTTAGATCTTTTTTTTTTTTTTGGCAGAGTCTTGCTCTTGTCACCCAGGCTGGAGTACAATGGCACGATCTCAGCTCACTGCAACCTCTGACTCCTGGGTTCCAGCAATTCTCCTGCCTCAGCCTCCTGAGTAGCTGAGATTACAGGTGCCCACCACCACTCCTGGCTTTTGTGTGTGTGTGTGCATTTTTAGTAGAGATGGGGTTTCACCATGTTGGCCAGGCTGGTCTCGAACTCCTGACCTCAAGTGATTCACCCGCCTCGGCCCTCCAAAGTGCTGGGATTACAGACATGAGGGCTGTAGAATTCTTTTTTTTGAGATGGAGTCTTTCTCTGTTGCCAGGCTGGAGTTCAGTGGTACAATCTCCGCTCACTGCAACCTCCGCCTACCGGGTTGAAGTGATTCTCCTGCCTCAGCCTCCCAAGTAGCTGGGACTACAGGTGTCTGCCATCACACCCGGCTAATTTTTGTATTTTTAGCAGAGACAAGGTTTCACCATGTTGGCCAGGATGATCTCGATCTCCTGACCTCATGATCCGCCCGCCCCGGCTTCCCAAAATGCTGGGATTACAGGCGTGAGCCACCATGCCCAGCTGGGCTGTAGAATTTTAATGTGCATTTGAATCATTTGGGACTATGGTTCAAATGCAGAGTAGGATTCAGCAGGTCTAGGGTGAAGCCTGAGGTTCTGTATTCCTAACAAGCCCCCAGGGGAGGCCCACAGTGCTCTTCTGCAGACCACTCTTTGAGTAACAGATTCTAGGAGGCCCAGGGTATAATCAAATTGGAAACGGAAGAGAATTTAGAAAACAGGCTGTCAGGATGGGATTTTGGAGTTGCATTGCTCAAGTGTCCCAAGGCAATAAAACTCGCCACTGCTAGTAGTAAGTGGGATGGAGATAGCTCCTCACACACGGTGACATCATCATTCCTTATGTTTCTACCTGCAAAATGAGGTGCAGCATGCACTGGGTGATCAAGTAGCTGAGGTGCTCAACTGGTTACAGGATAATAATAATTACAAAAACTGTGGAGTAGGATGGCTACTTTGATTGTCCTGGAGGTCTTTCAAATAGAAACTACTAGGCTGGGACAGCCAAGGGCACGCTGTCAATATCAAAGGGTCCTCTGTTTCCTGTTGCTGTATTGTGCTAACAACAAATGATCACCCACTTCATGGCTCAAAATAACACAAATTCATTATCTTAAGTCTGCGGACCAGAAGTCTGACATGGATCCCACTTGGTTAAAAACAAAGTGTTAGCAGAGCTACGTTCCTGTCTAGGGCTGAATCTGTTTCCTTGCTTTTCCCAGCATCTAGAGGCTTCCTGCATCCCTGGGCTCATGACCCCTTCCTCCGTCTTCAAAGCCAGCAACAGGCGGTGACTTCCTCTCACGTGGCATCCTCTGACTCTCCTCTGCTGCCTCCTCTTTCCGCTGTTAAAGACCCCTGTCATTACGTTGGACCAATCTGGATAATCCTGCATAATCTCCACAATCTTAAACTCAGCTGATCAGCAAACCTTAATTCCATCTGCAACCTTAATTCTCCTTTGTCAGGTAACCTAACATATTCACAGCCTCCAGGGATTAGAATACAGCCATCACTGAGGGGTTACTATGGTGCCCGTCACAGCTGGTTTGAAATATTTTAGAGACCTCATCTCATGCAGTTGCAGAGCAGACTCTGCTGAAATTGGGTTAGAGTCTGGTTAAAAGGGTGAAAGACTTGCAAAGACATGATTGCAAAGCTTCAACAGCCTCTTCCAGTAAAGTCAGCGCCCTCATAGGAAGACTGCAGCCAAAGATCTGATGTAGAAACCTTCAGCCCTGTAAGCCTGAACATTTTGAATCTCCCAAACATCCTGCCTGGAAGAAGCAGGCCCTTCTGTCTTATCAGAAGGGAATGGCCTCCCCTTTCTTGGAGCTCTTGCTTGAAACACATACCCTGCAAGTGGATGCTTGTTCCTCTGGAGAGCTGGCTCCACCGCCCCTTACTGCCTCCACCCAGCAACCAGAATCGGGTCTGAGAGGGGAGCACAGCCTGGGAGGGGAGCTGTGTCTCCTGCCTTGGGAAGATACAGCTTACATGGAATTGCAGGATCTGGCTGGTGGCACTGGGAACATGCATGGGAGTGGATCTGAGGGTGCTAAGGCTTAGGAAGTTTTTGGAAATTAGATCAGATACAGGAGAATTCATTAGCATGGGGAGCATGTTCCTGGCTTGGGATTCAATGTTAGGGCAGACACCCAGTGCTGGTTTTGATAGTTTTCCAAGATAGTTCCTTGAAGCTGGGACTGAGGGTGGCCTATATTGAATGGAGTAGACACACCAGAACTTGGTTTATTCAACAGTGTTAGTTCAGAAGGGATCAGGCAGCTCAGGGAAGTGGATGTTTTACAAGAAATTTATTATGCCTGACTTGAGATTATGTTCCCTGGGAGAGCCTAAAGGACATATATATTTTTTTCATTTAGGACAAAAAGTGAAGGGTACCTGTATTATGGGTTGAATTGTGTACCCAAGAATATATGTTGAAGTCCTAACCCTGGGTAACCTGGGAATGTGCTCTTACTTGGAAATAGGGTCTTTGCAGGGGTAATTAAGTTAAAATGAGGCTATCCTAAATTAGGGTGGTCTAAATCCGATGACTGGTGTCCTTATAGGAACAGCAAGAATTGGAAACAGAGAGACATGAGACACAGGCACACACGGAGAGAAGGTGGCCATGTGAAGTTGGATGCAGAAACTGGAGTGATGCCGCTGCAAGCCAAGGAACACCAGGCATCACTGACCGCCAGAAGCCAGGAGGAGGCAAGAGAAGATTCTTCCCTGAAGCCTTCAGAGGGAGTATGGCCCTGCTGACAACTGGATTTCAGACTTCCAGCCTCTGGAACTGTGAAGGGACACATTTCTGTTGTATAAAACACCTGAAGCTTTTTGTTTGTTTGGGTTTTTGTTTATTATTTGCTATAGCAGCCACAGGAAACAAATAGAGACACCAAGCATGGGAGTGGCCATCCTCTCTAGGTCAATGTTAATGGCAGGAGATGCCAGCATGGAACTGGGCTCCCTCATGTCAGTGGGGATGATGGACTGACGGACTCCTAGTTTAGGAGAGGCAGGTACTTACACCTGACTTTCAGGTCCTAGGTAGAGGTAATTATCACAATGAGCAACAGGGTGAGAGAGAAAATCAGCATGCCTTAACCCACAGGGATCTGTAGGATCTGTAACCCACACTGACCACTGTAGGTTATGGTATTCCCAGAGGCCAAATAGATGAGAAGCTATGTAGATTGTTGCTTGGTTTACATAATCAGAAAATCAGCGATGGTTATGGGAAATTGTGACCCCTCACTCAGCTTTCAGATCTACATCAAGGCCCATTGATTGAAGGGGAGGCTGATTCTTTAAGACAAAACCCTGCAATGTACTCACAAGTATCTTCAGGAAATAGTTCTCTAAATTTTCCCAGAGGGACTTATGACTATTTCCAGGGTAACTGTGAACCAGGGAAAAGGAAATATCTGGATCCCTCAAAGCCGAGTAGATGTGAGATCTGAATTAACACCAATATCTGGGGATGTAAAACTCCATGATGGTCCTCAGGTCGGAGTGTGGACCATTGGAGAACAAGTGACAGGGGTCTTGGCCTGATTCCTGAATGTAGAACACACTCACTTATGCATCTGTTTGTTGACCTGGGCAGTTAGACCCATTACAGTAGGAAGGTCTGAGTAGAAGCCTGTTTTGTCAAGATCAGACAGAAGAATTGCAGAGATAAACACAGCTGTTGAAGACTTGAAGAATGTAGGGGCAGTGGCCCTATAATATTCCCATTCAATTCACCTGTCTGTCCTCTAAATATGAATCGAATCTTGACAGATGATAGTAGACTACCATCAATATCACTAGATGCTATGTGGGTATTCGTATCTTTACAGGAATGGGTCATTACCGCCTCTGCTCCTTGGGATGTGGTTATTCGTTTCATGAATGCTTTCTTCTTAGCATTCGTATGAAAGGAACATGAAAAGCAGGTTGCTTTGCTATGGCAGGACAGCAGGATATCTGCACTGGGTAGACTCGGTGCAGTGTCAACTCTCCTTTTCTCTGTCCTAAGATAGTCCATAGGGACCGTGCTTATACTGATATTCCCAGAAACATCACACTATTCCTCTACATGCATAACATCATGTTCATTGGCTTGGTGATCAGGGAATGTCAGGCACCCTAGATTCCCCACCAAGACACACACATGCTACAAGGGTGGGTTGATAAACCGGAGTGATTTAGGGGCCTGATATAGGTCACCAATATGACTGTTACCAATTTTTGGGCTCCAGTTGTTAGGGCATGCTGGGACATCACCTTTAATATAAATAACAAGCTGTTGCATCTTACTTTTTTTTTTTTTTTTTTTTTTGGAGATGGAGTCTCGCTCTGTAACCTAGGCTGGAGTGCAGTGGCATGATCTCAGCTCACCACAACCTCTGCCTCCTGGGTTCAAGTGATCCTCCCAACTCAGCTTCCTGAGTAGCTGGGACTACAGGTATGCACCACCACACCTGGCTAATTTTTGTATTTTTTAGTAGAGATGGGATTTCACCATATTGATCAGGCTGATCTCGAACTACTGACCTCAAGTGATCCACCTGCCTCAGCCTCCCAAAGTGCTGGGATTACAGGCATGAGCCACGGCCTCAGCCTGCATCTTACATTTTCTTTTACTAAAAAAGAAACACAGAAGCTGATGACTCTTTTTGGATATTGGACAAAGAAAATGTCGACTACGGCTTCCAATTTGTTATCAGGTGACTCTGGAGTATGCCAATTTGAGTGAACCTAGAGACAAATGCTCTGCAGCAGGTCTAGGCTGTGGTTCTAGCTGCTCTGCCTCTGAGGCCATATCTGATTACCCTGGAGATATTCATGGCAGATGTAGATGCTGAATGGAGATGCTAACAAGACCTTATAGGATAATTACAGCACATACCTCTCAGAATCTAAATCAAACTTATGTTCTCCTTGACTCTCTGTCTGAAAAATAGCTCTCAGAATGCTACTGGGTCTCCTCAGAGGTTGAGCTCCTCACTATGGGACACCAAGGGACCATGCAACCTGAGATGTCCATCATGGGCATCATGGTTGTCTCCACATCATAAGGCAGAGCATGGCAGAAATCCATCATATTATGAAAGTGGTATCTTTGGCACCAGGCTCAAGCAAGCCTTGAAGGCAAGAGTAAGTGATAAAAACTGATGACCCAGAATTCCATGGTACCTACTTTTGCTTCATTCATGCCTGTCCTTCAACCCATACTTTTGGACTTATGGAGGGATTCTACATGGCCAACTTATGGAGAAGGCATACTATGTTAATGCCAGCTGGAAATCGACTGCGGCTGTGTTGCAGCCCAGTGGTAGGGCTATGACCAGTACATTTGGCTGTCTTCCTTAAAAAGAGGGGAACATGAACTGAGATAGACATTTATGCTCCTGGGCAATAAAGAATGGCTTTGTTGATTGGTCAGAGGACTGAAAAGAATAATACTGGAAGATTGATTACTGGGGGTCTGGGCAAGAAGTATGTTCGTGATCCAATGGGAGTAGACTCAAAATTTGCATATCTGTGTTTTACTGCTCACCAGAAAGACTACAGATCAGTCTTTCAACCATCAAGGGAGTTGGATGACCAGTTCTATAGCTCAGCTTTGCTCTTTTGCCATCCATCGCACACACAATGGGCCTGTGAAGCAAGTGGTCATGGTGGCAGAGACAGAGGCTCTACCTAGGTTCAACAATATGGAATTCCTCTCACCAAGTGTGGTAAAGGTATTTCTACTGCAAAGTGTCCACCTGCTAGCAGCAGAGACTGACACTGAGTCTATTACATGCAACATTTCTTAGGGAAACATGGGTCACTTACACTGAGACCTTTCCACCCTGCAAAGAACAAAAATTCATGCTTATCATGATCAAAACATCCTCTAGATATGGGATTGCCTTCAAGGCCCATGATGTTTCTGTCTGCATTATCATCTAAGGGCTTACAGAAAAACCTTATTCATTGAGTTGGGATCCCACAAACCTTCACTTGGAACAAGGGACCCATTCTTGGCAAGGAACTTAACGTAATAGGTTCAAGGCCGTGGGATTCATCAGCTTTACCATGAACCCCATCATTCAGAAGCAGCCAATCTGATGGAACAGAGCACAGCCTTTTAGAGGCTCAGCCAAGGTTCCAGTCGGGGACACTACCTCCCAGGGAGCCATCCTCCAGTCTGTAGTAAATTCAATGGACAGTGGGTGATGATACTATGGGCGGTGTATAATACTATGTCTTCAAAATCTCCTAAAGCTTGGGGCCTAGTGTGAGAGTACAAAAGCCCTTCTCACTATCACACCAGTGATCTACTCATGGGATTGATGCCTTCTGTTCTTGCCACCTTGGGCTTTGTAAGATGTGAGGTCCCAGTCTGTATTTGTTTGCTAGGGCCACTGCAACAAATACCACAGACTGGGTGGCTTAAACAACAAAAGTTTATTGTCTCACAGTTCTAGAGATCAGAAGCCTGAAATCAAGGTGTTGGCAGGACTGTTTTTTTTCCTAGGTACTGAGAGAGAGAATCTGTTTATGCCTTGCCCCTAGCTTTTGGTGGTTTGCTGGCAATCTGGTGCTCCTTGGCTTGCAGATGCATCCCTCCAATCTGTGTGTTTATCTTCACATGGCATTCTCCCTGTGTGCACATCTTTCTCTAAATTTCCTTTTTTAGTAAGGACACCAGTCATGTTGAATTAATACCCACCCTAATGACCTTGTTTTAACTTTATTACCTGTTTAAAGACCCTATCTTCAAATGAAGTCACATCTTGAGGTATTGGAGGTTATTATTTCAACATGTGAATTTTAGAAGGACACAAATCAACCCATAACATGGTCACAAGGTAGGGCCAGAGTGATGCCCCCATTGAACTGGAAATGTGACGACCACTTGGCCACTTTGGCTTATCATGCTCATGGATCAGCAACTGACCCTGATTGCATGAGGACCTCGGATGTTATGATTCAATAGGGGCAGAGAGGAGCATGCCTGGAACCAAGGGGATCACTGGGCCTTTTCTTAGTACACTCATGCCCACTGGTAATGGTCACTAGGTAATTACAAGAACCACAAACCAAGAAGAGTGGAGCAATTAAAGACTCAGGCCCTTTGGGGATAAGAGGTCTGAGCACCCCAGCAGGCAGGCAACCAGTCCAGATGAAGTGTGAGCTGTGGGTCAGAGACACTTAACTGGGTGGTGGAGGAAGGACATGATGAGTATCTGTTATAGTCTTGGTCCAGCTGCAGCAGCTATCGTGGCTTCTTTCACAAATCTTCTTGCCGTAGGTTGTGTGGGAGATCACAACTGAATGCCACCTTGAAATGGACTCTGTGACTGATTGGACTGGGACATCCCTTCTTGGGAAAGGAGAAAGCACATGAATTTGGACATCTCTTATTGGGAAAGAAAGCATGTGGACTTGGACATCCCTCCTAGGAAAGGAAAAAGCACATGGACTTGGACATCCCCTCTTAGGAAAGGAGAAAACATGGATTTGTTCATCTTTTTGTAGGAAAGGAGAAAGTACATCTTATACACACACATACACACACACACAGAGAGAGAGAGAGAGAGAGAGAGAGAGAGAAGATTCACAAGTTATAATAGGAGCAGGAGATAACAGAAGGGCCATGTGAGGGTTGGAATGTCTCAGACAATCTCATATGCCTTCTCGGCTCCTTCAGAGGCCATGGTTTTCTGGGCCGCCAGCTGTCTGCTCTACCTCAGTAGCCACTGCAGCCAACTTGGGTCCACATGGTCCTCCCACCTGGGTCCACCAGTTGCTTGTCCAGAAAAGCTTGGTCTTCCCTTTTCTTGCTGTGACAGAGCCCAGACTACTGGCTTATTCCCTGAGTTGCTGGTTTCTTACACAAATTCTGCCCTTGGATGGAATGCCACTTTGTGGGGCGTGGGATCTAGCTTCCCAAGCAGCTACTGAAAGGGCTGGATGATGCAATCCACAGGTAAAACCATGAAGAGTTTTACCATAACCAATAGGGGAACTTAACACTAGAAATAGGAGACTGAAGTAGGGGCAAGCTGGACAAATACATTCCCTTTTCTTCCTTTTTTTTTTTTTTTTTTTTTGAGACAGAGTCTCGCTCTGTCGCCAGGCTGGAGTGCAGTGGCACGATCTCGGCTCACTGCAACCTCCACCTCCCAGGTTCAAGTGATTCTCCTGCCTCAGCCTCCCGAGTAGCTGGGACTACAGGTGCATGCCACCACACCTGGCTAATTTTTGTATTTTTAGTAGAGACAGGGTTTCACCATGTTGGCCAGAATGGTCTTGATCTCTTGATCTCATGATCCACCCGCCTTGGCCTCCCTAAGTGCTGGGATTACAGGCGTGAGCCACCATGCCTGGCCTTCTTCCTCCTTTCTACAAACTCTTCTGGGGTTTGATTTCTCTATTATACCCTGCCGAAAGATATCCTGCTCAATGCTGCCTGACAGGTTGAGTCTCTTTGTGGCTTAGTGTGAACCAGAGACAAGTAGAGTTAATACCTCAACTTCCATTGCTTCCAATCCTTTTTCCCTCTTTCCTTCACCCTAAGATTGCATAGCCCCAAAAGAGCATGGCACTCAATCATTGCCTGAGGATCTGTTTCCTAGGGAACTGAAGCTATGGCAGGGAGGCAGAGGCACCCAGGATTCAGCCAGGAGAGGCAAACAGATGTGTTATAGGTTAGCGTGTCTGGAAAGCAGAGCCCAGCCTGATTTTGGATGCTGGCAAGGCCATTCAGTTCCCTCAATTTCTCTTCTACTTGCTGACATAAGCCTGAAAGCCTAGAAGAAAGGCTTCTACTCCATGCTTAGCAATAAAGGCTAAAATACCCCTCCCTTAAGGAAAGGAAGGGAACTTAGTGCTCTAGATCAAACTAAAGTATGAATGGCAGATATCAACCCTGTCTTGGAGACAGAGAACAAGGGTCACTGGGTGCTTAAAGAGAAGGTGAGAGAGTTCCACTGGTGGGAGATTACCTGGAAGAAGACCTGGATTCCAGATAGGGTCCTGTTGATCACAGCCATTGGAGAGATCACTTAACTATGTAAAATGAGAGCATTGGATGAAGTGGTCCCTAAGGGTCCCAGAAAACAGCATCAAGAAGGGAAGACATATAAAGAGATCCTTCCTCCAATCCCATCCAATGCTACCTCCTTCTGGAAATTCTGAGGCATACACCCTTCCTTGAGACGACTAGCTTGTTTTGGACAGAACTTGTATAGAATAAGGGAACATCGGTGGTACCAGGAGGGCTATGCCAAATGCCTAACCCCACCTTCATTTTTCCCAGGTACCACCATTGGCATTGTAGGGGAAGACTTACAAACAATCATGGACTGTGAAATAGAGTCTGACATTGAGCTGAGGTCCCAGGTATAAAGTGAATGTGTGGATTAAGATCACGAGTCTTGGTGTGGATAGAGATGGCTGTGTCCCTTACTAGTCAGGTGACAAGGCCACATCACAAACTCCTCAACCTTGGAATTGAGTTTCACATCAATGTGATTGGGACCCTAGCATCTAGCTCATGGGATTGGTGTGAGGATTTAAGGAAATGACATATAGAGTAAGTGCCTGGTAAGTGGCAGCTGTATTATTATTATTGCTGTTATTGTTATTACTACTGGCATTGTTGTTCCTGCCATATAATGGCAGCATCTAAAATTTTTCTGGCAAAGGATTAAGCGGGCTGTCAACCTGATGACAGTCTTAACTGAAATGAGATTTGACTTTCAAACCCTGTTTACGGGTTTAAAGTCTTGCACCATTTATATGGGAAAACAGGGAAGTGCCAATGGTCCCCTTCAGACTTAATAAGAAAACTCATAGATATTGATAATCTTCAGAAAATAGAACTCAGAAATATTATTACCAGGGTCACACAGTGTTAAGTGAGAAGATCAATCAGTTACAGAATTTTTAGAGGTTAAAGCTTACGTTCCCAGGATGACATAGCAACAACCTCTGAGTATGGGTGTTTTTCAGTACTCCTGAGTGAGGGTAACATCTACAGTTTCAAGGCACAGGATCATATCTGTTTTCCCGTAGTTGTGGGAAAAGGGAGAACCATTTTCTTTTCCTTGTTGAGATTTGCCCCCTCCTCCCTGGCGCCCACTGCCCACTGGTATTTGGAAGGGCTTACATGTGAAGGCTAAACAGTAGGATTTTATCAGTTCATAATAAGAGAAAAAGCAGGCATGAGAAACCCAAGCTTGTAACAGAGTCCAATTCTCCGGATGCTGCCTACTCACCTTAGGGAACCCAAAGGTGTTTGTTGTAGCCCAAACCCCAACAATCATCACAACAGGACTTCTTAGACTGTTGAGGAAACTAGAAGCTGAACTAGGCAACACATCTTCAAATGGGGCTTGCAGCAGGGACATAGATGCCACCAGGGACAGGCTGGGGTAGATAAAGGCTACCAAGACTCAGGATATTCTGTGCACTAAGGTGTCCCAGAGACAACGTAGGGTAGTGCCTAAGAGTCAGGCTTCCCACCCGGCTGTCTGGGTTTGAATCCCAGCCATTCCATTACTAAGCGTGTGATCGTGGGTCACTTCATGCTTCTGTACCTCCATTTCTTCATCTGGGTAACAATCGTATCTACCTCCTAGGGCTGCTATCTAGACTTAGGAAGTTCATTCTTATCATGTCTATAACACTGTCCCAGAGACAGTCAGGGCTCAATAAATTTGAGCTACCATCATCATTCTTTCTCATCTCTTACTATACCCCAGGGACCCAGCCTATAAATGAGCATCCACCCCAAGGTTTCCAGATGGCTCTAGTTCTGAAACCTGTGTTGTCATGCACTTACCCAGTATTAATTTCCTTCTCAAATGTAGTCCTCAGCCTCCTTCTGGACCCCTCCGCTGCACAGCTCCCTGCTCTCTGTAGGATCCAGAGGTGGGACTTTCTCCCATCCTCTCTTGCTGCTGCCTGACAAAGCTACTCACCTCCTTTGGGCCTCATCTGAAAAACCTGAGAATTCCTCCAAGAAAAGCCACCACTTGGGAGCCAGCGACAAGATTCAAGAGCTGGACCGTAAGTCCACTGGACCTCAGACCCCTCTTTTCCTAACTCTTTGGCATTGTGTTTGCTCTTTACTAGAGTGACCTGGCTTGGGTGGTCTTCCCATCTCTTTCTAAAGGTGGAGAAAGGAGGTATGACACTCCACTATTCAGATCCGTGAGGAAAACCAGGGCAACTTTTTTAACATGCTGGTAGCCCAGGGTTTGGCACCTAAGGAACCAGAGTCATGGAGATTCTTGAAGAATCTTCTCATAGATGAGGTGGGGAAACTTGGCATTGGGCAAGGGCATCACCAGGCTCCTTCACATCACTGCAGCCCCTGGGCCTGCCTTCCTTCCAGGGAGCTTCCTGCCCAGTCCTGGGCCCAGAAGAGTCAGCCAACAGAATCAGGCAACAAGGCTTATTCGAACCAAGAGAACATTTTTTATTGTCAGTAAGAAACAGCAACTCTTCAGAGATGATTGGCTAGGAAAGAAACTGGTTGGTTGTATAAAAAAAATGTAAAGTACAAAACTGTTAATCTAAAATAAAATTAAAAAGAATATTTAAAAGGCTTCCTTTTCTGTTAAGTTCTGAGACTTAATAAATGAAATAAAAACAGTTTCTTACACCTATGAAACTGGGTTATGAAAGCTGTGCCTAGGATGTTGGGGAGAGCACAATGGGAGAAGGCATTCTTGCTGGCACCTTGAGTTCAGGAATCTACGTTGAGGCTTCCTCATCCACCAGGATCACAGCCCCAGGGGATGCTGGGCTTGTTAGCACTCAAGCTCTGGGACCTGATTGGCCCCTCTCTCTCCTCTAAGTGAGGACAACTGATGGGGACAGTCTCCCACTCTCTGAGGCTTCGATGTTCCATGCATGGCTTCCCTCTTCCAGAAACAACCCTCCCTGGCTCTCCCATGCAGCCCTAGTCAGCAGCAGCTCACAGGTCCGTGGACAGCGAGTCTGGGATGTGTTTGCCTTCTTCAGCCGATTTGCTGGCCAGCTTTTGAGAGAAGAGTATAAACAAGCACAAAACCAAGATGGGATTATCAGATTAAGCACCAAAATGGAGCTTCCCAGTCCTAATCACAAGGGTCCCAACACTGACCCCTGCCCAAAGCCCAGTGAATGTGAGTTGCTATGACCTTGGCTTTGGCCAGAAAGGCAGTGGTAGACAGTAGAGTGAGCCCAGGCTCACTAGCCATGTGGACTTGGGCACATCACTTACCAAACCCTGTGAGCCTCCCATATAAAATCCTAAGAGTGGGAGCTCAAATGGCACCATGCTTGGGAAGTGCTTAGCATGGTGCCTGACTCATCGTGTGCTCATGGTAAACTTGAGATATTTGTAGTAGCAGAGCCCTGATTTCATATTACCTTGAGGATCAGATGTGTTATGGTACCTTCTCGATCCTGAGCAAAGGCCAACAAGTAACAATAGGAGATGGGACTTGCAGAATCAGTGCTAGGAAACTAATGTTCAATTTGTAGGATTTTGTGATATAGGTTGAATAGAAAAGTGCTGGAGCACTAAGGGGCAGTTTAGGTGAGGGTAGGCCACCTACTGCTTCTGAGGTCCCCAGGTCCTGCACATCCCTAGCTGGGGTCAATCCTGGTCAGAGGAGCTGCCTGAGGCCCCAGAGGAGAACTGCCCTCTGGGCATTGCTGCACAGTGTCCCAGAACTCAGGGCCTCCTGACTATGCCTCCCTAGGAATGACCACATATGCACACACATGCACACACAACCCCCCCATTTTCTTCTCTCTGCATTGCTCTCTTCCTTTTCTCCTCCCAATGTCTTCCTTTCCTTCCACCCTCAGTGTCCTCACCATCGTCTTGAAGAACTGATTGACCTTCTTCCGTGTGAGTGTCTTCTTGTCACCATCTGAGAGTTGGAGGAAGGTCTGGCTGAGGCGGGGGGATGTGTTGGCCTCATCCAGCCCATGGATGCCTGCCACTGAGAGCGCCAGGGCTGGAAGGAGAGCAGAGCTGGGGTGTGAATGGGTGGGTAGAGGAGGGGAAGGTAGACAGGGGGCGGGCTGGGGGATAGAGCCAGCATCCAGGGATCACACATTGTATGTGCCAAGCAGGAGGCAGGATGCCTATTTCCTGCCGTGCCAGGGGACATTGAAGCTGTCCTCTTGCAGTGAAGCTTGCCCACCCTACAGACAAGGGTTCAGCCTCCTGGCTCCTGGTCAAAACCTTGCCCCAAAGCCCTGACATCCCCAGGAAACAGAACCTTCTGCTCCAAGGCAGGGGACAGTGTGAGCTTACTCTTCCTCCAGCTCCCAGCACCAACACCCTGGATTTCTCTCCCCATTGCAGGAGACAGTGGGAAGAGTCTCAAACCCACGTGTCACCTGGTGGAGGGGCCAGATGGCCTAGTGGTTACAGCCCCAGCTTGGCGTCACAGAAACGTGAAAAATTAGTTACTCTCTGACTGCTGGTTTTGATATTGACCAAATGGGAGAAAGAGCCCAGACCGCCAGGGTGCCGTGAGACCTGCTGAGAAGATACCAGTGAAATGGCTTGGGCCAAATGTTGCAGCTGTGTTTAGGCTATCCTGGGTGGGGTGGCAGGGCAGTGGGTAGGTGCCTGGTTCCAGGGAAGAGGGCCTGGGTCTGAACTCAGCCTCTGCCATTTGCTGGCTGGTGATAGGCAAGAGACTGATGTTCTCGGTGCCCCAGTTTCCTCATCCATACAATGGGGTGGATGACATGAACTACTTCCTGGGTATGTGCAGAGGAGTAAATGAAATAATGAAGGAGTAGCAGTTGGCGCAGGGCCTGGCACCCTCAACGTTCAGTAAACAGCAAGCGTCTTCACCATGATCGGCCTGCTGAGTTCCACAGGGCAGCACTGGTCCTGGCTTGTTCCCTTCTGACCTGGCCCTTAGCACACAGAGCCGGGCACATAGCAGCAGACACCAAGGACTTCTGCATGCCAGATGGAGTGCTCTCAGGCATGCCGTGTCCCCTGTCGTGTCCCCTGTTAGGGCCTCAGACTCCCTTCTGTGAGTTAGGACTGTCGGCTGTGCCCTAACCTCCTCACTGGACAGTGAGTGAGTGACAAG